>NC_138776.1:82514082-83145082 GCF_965119305.1 Pelophylax lessonae
CAAAAAAACCCTGGTCAGGAAGGGGGTAAAGTCTTCCAGGGCTTAAGAGGTTAAAAGAATAGCTGGGTTATGGCAGCTATGTGTGAGAGTAAAATAGATGAAAAAATATTGAAGAGAAGTAATTTGGTGTAAGAAAAAACTTGGTTCTACTGTGCAACTATTATATGTAATACAGCTGACTAGTTCCTTTGTACAGTGGGATGCTCTCAATGGTTGCCGATATGCTTCCAGAGGCCACCACTATACAGTGGGATGCTCTCAATGGTTGCCGATTTGCTTCCAGAGGCCACCACTGTACTCTATGGTGGGCTTCTTCATGCTTTAACGCACTCCGCCGACTACCCGTAGAGGATACTTGGTATGGCACTGCATTACCTATAACCTAACCTACAGTTCAGCAGAACTGTATAATGAGAAGTTGCAATCGGTATATAACCCCTCCAATGTCAGAACTGGTTAACTTAGGGAGAGTACCATTTTTTTATTTTTTTTTTTTCACAGGAAACGTCCCAAACGGATTGTATAAATGACCTTCTTCCTAAAAGAATACTGTATGTGAAAAAAAAAAATAGAAAAAGTTGATTATAATAAACAAAATAATAGGAATACAGCACATTGTGTGAGGCATATCACTATATGCAAATGAGCAGACCTACCGCAATGCATTATGGGAGCGTAGACCCCGCCCACCAGCCAGCACGAGCCACGATGTTTTCAGAGACAGAACTAGAGATCTGCTGGTGGGCGGGGTCTGTGCTCACACAATGTATTCTGGTTGGCTGGTGGGGTGGTGGGCGCGGTCTGTGCTCTCATAATACATTCTGCCAGGGCTAGTGACTGACAGAATGTGCTGCATTCCTATTATAATCTCCTTTTCATTTCACAGACATTATTCCTCAGGAAGAAAAGTCATTTATAGAATTAGTTTGGAATGTATAGATGAAAATATTACAGTTGTTCCCTCCCCCTAAGTTCACAATTTTTTTTTTTTGACACTTCTTTACAAGTTATTTGGCTAGAAAATTACTTAACCACTTACCGACCAGCCGCCGCAAATGTACAGCAGCAGGTCGGCTCTCCCAGGCACCGTACGGCGCTCGCCTGGGAGGAGCTAAGGGACGATTGTGCTCCCGCCCCCGCGTGTCAGCAGGGAAGCTAGTGCGTGTGACTGGCGGCTCTGATGTGCGCCGGCCACTCGTGATCTCCCGCCGCTGACAGAGAAGGACGGGCGGCTGATATAAACACAGCCGTCCGTACTTCTCCCTGAAGTGATCACAGATGTCATGTGATCCTGCTATATAGGATCAAATGTCTCTAAGATGACTTCACAAGCAAAGCCCCCCCCCCCCCCCCACACACAGAATCACGCCCCTAGGGCCACATTTAACCCCTTGATCACCCACAGGGTTAACCCCTTCCCTGCCAGTGTCATTATTACAGTAACAGTGCATATTTTTAACCCTGATTACTGTAGTAATGTCACTGGTACCCCCAAAAGTGTCAAAAATGTCAGTCAGGGGTCGGATCTGTCCGCCGCAATGTCGCAGTCCCGCTAAAAATCGCTAATCGCTGCCATCACTAACAAAAACAAAAAGTTCAAAAATCTATCCCGCTAAAAATCGCAGATCGCCGCCATTACTATTAAAGAAAAAAAAACAATAAAAATGACATAAATCTTTCCCGTAATTAGTAGACGCGATAACTTTTGCGCAAACCAATCATAATACGTTTACTGCGATTTTTTTTTTACCAAAAATATGTAGCAGAAAACAAATTGGCCTAAAATGTTAAAAAATTTAGATTTTTACTTTTTTTTTTGACAATTTCATATAAAATTATGTTAAAAATATTGTTTTTTTTTGTTTTCAAAATTGTCGCTCTTTATTTGTTTATAGCGCAAAAAATAAAAATTGCAGAGGTGATCAAATACCACCAAAAGAAAGCTCTATTTGTGGGGGAAAAAAAGACGTCAATTTTATTTAGGTACAGTGTCGCACCACCGTGCAATTGTCTGTTAGTGCCGGTTCACACTTATGCGATGCGGGAAGGCTGCGAATTCGCAGCCTGTTCCCGCATCGCACACGCACCCCCAGCAGTTCACACTGCCATATGCGATACGCTGGGGGTGTCAATGTAATGTTAACGACACCCCCAGTTTGATCGCATATCGCAGTGCGATCGTGCAGTTCGCACAGGATCGGATCGCACAAGTGTGAACCGCTGTGCGATCCGATCCTGATGCGGCCGCCAAAAAGGGTCCCTGTGCGTGTTTGGTGCGGCTGCGGTGCGAATTTAGCCATACAAACTGTATGGCTAAACTCGCACCGCACAGCCGATCGCATGTAATGTCGGAGCAGTGCGCTCCGACATTACATGCGAACCCCGCACACGCACAAGTGTGAACCGGGGCTTAAAGTCACACAGTGCTGAATCGCAAAATAGGGCCTGGTCTTTGAGCAGCCGAATCCCCCGGGGCTAAAGTGGTTAAGCAGGGGTAATCTGCGCCACCCAGAGTGATTAGGGTGTGCCCAGGCACACCTGGCACACTTTGTGCGCACGCCTATGTGCTTCTGTCTTTTTCTGAGGAGTGTTCTTCAGCAGGCTGAGTGAGAAGATACAATGTATGGGGAATATTTATTCTGCCTAGGATAATTACTGCACCACCGCGCAATTGTCTGTTAAAGTCTTGCAGTGCCGAGGAAACCTTCCGGAGCTGAAGTGGTTAAATACTGAGGTATTTTTTTTTTACTACAGGAGATTCTCTTTCAGATAAAAGTGGTTTTGCAGGCAGATTCGCAGTGGGCCCACTATTAGAAGCAACACCCCCCTCCCCAGGTGCCCCTCCCCCACCGCTTCCCAGTTGTTCCCGCCCGGGCTTACCTGACCGATCGGTGATGCACCGGGAGCAATCCGACACTGGCAGTAGCCAAGATGGCCGCCACTCATCTCTATGCCCTTGGAGGACCAGAGGGACGTCATGACGTCACTTCTGGTTCCCAGGCCAAAATAATTATTATTTTTTTTTAACCACTTTACCACTGCTCACTGTGCTGCTACTGCGGCACAGTGGCTCGTTATCGTCTGGCGACGTAGACCTACATAACCAGACATTCCCATCTCTCGGCGGCGCGTGCGCCCCACCGTAGGCTCGCTCCCGCTGTATTCAGTCACAGCGGGAGTCGGACCAGGGGAGGAGAGGTGGTGATCATCGCCGCTCTTCCCCGATCATCGGGGATCGAGTGTGGAGATCCGCCCACTTGTGTAAACAAAGCGGGCGGATCTCCTAAGTGACAAACAGTGACAGATTGCAGGATTCAGCATAGCTAAACCTGCGATCTGTGCCTGTGTCACATAGTCCCCTCCCCCCACACACGTTAGTAAGCACCAGGCATACATTAACCCCTTGATCACCAATAAAAGTTAACCCCTTCCCTGTCAGTGTAATTTTTACAGTGCATATTTATAGCACTGATTACTGTAGTAATGTCATTGGTACCCCCAAAAGTGTCAAAAATGTCAGTCAAGGGTCCAATCTGTCCGCCGCAATGTTGCGGTCCCGCAAAAAAAAAAAATCGCAGATCGCCGCCATTACTAGTTAAAAAAAAACAATAAAAATGACATAAATTTCCCGTAGTTAGTAGCTGCGATAACTTTTGCGCAAACCAATCAAAATACACTTATTGCTATTTTTTTTACCAAAAATATGTAGCAGAAAACAAATTGGCCTAAAATGTTAAAAAATTTAGATTTTTACATTTTTTGGGGGGGGAATTTCATATAAAAAAATGTGAAAAATAGTTATTTTTTCAAAATTTTCGCTCTTTTTTTGTTTATAGCGCAAAAAGTAAAAATCGCAAAGGTGATCAAATACCACCAAAAGAAAGCTCTATTTGTGGGGAAAACAAGGACGTCAATTTAATTTGGGTACAGCATCGCACAACCGCACAATTGTCCTTTAAAGTAAAGCAGTGCCGAATCGCAAAATAGGGCCTGGTCAGGAATGGGGTAAAATCTTCCGGTCTTAAAGAGGTTAAAAATGCACTCATTGAGAATTGTTTTGTCAAAGACATGTAGCTAAATACATTTTGGCCTAAATATATGACAAAAATTGAATATATTGGATATTTTTTACCTGTCAAAGTAGAAAAATATTGTTATTTTTTCAAAATTGTTGCTTTTTTTTATTAATATCGCAAAAAAAAAAAAATCGCAGAGATGATCAAATACCACCAAAAGAAAGCTCTGTTTGTGGGAAAAAAAGGACGTAAATTTCGTTTAGGTACAGCGTTGCACGACCGCGCAAATGTCCGTTAAAGTCACGCAGTAAAAAAATCGCAAAAAAACCCTGGTCAGGAAGGGGGTAAAGTCTTCCAGGGCTTAAGAGGTTAAAAGAATAGCTGGGTTATGGCAGCTATGTGTGAGAGTAAAATAGATGAAAAAATATTGAAGAGAAGTAATTTGGTGTAAGAAAAAACTTGGTTCTACTGTGCAACTATTATATGTAATACAGCTGACTAGTTCCTTTGTACAGTGGGATGCTCTCAATGGTTGCCGATATGCTTCCAGAGGCCACCACTATACAGTGGGATGCTCTCAATGGTTGCCGATTTGCTTCCAGAGGCCACCACTGTACTCTATGGTGGGCTTCTTCATGCTTTAACGCACTCCGCCGACTACCCGTAGAGGATACTTGGTATGGCACTGCATTACCTATAACCTAACCTACAGTTCAGCAGAACTGTATAATGAGAAGTTGCAATCGGTATATAACCCCTCCAATGTCAGAACTGGTTAACTTAGGGAGAGTACCATTTTTTTATTTTTTTTTTTTTCACAGGAAACGTCCCAAACGGATTGTATAAATGACCTTCTTCCTAAAAGAATACTGTATGTGAAAAAAAAAAATAGAAAAAGTTGATTATAATAAACAAAATAATAGGAATACAGCACATTGTGTGAGGCATATCACTATATGCAAATGAGCAGACCTACCGCAATGCATTATGGGAGCGTAGACCCCGCCCACCAGCCAGCACGAGCCACGATGTTTTCAGAGACAGAACTAGAGATCTGCTGGTGGGCGGGGTCTGTGCTCACACAATGTATTCTGGTTGGCTGGTGGGGTGGTGGGCGCGGTCTGTGCTCTCATAATACATTCTGCCAGGGCTAGTGACTGACAGAATGTGCTGCATTCCTATTATAATCTCCTTTTCATTTCACAGACATTATTCCTCAGGAAGAAAAGTCATTTATAGAATTAGTTTGGAATGTATAGATGAAAATATTACAGTTGTTCCCTCCCCCTAAGTTCACAATTTTTTTTTTTTGACACTTCTTTACAAGTTATTTGGCTAGAAAATTACTTAACCACTTACCGACCAGCCGCCGCAAATGTACAGCAGCAGGTCGGCTCTCCCAGGCACCGTACGGCGCTCGCCTGGGAGGAGCTAAGGGACGATTGTGCTCCCGCCCCCGCGTGTCAGCAGGGAAGCTAGTGCGTGTGACTGGCGGCTCTGATGTGCGCCGGCCACTCGTGATCTCCCGCCGCTGACAGAGAAGGACGGGCGGCTGATATAAACACAGCCGTCCGTACTTCTCCCTGAAGTGATCACAGATGTCATGTGATCCTGCTATATAGGATC
This sequence comes from Pelophylax lessonae, assembly GCF_965119305.1. NCBI lineage: Eukaryota > Metazoa > Chordata > Amphibia > Anura > Ranidae > Pelophylax > Pelophylax lessonae. Next base: position 82,519,725 of record NC_138776.1, read on the forward strand.
AAATGTCTCTAAGATGACTTCACAAGCAAAGCCCCCCCCCCCCCCACACACAGAATCACGCCCCTAGGGCCACATTTAACCCCTTGATCACCCACAGGGTTAACCCCTTCCCTGCCAGTGTCATTATTACAGTAACAGTGCATATTTTTAACCCTGATTACTGTAGTAATGTCACTGGTACCCCCAAAAGTGTCAAAAATGTCAGTCAGGGGTCGGATCTGTCCGCCGCAATGTCGCAGTCCCGCTAAAAATCGCTAATCGCTGCCATCACTAACAAAAACAAAAAGTTCAAAAATCTATCCCGCTAAAAATCGCAGATCGCCGCCATTACTATTAAAGAAAAAAAAACAATAAAAATGACATAAATCTTTCCCGTAATTAGTAGACGCGATAACTTTTGCGCAAACCAATCATAATACGTTTACTGCGATTTTTTTTTTACCAAAAATATGTAGCAGAAAACAAATTGGCCTAAAATGTTAAAAAATTTAGATTTTTACTTTTTTTTTTGACAATTTCATATAAAATTATGTTAAAAATATTGTTTTTTTTTGTTTTCAAAATTGTCGCTCTTTATTTGTTTATAGCGCAAAAAATAAAAATTGCAGAGGTGATCAAATACCACCAAAAGAAAGCTCTATTTGTGGGGGAAAAAAAGACGTCAATTTTATTTAGGTACAGTGTCGCACCACCGTGCAATTGTCTGTTAGTGCCGGTTCACACTTATGCGATGCGGGAAGGCTGCGAATTCGCAGCCTGTTCCCGCATCGCACACGCACCCCCAGCAGTTCACACTGCCATATGCGATACGCTGGGGGTGTCAATGTAATGTTAACGACACCCCCAGTTTGATCGCATATCGCAGTGCGATCGTGCAGTTCGCACAGGATCGGATCGCACAAGTGTGAACCGCTGTGCGATCCGATCCTGATGCGGCCGCCAAAAAGGGTCCCTGTGCGTGTTTGGTGCGGCTGCGGTGCGAATTTAGCCATACAAACTGTATGGCTAAACTCGCACCGCACAGCCGATCGCATGTAATGTCGGAGCAGTGCGCTCCGACATTACATGCGAACCCCGCACACGCACAAGTGTGAACCGGGGCTTAAAGTCACACAGTGCTGAATCGCAAAATAGGGCCTGGTCTTTGAGCAGCCGAATCCCCCGGGGCTAAAGTGGTTAAGCAGGGGTAATCTGCGCCACCCAGAGTGATTAGTGTGTGCCCAGGCACACCTGGCACACTCTGTGCGCACGCCTATGTGCTTCTGTCTTTTTCTGAGGAGTGTTCTTCAGCAGGCTGAGTGAGAAGATACAATGTATGGGGAATATTTATTCTGCCTAGGATAATTACTGCACCACCGCGCAATTGTCTGTTAAAGTCTTGCAGTGCCGAGGAAACCTTCCGGAGCTGAAGTGGTTAAATACTGAGGTATTTTTTTTTTACTACAGGAGATTCTCTTTCAGATAAAAGTGGTTTTGCAGGCAGATTCGCAGTGGGCCCACTATTAGAAGCAACACCCCCCTCCCCAGGTGCCCCTCCCCCACCGCTTCCCAGTTGTTCCCGCCCGGGCTTACCTGACCGATCGGTGATGCACCGGGAGCAATCCGACACTGGCAGTAGCCAAGATGGCCGCCACTCATCTCTATGCCCTTGGAGGACCAGAGGGACGTCATGACGTCACTTCTGGTTCCCAGGCCAAAATAATTATTATTTTTTTTTAACCACTTTACCACTGCTCACTGTGCTGCTACTGCGGCACAGTGGCTCGTTATCGTCTGGCGACGTAGACCTACATAACCAGACATTCCCATCTCTCGGCGGCGCGTGCGCCCCACCGTAGGCTCGCTCCCGCTGTATTCAGTCACAGCGGGAGTCGGACCAGGGGAGGAGAGGTGGTGATCATCGCCGCTCTTCCCCGATCATCGGGGATCGAGTGTGGAGATCCGCCCACTTGTGTAAACAAAGCGGGCGGATCTCCTAAGTGACAAACAGTGACAGATTGCAGGATTCAGCATAGCTAAACCTGCGATCTGTGCCTGTGTCACATAGTCCCCTCCCCCCACACACGTTAGTAAGCACCAGGCATACATTAACCCCTTGATCACCAATAAAAGTTAACCCCTTCCCTGTCAGTGTAATTTTTACAGTGCATATTTATAGCACTGATTACTGTAGTAATGTCATTGGTACCCCCAAAAGTGTCAAAAATGTCAGTCAAGGGTCCAATCTGTCCGCCGCAATGTTGCGGTCCCGCAAAAAAAAAAAATCGCAGATCGCCGCCATTACTAGTTAAAAAAAAACAATAAAAATGACATAAATTTCCCGTAGTTAGTAGCTGCGATAACTTTTGCGCAAACCAATCAAAATACACTTATTGCTATTTTTTTTTACCAAAAATATGTAGCAGAAAACAAATTGGCCTAAAATGTTAAAAAATTTAGATTTTTACATTTTTTGGGGGGGGAATTTCATATAAAAAAATGTGAAAAATAGTTATTTTTTCAAAATTTTCGCTCTTTTTTTGTTTATAGCGCAAAAAGTAAAAATCGCAAAGGTGATCAAATACCACCAAAAGAAAGCTCTATTTGTGGGGAAAACAAGGACGTCAATTTAATTTGGGTACAGCATCGCACAACCGCACAATTGTCCTTTAAAGTAAAGCAGTGCCGAATCGCAAAATAGGGCCTGGTCAGGAATGGGGTAAAATCTTCCGGTCTTAAAGAGGTTAAAAATGCACTCATTGAGAATTGTTTTGTCAAAGACATGTAGCTAAATACATTTTGGCCTAAATATATGACAAAAATTGAATATATTGGATATTTTTTACCTGTCAAAGTAGAAAAATATTGTTATTTTTTCAAAATTGTTGCTTTTTTTTATTAATATCGCAAAAAAAAAAAAATCGCAGAGATGATCAAATACCACCAAAAGAAAGCTCTGTTTGTGGGAAAAAAAGGACGTAAATTTCGTTTAGGTACAGCGTTGCACGACCGCGCAAATGTCCGTTAAAGTCACGCAGTAAAAAAATCGCAAAAAAACCCTGGTCAGGAAGGGGGTAAAGTCTTCCAGGGCTTAAGAGGTTAAAAGAATAGCTGGGTTATGGCAGCTATGTGTGAGAGTAAAATAGATGAAAAAATATTGAAGAGAAGTAATTTGGTGTAAGAAAAAACTTGGTTCTACTGTGCAACTATTATATGTAATACAGCTGACTAGTTCCTTTGTACAGTGGGATGCTCTCAATGGTTGCCGATATGCTTCCAGAGGCCACCACTATACAGTGGGATGCTCTCAATGGTTGCCGATTTGCTTCCAGAGGCCACCACTGTACTCTATGGTGGGCTTCTTCATGCTTTAACGCACTCCGCCGACTACCCGTAGAGGATACTTGGTATGGCACTGCATTACCTATAACCTAACCTACAGTTCAGCAGAACTGTATAATGAGAAGTTGCAATCGGTATATAACCCCTCCAATGTCAGAACTGGTTAACTTAGGGAGAGTACCATTTTTTTATTTTTTTTTTTCACAGGAAACGTCCCAAACGGATTGTATAAATGACCTTCTTCCTAAAAGAATACTGTATGTGAAAAAAAAAAATAGAAAAAGTTGATTATAATAAACAAAATAATAGGAATACAGCACATTGTGTGAGGCATATCACTATATGCAAATGAGCAGACCTACCGCAATGCATTATGGGAGCGTAGACCCCGCCCACCAGCCAGCACGAGCCACGATGTTTTCAGAGACAGAACTAGAGATCTGCTGGTGGGCGGGGTCTGTGCTCACACAATGTATTCTGGTTGGCTGGTGGGGTGGTGGGCGCGGTCTGTGCTCTCATAATACATTCTGCCAGGGCTAGTGACTGACAGAATGTGCTGCATTCCTATTATAATCTCCTTTTCATTTCACAGACATTATTCCTCAGGAAGAAAAGTCATTTATAGAATTAGTTTGGAATGTATAGATGAAAATATTACAGTTGTTCCCTCCCCCTAAGTTCACAATTTTTTTTTTTTGACACTTCTTTACAAGTTATTTGGCTAGAAAATTACTTAACCACTTACCGACCAGCCGCCGCAAATGTACAGCAGCAGGTCGGCTCTCCCAGGCACCGTACGGCGCTCGCCTGGGAGGAGCTAAGGGACGATTGTGCTCCCGCCCCCGCGTGTCAGCAGGGAAGCTAGTGCGTGTGACTGGCGGCTCTGATGTGCGCCGGCCACTCGTGATCTCCCGCCGCTGACAGAGAAGGACGGGCGGCTGATATAAACACAGCCGTCCGTACTTCTCCCTGAAGTGATCACAGATGTCATGTGATCCTGCTATATAGGATCAAATGTCTCTAAGATGACTTCACAAGCAAAGCCCCCCCCCCCCCCCACACACAGAATCACGCCCCTAGGGCCACATTTAACCCCTTGATCACCCACAGGGTTAACCCCTTCCCTGCCAGTGTCATTATTACAGTAACAGTGCATATTTTTAACCCTGATTACTGTAGTAATGTCACTGGTACCCCCAAAAGTGTCAAAAATGTCAGTCAGGGGTCGGATCTGTCCGCCGCAATGTCGCAGTCCCGCTAAAAATCGCTAATCGCTGCCATCACTAACAAAAACAAAAAGTTCAAAAATCTATCCCGCTAAAAATCGCAGATCGCCGCCATTACTATTAAAGAAAAAAAAACAATAAAAATGACATAAATCTTTCCCGTAATTAGTAGACGCGATAACTTTTGCGCAAACCAATCATAATACGTTTACTGCGATTTTTTTTTTACCAAAAATATGTAGCAGAAAACAAATTGGCCTAAAATGTTAAAAAATTTAGATTTTTACTTTTTTTTTTGACAATTTCATATAAAATTATGTTAAAAATATTGTTTTTTTTTGTTTTCAAAATTGTCGCTCTTTATTTGTTTATAGCGCAAAAAATAAAAATTGCAGAGGTGATCAAATACCACCAAAAGAAAGCTCTATTTGTGGGGGAAAAAAAGACGTCAATTTTATTTAGGTACAGTGTCGCACCACCGTGCAATTGTCTGTTAGTGCCGGTTCACACTTATGCGATGCGGGAAGGCTGCGAATTCGCAGCCTGTTCCCGCATCGCACACGCACCCCCAGCAGTTCACACTGCCATATGCGATACGCTGGGGGTGTCAATGTAATGTTAACGACACCCCCAGTTTGATCGCATATCGCAGTGCGATCGTGCAGTTCGCACAGGATCGGATCGCACAAGTGTGAACCGCTGTGCGATCCGATCCTGATGCGGCCGCCAAAAAGGGTCCCTGTGCGTGTTTGGTGCGGCTGCGGTGCGAATTTAGCCATACAAACTGTATGGCTAAACTCGCACCGCACAGCCGATCGCATGTAATGTCGGAGCAGTGCGCTCCGACATTACATGCGAACCCCGCACACGCACAAGTGTGAACCGGGGCTTAAAGTCACACAGTGCTGAATCGCAAAATAGGGCCTGGTCTTTGAGCAGCCGAATCCCCCGGGGCTAAAGTGGTTAAGCAGGGGTAATCTGCGCCACCCAGAGTGATTAGTGTGTGCCCAGGCACACCTGGCACACTCTGTGCGCACGCCTATGTGCTTCTGTCTTTTTCTGAGGAGTGTTCTTCAGCAGGCTGAGTGAGAAGATACAATGTATGGGGAATATTTATTCTGCCTAGGATAATTACTGCACCACCGCGCAATTGTCTGTTAAAGTCTTGCAGTGCCGAGGAAACCTTCCGGAGCTGAAGTGGTTAAATACTGAGGTATTTTTTTTTTACTACAGGAGATTCTCTTTCAGATAAAAGTGGTTTTGCAGGCAGATTCGCAGTGGGCCCACTATTAGAAGCAACACCCCCCTCCCCAGGTGCCCCTCCCCCACCGCTTCCCAGTTGTTCCCGCCCGGGCTTACCTGACCGATCGGTGATGCACCGGGAGCAATCCGACACTGGCAGTAGCCAAGATGGCCGCCACTCATCTCTATGCCCTTGGAGGACCAGAGGGACGTCATGACGTCACTTCTGGTTCCCAGGCCAAAATAATTATTATTTTTTTTTAACCACTTTACCACTGCTCACTGTGCTGCTACTGCGGCACAGTGGCTCGTTATCGTCTGGCGACGTAGACCTACATAACCAGACATTCCCATCTCTCGGCGGCGCGTGCGCCCCACCGTAGGCTCGCTCCCGCTGTATTCAGTCACAGCGGGAGTCGGACCAGGGGAGGAGAGGTGGTGATCATCGCCGCTCTTCCCCGATCATCGGGGATCGAGTGTGGAGATCCGCCCACTTGTGTAAACAAAGCGGGCGGATCTCCTAAGTGACAAACAGTGACAGATTGCAGGATTCAGCATAGCTAAACCTGCGATCTGTGCCTGTGTCACATAGTCCCCTCCCCCCACACACGTTAGTAAGCACCAGGCATACATTAACCCCTTGATCACCAATAAAAGTTAACCCCTTCCCTGTCAGTGTAATTTTTACAGTGCATATTTATAGCACTGATTACTGTAGTAATGTCATTGGTACCCCCAAAAGTGTCAAAAATGTCAGTCAAGGGTCCAATCTGTCCGCCGCAATGTTGCGGTCCCGCAAAAAAAAAAAATCGCAGATCGCCGCCATTACTAGTTAAAAAAAAACAATAAAAATGACATAAATTTCCCGTAGTTAGTAGCTGCGATAACTTTTGCGCAAACCAATCAAAATACACTTATTGCTATTTTTTTTTACCAAAAATATGTAGCAGAAAACAAATTGGCCTAAAATGTTAAAAAATTTAGATTTTTACATTTTTTGGGGGGGGAATTTCATATAAAAAAATGTGAAAAATAGTTATTTTTTCAAAATTTTCGCTCTTTTTTTGTTTATAGCGCAAAAAGTAAAAATCGCAAAGGTGATCAAATACCACCAAAAGAAAGCTCTATTTGTGGGGAAAACAAGGACGTCAATTTAATTTGGGTACAGCATCGCACAACCGCACAATTGTCCTTTAAAGTAAAGCAGTGCCGAATCGCAAAATAGGGCCTGATCAGGAATGGGGTAAAATCTTCCGGTCTTAAAGAGGTTAAAAATGCACTCATTGAGAATTGTTTTGTCAAAGACATGTAGCTAAATACATTTTGGCCTAAATATATGACAAAAATTGAATATATTGGATATTTTTTACCTGTCAAAGTAGAAAAATATTGTTATTTTTTCAAAATTGTTGCTTTTTTTTATTAATATCGCAAAAAAAAAAAATCGCAGAGATGATCAAATACCACCAAAAGAAAGCTCTGTTTGTGGGAAAAAAAGGACGTAAATTTCGTTTAGGTACAGCGTTGCACGACCGCGCAAATGTCCGTTAAAGTCACGCAGTAAAAAAATCGCAAAAAAACCCTGGTCAGGAAGGGGGTAAAGTCTTCCAGGGCTTAAGAGGTTAAAAGAATAGCTGGGTTATTGCAGCTATGTGTGAGAGTAAAATAGATGAAAAAATATTGAAGAGAAGTAATTTGGTGTAAGAAAAAACTTGGTTCTACTGTGCAACTATTATATGTAATACAGCTGACTAGTTCCTTTGTACAGTGGGATGCTCTCAATGGTTGCCGATATGCTTCCAGAGGCCACCACTATACAGTGGGATGCTCTCAATGGTTGCCGATTTGCTTCCAGAGGCCACCACTGTACTCTATGGTGGGCTTCTTCATGCTTTAACGCACTCCGCCGACTACCCGTAGAGGATACTTAGTATGGCACTGCATTACCTATAACCTAACCTACAGTTCAGCAGAACTGTATAATGAGAAGTTGCAATCGGTATATAACCCCTCCAATGTCAGAACTGGTTAACTTAGGGAGAGTACCATTTTTTTATTTTTTTTTTTTTTTCACAGGAAACGTCCCAAACGGATTGTATAAATGACCTTCTTCCTAAAAGAATACTGTATGTGAAAAAAAAAATAGAAAAAGTTGATTATAATAAACAAAATAATAGGAATACAGCACATTGTGTGAGGCATATCACTATATGCAAATGAGCAGACCTACCGCAATGCATTATGGGAGCGTAGACCCCGCCCACCAGCCAGCACGAGCCACGATGTTTTCAGAGACAGAACTAGAGATCTGCTGGTGGGCGGGGTCTGTGCTCACACAATGTATTCTGGTTGGCTGGTGGGGTGGTGGGCGCGGTCTGTGCTCTCATAATACATTCTGCCAGGGCTAGTGACTGACAGAATGTGCTGCATTCCTATTATAATCTCCTTTTCATTTCACAGACATTATTCCTCAGGAAGAAAAGTCATTTATAGAATTAGTTTGGAATGTATAGATGAAAATATTACAGTTGTTCCCTCCCCCTAAGTTCACAATTTTTTTTTTTTGACACTTCTTTACAAGTTATTTGGCTAGAAAATTACTTAACCACTTACCGACCAGCCGCCGCAAATGTACAGCAGCAGGTCGGCTCTCCCAGGCACCGTACGGCGCTCGCCTGGGAGGAGCTAAGGGACGATTGTGCTCCCGCCCCCGCGTGTCAGCAGGGAAGCTAGTGCGTGTGACTGGCGGCTCTGATGTGCGCCGGCCACTCGTGATCTCCCGCCGCTGACAGAGAAGGACGGGCGGCTGATATAAACACAGCCGTCCGTACTTCTCCCTGAAGTGATCACAGATGTCATGTGATCCTGCTATATAGGATCAAATGTCTCTAAGATGACTTCACAAGCAAAGCCCCCCCCCCCCCCCACACACAGAATCACGCCCCTAGGGCCACATTTAACCCCTTGATCACCCACAGGGTTAACCCCTTCCCTGCCAGTGTCATTATTACAGTAACAGTGCATATTTTTAACCCTGATTACTGTAGTAATGTCACTGGTACCCCCAAAAGTGTCAAAAATGTCAGTCAGGGGTCGGATCTGTCCGCCGCAATGTCGCAGTCCCGCTAAAAATCGCTAATCGCTGCCATCACTAACAAAAACAAAAAGTTCAAAAATCTATCCCGCTAAAAATCGCAGATCGCCGCCATTACTATTAAAGAAAAAAAACAATAAAAATGACATAAATCTTTCCCGTAATTAGTAGACGCGATAACTTTTGCGCAAACCAATCATAATACGTTTACTGCGATTTTTTTTTTACCAAAAATATGTAGCAGAAAACAAATTGGCCTAAAATGTTAAAAAATTTAGATTTTTACTTTTTTTTTTGACAATTTCATATAAAATTATGTTAAAAATATTGTTTTTTTTTGTTTTCAAAATTGTCGCTCTTTATTTGTTTATAGCGCAAAAAATAAAAATTGCAGAGGTGATCAAATACCACCAAAAGAAAGCTCTATTTGTGGGGGAAAAAAAGACGTCAATTTTATTTAGGTACAGTGTCGCACCACCGTGCAATTGTCTGTTAGTGCCGGTTCACACTTATGCGATGCGGGAAGGCTGCGAATTCGCAGCCTGTTCCCGCATCGCACACGCACCCCCAGCAGTTCACACTGCCATATGCGATACGCTGGGGGTGTCAATGTAATGTTAACGACACCCCCAGTTTGATCGCATATCGCAGTGCGATCGTGCAGTTCGCACAGGATCGGATCGCACAAGTGTGAACCGCTGTGCGATCCGATCCTGATGCGGCCGCCAAAAAGGGTCCCTGTGCGTGTTTGGTGCGGCTGCGGTGCGAATTTAGCCATACAAACTGTATGGCTAAACTCGCACCGCACAGCCGATCGCATGTAATGTCGGAGCAGTGCGCTCCGACATTACATGCGAACCCCGCACACGCACAAGTGTGAACCGGGGCTTAAAGTCACACAGTGCTGAATCGCAAAATAGGGCCTGGTCTTTGAGCAGCCGAATCCCCCGGGGCTAAAGTGGTTAAGCAGGGGTAATCTGCGCCACCCAGAGTGATTAGGGTGTGCCCAGGCACACCTGGAACACCCTGTGCGCACGCCTATGTGCTTCTGTCTTTTTCTGAGGAGTGTTCTTCAGCAGGCTGAGTGAGAAGATACAATGTATGGGGAATATTTATTCTGCCTAGGATAATTACTGCACCACCGCGCAATTGTCTGTTAAAGTCTTGCAGTGCCGAGGAAACCTTCCGGAGCTGAAGTGGTTAAATACTGAGGTATTTTTTTTTTACTACAGGAGATTCTCTTTCAGATAAAAGTGGTTTTGCAGGCAGATTCGCAGTGGGCCCACTATTAGAAGCCCCACCCCCCCAGGTGCCCCTCCCCCACCGCTTCCCAGTTGTTCCCGCCCGGGCTTACCTGACCGATCGGTGATGCACCGGGAGCAATCCGACACTGGCAGTAGCCAAGATGGCCGCCACTCATCTCTATGCCCTTGGAGGACCAGAGGGACGTCATGACGTCACTTCTGGTTCCCAGGCCAAAATAATTATTATTTTTTTTTAACCACTTTACCACTGCTCACTGTGCTGCTACTGCGGCACAGTGGCTCGTTATCGTCTGGCGACGTAGACCTACGTCACCAGACATTCCCATCTCTCGGCGGCGCGTGCTCCCCGCCGTAGGCTCGCTCCCGCTGTATTCAGTCACAGCGGGAGTCGGACCAGGGGAGGAGAGGTGGTGATCATCGCCGCTCTTCCCCGATCATCGGGGGATCGAGTGTGGAGATCCGCCCACTTGTGTAAACAAAGCGGGCGGATCTCCTAAGTGACAAACAGTGACAGATTGCAGGATTCAGCATAGCTAAACCTGCGATCTGTGCCTGTGTCACATAGTCCCCTCCCCCCACACACGTTAGTAAGCACCAGGCATACATTAACCCCTTGATCACCAATAAAAGTTAACCCCTTCCCTGCCAGTGTAATTTTTACAGTGCATATTTATAGCACTGATTACTGTAGTAATGTCATTGGTACCCCCAAAAGTGTCAAAAATGTCAGTCAAGGGTCCAATCTGTCCGCCACAATGTTGCAGTCCCGCAAAAAAAAAAATCGCAGATCGCCGCCATTACTAGTTAAAAAAAAACAATAAAAATGACATAAATTTCCCGTAGTTAGTAGCTGCGATAACTTTTGCGCAAACCAATCAAAATACACTTATTGCTATTTTTTTTTACCAAAAATATGTAGCAGAAAACAAATTGGCCTAAAATGTTAAAAAATTTAGATTTTTACATTTTTTGGGGGGGGAATTTCATATAAAAAAAATGTGAAAAATATTTATTTTTTCAAAATTTTCGCTCTTTTTTTGTTTATAGCGCAAAAAGTAAAAATCGCAAAGGTGATCAAATACCACCAAAAGAAAGCTCTATTTGTGGGGAAAACAAGGACGTCAATTTAATTTGGGTACAGCATCGCACAACCGCACAATTGTCCTTTAAAGTAAAGCAGTGCCGAATCGCAAAATAGGGACTGGTCAGGAATGGGGTAAAATCTTCCGGTCTTAAAGCGGTTAAAAATGCACTCATTGAGAATTGTTTTGTCAAAGACATGTAGCTAAATACATTTTGGAATAGAATACATTCCAGCAGGGGGGAGAGGTCTGTGTGAACATGTGAGATCTCGGCAGATCTTGATCTCACTCCGCCCCTCCCAGCTGACACGCTGACTCGCCGACACGTTCAGTCCGGCACGCTCCCACATCAGAACGCTCTGAGCGGGAGACCGAGCAGAGACGCCGATACAGGATACCTGGAGGCCGGCTTTTACATCCGCATCCGCGGCAGGAGTGGAGACCTGAGACGGAGCCGGAGCCGACGCTGCAGTGCACAGGCTAGAAGGCAGGAGAGAGACCAGGATCCCGGCCTCCCGCACGTGCACAGCGCTATCCCGTTTGGGGGTTACCCCTCTGAAAAATGAAATCCTTGAGTGCCCCGCTACCTTTGAAGCCCTGAAGACCCGGGAAGGGTTGAAGGGCTGAACACTACACAACCCTCTAAGACAAGACAGGACAGGAAGATCGTGTCCAACACAGGGGTGAGAGGAGGCACTATGATCTATTAGGAGACAACAAGCTCAACAATCAGAAGTCCCCTCTCACACAGCAGCAAAGGACAGAGGCAACATCCCTTTACAAACAGCAAAAACAAGAAAGGAACCGCTCCAGGATCGAGAGGAGCCCGGGAAAATTAGAGGTATGATGTGTGATGTCTGATACTTGAATCTTTGATATTTGATATCTAACTTTGACAGACAGTGAGTGACTGTAATAGCCTGACACACACACAGTTAACCTGCCTGCGGGAGCTCAAAGGAGAGGAGTCAAGAGAGGTCAGGAGAGAGGCACCTATAGGAGAAGTGGGACATACATGTACAATTGAGAAATAGGGTGACTACAGACCTGGCCCCACACACAAAGGATCTCCCAAACGGATGTGATACGGGAGATAATAAAATCCTGCTTTTTGGCATAGTTTAAAACAGGACTATGTGAGCGGGATGCAAAACATTACTAAAAAACCTAAGACACGCTCAAATACAAAAGGATTGATTGATACTAAGCAAGTGGGAGCCATACAATCGTATTTCCCCTCTAAATACGTGAATTTTTTTTTTTTTTTTAAAGCCCGTGGTGTGTGAAACACACTCAAAAGACTTATACCCGGTGCATAAAAAAGTGCACACACGCAAACGTGGACACACAAAAAGTGCACAAGGCGTACACATGGCCCTCCTCCGAAGAGGAAGGGCCCTGACCCTGATTCCCCGGGGCGCGAAGCTCCTGACAGGGACTGAGGTACTCACTTAGGTCCACCCAGCCGAAACCGGGCAGACCCCATTCTTCAGGGGGACTGCCGAAACAGCCCACCCCAAGTACTAGGTAGGGCTCCCCCGAAGGGAGACCCCATGGGAGAGGGCGAAATAAGCCAAAAGGCCATATCCACCCCCTCCCAAGACTTACAGGGCAGGCCCGAGGACCTACGCCATCAAAGTCGTGCAAGTGCTCAACCAAAAAAAGGGACAAACGTGACACACGACAAAGAAAAACAGAGTGGGGAAAAGGGAAGTGGAGAAGTGCAGGGTAGTGCCAAAGTGCAAAACCTTGGCAGGCCCCCCGGCCAGGAATAAAAAAATTCCTCTGGTGTTGGCCAAAAGGCCCACCCCAAGAGGCAGGTGCTTGAAAAAGTGTGATGGTGCAGTGACCAAGGTGCCACAAAAACTCAGGTGAGCTGCCCCTCACCAGTGAGATTGAGGCACCCCTGGGCTGCCACCCCAGGGGCACATACACCACGGGCTTTTTCGGTCTCGGCCCCCGGCCAGACCTCGTGTAGCCCTATCCCATCAGGAGGCATCAGAATTTTAGACAGCTTAGGGAGAACCTGCCTTCAACTGGGGACAAGCCTTTTGCAAGGCCAGATTCAACCCAGGAGGAAAGGTTCCCCCACCACCATCCGCCATTCCTTACCAATCACATCCAGGAGCAGTACTAACCGTGGTCGCCCGGTGTTCCGTGAAAAATCCATACCCGTGAGAAAACCATACCCTCGTCACTTCCGGTTCCGCTACGGAGGGTATGGATTTCTCACGGTAGTTAAACTTGCGGCGCTTACATTAAAACAGCTCCTCTGAAACGTAAATCATCTCCGCTCTTCGCCCTGTCACTGCCCTCATCTCCGGTAATAAATATAAAAGCGGATCACGGAGCCGCGATCGCCGTCACATTTACATCACATACACCCGCCGCCGCTTTTATATTTATTACCGGAGATGAGGGCAGTGACAGGGCGAAGAGCGGAGATGATTTACGTTTCAGAGGAGCTGTTTTAATGTAAGCGCCGCAAGTTTTACATTAGACACAGTGCCGTGAGAATTTCATGCCCACCGAGCATGCGCACTTGTCTAATACTTTAATGTTCAATCACGTATCCGGGGCTCTGAGCATGCGCACTGCTGCGCTGCTCAGCTGTTTCAGCCCGGAAGTGACGAGGGTATGGTTTCTCCACGGGGTATGGTTTTTTAACGTTACACCGGCTTTCCCACTCCCTTCAAACTGACAGGGGCGGACCCATTCAAATCAGGAAGGCATTGGAACCATCCGGCTTTCTCTGGTTTGGCCTACTCCGGTCCTCCAGTTACGCCCAGAGCGCCCCGGTATACTTCGGCCACCACCGATACTAACCTTCAGGTTCCATTCCAACACTGATAAGAACAGATACTACACTTGATCTTAGCCAAAAGGCCGAGAAGCTAAATACGTGAATGATCTAGATAAAAATACAGACTATCCAACTGACATAGGAAAAATGGATTTTTGTAAGATCTTACCGTAAAATCCTTTTCTCTTAAGCTCATTGACAGACGTAGTCCTCGTTGATTCAACACACTCGGGTTATGCTGCCCTCCACAGGAGTAGGACTAGACAGGAAAGAAAATGTTCTGGCCACACCCTAGGGGCAGTCCCAGAGGGTATATCCTCTCACTTCCTGCTCTAGCAAATCAGTTATGTCACAAAGCAGTGTTTAGAGAATTTAACCCAACCCAACTCAAAAACAGAGGGGCGGGTACTACGTCTGTCAATAAGCTTAAGAGAAAAGGATTTTACGGTAAGATCTTACAAAAATCCATTTTTCTCTGTCGCCCATTGACAGACGTAGTCCTCGTTGATTCAACACACTCGGGACGTCCCAAAGCAGTACCACAAATGAGGGGTGGGAAAATGGAAAACAAATCCAATCTAGAAGGCCCAACCGGTGCCAACTAGAAGTTTCCAATGCTCATCAATTGAAGATGAGATTCAACAGAAAATTTCAACAGAAAACAACCCTCGAGGTAGACCACCGGTCTCCTCAAATTGCGGCCTGCAAACCTTGCGGCCAAATGAGGCATCCACCGATGCCATCACCTAAATCTTATAAAAAATTTTGTAAAGGTATGTACCGACGACCAGGTGGCCGCCTTACATACCTGGACCACTGATGCCTGATGGCGGAAAGCCCAGGAGTACTGAGCGCTCGAGTGAAGTGCGCCCTAACAGGGAACGGAGGATTCCGACCCTTACTAGAATAAGCCTGTACCACCGTCTGTCTAATCCATTTGGAGATAGTCGCGGCAGATGCAGGCAACCCCTTTCTGGGGCCATCCGTGATCACAAAAAGTGAATCCGTCTTACGGAATGATTCCGTAGTCTTCAGGTATACCCTGATTGCCTGAACCACATCCAAGGAATGCAACGCATGTTCCTGATGATGATTGGGCTGAGGACACAAGGAAGGTAGCACAATATCTTCATTCAGATGAAAGTCTGAAACCACCTTTGGAAGAAAGGATGGCTTAGGATGGAGAACTACCTTATCCCTATGAATCACTAAGTCTGGGGACTGGCATGACAATGCAGCCAGTTCTGACACCCTGCGTGCAGAAGTGATAGCCACTAAGAAGGCCACCTTCTGGAATAAAGTGAACAAGGGAATCTCCCTGATGTTTTCAAAAGGAGGTTTCTTCAGAACCGACAACTAAATTAAAATCCCAGGACGATAAGGGCGCGCAGACTGGTGGAGCCAGGTGCCGCACCCCCTGGATGAAATTCCGCACCAAGGCCTTAATAGCCAAAGGCTTCTGAAAGAAGATTACTAAAGCTGAAACCTGACCCTTGATGGTGCTCAAGGCTAGTTTCTGCTCAACCCCCTTTCGCAGAAAGGCCAATATTCGGGTCACCGAATAGGTACGTGGAGGAATTTCCAAAGATTCGCACCACGCGATATACGTCTTCCATGTGCGATACTAGACCTTGCTGGAAGTCGCTTTCCCTGCTTTAATTAGCGTAGGAATAACTGAAGCGGACAACCCTCTGTCCTTCAGTACCTGGGTCTCAATGGCCAGGCCATTAAACCCAGCGATTGTAAAGCACAATGGAAGATCGGTCCTTGAGACCGCAGACACTCCCTGAGAAGAAGTGCCCAAGGAACGTTCGCGACTAGCATGTCCAAGTCAGCCGGACCGGCTTGACGAGGCTAGCCTAGAATTTCCAGGACAACTGGAGTTCCCTCCATCTCCATCCTGCGGAGAAATCTCAGCAGCAATCTGAGATGAGGGAATCCCTTTAATAGCTGACACTGCCTTTACAGGCCGTTCAGCGCGTCTGCTGCGTCCACTGGAGCATCGTGGGGGCGCGTTACCAATCTCCACGCCTACGGGATGCTGTGAAGAAGGCACAGATGGTGAAATCCTTGGCGAATGACTTACGTCATCACCCTGATATTGCCTGACTGGATCCGAACCAGGCTGCCCTAGAGCTATCTGGCCCTGGCAATCCGACAAAGTCTGATCGTTTTCTGTTCCCACACATTCTTTAGACACCTGATTCCTATCACGAGTGGTGATTTCTCCTGGTTAAACATTAGAGACCGAAGTCACCCGGCTAGAGGCTCCTTGGTCTGTCCGTTCAACCGGATCCGATTCTTGTGGGGAACTGAGACTAATCTTTGGAAAAGGTAAAGAAAATTATCTGTTCAGGGAACGGTAACTACCGCTCCCTGTAGTACTTACGCTGACCCAGTATTTTAACCACAGCACACGTCTGAGGATTACCGCTGACATAGATGCATGCCCTAATAGGGGGGTAGCATCCAAGGCTGCATCACAGACAACCTGTAGTCCTTATATAATCTGTTCCATCAAAACAGATGTTGCCTGGGGGATACCTTTCCCCTTCAGGTCCTGGCGCACCAATCTCGCCCATTCCGTAAATGTCTGAGGACTAGATCAAATGACAATAATTGGTCTAAAGGCTGATCCTATCAGGGAAAGATAGTGCGGGACTCCGCTTCTACCTTCCGATCCACCGAATTCTTAAAGGACGAAGCGTCCTCCACTGAAAAAAAACGTGGCTTTATTCAGTCTGGAAATAGGTGGATCCACCCCTGGTGATACCGTCCATTTCTTAATGAGGGATTCCTCAAACGGATAGCGTCTAGTAATGCGCTTGGAACTAGTAAAGGTACGCTTAGAATGATCCCATACCTCTTTAATCCTTTTACCCAAACACTTGGGTAAAGAAAAAACCTTCTCCGTCCTGGTTTGTCTGCTAGTACCAAAGGGAAATTCCTTTTTATTTGCCTCTGCCGGAAAAACCTCAAGTCTTAAGATTTCCCGAACCGCACAACTAGTGCGTCCACCAATGCTTCTTCCTGATTTATGGCGGAAGCATGAACGTTCTCCTCACTGTCTGAGGGAACCTTACCTGAGATAACAGCCCCTGCGGAGGGGCCTGCAGCTGTAATAACCATCTCAGCATCTGAATCTGAAGTCTCAGACGATATAGGGGTAGGCGGGGGTCGCTTTCTTGACCCCCGTTCCTGACAGGCCGTCTCCACCCGAGCCACCAAAGACTTCAAAACTGCTGTGAATGCATCCATACTCTGCGCACTGGCGGGTCCCGTGGCCCCCCCGAGGGAAACCGGTGGGGGTACCTGTGTGGCAGGGTCCATGATAATTCCAGATACTGCCCGGAAAAATCAATTTGCCAAAAAGAAAATAAAACTTCTTCTTTTTTTTTTTTCCAGACCCCCGGCACCACAAAGCCCCTCAGTGTTGCTTGCTTAGGGACCCCTATAGAGCGAGAGAGAGAGATAGACCCCAAAGCTCACCACTTACTGCACAAAGGTTCAGCATTGTCTAGAACAGACAGGAAGTCTTTTGGCTGGCTTCCCGGGAAGAAAGGAGGCGGCTCCGCCCCTCTGCACGCCTTCCGGCGCCTCCCCTGGCTCCACGAGGTGTTTGAGTCACCTCAAACATGGCCGCCCCCATGCTGGAGACACGAGGCTACGCCAAAATGGTGGCCTCGTGCGAACTACCAGACATTGGCGGCGGCCTGCACAGAATAGCGGCATGTCTGCAGAAGGATCTCGGCCTCACAACCCTTCACCCTCATGGTGATCAGCGTGGTCGGCGGTACCGGACCCTGGCGGGCCGTATACGGTCCGTGGCCGTTGGGAGGCATCTGCTTAGCTGGAGGAATGATCTGGAATGCAGTATACATATCTAGACATCGCCCTGTGGCTTCTGACAGGTAGGATACTTTATACTATCACAGTAAAGTTCTAGTACTGCCACCGACTTCATCATTTTAACATCTTTGCAATTAGATTGTCAGCTCCCAAACCAAGCCTCCTGGCTTTTTGTTCACAAAAATCACACTCAAACAGGGGGATCTGTGACATGTTATAGGATAGAGGGAAGACCCATCCTTACCATTACAGCGAGGGGCCCGCGTTCACCACAAGATCCGTCA
This sequence comes from Pelophylax lessonae, assembly GCF_965119305.1. Taxonomy (NCBI): domain Eukaryota; kingdom Metazoa; phylum Chordata; class Amphibia; order Anura; family Ranidae; genus Pelophylax; species Pelophylax lessonae. The sequence goes on from NC_138776.1 coordinate 82,537,891, forward strand.
GGGGGAAAGGGGGAACATACTACTCACCATACCGGAACCAGGCGGGCGCCAACTCCTGACAGTACCCCTCTCCACCGAGGTGGGAGGGCAGTCGACCAGTATGGACGCCGTGACTCATGGTCTTAGACGTTTCGGCGAGACGTTTAACTCGCAGGGTCAGTCCCCGTCCAGTGGGACTATGTCGCGGCCGACACAGCGCAGAGCTATGGCCTGCACGCGCTCGTAGGCTGAACTGGGGTGACCACTGGATCTCAACATCCAGCCCGTCGCCCAGTTCAGCTTTCTTGCTTGAAGATCTCACAGGAACACTGGAGAAAAAAAGCTGTCTAAAAAATCTTTTCTAAGAAAAAAATCCTGCCAGGACCGAAGATCCCAGCAAGGTATCTAGGTCCTTTCTCCTAACTAGACAGAAAAAAACTGATTTGCTAGAGCAGGAAGTGAGAGGATATACCCTCTGGGACTGCCCCTAGGGTGTGGCCAGAACATTTTCTTTCCTGTCTAGTCCTACTCCTGTGGAGGGCAGCATAACCTGAGTGTGTTGAATCAACGAGGACTACGTCTGTCAATGAGCGACAGAGAAAAGGCTGTATCCAGCCATCCCCTCCAATGGCAGCAACTTCCAAAAACCTAATAAACACACATCTAGAAGGAGAAGGAAAAGGAGAAGGGGGACTACGGAACAAAGGAGGTGAAAATATTACAGAACCAGACAAGACCACCAATATGGATATTAAAGATCTTAGAGATCTGATACGGGCCCTCCCAACTAAAATGGAGATTGAATCTTTGATTTTAAGGCTGGAGGAGAAATATCAAAAAGACATACATGAGGTGAAAGAGGAATTAAAGGAGGCTTCCAGTAAAATACAAAATGGGGAAAAAAATGTATTGGAAGTAACCAGTAGGGTAACAAAATTGGAAGATCTGAGTGAGTCAAACTTAGAGTGTATTACCCGTCTACAGTTACAAATAGAAGAAGCAGAAGATAGAAGCCGTAGAAATAACATAAGGATAAGAGGACTACTGGAGTGTAAAGAAGGAGAAGGGGAAAATTTAAGAGAGAAAGTGTCGGTTATAATAGTAAACCTTCTGCCAGATGTAGACCCCAGAAATATCGAGATTGACCGGGTACATAGGGTCAATGGGCCCAGACAACTAGATGGGAGTAGGTCTAGAGATGTCCTATGCCGTTTGTTAAGGTACCAACAAAAGGAAGCTATTTTACGGAAAACATGGGAACTTGGTACAATTGATCATGCGAATGTTAAGATCAAGATACTACCAGATGTCTCGAGACCTACTCTACAACGTAGAGCCCTACTTCGTCCCCTACTGGAGAAAGTAAAGATAGCAGGCTATACCTATAGATGGGGATACCCCTTCTCAGTAACAATACGGAAGGGGCCCAGATCCTTTTTATTGAAGACCCCAAAAGATCTTGAGGAACTCTTTAAATTCATGGAGATGAACCCAATACAAGTGCCGAATTGGCTAATGGACTTACCCCAGGGCGTTTCCATCCCCAACTCAGCTAGTCATAGAAGGGGAGAAAAGTCAACTTAAGGAGAATGAAGAAGGATAGAAAAAATTTCAAGAAAAACAGCCCCAATGTATTAGATCTCAGAATCCGTTAATTGGGGTTCAGAGAAGAGGATACAGAGGTGAAGTGGAGGACGTGGAGAGGAAAACTAGTGGTTTTATGGAAGACTGAGGAAGTGATATTACTCCCTACATTGCTTAGGAAGAAAGGACTCTTTTTTTTTTTTCTCCTGGGGTTCTGTTTAGGGATATTTTTTCAAGTGGTCGGTGGGGGGACAGTCTTGTTTTTGGTTTTTCGTTTTTTTTTGTGCGATATTTTCCTTTTTTTTCACTTGGTGGTTGGGGGGCCCACCCCCCCCCCCTTTTTTTTTTTTTTTCTTTGGTTTTTGGGTCTCTCTTGTGTGCTCTACATGGAGTGAAGTGAACATATTGAAATTTAACTTGAAACCCCGAAAGGGGCTCAATGAAATGTATTTATGTTTTGTATCTTTTTTTTTTTCTTTTATTGGGCAACAATACATTATGTTATTCACTGGGGCGATTTAAGGGGTAAAGAGTGGACCCCCTTTTTTTTTTTTTCTTGACACTTTACATGATACACAGACTTACTTACCCCCATATTGGGGCTAGAGGGATTTAAGATTTCACACACTGTTTTTAATTAATAACACAGAGAAGACACAACATTAATAAAACACATATACACATAAATTCACTCAATAGGGGGGGCTATACACTTTATATATTACACAGACTTACCATCTCACATATTGGAGTTAGAGGGATTTAAGATCTCACACACTGCTATTTTTATTAAGATTAAAATCTACACAACACTAACAATACACATACACACACAAAAAAAAATTATTTTTTCTTTTTTATTCTTTTTTTTTTATTTTTTTATTTTTTTCTTTTTTTTTTGTGTGCAGCCACTTCTTACCTCCCACTACACTCGCTAGTTATTCATAGGGGTGGGTTTGCCTCTTATTGATGATAAAGACGATAGGGGAAAACTGAATAGAGATGAAATAAACTGTGTGAACGTAATATATGTATTTGTAGAGATGTGTCGGGTGGGAGGGGTGGGAGGGCGGGATGCCATGGGTATACACAGCCTTAACCCCAAGTAGGAAAGAAGCTCTAGGTAACGAAGGGATAGTAGAAGAAGAGAGCTTTATAACATTGGTTGAAACAAGAGGAATTATACCTCTTGATAGGAGGGATCAGAGGGGTTAGAACCCCTAGGGTAGGTGTTTGTTTGTATTGGGGGGGGGTTTCTCCTTTTCTTTTTTTTTTCTTTTTCCCTCTCTCCCTCTTCCTTTTTTTTTTCTGACGGGCTGGGGGAGGAAAATGGAAGTATTACGTATATTAACAATAAACGCAAAAGGGCTTAACACCCCCGAAAAAAGAAGGGTCTTATTAAATGACTTAAAAAGATCTAAGGTTGATTATAGCCTTCATACAGGAGACACATTTTCGAGATGACAAAATTCCAATTCTAAAAAATAGATCTTACCCATTATCATATCATGCTACAAATATAGAGACTAAATCCAGGGGAGTATCCTTATAATAGCCCGTAATGTACCATGGAAATACGAACAGATGTCCAAAGATCCAAATGGAAGATCACTTTTTCTAAAGGGAAATATAGGTAACACTAAGGTCACCCTGGCCACAATATATGCACCCAACAGTCAGCAAAATGTATTTATAGGAAAAAAGATCAGGGAACTATCAGAATATAAAGAAGGTCATCTAATAGTGGGGGGCGACTTTAATGTCCCTTTAATCCCCTCAGAGGATACTACAACAGGAACCTCCTCAATACCAGTAAGGGTTAGGAAACACATATCAAATAGTTTGTATAGTGCACAGCTAATAGATGGATGGCACCTAACACATCCAGGGGAACGTGACTATACATTCTTTTCCCCGGTATACAAGCAATACTCGAGGATAGACTATTTTTTCCTACCACACAACCAACTACATGCTATCAAGAACATACAGATAGGAGTAATTACATGGTCAGACCATGCCCCAGTTATACTAGAATACGAACTATGTAATATACAAGGAGGAGGGCACCGGACGTGGAGGCTTAATGAAAGTCTACTACAAGATGAAATAGTCAGATCAGATATTAAGAGGGAATTAGAAGAATTTTTTTCACTTAACAAAACCACAGATACAGACCCGAACATCATTTGGGAGGCACACAAAGCAGTGGTAAGGGGCACCCTGATTAAACATGGCTCCAGAATTAAAAAAAAAAAAAAAGAACAGCACAATTAGAGACCCTTCTGACTAAATTGCAGAAATTAGAAGCATCCCACAAACATAATAATTCGCCAGTGACGAAAAACAACTTAATGGAGGTAAGGCAAGAAATCAATAATACACTTTTCTATAAAGCAAAATCAGCATTACAGATCAGCCGCAAAAATACATATGAAATGGGAGATAAATGTGGGAAATCCCTAGCAAGAACAATCCAGGAGCAGACATTAAACACTTACGTCCCACTAATAATAAATAAGAAAGGACAGAAAATAGAATTTCCAGGGAAAATTGCCCAGGAATTCAGAACATATTACCAATCACTATACAACCTGCATCCTCAGAACCTGAGGCCTTCCTAAATAGAGGACTATCTAGAAACATCACAGATGCCACGCTTATCAGAAAATGAGAGAGAGTAATTGAGCTCTGATATCACAGAAGAGGAATTGATTACAGCAATCTCTAACTCTAAAAACGGGAAGGCACCAGGTCCGGATGGATATACTATCCAATATTATAAAGCATATACCCCTCAGTTAAAGAAATTTATGGTAGATATGTTTAATACATGGGGCAAAGGTAAGACAATATTGAGAGAAACGTTACAAGCGCACATAACAGTATTACTTAAGGAAGGCAAAGATCCAGCATCATGTACTAGCTACAGACCAATTTCATTATTAAACACAGATCTGAAAATATTCACAAAAATCATAGCTACTAAAATCCAAAATTATATAACAAAACTGGTAAATTTAGACCAAGTAGGATTCACACCAACAAGAGAAGCTCGTGACAATACAACAAAAGTATTAAACCTGCTATATGTAGTCCAATCAAAACAGATGAAAAGTATATTTATAAGTACAGATGCTGAAAAAGCTTTTGATAGAGTAAGTTGGAGATTTATGATGGAGGTAGTGAGGTATGTGGGCATGGGTGAGACTGTGTTGAATTGGATAATGCAGATCTATTCAGTACCCTCGGCAAAGGTGAGGGTGAACAGCATGTTGTCGGAAGACATTACGATTCAGAATGGGACCAGACAGGGGTGTCCTCTTTCACCCCTGCTTTTTATCCTGACGTTAGAACCTTTCGTATGCAAAATAAGATTAAATCCAGACATTACAGGTATTAAAATTGGTCGAACACAACATAAGATATCAGTCTTCGCGGACGACATGCTGTTTACTCTCACCAACACGATCATCTCGCTCCCGAATCTTTTAAGGGAATTTACAGAGTACGGAGAATTGTCCAACCTCAAAATAAACCTGGAAAAATCAGAAGCTATGGGGGTGGGCCTAGGACAAGAATTGCAGAAACAGCTAAGCTCAAATTTTAGACTAAAGTGGACAAGTAAAGCACTAAAATACTTGGGCATACAAATAACAACAAAATTCTCCCGGTTATATGAGGAAAACTATCCAGCACTGCTGAAATCTATACAAAGTCTACTGCAAAAATGGAGTAAGGGACTGTTATCATGGTGGGCTAGATGCAATATTGTGAAAATGTCTATCCTACCAAAATTTTTGTATTTCTTTCAAACCTTACCAATAGCTATACCACAGAACTATTTTAAACAAATAGACAGTACACTGAAGGAATTTATATGGTCAGCTAAACATCCTAGATTAAGTAAAAAAATAATGACACTACAAAAAGAGGATGGAGGTTTGTCAGTACCAGACATGAGGAGGTATTACCAAACTATACATCTATGTAGACTTGTGGACTGGTGCCGACATAGAAATACAAAACTTTGGCCAAATATGGAACAGGCACAATTTGAAATCTCATTGGAAAGAACTCCGTTCTGTAGCCGCTCTATACCAGCTCACATGAAAATACACCTGCTTATTGGACTTACAATTAAGACATGCGCAAAAATTTTTCAACAATACAAATTGACGAGGAAATACTCGGCCATATTCCCGGTCCTGAGTAATCCTAGATTTACCCCGGGTTTTCAGGATAAAAAATTTAGGGACTTGAAGGAAAAAGGAATTTACCAGGTAGATCATTTTATGAAACAGGGGAGATGGATAACGGAGGAGGAGACGATGGACCCCATGGGAGATTTCCAACTGGACCGCTGGAGAGCGACTCAGCTTGGACACTTCCTGGGGACGCTACCAAAACTTAGAGAGGAGGAACTACAATATACAAAATTCGAAGAGATGTGTGTACAAAAAGGGACTCTATTACACCCCATATCTAAATTGTATTTACTACTAGGTGACAGCGGGGATAAGGGACCATTAACTTATATGAAGGAATGGGAGAAAGAATTAGACAAGTCTTTTTCGGAGGAAGAGAAGAGGCAGATATAACATATGACACACTCAACATCCATCAGTATTAAAATACAAGAAACTAATTTTAAAATATTATCAAGGTGGTACCAAACCCCAGTAAAAATGCATAAAATTTCATCAGTAAATACAGATAGATGTTGGAGGTGCGGAGAAGGCGAAGTGGACATTAATCCATATTTTTTGGTCATGTCCCAAAATGGAAAAATGTTGGAAGCAGATTTATGAAATTACACAAAACCTGACAGAACACCAGCTGATAATGGATCCGGCACTCTTCCTACTCCATAAAACTAATATCCCAAGAAAACAATATAAAAATTCAATAATACCTTACTTACTTAATGCAGCTAAAATGTGCGTTCCCTTAAGGTGGAAAAAAGAGGAACCACCAGATTTGAATATGTGGATTAACAAGGTGGAAGAGGTCAATAAATTAGAAAACTTAGTATTAAATGCCAACCATAAAATAGACAAATATAAATTAATTTGGGATAGATGGAATAAATACGTCTTCTCGAGAAGGCAGAATCCAGTTGAAAGACTAGTGGATAGAGTGTATATCCAGAAGAGAAATCCCTAAGCCAGAGCCAGATTCCTCTCGCCCCCCTTTTTTCTTTTTTTTTTTTTCTTTTCCTTCCCTCCCCCCCCCCCCTTTTTTTTTTCTTTTATTTCTTTTTGTTTAAAAAGGAGATGTTAAGTGTTACATGGTACGAGATGTGATGTGATATTGCAGAGGCCAAAAGGCATAAATAGACCTGGTACATGAGGAATACTTGGGTTATAAACATAGTATAATGATGATTTAACTTATCCCCAAGAAGGGAAGGATAATGAAGTTAAAGAAAAGGAAGAGAAAAGGGGATAAAAGGAAAAAAACGCAAACTCTGTTACATTTTAAATAATGATTGATACCATGAATGTATGTAAAAGTTTAATGGAAAAACTGAAAAATAAATAAATAAAAAATTTAGTAAAAAAAAAAAAAATGCACTCATTGAGAATTGTTTTGTCAAAGACATGTAGCTAAATACATTTTGGCCTAAATACATGACAAAAATTGAATATATTGGATATTTTTTAACTGTCAAAGTAGAAAAATATTGTTATTTTTTCAAAATTGTTGCTTTTTTTTATTAATAAAAAAATAAAAATCGCAGAGATGATCAAATACCACCAAAAGAAAGCTCTGTTTGTGGGAAAAAAAGGACGTAAATTTTGTTTGGGTACGGTGTTGCATGACCGCGCAATTGTCAGTTAAAGTCGCACAGTGCCGAATAGCAAAAAGTGGCCTGGACGTACAGCAGGAAAATCCTCCGGTGGTAAAGTGGTTAATGCAAAAGTTTCAAAAAAATTTATTTTTTGATCCGTTGTTTTTAACCACTTGTGGACCGGAAGGTTTTACCCCCTTAATGACCAGGCCAATTTTTGCGATACGGCACTGCATTACTTTAACTGACAATTGCGCGGTCGTGCGACCAAGTACAATTGCTGTCCTTTTTTCCCACAAATAAAGCTTTCTTTTGGTGGTATTTCATCACCTGTGCCGTTTTTATTTTCTGCGCTATAAACAAAAAAATTTGGAAAAAAAAAAACAATATTTTTCACATTCTGCTATATAACATTCCCAATAAAAAAAAAATGTAAAAATCAAATTTTTTCAACATTTTAGGCCAATTTGTGTTCTGCTACATATTTTTGGTAAAAAAAATCCCAATAAGCGTATTTTGATTGGTTTGCGCAAAAGTTATCGCGTCTACAAACTAGGGAAAAGATTTATGTCATTTTTATTTATTTTATTTTTTACTACTAATGGCGGCAATCTGCGATTTTTAGCGGGACTGCGACATTGCAGCGGACAGATCGGACCCCTGACTTACACTTTTGGGGGGGACCAGTGACATTACTACAGTAATCAGTGCTAAAAATATGTACTGTTACTGTAATAATGACACTGACAGGGAAGGGGTTAACCCAGGGGCGATCAAAGGGTTAAGTGTGAGCCTAGGGGGTGTTTTCTGACTGTGAGGGGGGGACTTGTGAAATGATCACAGAGACGTGTGATCCTATATAGGAAGATCTCTGGTTAATTTCAGAGAGAACAACGGTCTGATGTGTTTACAACAGCAGACCGTCCTTCTCTCTCAGCTGGGAGCGATCGCTTGTGCCCGGCCGCAAACGCCGCTGCCGCTGGCCCCGTGGATCGGCTTCCCCACTGCCTTATGGAGACGCACTCCCGCGAACTGCCGTACGATCCAACAATAGGGTGAGAGCTGTCATGACAAGTCCCTACAGTGTGAACGGGGGCTAAAGTGTATTTTTTCTAAAAAAAATTTGCATTTAACCACTTAAGGACCGAGCCCATTTCTGACACTTGTTGTTAGCAGGTTAAAATCAGTATTTTTTGCTAGAAAATTACTTAGAACCCCCAAACAATAAATATATATATATATAACGGAATTTTTGTAAAATCTTACCGTAAAATTCCTTTCTCTGAGTCCTCCGACAGTCGCCGCCACTTCATAATCTTCACTAATGGGGTATTGACCTTTGCTCCGTAGGAGTAGCTAGGCAACAAGATTTGTTAATATAAAAGCTTTTAGCATATCACACCCCTAGGGGGCGGTCCCCTCAGTCAATACCTCCCTGCTTCCTGCATTCTCAACTCAGTTTCAGTAGCATAGCAGTAGAGTACATAAACAAACCCCAAAAGAGGGGCGGGGGCGGCGACTGTCGGAGGACTCAGAGAAAGGAATTTTACGGTAAGATTTTACAAAAATTCAGTTTTCTCTTACGTCCTCCGACAGTCGCCGCCACTTCATAATCTTCACTAATGGGGACGTCCCAGAGCAGTGTAGACATGAGGGGTGGGAAAAACGCAGCCGCGCCTAAAGCAACGCAGTACCCACATCAGAGAAAGGAACCTTACCAAAGTAAGAGAACCAACAGGGCAACAGGAAAACGTGCTCAACAGGAGCAACAACCCAGGAAAGAACAAGTAACCTAGGGGTAAAAACACCCCAACAGCCAAGGACCTAAACAAGGGACCCTAAGGCATTGCCGCACTAAGAACTTTACGGCCAAAGGAAGCATCCGCCGATGCCTGAACATCCACTTTGTAAAATTTTGAGAAGGTGTGAACGGACGACCAAGTCGCCGCCTTACACACCTGGGCCACAGAAGCCTGATGACGATAGGCCCAAGACGTACTCAGAGACCTGGTAGAGTGCGCCTTCACAATGAAAGGAGGAACCTTCCCCTTGAAAGCATAGGCTTGCACAATGGTCTGTCTGATCCATTTGGCGATGGTCGCAGCCGACGCCGCCATGCCCTTCCGAGGACCCTCTGGAAGGACAAATAGAGAATCCGACTTGCGAAAGGATTTCGTCGATGACAGGTAAACCCTGATCGCCCGAACAACATCCAAGGAATGCAAAGCCACCTCCTTTGGATGCTTAGGCTTCGCGCAAAGCGAAGGCAAGACAATGTCCTCATTGAGGTGAAATTCCGAGATCCTCTTCGGAAGAAAAGAAGGGTTAGGTCGTAAGACCACCTTATCCAAGTGAATCACCAAGTAGGGAGAGCTGCAGGACAAGGCCGCCAGCTCTGACACCCTGCGAGCCGAAGTGATCGCCACCAAAAAGGCAACCTTCTTGGACAACAGAGACAAAGAGATCTCCCTGATCTTCTCAAAGGGAGCATGCTGTAACACGGACAAGCCAAGGTTCAAGTCCCATGGAGGTAAAGGGTCCCTCCGAGGAGGGGCCAAGTGTCGCACCCCTTGAACAAGTCCTCACCAATGGGACGTCCCAAAGCAGTGTAGACATGAGGGGTGGGAGACGCAACCGTAGAAAGGCAACGCAGTACCCACATGAGAGAAAGGAACCTTACCACAGTAAGAGAACCAACTGGGCAACAGGAAAACGTGCTCAACAGGAGCAACAACCCAGGAAAAACAAGTAACCCAGGGGCAAAACACCCCAATAACCAAGGACCCACAAAAAACAAGGGTCCCTAAGAAACTGCCGCACTGAGAACTTTACGGCCAAAGGAGGCATCAGCCGATGCCTGAACATCCACCTTATAGAATTTTGAGAAGGTGTGAACGGACGACCAAGTCGCCGCCTTACACACCTGGGCCACAGAAGCCTGATGACGGTAGGCCCAAGACGTACTCAAAGATCTGGTAGAGTGCGCTTTCACAGGGAAGGGAGGAACCTTCCCCTTCAAGGCATAGGCTTGCTCAATTATCTGTCTGATTATCTGTCTGATGCGATGGTCGCAGCCGACGCCGCCATGCCCTTCCGATGTCCCTCAGGAAGGACAAAGAGGGAATCTGACTTGCGAAAAGATTTAGTGGACGACAGGTAAACCCTGATCGCCCGGACAACATCCAAGGAATGCAAGGCAACCTCCTTCGGATGCTTAGGCTTCGTGCAGAGCGAAGGCAAGACAATGTCTTCATTTAGGTGAAATTCCGAGATCCTTTTTGGAAGAAAAGATGGGTTAGGTCGCAGGACCACCTTATCCTTGTGAATCACCAGGTAGGGAGAGTTGCAGGACAAAGCCGCCAGCTCCAACACCCTGCGAGCCGAAGTGATCGCCACCAAAAAGGCAACCTTCTTGGACAACAGAGACAACGAGATCTCCCTGATCTTTTCAAAGGGAGCCTGTTGTAACACGGACAGAACCAAGTTCAAGTCCCATGGAGGCAAAGGCTCCCTCCTAGGAGGGGCCAAATGTCGCACCCCTTGAACAAAGGTGCTAACCAAAGAATTAGACGCCACAGGGCGTTGAAAGAGAACGGCCAGCGCAGAAATCTGACCCTTATTCGTGGCCAACGCCAAACGCTGGTCCACGCCCGTTTGAAGGAAAGCCAACACTCTCGATTATGAGCAAGGGGAATACCCCCTGGACTCACACCAGGCAAAATACGCCTTCCAAGTACGGTAGTAAATCTTCCCCGAAGAGGTTTTTCTAGCCTTGATCAAAGTGGGAATGACCTCAGGGGAGAGACCCCTATCCTTCAGGAACTGGCTTTCAACAGCCAGGCCGTTAAAGCCAGCGACTGTAAAGCAGGATGGAATATCGGTCCTTGAGACAGGAGATCTTCTCAAAGAGGTAGACGCCACGGATCGTCGACCGCCAGATTCACTAGGTCTGCGTACCAAGACCGGCAAGGCCAGTCTGGCGCCACCAGAATCACCGTATGCGGTTCCGAGGCCAACCTGCGAAGGAGCCTGGACAGCAGCTGAATCGGTGGAAAGGCATACATCAGACGATACTGATGCCAGGGCGCCACTAGCGCGTCTGAGGCGTCTGCCCGAGGATCGCGCGTCCTTGCTACGAACCTTTCCACCTTGTTGTTTAGACGAGACGCGAACAGGTCCACATCTGGGGAACCCCACTTCGCGCACAGCATCTGAAAAACATCCGGGTGAAGGGACCATTCCCCCTGGTCCAGGGTCTGGCGGCTCAGATAATCCGCCTGCCAGTTCTCCACCCCCGGAATGTGAACTGCAGATATCGCCGGGACGTGCGTCTCGGCCCAAGACAGAATGTTGGCTACTTTCCGAGCCGCTCGGGCACTCCTGGTGCCCCCTTGGTGGTTGATGTAGGCCACCGCTGTGGCATTGTCCGTCTGCACCCGAACCGGACGGCCCTGAAGCCTGTCCGTCCAACGCAGAAGGCAGAGATTTATCGCTCGCAATTCCAGAATGTTGATCGGAAGGGAGGATTCCTCCTCCGACCAAGTTCCCTGGGCGGACAGAACGCCCAGAACACCACCCCAGCCCGACAGGCTGGCAACCGTGGTGATCACCGTCCACGACAAAGGACAAAAGGACTTGCCCCCCGACACCACCGGGGACTGGAGCCACCACAAAAGACCCCTTCGGGTGAGGCGGCTCAACGAAATCCGCAGATCCAGAGATTGCGGACGCCCGTCCCACTTGGCCAGGATCTCCGCCTGAAGACCCCGCGTGTGAAACTGGGCGAAGGGAATCGCCTAGAAAGCCGAGACCATCAATCCCAGACACCTCATACATGTCCGGAGGGACGAGCACTGAGTGTCCCTGAGGGACCTGACTTCGTCCTGAAGTGTCCGGAGCTTGTCTTCCGGCAGGAAGACCTTCGCTTGAACAGAGTCCAGGATCATCCCCAGGTAGGGAAGACGAACCGACGGACACATCGTTGACTTTGGAAAATTTATCGTCCAACCGAACTCCTGCAGAGTCTGCATCGTGACGGACAGGTCGTTCACCAGGCCCTGACTGGTCGCAGACCGAATCAAGATATCGTCTAGATACCCCAAGACAGAGATGCCCTGGGCTCTCAACAAAGCCAGGACCGGCGCAAGCACCTCGGTGAAAACCCGCAGAGCCGAAGCGAGACCGAAGGGTAACGCCACAAATTGGTAATGATCCTCCGCAATGGCGAATCGAAGGTACCTCTGGTGACCCTCGAAAATGGGGATGTGAAGGTACGCATCCTTCAAGTCGATGGAGGCCATGAATTCCCCCGGAACCAGGGCAGCCACCACCGAGCGCAGGGATTCCATGTGGAACTTGCGAACCCGCACAAAGCGGTTCAGAGCTTTCAAGTCCAGAATCGGACGTACCTTGCCCTCCTTTCTGGGCACAGTGAACAGATTGGAATAGAACCCCCGATGTCGGTGGAGCAGAGTCAGCCACCAGGGTGCGCCTGAGCACCTGCGTCCAATCCGCAATAGCCTGGGCTGCCAAAATGGAAGCAAAAATAGGCTTCAGCATAGAACTGGCAACCGTATAAGCATGACGGGCAAGAGACTCCAATCTCCTGTCCGTAGGGTCCCGGAAAACCGGGGTATCCTCAGCAGGGATCACAGTAGATTTATTCAAAACCGCCACCGCGTGATCCACCTGAGGCGGCACACACCAACGCTCATCAGTGGTGGGTGTAAATGGATAACGCAGCCTGAACTTACTTGGCACAGTAAAGGGCTTCTTTAAATTGCGCCATTGCTCATCAACAGCGCGCTGAAATTCCGCAGGGCAGGGAAAAACCTGCGCTGTTTTGCGCTTCCTTTGCGTCCCATAAGAGGACATCAAAGCAGGAGGACATGGTTCATCCTGCAAACGCAGTGTTTCCTTGATAGAAGCAACCAACTCATCCATGAGTGCAAGCTCTTCAGGCGAGCCAGGGGGAGAATTATCAACCCCTTCTACCTCAGCCTCCCCCTCAGACCCCCCAAGGTCCAGAGATGAACGAGACCCTGAGAAGGGCACTCCAGCCATAGCAGCCCCATCGCCCTCTGAATCAGAGGAAATAGACAATGTGGGCCGTTTTGCGGATCGATCAGCCATTAGCATCTGCACCTGAGAAGCCAAGTTCGCCGCAATAGCAGCCAGATCAGCCCCCTCGGGGGATGCAGCAGCCCCTTGGCCCCCCACCAAGGTGGGAGGAAACTTGCAATCCTGAGAATCCATGCCCCAGCAATAATTGGAAAAAGGAGGACTGCCCCTTTAAGACCGCGGCGAGCGTAGCCCATCGCACACTACTGTATGTACCGACCCCCACAGGGATAAGGACACTGAGCAAGGAAATACAGGATAAGGAAAGGTAAAAACCTGGAGAGACCACACAGGCTGCTGCCACCGATCGCTGTTCCAGAGCAAAAGGAAGTGATGCAATGATTGACCGCCCTATAAAGCCAATGCAGGCTACACAAACATGGCCGCTCAGCTGAGGCATTTTAGGCAATGAGAAAATGGCGCCGACATGTGGCTGTACGATCGATCGCCGCCAAAATGGTGGCGTTTGGCGCCAAAACACCGGGCCTTACCACACAGGGCCGGTCACCACAATTTTGCCGCAAAAAAATGGCGGGCCGCATTAGCGGCTGCCGCACAGCATGTCTAAGCCCAGTCTGCCCATACAGTACACATAGCAGAGTGGGAGAGCCACCCCCCCCCCCCCCCCCGCAGCCCACAGAAAGGCAGCTATTCCACACAGGAATCTGACAGGGAGCTCAGCACATACACAGACATGCAGGGTCACACAGTCACAGACTGACACCCCAAAACAGACAGGTCCCCACATAGAAATGCACTTACCAGTCCGGATGGCGTGGGGAGCCTTCTCCAGCGACCAAACCGCTGTACTGATGACAGGGAGTGTCGCAGCCAGGACGCAGTAGAACTGCGGTGTGAAACCGCCAATGGCGTCTGGTGAGGTAGCCACCTCACAGGCAGCATCCCTGCAGCGAACAGGGATGGGTCGTTCAATATGCCAGGGAAACCTGACTGAACGCTCGATGGCAGGCTGGGGAACCCCTGGCCCTGAGCCCTGGGATCCAGGGTGGCCAGTCCGAGACCCAGCTCCGCATGATCATCTTCATCCGAAGAAACTAAACTAATGCTGAGAAAAAGAACAGCTAAGTAAAAGAAAGAGAAAAATACTCAAAATAAAATCAAAAAGAGGCTAGAAGGCTGAGACTGAGAACCCCAGCACAGGATCAGCCAGCTACTCCTAAGCTAGGCATTAGAAACTGAGTTGAGAATGCAGGAAGCAGGGAGGTATTGACTGAGGAGACCGCCCCCTAGGGGTGTGATATGCTAAAAGCTTTTATATTAACAAATCTTGTTGCCTAGCTACTCCTACGGAGCAAAGGTCAATACCCCATTAGTGAAGATTATGAAGTGGCGGCGACTGTCGGAGGATGTAAGAGAAATATATATATTTCTAGCAAAGACTATAGAGAATAAAATGACCGGGAAGTGGCAGGAGGGGGGGGGGGGGGACACCTCTCCCGCCACCAACATAGGCGTGCGCACAGGGTGTGCCAGGTGTGCCTGGGCACACCCTAATCACTCTGGGTGGCGCAGATTCCCCCTGCTTAAACCCCTGATATTTGACCAAAGTCCCCTAATGGGCCTTATAAAAAATGTGTAAAAATGATTTAAAAAAAAGTGTAAAAAAGAATAAAAAATAAAATAATACAAATAAAAAATACACCAATCTCTGCCTTACTGACACTGTTCACTGCTCTACTGACACCTTCAGTATATATATATATATATATATATATATATATATATATATATATATACACACACAGGGTTTTTTTTCTCAGAGAATAGGAGCAGGAACTCTCCTTTTCCGAGTCACCCCTTTTCTCTGCCCCTACCCACCTCCGAGCCCTATTCCTTGGTTCCACTCCTTACCCACCTCCAAATACTGCCCTTTTAGAGAATACAGAGCCAAGAATCATTTTGTGGTGCTAAGTAATTTGTATGGAATATGGTAATAATAAGAAAAGCGGTAAAATAGATCCCTGGCGGCCAGTATTAATATAGCCCCCCGTGTGCAACAATAGATTCCCCTAACAGCAATGGACCACCCCCAACAAAATTTCCCCCCTAGCAACAATAGACTCCCAGCAGCAACAACAGATCTCCCACAGCCAGCATTAATAGATCCCTACCTCAACAGCAGATCGCCCCCAGCAATATAAGACCCACCCCCAGTAACAGTAGGTCCCCCACCAGCAACAACAGACCTTCTCAGGGTCAATAGACTCCCCTGCAAAAATAGATCCCCTCCAGGTGGAATAACCCCCCCAGCAGCCAGCATCAACAGACCCTGTAGTGCACCCCAGCTCCTCTTGCTATTACATACAGTCAGTGCTGGAGGTGCCAGAACTGCGTTCCCCCGCGTTCCCGCTGAAAAAAAGCCCTGTGTATATATATATATATATATATATATATATATATATATATATATATATACACATATATATATATATACATATATATATATACACATGCACACACATATGTGTTTGAGCTTTGAGGTGCACACCCTAATGCATTAGGCTGTGCACACCTAAGTTTTGGATAGTGATTTATAAAATTGACACAAACGATAATGGATTAAATGTGGACCTCAAATAGAATTATCATTCCTAGGTAAAATTTTGCCTTTCCTGAGTAGTTTTGAAGTTCCCTTTAAGAACAAAAACATTCATGTCTTCCATAGTGATGTCTGGCCAGTGGCATCTTAAGAGTAGGGATGATCGAACGGTTCGGGTCGACCATCGGTTCGGCCCGAACATTGGGTGTTCGAGGTTCGGCCGAATTTAGAACTTTTTGCCCAAAAAGTTCGGAATTCGGCAACCAGAACCGACCAAAATGCAATGCTTCAGGAAATGGGCTTTAAAAGCCCGTGATTGGACCAGAACCATTAGCAAAAGCCAATTGAGGGGGCAGGAGAATGCTAGGAATGTGATTGGAGTGACTAGGGGGTCCCTAGACCAATCATTAGTGAATACGCCCCCCAGTATATAAGATCGCCCCCGCCATATTCCTAGCATTGTTATACTAGACATGGAAGAGAGTGGAAGCAGTTCTGTTAATTTTACTTGAAAAGTGTCATTTAGCAATTATTAGTGTGAGGAAAGGGATATCTAGTGTAGTTAGAGTGCTCCTTTACACTTAAGTTAGCTTCAAAAATTTAGTTTCTGTAGGGAAAGTATTAAGTGTAAAGGGACCGTAGTGTAGTGTAGGGTTAACTGACAGTGACTGCTATGGCTGGGTGACAAAACCCTTCCATAGCAGGGTGACCGCTATAGAGAAATGATCATTTCTCTGAGTTGCTTCGGAACTGGAATATGGCTTCTCACCAGCCAAGCATTTTTTATGCTGCAGGGGCTGCCACTGCCAGTGCTTTTTTGAGGACATGTTTGATGTCAGACATGACATCTGAACATGTGTATAGGGGGTATATATACCCCTAGACATATATAGGTGTGATAGTAGCAGAAATAAATGCTTGCGCTAATGAAATCATTTACAGTAATATATTTCTGCTACTATCACACCTATATATGGCTAGGTTTCTATATACATATAATTATGTGTGTATATATACCACTATACACAAGTTCAGATGTTTTGCCTGCCTCAAAAGAACCCAAAAAAATGCCAAAAAAACGCTAGCGTCAAAAAAAAAATGCCCAGGTGTGTTTTTGCTGGCATTTTTTGGGGGGTTTTGGAGGCAGGCAAAACATCTGAACTTTTGTATAGTGGTGTATATATACACACACATCCATATATTTATATACACACCTAGACATATATAGGTGTGATAGTAGCAGAAATATATGCTTGCGCTAATGAAATCATTTACAGTAATATATTTCTGCTACTATCACACCTATATATGTCTAGGTGTGTATATAAATATATGTATGTGTGTATATACACCACTATACACAAGTTCAGATGTTTTGCCTGCCTCAAAAGAACCCCAAAAAATGCCAAAAAAAACGCTAGCGTCAAAAAAAAAATGCCCAGGTGTGTTTTTGCTGGCATTTTTTGGGGGTTTTTGGAGGCAGGCAAAACATCAGAACTTGTGCACAGTATCACTATACACAAGTTCAGATGTTTTTCCTGACTGCAAAGAACCCAAAAAAATGCCTTCTATTAAACCGGCAAGGTGTTACAGCAGCGAAGCCAACCTCCTGTGCTGAAAGTTTTCTAATACAAACAATCTTTTTTTTTTATGGTTCTGGACATGCTACAGAGCTGAAACTTCACATGTACACTTTTTAGACCCAGATACTATATCCAAAGTAAAAATCAAAAAATCTCTCTCTTTTTTTTTTTTTAATTTTTCAATAATTGGCTTTTTTATCAAAAATGACAATTTTTAAGAACCTTTTTTTGTGTGATTTTGTGTCTGGGGGTCTAAAAGGTGTACCTGTGAAGTTTCAGCTCTGTAGCATGTCCAGAACCAGAAAAAAAGATCATATAGGTGTTAAAGGAGGGTCCCACATCCCTGTTCTACTGAAAAATTATCTTTTTTTTTTTTCATGGTTCTGGACATGGTACAGAGCTGAAACTTCACATGTACACTTTTTAGACCCCCCAGATACTAAATCCAAAGTCAACATCAAAAAATCTCTCTCTTTTTTTTTTTTCAATAATTGGCTTTTTTATCAAAAATGACAATTTTAAAGAACTTTTTTTTGTGTTTTTTGTGTGATTAATAGTTAATGGGGTTAATTTTTAAGAACTTTTTTTTGTGTGATTCATAGTTAATGGGGCATGACCCAGAACCCTAGGCACTTTTTAGGGGCATTTATTGGGTTTTAGGGCTTAAAATTGTGTTTTTTGATTACCGAAGTTCGGGTCCCATTGATTTCAATGGGGTTCTGAAATCCGGGCCGAACTTTCGGGAAGTTCGGATGTTCTGGCCGAACCGAACTTTTCAAAAGTTCGATCATCCCTACTTAAGAGCATTTTAGGCCCCCGGGCAATGCAGTGCACTAGGGCCCTGCCTACAGAATCACCCACCAGAATAAAAATGCAAATTATCGATAAGGCGATATTTATTGGTACAGCAGTGCCAGGCTAATGACAGCTTCCAAGTTGGGCGGCTGGGTCCGGTGAACACACACACGGACGGGGTCAGTTCTCGTGGAGGTGGACAGGCATTCCTGCAGTTGTGGGCTCCCCCTCCACGGGCCAAGTGGCCTGGCAGCAGCTCAGGGCCGACAGGCGCTTGCCATCTGCTAAGTTTGGTGGCGGAATGCACACAGGAATCGGGAATAATGCTTGACTGGGGCTGGGCCCCCCGGGCAAGTGGGGCCCCCGGGCAACTGCCCAGCATGCCCATTCGGTAAGATGGCCCTGAATCAAACACCGCTGATCGATTAGTTCTCTCTCTCCACAACATAGGTACTCACTCTCACAAGCCTTCCTATGTTTGCTTCCTTGAAACACCACGTGACAATCAACATCACAGGGGTTTGTGCAATCACTTAACTGCTTCCCGCCCATGCTATAGCCGAAAGATGGCTATAGCGTGGTCTTCCTTTGCCGGGAGGACGTCCTCCCGTGATGCTGCGGCATGCTCTGTGATCGTGGAGTCCTTCAAACTCAGTTGACCATAGATCGGGGTAAAGGGCCAATTCCAGTAGCCCCTTACCACGTGATCAGCTGTCAGCAAATGACAGCGGATCATGGAAGTAAACACAAGGCGGTTATCTGCTTTATTTTCTCCTTACGCTGTCAGAAGAAGACAAAGAAGAAAGCCGATAACCGGCTTCTGTTACAGGGACATCAGTCCCAACAGTGCCCACCACTGCTGCCAATCAGTGCCCACCAGTGCTGCCAATCAATGCCACCTATCATTGCCCTGGCTTTTTCCCATTCCTTGTGTATATTAGGCGGCCCGCCGAACGGTTCGGCCATCCACCTGCTGTTCCTGCGGGTCCCCACACATACACTGGCGTGACGTTGGGTGCACTACTGCCGTCGGCCTTGGCGAATACGGGACACATTTGCACTGGAGTCTGGGATTTACTTCTCTGGTATTGCCTTCTTAAATACTTCCACTCTGGTTACCCTTAGTGCGCAATCTTTTTTCATTATAGCTTACACCATCTGGTAATATTCCTGCCATTGCGGTCATTTGGATGCATGTATCTACCTTCTTTTCTTTCTGAGTTATTATTCACTTGGTTTACCTTTCCACCATCATGATTTCTCCACACTTGGCTTTCAAGCCTACCTTCTTTATTTCCCTCATTCTTCACTCACCTCATCTCTCAGTCACTTGGATTAATTCGAAGACTTTATCCTCTCACTTTCCACTTATACCATTTCAGTAGTACGATGTTTTTCCATATACTACTTAAAGCGGAGTTCCGGGCACAAAAACGATATTTTTTTTTTTTGTGCCCGTCCGCCAGTTCAGCCTAACCTGAAAAGGAATTGGATAGTTAGATTTTTTTTTTTTTTAAACTCACCTTGTAATTGACGATCGTAAATACTCACCTATGACAGCTTCCTCCTCCAGCGCCGAGGCTCTCCCCGTCACTTCCTGCCTCGCGATGATTCCTGGGAGCTAAACGTCATAGCTCCCAGGAATCAATGCGACGGCACCAGCCCCGCTCGTCATTTCCGGGCGACGCCGCATTCCCCTGCTAAACAGCTTCTGGGCATGCCCAGAAGCTGTTTAGGAATGCGTCGCCGCACCGGAAGTGACGAGAGGGGCCGGTGCAGTGCATTCTGGGACACGAAGACGCGGAAGAAGACAGAGAAGAGGACCCCGCCGGCTTCAGCTGCCCACAACAGAGATGGAAACGCTGTGGAAGAAATTTTCTAAGTAAGTATTTCTTCTAAAAGGTAAGTGCGAACCGGGACAGATCAGAGGCTAGCCATTGTGGAATGTGCTAGCCCTGACTGTCCCGGGGGTATGTTCACTGAAAAAACGTTTCTGTGCCCGGAACTCCGCTTTAATATTACTTATCTTTTATAGATACCTTTCTATGGTGCTATCAGTACTACTCCAATCACTCCAACCCACACTCTCTTTTGTGTGTGGCCAAATCCGTGGGCCTTCTGCGCCCTCAGCTCCCGTGGGAGACGTCTGGGCCCCTGCCTCCGTTACCAGTTACTGCCAGAGTTCTATGGAAGTCTTGGGGTGTGGTAGTCTGTCTCCCCTTCCCTCCCCTGCCCAGTTTTTAGTCACCAACATTATTGCAATTCCTTATACGTATATGTTTTTTATCAGACACAGATCATACATCTACTCTTGAAGAAGTGGCGAGATTTAGTCCACGAAATGCGTCAGTTTATGGATGTTATGACCTTACTCAATCATTTTCTTACTCATGTTAATTGCCATGCTGGTCTTTATTAACTTAGATTGGGTCCATGTATTTGACTTTTAAATCTTCCTTTCTACACTATTGTATATCATGTTTGCAATCATTTCAGCATGTTTGGATTTTTCGTTCGGTATTTTTGTCCTGTCAGTTTTGGGTTGTCGTGTCTCTCATGCTAAGTCCCAAACCTTTTCTTTATTTTCAGTGCCACCTATCATTGCCCAGCCGTGCCTCACCATCAGTGTCACATATCAGTGCTGCCTACCAGTGCCACCCATCAGTGCCCATAAGTGCCACCTATCAGTGCAGCCCATCAATGCAGCTTCATCAGCGCACATCAGTGAAGGAGAAAAATAAAATGACCTGTTTTTTATAAGAAACTCTGAAATTGTTTGTTTTTCAAAATTTTCAGTCTTTTATTTTTAGCAAACAATAAAAAACCCAGTAGTGATTAACCGCTTTCTGACCAGCCGCCGCAGATGTACGGCGCTCGCTCTGGGGAGAATAGGGGGTGAGCGCGTCCCGCACCCGCTCCTCAGCCGGGAAGCCAGTGCATGTGTCAAGCGGCTCCGATTGCCGCCTGACACCGGCGATCTCTCCCTGCTGACAGAGAAGGACGGTCGGCTGATGTTAACACAGCCGTCCGTCCTTCTTCCTGGGATGATCACAGAGACCATGTGATCCTGTTATATAGGATCACATGTCTCTGTGATCATCTCACAAGCCCCGCCCCCCACAGTTAGAATCACTCCCCTAGGCTTACATTTAACCCCTTGACAACCAACAGTATTAACCCCTTCCCTGCCAGTGTCATTATTACAGTAACAGTGCATATTTTTAGCACTGATTACTGTAGTAATGTCACTGGTCCCCCCAAAAGTGTCAAAAATGTCAGTTAGGGGTCCGATCTGCCCGCCGCAATGTCGCAGTCCCGCACAAATTCGCAGATCGCCGCCATTACTAGTAAAAAAAAAAAACAATAAAAATGACATAAATTTTTCCCGTAGTTAGTAGACGCAATAACTTTTGTGCAAACCAATCAAAATACGCTGCGTTTTTTTTTTTTTTACCAAAAATATGTAGCAGAAAACAAATTGTCCTAAAATGTTAAAAAATTTTGATTTTTTCCTTTTTTGGGAATATCATATAAAAGAATGTGAAAAATATATATATATTTTTTTTTTTTTTTCAAAATTGTCGCTCATTTTTTGTTTATAGCGCAAAAAATAAAAATGGCACAGGTGATCAAATACCATCAAAAGAAAGCTCTGTTTGTAGGAAAAAAATGACAGAAATTTAATTTGGGTACAGCGTTGCACGACTGCACAATTGTCCATTAAAATAACGCAGTGCCGAATCGCAAAATAGGGCCTGGTCATTAAGGGGGCAAGTCCTTCGGGGGCTGAAGTGGTTAAATGCCACTAAAAGAAAGCTCTATTTGTGTGAAAAAAATGATAAACATTTTGTTTGGGTACAGAGTTGCACAACTGTGCAATTGTCATTCAAAGTGTGAGAACGCTGGAAGTTGAAAATTGGCCTGGGCAGGAAGGGGGGTAAAAGTGCCCAGCAGACAAGTGGTAAAAGCGGTATTAAACTCTTTAAAAAAAAAAAATGTCTAAGCAGCCCCCTGCAGGTTTATACCATAATGTACTGTATGCATTAATGGCACATGTATACAGGGGTGCTTTATGACAGAAGAGACCGATAACATCTCTTCTCTCATTAAAAATCTGTCAGTTTTTTTTTTTTTTAAATAAATGTGAGATGAATAGAAGTTTAATTAGCGCCTCCTTTCTGTATATGCAGTGCTGGGTAAAAAGTGTAATGCTGGTCAAAAGAAGAAAAAAGCCAGCACTTCCGCCTAGCAGCACGAGGGTTGTCGGTTCAAATCCCAACCACTGCGCTACCTGCCTGGAGTTTGCATGTTCTCCCTGTGCCTGCGTGCGTTTCCTCCGGGTACTCCGGTTTCCTCCCACACTCCAAAGACATGCTGGTAGGTTGATTGGTTCAAGTCCTAGTTGGCCCTAATATGTGTTTGTATGAATGTGAATTAGATTGTAAGCTCTTTGAGGGCAGGGACTGATGTGAATGTAGAATATGTAAAGCGCTGTGTAAAGTGATGGCGATATATAAGCACCTGCGGTAAATAACCACTTCAGCTCCGGAAGGTTTTACCCCCTTAATGACCAGGCCATTTTTCGCGATTCGGCACTGTGTTACTTTGAAAATTGTGCGGTCTTGCAACGCTGTACCCAAATACAATTCATGCCCTTTTTTCCCACAACTAGAGCTTTCTTTTGGGGGGTATTTGATCACCTCTGCCGTTTTTAGATTTTGCGCTATAAACAAAAAAGAGAGCGACAATTTAGAAAAAAAAAAGCCATATTTTTTTACTTTTTGCTATAAAACATGCCCAATAAAAAAAAAATTAAAAATTACATTTTTTTATCAGTTTAGGCCAATTTGTATTCTGCTACATATTTTTTGGTAAAAAAAAAATCCCTAAAAAGCGTATTTAATTGTTTTTTGCGCAAAAGTTATAGCGTTTACAAACTACGGGATAGATTTTTGGACTTTTTATTTATTTATTTATTTTATTATTAATGACAGTGATCAGCGATTTTTAGCGGGACTGCGACATCGCGGCAGACAGATTGGACCCCTAACTGACATTTTTGACACTTTTTGGGGACCAGTGACACTAATACAGTGATCAGTGCTAAATATTATGCACTGCTACTGTATAAATGACATTGGCAGGGAAGGGGTTAATACTGGGGGTGATCGAAGGGGTTAAATGTATGCCTAAAGTGCTTGCTCACTGTGGGGAAGGGGGGGGGGTTCTGTGACAGGCACAGATAGATTAGGGTTTCAGCTTAGCTCTCCCTGCCTGTCTGACAGAAGATCCGCCTGCTTTGTTTACATAAGCAGGCGGGCCTTCTCTCAGTTTCTCAGACGATCGCAGGAGGGCAGCGGCAATGGCCGACGTTCCTCCCGCGGCCCGCCTCCCGCTGTGTTGGCTCTGACGGCGCGCATGAAACCACGTGCACAAAGTCACATGGTACTACGTGACTGAGCGCCGTGAGAAATATTACGGCGGGCGGTTGGCAAGTGGTTAAATAAAAAAGCCCAACATGAAATCTAATGCAGCCATCAGATGGGAGGATTGGCGATACTCTAAAGGTTGGGATTGCCATTCACTATTAGGGCCAGATCATCACACTTCCAGCCACCTCTTATCCAGCAAGTCGCACATGAGAGTCAGGAAAGGAGAGCAATGCATACAATCATTACCCCAGCAGAGCGTTCCTCCGCTCTTCATAAAGTCCTCTGTGTAATACATTCAATCACCTTTACAAAAATAAAATAAATCAACAATAATGACCGAATAGTTTCAAAGTTCTGCAGAATAATCCAATTCGTGTCAAAGTGCTCCAACTTGTATCAGCCCCGATTCACACTGATGGGGTGCAATTTCTATGCGTCTTCATCTGCGATTTCAGGAGTACTTGCCGTGCGATTCTGTAGCAATTCTGATGCAAATAAACAGCTGCGATTTCTGTTCTAGCCAATTATGTGACATTACAAATCGGTGCATCTTGCACTGAGACCGCATTGCAACTGAATACCTAAGTATTTTCATTGCTGTTTCCATTCATGACATTAGTTAGGGGTGTCACACCCACATGAAATAAAGGCCTTTAACCACTTTACCACCGGAGGATTTTGCTGTCTTATGTCCAGGCCACTTTTTGCGATTTGGCACTGTGCGACTTTAACTGACAATTGCGCGGTCGTGCGACGCCGTACCCAAACAAAATTTATGTCCTTTTTTCCCACAAACAAGAGCTTTCTTTTGGTGGTATTTGATCACCTGTGCGATTTTTACTTTTTGCGCTATTAACAAAAAAAGAGCGTTTATTTTGAAAAAATAACAATATTTTTCACATTTTTTTATATGAAATTCCCCCCAAAAAAATGTAAAAATCAAAATGTTTTTAAATTTTTGGCCAATTTGTTTTCTGCTACCTATGTTTGGTAAAAAAAATCACAATAAGCGTATTTTGATTGGTTTGCGCAAAAGTTATTGCGTTTACTAACTAAGGGAAAGATTTCTGTCATTTTTGGTGTTTTTTTTTTAACGAGTAATGGCAGCGATCTGCAATTTTTTTGCGGGACTGCGACATTGCTGCGGACAGATCGGACCCTTGACTGACATTTTTGACACTTTTGAGGGTACCAGTGACATTACTACAGTAATCAGTGCTATATATATGCACTGTTACTGTAAAAATGACACTGGCAGGGAAGGGGTTAATTTTATTGGAGAGGGAGGGGTTAATGTATGCCTGGTGCTTACTAAAGTGTGGGGGGAGGTGACCGAGTGACACAGGGACAGATCGCAGGTTCAGCTATGCTGAACCCTGCAATCTGTCACTGCCTGTCACTTAGGAGATCCGCCCGCTTGTGTTTACACAAGCGGGCGGATCTCCAAACTCGATTCCCCCGACGATCGGGGAAGAGCAGCGGCGATCGCTGCCGCTCCTCCCCTGGGCCGACTCCCGCTGTGACTGCATACAGCGGGAGTGAGCCTCCGGCGGCGCGCTTGCGCCGCCCACAAGGGGAGGAGTCCAGCGACGTAGGTCTACGTCGCTGGACGGGAACTAACCACTTTGCCGCAGTAGAGCTCGAGTGAGTGGTCGGCAAGTGGTTAAGCTGTCTCCATAAAAAGGTTTCCCGCTATGACCCCCCTCTGTTTTCTGGGTAGGAGAGCCTAAAGGAGGCGGTTGTTGTAGTGGCGGGGAGGAACGGAGGTCATCACTGCGGGGACATTAGTTAGGGGTGTAACACCCACATGAAATAAAGGCCTTTAATATCTGGGGGGGTTCCTCTGCATTGGGGAGAGGTTCCTTCACCAACACGTGTGAGGTACAGGACAAGGGAAGAGTGTTGTGGAGCGCTTTGTTTATGGATGAAACCCTTCTGGAAGAAGTGTGAATATTGGAGCGCTGCCATACAAGCTGAGCCACTTTCACACCAACTGGATTGTTGTGCAGCACTGGGAAACTATCCGGACATTTCTGTTATCCTCTTCCTATCCGGAGCCGATTCTGACACTTCGCTCCAACATGTAAAAAATTTACTTCTGCTACAACCCCCAAACATTTATATATATATATATATATATATATATATATATATATATATATATATATATATATATATATATTTTTTTTAGCAGAGGCCCTCTAGAATAAAATGGTGGGTGTTGGAATTTTTTATGTCCCAAGGTATTTGCGCAGCGGTTTTTCAAATGCAATTTTTTGGGGAAAAAAATTAATTTTTGTAAAATCTTACCTGTAAAATTCCTTTCTCTGAGTCCTCCGACAGTCGCCGCCTCCTCTAAGTCATCACAATTGGGTATTGTCCACCTATCCGTAGGAATAGCTAGGCATATAGACTTAGTCAAAAGACAAAAGGCATTAGCATGTACACACCCACGGTGGCTGTCCCATCTGGTCAATACCCCCCCTGCATCACCACTCCCAACTCAGTTTGGTAGCATAGCAGTAGGTAATAAGAACCCCAAAAAGAGGGGCGGGGGCGGCGACTGTCGGAGGACTCAGAGAAAGGAATTTTACAGGTAAGATTTTACAAAAATTCAGTTTTCTCTTACGTCCTCCGACAGTCGCCGCCTCCTCTAAGTCATCACAATTGGGATGTCCCAAAGCAGTATAGACATGAGGGGTGGGAGACGCAACCGTAGAAAAGGCAACGCAGTACCCACATCAGAGAAAGGAATCTTACATGCACTGTAAGAACCAACTGGGCAACAGCAAAAAAACAATGCTCAACAGGAGCAACAGCCCAGGAAAGCAAATGCCAACAGCCAGGGACCCAGAGAAAAAATCAACGGTCTATCATGGCACAGCCGCACTGAGAACTTTGCGGCCAAAAGAAGCATCAGCTGACGCCAGAACGTCTACTTTGTAGAACTTAGAAAATGTGTGCACCGACGACCAAGTCGCCGCCTTGCACACCTGGGCCACCGAGGCCCGATGCCAATAGGCCCAGGAAGTACTCAAAGACCTGGTAGAGTGCGCCTTAACAGGGAAGGGCAGAACCCGTTCCTTCAAGGCGTAAGCCTGCTCAATGGTCTGTCTGATCCATTTGGCAATAGTCACTGCGGACGCAGCCATGCCCTTCCGAGGTCCCTCAGGAAGGACAAAGAGGGAATCCGTCTTCCGAAAGGATTCCGTAGACTTCAGGTAAACCCTGATCTCCCTGACAACATCCAAAGAATGCAAGGCAATCTCCTTTGGATGTTTAGGCTTCGTACGAAGCGAAGGCAGGACAATGTCCTCATTAAGGTGATAATCAGAGATCACCTTGGGAAGGAAGGATGGGGGTGGTCGCAAAACCACCTTATCCCTGTGAATTATCAAGTAAGGGGAGCGGCAAGACAACGCCGCCAGCTCCGACACTCTGCGAGCCGAAGTGATCGCCACAAGAAAAGCAACCTTTTTCGACAGCAGAGGCAACGATATCTCCCTGATATTCTCGAAGGGAGCACGCTGCAATGCGGACAGGACCAAATTCAAGTCCCATGGAGGTAAAGGCTCCTTTCTGGGAGGAGCCAAATGTCGTGAATGACTGTGCGCACCAAGGAATGAGACGCCACAGGGCGTTGGAAAAGGACCGCCAGTGCTGACACCTGGCCCTTTATTGTGGCCAGCACCAGGCGCTGATCCACTCCAGACTGGAGGAAAGCCAAGATTCTCGACACCGAGTAAGAACGAGGGGAAAACCCCCTGGACTCACACCAGGTGAAGCAGGCTTTCCAGGTACGGTAATAGATCTTACCAGAGAAAGATTTCCTAGCCTTGATCAGGGTAGGAATAACCTCAGGAGATAGACCCTTGTCCTTGGAGACCTGGGTCTCAAAAGCCAGGCTGTTAAAGCCAGCGACCGTAAAGCCGGGTGGAAGATCGGACCTTGAGACAGAAGATCTTCCCGCAGAGGTAGGCGCCACGAAGGTGCCACTGCCAGGTGAACAACGTCGGCGTACCAGGACCGGCGAGGCCAGTCCGGTGCCACCAGAATCACCATGTGCGGTTCCGAGGCCAATCTGCGAAGGAACCGGGATAGCAACTGAATCGGAGGAAAGGCGTACATCAGACGATACTGATGCCAAGGGGCCACCAACGCATCCGAGGCGTCCGCCAATGGATCGCGCGTTCTTGCCACGAAGCTTTCCACCTTTCGGTTTAGCCGGGATGCGAACAGATCCACCTCTGGGGATCCCCACTTCGCACACAGCATCTGAAAGACCTCTGGGTGCAGGGACCATTCCCCCTGGTCCAGGGTCTGGCGGCTCAGATAATCCGCCTGCCAGTTCACCACTTCCGGAATGTGAACTGCCGTTATCGCCGGGACATGAGTCTCGGCCCAAGACAGAATATCGGTCACCTCCCGGGCCGCTCGAGCACTCCTGGTGCCCCCCTGGTGGTTGATGTAAGCCACCGCGGTAGCATTGTCCGTCTGTACGCGAACAGGCAGGCCCTGGAGACGGTCCGACCACTGGAAGAGACAGAGTTTTATTGCTCTTAGTTCCAGCACATTTATCGGGAGGGAGGATTCCTCCTCCGACCAAGTGCCCTGGGC
Source organism: Pelophylax lessonae (assembly GCF_965119305.1). NCBI lineage: Eukaryota > Metazoa > Chordata > Amphibia > Anura > Ranidae > Pelophylax > Pelophylax lessonae. The sequence continues at coordinate 82,566,355 of NC_138776.1, forward strand.
AGACAGGTTGCCCAGGACTCCACCCCAGCCCGACAGGCTGGCGTCCGTGGTAACCACTGTCCACACCATCGGGCGGAAGGACTTGCCTTCCGCCACCGCCGGGGACTGGATCCACCACAGAAGAGCCAATCTGGTCTGGCGACTCAAGGAGACATCCAGATCCAAGGACTGAGGAAGTCTGTCCCACCTGGCCAGGATCTCCGTCTGGAGAGCCCGCGTGTGGAACTGGGCAAAGGGAATCGCCTCGAAGGCCGATACCATCAACCCCAGGCCCCGCATGCAGGACCTGAGTAACGAGGACGGATTGTCCCTGAGGGACCTGAGTTCGTCCCGCAAAGTCCGGAGCTTGTCCTCCGGCAAGAACACCTTTGCCTGAGCAGAGTCCAGAACCATTCCCAGATATGGAAGGCGAAGCGACGGAGACAACGCTGATTTCTGAACGTTGATGGTCCATCCAAACTCCTGAAGCGTCTGTACCGTGATGGACAGGTCGCGCACAAGGTCCTGGCTGGCCCTCGATCTCAGAAGCAGATTGTCCAGGTACCCCAGAACAGCAATGCCCTGGGCCCGTAGCAGGCCCAGGACCGGTGCCAACACCTTGGTGAAGACCCTTGGAGCCGAAGCGAGACCGAAAGGTAACGCCACAAACTGGTAGTGGTCCTCTGCGATAGCAAACCGAAGGTACCGCTGATGACCCTCGAAAATGGGGATGTGCAGGTACGCATCCTTCAGATCCATCGAAGCCAGGAATTCTCCCGGACTCAAGGAGACCACAACCGAACGGAGAGACTCCATTCTAAACTTTCGAACACGCACGAAGCGGTTCAGCGCTTTCAGGTCCAGAACAGATTTGAATAAAACCCCCGAAACCTGTCCCGATGAGGCACCGGGACAATCACTCCCTGAGCAAGCAGGTCCTGCACCGCCTGATGCAAATCCTGCAGACGCCCCGGAAGCAGATGGAGATTGGAGGGAAAGAATCTGTCCGCCGGCCTGGAAAGGAATTCAATCTTGTATCCTGATCGAACGATTTCCTGGACCCACCTGTCCGATAACCGGAGCAGCCAAGGTTGAAGGAAACCGCGCAAACGTCCCCCCACCCCTGAAATGGGTGATGGCGCCCCTTCAGGCAGAGGCGGATTGTCCCACCGAGCCGGCGTTGCCGGCCTTCTGCTTACCCGCCCAGGGCTTCTTCTGGTTGCTCTGGGCCTTGAAGGGCTTGCCCTTGGATTGGTTCCGAAAGGCACGAAAGGACCCCTGATTGGATCTAGGCGCAGAACCCCGCTTGCCTCGGAAAGACTTGTTCTTTGGGTTCTGGGGCAGCATAGTGCTCTTGCCCCCCGTGACGCCTTTCACCAGGGTATCCAACGCCTCGCCAAAAAGGCGAGAGCCAGCATAGGGAAAATCAGCAACTGTTTTCCGTGAGGACTGGTCGGCCGACCAGCTCTTCAGCCATATCAGTCGCCGGTTAAGCACCGCGACACTCGAGAGGTGAGCCACCAAGGGGGCCTCATTTAAGGCTGCATCACACAAATACATGACTCCTTGGTGGATCTGGTCCACCATTTCCAGTCGGGCAGGCGGCACGTCATCAGACACTAGGTTGGTCAGTAGGAACCAAGGTAGCCTTGTTCAGCACGGCCACAGTGTGATCTACCTGTGGAGGCACACACCATCGCAATTCCGTAGACGACGCAAAAGGATAAAGCAATTTGAACCGACTAGGCACCACGAATGGACGTTTCAACGTGCGCCACATTTCATTAACAGTGTAATGAAATTCAGCTGGGCAGGGAAAAACCTGCGCAGACTTGCGGGTCCTGTGCGTCCCAAAGGAGGACACAACGCCCGGAGGATTGGGCTCATCCTCTAAATGCAAGGTTTCCTTTACAGAAACAATCAACTCATCCATGGTCACCGAAAACTGAGCCAGAAGCAGTATACAGAAGAAGACAGAGAGATGCACTGCAGAGCCCGCAGATCGTTGCTACCTGTGTCCTTGCTGCCTGAGAGGAAAAGGAAATGCTGCTGGAAGGGGCTGGCTATAAGCCAGACCTAAGGGAAAATGGCTGCCCATAGGAAATGCATTGGAGGCTACACCAAGATGGCCGCCGACATGCGGCCGAACCGATCGTTCTACAGCCCACAAAATGGCGGCGGAGGGCGCCAAAACGATCTGTATGCTTGCCCCAGAGGGGCCACATCCATGTGCAGTAAAAAACATGGCGGACCGCGCGAACATACCCCCGCAGCGGTCGCCGCACAACACTCACGTCTGTACTCCCAAACATGCACCTAAGGTGACACAGGGACCCCCAGTAAAAAACATACAGATTTGTACAAAAACGAACCCCGCAGGGATCGCACAGGGAGTCACACAGGCACAGACATGGGGACACACAGCAACACAGACTGCCACCCCAGACAGAGGCCCCACACAGAAAAGTACTTACCTGTACCCGATGGCGTGGGGGAGCCTCTATGCACGGATAAACCTCTGTCCTCTCCTGACAGGGAGTGCCGTGAGCCAGGGACATGACGCTGCAGCAGCGCAGACGAGTCCTGTGAGGTAGCCACCTCACGGCTGCATCCCTGCAGCGAACAAGGATGGGTCGTTCATAATGCCAGGCCGAACAATAGCTGAACGCTCGATGGCGGGCTGGGGGTCCATCTGACCTTCAGTGCCCTGGAGAACCAGGGCGGCCAGTCCGAATCCCAGCACCGCATGATCCATCTTCATCCGAAGAATAAACTAACACTAAAGCTGACAAAATAAACAGCTAGTAAAGTGAGAGAAAAAACTGACATTTTTCAAAGAAAATCAAATAAAAGATATAGGAAGGCTGAGACTGAAGCCCCAGCACAAGGTAGCCTGAACTATTCCTGATGCTAGGCAAACTAAAACTGAGTTGGGAGTGGTGATGCAGGGGGGGTATTGACCAGATGGGACAGCCACCGTGGGTGTGTACATGCTAATGCCTTTTGTCTTTTGACTAAGTCTATATGCCTAGCTATTCCTACGGATAGGTTGACAATACCCAATTGTGATGACTTAGAGGAGGCGGCGACTGTCGGAGGACGTAAGAGAAAGACAATTTTCATGAATTAACCAGTTGCCGTCCAGCTCCTGTATATATTTACTGCGGCAGGCTGGCTCGTACAGGCAAAACGACGTAGATCTACATCACTCGTCTAGGAGGAGCTAGGGGACGCGCTCCCACCCCCGATCGTCAGCGGGTAAGCCGACACGTGTGTCAGGCGGCTCCGATTGCTGCCTGACACCCGCGATCGCTCCCCGCAGAGAGAGTGTTGTAAACACAGCTGACCGTCCTTCTCCCTGAAATGATCACAGAGCCCCTGTGATCCTTCTATATATTTAACCCCTTGATCACCTATACTGTTAACCCCTTCCCTGCCAGTGTCATTAATACAGTAATAGTGCATATTTTTAGCACTGATTACTGTAGTAATATCACAGGTAAACCCAAAAGTGTCAACAATGTCAGTCAGGGGTCCAATCTGTCCGCCGCAATGTCGCAGTCCCGCAAAAAAAAAATAAAAAAAATCGCAGATTGCCGCCATTACTAGTAAAAAAATAAAGAAAAATTAAAAATGACATAAATCTTTCTCGTAGTTAGTAGACGCAATAACGTTTGCGCAAACCAATCAAAATACGCTTATTGTGATTTTTTTTTACCAAAAATATGTAGCAGAATATAAATTGGCCTAAAATGTAAAAAAAATTGGATTTTTACATTTTTTTTTTTTTTGAGAATGTTATATAGCAGAATGTGAAAAATATTGTTTTTTTTTTTTTCAAAATTGTCGCTCTTTTTTTGTTTATAGCGCAAAAATAAAAATCGCATAGGTAATCAAATACCACCACCGCGCAATTTTCTGTTAAAGTAACGCAGTGCTGAATCGCAAAATAGGGCCTGGCCATTAAGGGGGCAAATCCTTTCGGTCTTTAAGTGGTTAAAAATAAAAACACTAAAGTCAGCCCAATATTTTGTATAATGGGAAAGATGATGTCACACTGAGTAATGTCACGCTTTACAATTCTGTCTGCCTGTGGAATGGCGGCAAACTACGGTGCTTAAAATTCTCCATAGGCGACACTTAAATGCCCTGACAGGTTACCAGTGTGGAGTTACACAGGAGGTACCGTGAAATGGGGGCACATGGGGAGGGGGGGGGAATCAGAAGCAGGCAGAACAGGGAGCGGGGGGGGGGGGGGATCAGTGCTGGAGAAGCAATTACCGGATCGATGCCCTATGTCTGTCTCTCTTTTCCCGCAGAAGCTTAAAGTTGGCAGGATGGGGAGAAACTGGCTTTCAGCTGCTGAAGAGAGCTGCACAGGGTTTCCTTCTGGAATTTCCCCGGCCCGACCGCACCGATTCCCCGTGCTATTGGGGGTCACCCCGGTCAGATTATTTTCTGCCATCTGTGTCCCAGAATTCCCTTCACTTCCTGCCCCCATAGCCAAAACAGGAAGAGGAAATCCCTGCAAATAAGGGGATTCCATAGGGACCCCCAGGTGACCAGAACTAGTGTCCCCATTGGACGATTTCTCCTCTATGACTTTTCTGGGGACACTTTGGATGATAATGGTAAACAGGATAAATAGAGGATGAATCCCCCTCACGGGGACACAGACAGCGATAAAAACCTGACAGGGGCTCCAATCCCTCTCTACTCCGTACAAAGCTAAAAAATACGTTTTGCCTTTAGAGCCGGTTCACACAACATGAGGTGCAGTGCGTTTTTTTTTCTGCGTCAAAAACGCATGTGCTATTAATCCCTATACTGTAACATATTTTTTCTTTTTATACAGGATGTTTAGAATTGTGTTTTAATAGCTAATGATTTTAAAAAAATGTATAATATAACAATTTTTTCTTTTTATACAGGATGTGTATACTAGTTGTAGTTGATGTTTCCCAAAAAACAAAAGAAAAAAAAAAACGCCCCCCCCCCCCCTTAAAAAAAGTATAACTATATAAGTGTAAATGTATAGTTTAATTGATCTTTTCTTTTTATACAGGATGTGTATACTAGTTGTAGTGGATGTTTTCCTAAAAAAGAAAAAAAGCCCCCCCCCCCTTAAGCACTTACCGCCCGCTATCATTATACGTCGGTCCTTTAACGCTAAATACCCGGTATTTTCTTAAACGGCAGGCGATCTGCTTTCAGATAACAGTGGTCCCAGCGGGGGATTCGCCGTGGGATCACCCTTACGGTGCGCCCCTCCCGCCGCGTCCCGGACGTTTTCCCAGCTTACCGGATCCGCCGGCAGCAAGGAAAATGATCCGGTCCCCGCTCCTCACAGACAGGAAGTCGAGTGAGGGCAAGATGTCCCCCACTCGACTCTATGGTCTTGGAGGACCGGAGCATTGTCAAACATCGTTGCCTAGCAACCGGATTTTTTTTAGTCTTTTTGACCCCAGAACTCACAATAAAGAGGTCCTGTCATGCTTATTTCTATTACAAGGGATGTTTACATTCCTTGTAATAAGAATAAAAATGATCAACATTTTTTTTATTTTTTAAACTGTGTAAAAATAAAAAATAATAAATAAAATAAAGAGGAAAAAAAAAATTAAAGCACCCTGTCCCCGTTAGCTCGAGCACAAAAGCGAACGCATACACAAGTCCCGCCCACATATGTAAACGATGTCCAAACCACACGTGTGAGGTATCGCTGCGATCGTTCGAGCGAGAGTAATAATTTGAGCACTAGACCTCCTCTGTTACTCTAAGCTGGTAACCTGTAGACATTTTTAAAATGTCGCCTATGGGAATTTTTAAGTACCAATGTTTGGCGCCATTCCACAACCCCAGATGTGGAGGCCCCCCGATGTAGCCGATGTTCACATGCATAGTAGGATACAGGAACAGGTTTCCAAGCTTCTTCCTCAGCCTGTCTACATTAAAAAATGATGACTAGCATCAAGTAGGGTAGCTTAGTGTAGTTTAGTGTAGGTCCTGCCCTAGAAGAGTCTACCTTGTCGTGGTGGGCAGGCTTGGAATCTCAATGCAGAGAGAAGGTAAGTATAACATGTTTGTTATTTTCATTTGAAAAAAAAAATTACAACCGTTAAACAGGAAAAGGAGAGAAGAAATAGACATTTGCTGATCCTCTTCCCCTCCCCCCAGTGGAAACCTTCATGCATGATCTAGGTTCACCGATGAGAACACGAAGCCCAAAAACAAATTGCGACAGAGCATTTGGAAGGGGGACCGGCATTTTCCATGGTATGTTGTAGCAATACAGCGGAAGAGCTACGGTGTATACCCACCGGCCACTTTATTAGGTACACCTTGCTAGTACCAGTTTGGACCCCCTTTTGCCTTCAGAACTGCCCTAATTCTTTGTGGCATAGACTCAACAAGGTGTTGGAAGCATTCCTCAGAGATTTTGATCCATATTGAAATTATAGCATCACGCAGTTGCTGCAGATTTCTCGGCTGCACATCCATGATGCGGATCTCCCGTTCCACCACATCCCAAAGGTGCTCTATTGGATTGAGATCTGGTGACTGTGGAGGTCATTGGAGTACAGTGAACTCATTGTGATATTCAGGAAACCAGTGGTGAGATGATTGGAGCATTGTGACATGGTGCATTATCTTGCTGGAAGGAGCCATCAGAAGATGGGGACACTGTGGTCATAAAGGGATGGACTTGGTCAGCAACAATACTCAGGTAGCCCATGACGTTTAAACGATGCTCAATTGGTACTAAGGGGCCCAAAGTGTGCCAAGAAAATATCCCCCACACCATTACACCACCACCACCAGCCTGAACCTTTGATACAAGGAAGGATGGATCCATGCTTTCATGTTGTTTACGCCAAATTCTAACCCTATCATCGGAATGTCGCAGCTGAAATTGAGACCCATCAGACCAGGCAAAGTTTTTCCAATATTCTATCGTCCAATTCTGGTGAGCCTGTGAAAAGTGTAGCCTCAGTTTCCTGTTCTTAGCTGACAGGAGGGGCACCCAGTATGGTCTTCTGCTGCTGTAGCCCATCTGCTTATAGGTTCGGTGTGTTGTGCGTTCAGAGATAGTATTCTGCATACCTTGGTTGTGACGAGTGGTTATTTGAGTTACTGTTGCCTTTCTTGAATCAGTCTGCCCATTCTCCTTGGACCTCTGACATCAACAAGGCATTTTCATCCACACAACTGCCGCTCACTGGATATTTTCTCTTTTTTGGACCATTCTCTGCAAACCCGCGAGATGGCTTTGCATGAAAATACCAGTAGATCAGCAGTCTTTGAAATACTCAGACCAGCTCGTCTGGCACCAACAACCATGCTACGTTCAAAGTTACTTAAATCCTCTTTCTTCCCCATTCTGTTGTTCGGATTGAACTTCAGCAAGCTGCCTTCACCACGTCTAGATGCCTAAATGCATTGAGTTGCTGTCATATTGCACTGATGAACTTTTATCACGGCACTTTCTTCACTTTTACTATTTTTGAATACACCGATATTTTTCATGGACTGAATGATTTCGGCATAAATATTAATATTGTTATCAACTTTTTTGGCACCACTATCATTTATTATCTATCCATCTATTTATTTTGAGATATATTTATATATATATATTTTTTTTTTTTGATATTCACTGATTAGTGTTTTGGACTGCCCTATTATGATATGCTTCACTATGATATATTTTATATGATCATGATATATTGATTTATGAGCACTATTTTATTCACTTAGAAGAGTTTTTATCATCACATTTATATTTATGATTATTATCAATTTGATTATCTTGAAGTAGTTTTTTAGCGATTTCTTGCGTTTTATTGGCACTTATCACAAGATCCCATTTCTATATAGTTGCATAACGGCAGCCAGACATACTGGAAGACAGACACCAGATTTGGTTACTTGTTAGATTCGGATGTTTTGAATTCAGTTTTACCACTTATTTCTTTTATATCTGATCTATCTCCCCACGTCTGTGGCTTTATATGTTTTAGGATTATATTATTGAAATATCTTTTAGTAGCCTCATAGCGATTCTGCGAGTATGCGATTTTAATATCGTGTTGCTGTCTGGCATCTTTTATTGGATCTGTCTTTTACTTGATCTGTATTTTATCTGAGAACCAGAAGGTGGTTTTATATTTTACTATCATCTTAGACCCATTGGAAGACGGACATTTGATTTGTTTTAGGCTTGGGATTATTTTTAAGATTCGGATTTTAATATGAAATAAATGTTTCTTTCCCCATATATGTGATCACAATTATACGGATTTTATATATAGTGTTCCTCACCATAACTTATCAGAGGTATTAGGGAGCCTTACATTTTAGCTCCCTTTGAGATTGTTCCTCATATTGCGCCGATTCATTCTATAATTTTACATGTATATTGGTATGGAGTGAACATACTAGGATTGGCTGCATGTGAGGTAGGATTTGATCCTAATCTCATATAGTTTGATCATCTGCAATCAACGTTTTTTAGATATTTATTCGCTACAGCTGATTAGAATCATCTCTCGTTATACCCTATACCGAAGTGACAGCGCGCATATCACCTCTTACTCTTAATTTTTCCATTATGTGAAGTCGCGGTGCACAGCGGTGCACGCGACTTCACAGGTCGCCCCCCAAAGTCATGTCGCCTCAATGTGAATGGGCTCTTAGAGGAGGAGGATGCCGGATTTTTTTTAAACATCTTGTAAAACATAAAAAGGAGTGTGATTGGCCAGCTGTAAGGGGAGGAAGAGACCGGATTTTTTTTCTTTTAATTATGCTGTAAAACAGAGAAAGGAGCATGATCGGCCGGCTGTACAGAGAGAAGAAGGCTGATTTTTTTTTCTTTTTTTTTTTTTATGTTTTGCAAGACAGAACAAAGAGCGTGATTGGCCGGCTGTAAGGGGAAGAGGAAGCCGGATTTTATTTTTTAAACATCTTGCAAAACAGAAAAAGGAGCATGGATTTGCTGGCGGTAAGGGGAGGAGGAGGCTGGATTTTTTTCTTTTTTAAAAATCTTGCACAACAGAAAAAGGAGTGTGATTGGCCAGCTGTAAGGGGAGGAGCAGGTCGGATGTTTTTTTTATTTTTTTAAACAGCTTGCAAATCAGAAAAAGGAGAGTGATTGGCCGGCTGTAAGGGTAGGAGGAGGCCGGATTTTCTTTTCTGAACATCTTACAAAACAGAAAAAGGAGCATGATTGGCCAGCTGTAAAGGGAGGAGCAGGCCAGAGGTTTTTTTTAAACATCTTAAAAAAAAAGAAAAAGAAGCGTGATTGGCCAGTGGTAAAGGAAGAAAGAGGCCAGATGATTTTTTTTTTTTTTTTTTAACATCTTGCAAAAGATAAAAAGGAGCGGGATTGGCCGGCTGTAAGGAGAGGAGGAGGCCGGATATATATATATATTTTTTTAAACATCTTGCAAAAGAGAAAAAAGGAGCTCTCGCTCTTGCTCTGACGTTCGCGACAATACCTCAGATGTGTGGTGTGGGCACCATTTACATAAGCATGCAGGAGTAAAATATGCGTTCGCATTTGCGTGTAGGCACAGTGGGACCGTGGTGCTTTACATTTTTTTATTTTATACAACATTTTTTTTTTTAGACTTTTTTTTGTACTAACTTTAATGCTATCACAAGGGATGTTGTTCACATCAGCATAAGCCGTGACAGGTCCTCTTTATAGAGAGATTTGGGGTCTATTAGACCCCATATCTCTCCTCTGGCCCCCCATGCAGCCGATCAGAATGAGATCGGTCCGATCGGTTGCTTCTCTGGCTGCTGGTGGCCAGGTAAACAAAGAGGCGAAACCAGAAGTGACAAACTACTCATTGCTCCCGGTTTCCAGGGTAACAGAGAGGGGAATGACGTCAGTTCCTCTCTCTCTGTACAGGGCAGCAATCACCGCCGGCCGGGAGATTCGACGGCAGGACAAGGGTGGGACCCCCTGCCGCCATCCGCAGAAGTGATTGAGTGTCTAATTAGCCACTCGGATCACTTTTGCCTTATTTAGAATCGCAGGCTGAAAAGAATGGTACCAGGATGATGCCTGTAGGTGCAGGTTATCATCCCGGTATGTGTGAAGTGCAGAGAAAGGTTGTAAATGGCGCTACCTTGTGCAAATAAATAATTAAATGGTAATAAAGTGCATTCACTTATAATCAAATGATAAATGAGAGGGTGTGTCCCATAAAACCGAAAGGGTTAAAAATTATTATATATACTGTGTATCAAGTGGGTACAAGTAAAAAGGTAAAATATCCTGGTGTGTGATGGATAAAACCCAGAAAGTGCTGAAGTGCAATAAAAAAATAAATAACATAGACAGTGTTTTTATTGTGATATACAGGTAATTAAATCAATCCACTGTGGAAATAAAATAATCAAATATTGGTGAATATTCCTGGCGCTGTTACTATCAAAAGTGCAACATGCCAGTAGAAACCATATAAGTGAAGTAGAGTGAAATCAGGGAATAATCCCGTGTAAATGAATAGATCAAAATAAAATGAGAAATCAGCTGCAATCACCTGTGTGACCACTAGGTGTCGCGCTGTATATACAACCTGCCCTAAACGAAAGTTAGGTCCCCCTCCACAATCAACCAAGCACCGGTTGGCGAGTTTCCATATGGAGAGAAAGAAAAGGGGAGCCTCGTGAAGTATCAATCATAAATTGAAGAAAAGAACGTAGCATCCACTCACTATGAGAAGCTGTGGTAGCTGCCTCGCATCAGTTGCAATCGCCGGGAAGCTTCCGCGTTCCACGGCGGTGGAGTCTCAAACCGGAAGTGACGCTGTGACGCAATGGACCCGCCCGCCAGTACAGCTTCTCATAGTGAGTGGATGCTACGTTCTTTTCTTCAATTTATGATTGATACTTCACGAGGCTCCCCTTTTCTTTCTCTCCATATGGAAACTCGCCAACCGGTGCTTGGTTGATTGTGGAGGGGGACCTTTGAAGATCCATTTTGCCTAACTTTCGTTTAGGGCAGGTTGTATATACAGCGTGACACCTAGTGGTCACACAGGTGATTGCACCTGATTTCTCATTTTATTTTGATCTATTCATTTACACGGGATTATTCCCTGATTTCACTCTACTTCACTTATATGGTTTCTACTGGCATGTTGCACTTTTGATAGTAACAGCGCCAGGAATATTCACCAATATTTGATTATTTTATTTCCACAGTGGATTGATTTAATTACCTGTATATCACAATAAAAACACTGTCTATGTTACTTATTTTTTTATTGCACTTCAGCACTTTCTGGGTTTTATCCATCACACACCAGGATATTTTACCTTTTTTACTTGTACCCACTTGATACACAGTATATATAATAATTTTTAACCCTTTCGGTTTTATGGGACACACCCTCTCATTTATCATTTGATTATAAGTGAATGCACTTTATTACCATTTAATTATTTATTTGCACAAGGTAGCGCCGTTTACAACCTTTCTCTGCACTTCACACATATCTTGACCCCTTTGGGGTTTGGTTGTTGGCCGCTTACACCTGTTAGTCCTTCACGCCTCACCGCACACTCCATAGCGCTGGTCAAATTCTGGTTTTACATATCATCCCGGTATAACCACTGAAATCCAAGGACATCCTGGAACGTCCATTTGGGTGCAGTAGTTAAAAAAAAACACACACACATGGCTTTATTTGTGATATTTATTCCAGGGTCTCGCGTATGTCATCATGCTGGGGGTTGTGTTTTTTTTTTTTTTGTTTTTTTTTTTTAAATAATAAAAATATACCTCTTCTATAGCTCGTTAGGTGATTCGTTTAGTTATTTAAAGTGGTTTAAAGTGGTTGACTGAAGGATTTTTACCTTTATGCATTCTATGCAAGAAGGTAAAAAAACTTCTCTATGCAGCTCCGCACACAGCCCGTCTCGTATACTCTCCTGAGCCCCCTCCCGATCCAACAATGTGCATGGGAGCCTTGGCTGTCCCCGGTCCCTCTCTCCTCATTGGCTGAGACACAGCAGTCAGTAAGCCAATGAGGAGAGAGTGGGGGGGGGGGGTCATGCTATTGGGAGCACTTGTCAAGGGGGTGGAGCCAGGAGGGACAGCGGGGGACCGGAGGAGATTGGGGGTGATCTGTGCACAACCATTACATATGTTTGTTAAAAAAAATCTTTAATATCACTGTAAGCCTGATTTTAGAGGTGGGGGCAGGGGCCATTTGTTACGGATGTAGAATTGGTGAGGGGACACACTGGACACCTTTGCTGCCATTGTGCTATGTTCTGGGTGTCCAGTGTGCCCCTATGCCTTTAACCACTTCCAGATCGGAAGGTTTTACCCCCTTAATGACCAGGCCATTTTTTGCGATATGTCACTGCGTTACTTTAACTGAGAATTGCGCGGTTGTCTGGGAAAGGAGATACGAGGTTTTGCCTCTAATGTTATCCTTTTTAGGCACTGGACCCTGGGATCCGGACCCTTGGTAAAACCAACTCCCAAAGGCGCTCCAGCAGGGTGCTCTACAGGTCCAAAGGAGTGGCCCCTCAAAAGCAAGGGGACCCAGTCCTTAAAGGTCGGAAAGTGACAGAAACTCACCGTGATGGGTAAAGATTGGATAATTGTTATAGAATCCTGCGGCAGGACTGGTAAGTCCATTTAAAAAATATTTGTAAAAATATTTTTATGCGCTGTTCCCTTTAACAGCTTGCCGACCCTCCGCTGCATATATACTGCTGGCTCGGGTACGCAAAAGCTTGCGTAAGTTATTGCATCTACAAACGAGGGCAAAGATTTATGTCATTTTTATTTATTTTTTTATTATTTTTACTAGTAATGGCGGTGATCAGCGGTTTCTAGCAGGACTGTGACATTGCGGCGGACAGATCGGACATCTAACATTTGACACTTTGGGGGGGACTAGCGACATTACTACAGTAATCAGTGCTAAAAATATGCACTGTTACTGCACTAATGATGGTGGCAGGGAAGGGGTTAACACTAGGGGCGATCAAAGGTGTTAAATGTGTCCCTAGGGGGTTCTTTCAAACTGTGTGGGGGATGGACTTGCTGGATGAACACAGAGACCTGTGTTCCTAAGTAGCAGGAACACAGGATTCCTGTGTTCATCACTAACAGAACAGCGGTCTGCTGTGTTTACATCGGCCGACTGCTGTTCTGTCTTCACGGGAAGCAATCACAGGTCCCCGGCGGACATTGCGTCCCCTGGACCCACTGATTTGCTCCCCCTGTGGCCAATGGGCATGCACACGCCCCCCCAACTGTCCCACGAAACGACGTCATTTCAGGGGACAAAACCGCCCTGCTGCTGTATAAGTATGGCGGCCAGTCAGCAAGTGGTTAAAGTGATACTAAAGTCTTGTTTCTTTTTTTTTTGTATAAAAATAACAAACTTGTCATACTTACTTGCTCTATGCAGTTGGTTTTGCACAGAACAGCCCTGATCCTCCTATTCTCGGGTCCCTCTTCAGCTCTCCAGGCCCCTCCCTCCTGCTGAGTGCCTCCACAGCAGGCAGCTTGCTATTGGTGCACCCAAGTAGAGCTCCATGTGTCCATTCAGACACGGAGCCCCCAACTCGCCCCACCCCCCTCTCCTCATTCGCTCACTGAGTTTGATTGACAGCAGTGGGGGCCAATGGCTCCCACTCCTGTGTCTCAGCCAATCAGAAGGGAGAGTCCCGGACAGCAAAGTCTCTAAACATTGCTGGATCGAGATGGGCTCAGGTAAGTATTCGGGGACTGAGGGGGGCTACTGCACACAGAAGGTTTTTTTTTTATACTAATGCATAGAATGCCTTCTGCCTTTACAACTACTTTTTTCCCTCCAGGCTCATCTGCCCTCTATCTATCCATTGGAATGAAAATGCTTCTACTATAGAGGCTCTCATAAATTTACAAAATGAATTCGGTTGGTAGCAGACTGGTAGGGGAGTTGAGCTGGAAGTTTTATTTGGTTTTGTTTTGCATGCGTCCTGCTTGTGCTCCTTGATGTGAAGGCCAGTTATAGGTGGGGGCAAGGGCCATTTGTTGGTTTCTCCTGTGGATGACAGGAGTACAGTTCGCACTGCATTACTGTGACCCGTTTTCAGTGAACAGCAGGCTAAATCCCACTATTGGCTGACATCACTCAGCCGGTCCAGGCTGGGAAAAAATCCCAACTTTAAAGCTGTAGTATACCGCTTTTTTTGACTTTTAACTACAGGTAAGCCTATAATAAGGCTTACCTGTAGGTACAATTAATATCTCCTTCACGGTTTATGAGATATTACCACTGCATGCAGCCGCTGACGAGTGCGGCGCATGCGCTCTGAAGGTCCGGCGGAATTGCCGGAAAATTACTCCCGTGCGCATGCATGGGAGTGACGTCATCGCGGCTCCGGCCACTCACAGCGCCGGAACCGCGGAACCCGGAAGAGACGCCGTGGGATCATGTCCGCTCCCACAGCGGTGTCCGGGGGTCCGTGTCGGGGCTTCGTTCTAAGGTAAGTAATTCATAATGAGCTAGTATGCGATGCATACTAGCTCATTATGCCTTTGTCTTGCAGGGTTTTTTTTTTTTTTCCATTAGAGTATACTACCGATTTAAAGACGGCATCCACCTAGATCCTGGAACTGGGAGCTGGCTCAGCCTCTCAGTGCACTACTGAGAGTCTGAGCCAGCCGCTCCCGCCCCCTCCACAGCCCTGCATTCCAGTGAGCACTGGAGGGGCAGAGTAGAGAGCTGCAACTGACAGTCAATGACTGTCAGCTCAGTGAAGGCTGAGAACTGAGTGATCGGTGGTTTTTGATGGCTCAGTTCTGACTTAGAAGCAGTGGGGGAGCACTGGATCGATGCTGCATCCTCCTAGGTAAATATGATTTTATAAAAACAAAACCCATACTTCTCTTTTAATTAATCCTTAAAGTGATTTTAAAGAAACATTTTATTAAAAAAAAACAAAAAAAACAAACATGTAATACCTGCTCTGTAAAGTGGTTTTGCACAGAGCAGCCCCGATCCTCCTCTTCTCAGGTCCCTCGCCAGCGCTCTGGGTCCCTCCCCCTTGCCGAATTCCCTAAAAGCAACTTACTTGTTATGGGGGCACACGAGCATGTTTGCTCCCGAGCCGGCTCTCTGTGTCCATAATGCCCCGTACACACGTGCAGATTATCTGAAGACTTTTGTCTGCAGACTTACCAAAACCATATAATATGAGGTCAAACCTAAACACTTTCAATTTGTATGCAATCCGGCAGGCCCTTGCACTACATAGAAAAGGTAAATCTGAAGACAAAAGTCTTCAGATAATCTGCACGTGTGTACGGGGCATAAGACACATAGAGCACAATTCAACCCCACCTCACGGGCTGTGATTGACAGAAGTGGGAGCCAATGGGTCCTGCTGCTGCATCTCAGCCAATCAGGAGGGAGAGGCTTGGGAGAGCCTCAGCTCTCCCTGGCACATTACTGGATCAGGATTATGCTCAGGTAAGTATTGGGGGGGCTTAGGGGGGAGATGCACACTGAAGGTTTTTACCTTCAATTATAGAATGCATAAAAGGTAAAAAAAAAAAAAAAAAAACCTTCAGCCTTTACAACCACTTTAACAATTACATATTTTTCAAACCTGTTGAAAAATTAAAAAATACAGCGCTCACCTCAATGACAATAAAGGCCAAACAGGGAAAAGCTTTTTCACTTTGGTTTTCTCACTGTATCTTTTCATTGTTTCCTTCATTGCTTGTAACTGGTGTTCGACTCATAGCTCCACACTCTTCATGATCTGAAATGCAATCAAATCATTCATTACTTGGACAACTCAGTAAAACATGTCATCTGTATAATAGAAGAGCCCTCATTTCTGTGTGGAGGAGGGAAAAATTTAATAACTCAAATCCATTAATCACTAATCCTCCGTAAGAATTACCCCTTTGTGACCAGTCCATTTTTTGGGATACGGCACTGCGTTTCTTTAACTGACATTTGTGCAGGCATGCAACACTAAATGAAAAAAAAAAAAAAAAAGTATGCTCCACCCCCCCCCCCCCCACAGCGTCTGTCATTCTCCCTGAAGTGATCACAGAGGCTATCTGATCCTGCTATATAGGATCGTATGTCTCTGTGATGACTTCACAAGCCACGCCCCCAGACAGTTAGAATCATGCCCCTAGGGACACATTTAACCCCTTGATCACCCATACTGTTAACCCCTTCACTGCCAGTGCCATTTTTACAGTAACAGTGCATATTTATAGCACTGATTACTGTAGTAATGTCACTACTACCCCTCAAGTGTCAAAAATGTCAGTCAGGGGTCTGATCTGTCCGCCGCAATGTCGCAGTCCCGCAAAAAAAAAATCACAGATCGCTGCCACTACTAGTAAAAAAATAAATAAAAAAAATGACATAAATCTTTCCCGTAGTTAGTAAACACAATAATTTTTGTGCAAACCAATAAAAATACGCTTATTGTATTTATTTTTACCAAAAATATGTAGCCGAAAAAAAATTGGCCTAAAACGTTAAAAAAATTAGATTTTTACATTTTTTGAGAATTTCAAATAAAAGAATTTGAAAAATATTATTTTTTCAAAATTGTCGCTCATTTTTTTGTTTATAGCGCAAAAAAATAAAAAAATAAAATTGCACAGGTGATCAAATACCACCAAAAAAAAGCTCTGTTTGTGGGGAAAAAAGGACATCAATTTCGTTTGGGTACAGCGTCGCACGACCGTGCAATTATCCGTTAAAGTCACGCAGTGCCGAATCGTAAAATAGGGCCTGGTCATTGAGCAGCCAAATCCTCCGGGGCTAAAGTGGTTAATGCAGCCATTACAATCTGACCCTTATCAAAGTCCCTGAAACCCTTACACTTGTCTATTTTTTCTGCTTTCAAAACATTAACTTCACGGACAACGTGTTCACTTGCTGCCTAATGTATCCCACCCATTTTCAGATGCCATTGTAATAAGATCATCAATGTTATTCACTTTACCGGTCAGTGGTCATAATGTTATAGATGATCATTTATTGGATGGAGGTCCTGTTATAGAACATTATATTGCATATAGAGGATTATATTGGAGGGAGGTCATATTATAGATCATTATATTGGATATAGAGCATTATATAATGCAAATCATATATCATATCTCAGACACATTACACCATATACGGTATATGTATCATAGAGTATTAGTATGGTACAACAAACAGTAGTAGTATTATAGGAAAGCACGTAGTGCTCTATGGGGTATAGGAGAGTGTATGGGGGACACATGGAGTGTGCTATGGGACATAGGAGAATGTATGGGGGACACATGAAGTGCTATGGGGTATAGGAGAGTGTATGGGGGATGCATGGAGTGTGCTATTGTAAATAGGAGAGTGTATGGAGGTTGCATGGAGTGTGCTATGGGGTATAGGAGAGCGTATGGGGGACACATGGAGTTTGCTATGGGATATAGGAGTGGGTGGAATATCGGGGGGGGGGGGGGTTTAAATGGATGGACAGGTCACCTAATAATGCGGATTCCCCCTCAGTCTTCTGCCTCCTCCTCCTCGGCCAATAGCATGGCTTCTCCTTTCGGCCAATCGGGAAACGGGTCTTCCTGTGAATAAATTACGTGGTTGTGTGGACGGAGTCCTGCAGAGCTGCGCACAATTCAAAATGTGACAAAATTTGACTGGTTTGCGCAAAAACTGTTTTTCTAGTAATGACGGCGATCTGCGATTTTTTTGCGGGCTGCGACATTACTACAGTAATCAGTACTAAACATATGCACTATTACTGTAATAATGCCATTGGCAGGGAAGAGGTTAACAGTGTTGGTGATCAAGGGGTTAAAATGAAGCCTAGGGTAGTGATTCTAACTTGGGGGCGTGGCTTGTGAAATGATCTCAGAGACATGGGAGCCTATATAGCAGGATCACATGGTCTCTGTGATCATCCCAGGGACAAGGACGGACGGCTGGGTTTACAACAGCCGACCATCCTTTTCTCTCAGCGGGGAGAGATCGCCGGTGTCAGGCGGCAATCGGAGCCACCTGACACACGCACTGGCTTCCCGCCTGACGAACGGGGGCGGGACTCCCCAGAGCGAGCGTCGTACATGTACGGCGATTTGCCTGTAGGAGCCAGCCTGCCGCAGTACATCTGCGGCGTGTGGTCGGGAAGCGGTTAAACACCACCAAAAGAAAGCTCTATTTGTGTGATAAAAATGTAATTTGGGTACAATGTTGCACGGCCTTTCAATTGTCATTCAAAGTGCGACAGCGCTAAAAACAAAAAATTGTCCTGGGCAGGAAGGGGGTATAAGTGCTCAGTAAGTAAGTGGTTAAGTTATCATGAATGTGAACCCCCATCAATGAACTTTGTTTTCTCCCTTTTGGTCTGGTGAATATATCACTGAAAGTTTTTTATATGCTCAATAAGTGTGGAAAAACATCTGATGATCCTGCCAGAAATCCAGTGCTATCCTGCTCACTCTGCATACTTATCTTCAGCCGGGGTATTATTCCTATCCAGGTCTCCCCAGACTTAACAACCCCTCCCCCACTGTTATAAGATGGGGAGAAGCGAAGGTGTTCGGTAATTCTAGAGTGACAACAAGGCTTTTTCATAACTTACAATGAAAAACGTGGAGCTGCACACCAGTCAGCCTGGTAATGAAAGTATACAGAGCAACTTTAGCTAGTCTCCTCCCAGGCCACACCCTCTGGGAGGAGACTAGCTGAAGTCCATGTTTATTCGGTCATTACTGGGATGACTGATTATGTGCGGCTTCACGGTTTTCATTAGAAGTTAGTGATATTGGGCTGCACCGGCCCTCTGGATGCCTGCCTGTCGTCAGGAGGATATACACATTGTCACCCTAAGATTGGAGGGGTCGTATGGGCAGGTTAAAGCGGTTGTAAGCCCCTGGGTGCCTTTTTTTCACCTTTATTCTGACCTGCAAGGTAAAGCCATAAAGTGCTAGTATGGATCGCATGCTACATTATGTGAAACTTACCTGAAAACAAAGCATTCCAGAGATGCCATCGCTGGAGGCTGCTTCCATCGTCACCCGTCTTACTTCCGGGTTCACGGGATCCATCGCGTGACTGGCCGGAGCAGTGATGAGGTCACACCCACGCAGGGGTGGACTGACAACTCATGGGGCCCCCGGGCAATCAGAGTTCATGGGGCCCCCTATGTCCACACTTAAGCCACACAAAACCCCACCTACAAATTGCAGCTCAGCCACATAGAGTGGGCATTTAAATATCTACCACAGCATAGCCTGCATGGAAGTTCCTGGCTTCTTTCTGTAGTGTGTAGCCTCTCATGGGGCCCCCTACTGACCCTGGGCCCTCGGGCAGTGCCCTAATCCCCGAATGGTCAGTCCGCCCCTGCACCCACGCATGCGCTGGGGAGCCGCCGTTAACAGCACAGGATTCGGAAGTAACAGCATGGGTGGCCGTTCCTTCAGAGCGCATGTACTGATGGCGTCATCAGCTGCATATATAATAAATATCTCCTAAACGGTGCACATATAGGAGATATTTACAGTACCTATAGGTGAGACTTATTATAGGCCTACCTATAGGTACAAGTATAAGATAGAAGTTTACAACCACTTGAAGGTGAAAATAATGACAGGAAAAAAGAAAATGAACGCATTTCCTGCATGTAAGGACAGGGAAGATTTATTATTTTCATTTTCTGTTCTTGGAAATAAAGGACATCAAATCCCAAGAACAAAACGACTCCATACTACTTCCTGCTGTTATTCTCACCTTCCAAAGACTTTGTTAGAAGAGAAGTACAGACTTACAAAAGAACATTGAGGCCGGGATCACATATGTGCGGCCGTGGTTTACAGCCTGGGGTCCAGTGCGTTTCTGTTCACCCGTTCAGGTGCGAATCAGGTCCGGATTTTTGCATGAATTTGAACCTGATTTGGGCCCAAAAACGCACAGAACCCTTTTAGAAACCACACCGCGGCCGCCCCGTACATGTGTGAACCGGCTCCATTGAGAGCCGGTCACATTCACATGGCAAGCGAATTGGATGCGGTTAAAACCACATCCAAACTCACACATATGTGAACCCGGCTTTATACTCCCCTAGGTGGATGCAGCATGGATCCGATGATGCATCTATACCCCGCTGGCTCTGCAGCGAGAACGGAGCAATCAACCCAGTGGCATCTTAAGAGCATTATAGGCCCCCGGGCAATGCAGTGCCCTGCCTACACAATCACCCACGAAAATAAAAATGCAAATCATCGATAAGGCGATATTTATTGGTACAGCAGTGCCAGGCTAATGACAGCTTCCAAGTTGGGCGGCTGGGTCTGGTGAACACACACACGGACGGGGGTCAGACTCGACTGTCCTGTGTGTGCGCGCCTGTTCCCGTGGAGGTGGACAGGCATTCCTGCAGTTGTGGGCTCCCCCTCCACGGGCCAAGAGGCCTGGCAGCAGCGCAGGGCAGACAGGCGCTTGCCACCTGATCAATTTGGTGGCGGAATGCACACAGGATGCCCAGCATGCCCATTCGGTAAGATGGCATTGTGTCTGGCTGCATATAGTCTCAATCAGTTAATTAACCTCTAAGAGCCAGCTCCTGCCGGCCATTTAAGGGGTTTAGAATGCCTGGAGATGGGGCTTATGGTCATCTGACTGCTGTGATTGGCTGACACGGCAGTCACGATCGGAAATCTTTCCATTAGCTGCCGGTAACTGTGCTGGGAGCGCACTCTCGGCACAGCTCCATCGGCGCTATTACATGCAAATGTGCAGCCGCTCGCACCAAGGCCTGCCAGCCAAGAGGCCACATATTTGCGTGTGAATGCAGCTCACACATCTAAAACAAGAGGGTCAATGGAGCTGCCACTGATTAAAAAATCATGCAAAGTCACAAACACACCAGGGCTCTCCATCAATACCCACTGAGTTATGGACTAAAATAGCTTAGACTATGGACTAAGTTGAGGGCAGAATATTTATTTTGGAAAAGCTTTTTCTGTTACATAAGACTAGATTTACCAAAACTGGTGCACACAGATGCTGTGCATAGTAACCAATCAGCATCTAACTTCAGCTTGTTCAATAAGCTTTGACAATAAAACCTAGAAGCTTATTGGTTCTATGCACAGCTGCACCGGATTCTGTGCGTGCCAGTTTTAGTAAATCTCTCCAGAAGGCAGGCCATAGATGATGCAATTTTCAAGAAAGATAATCGCTTGATTCCTCCATCAACACAATCAGTGGCGGGGGAGCCGTCCCTGTCAGGAGAACACAGTGATTTCTGCTGAGGTTATAGCCGCTGGCAATATTTGTATGTAAAAATCCAACGTTTGGTACCAAAGTTGATTAATGGTACAATTAGCCTGCCCACAGATGGTTTGAATCTGCTCCTGGACGCACAGGCTGGTTTTTTTTACTGCCCCTAAACGCCTATGAAAGATTATGTGTACATGGACATATAAGCTAACATGGAGGGGCATTTAGAGGCAGTAAAACCTCCCCCCAAAAAAGCGTCAGAAGCCTCTAACAGCAGCTGTAAAAACATCTAGTGTGCATGAGCTCTAAGGCCCCTTTCACATGGGCGATCCGATCCGCCGGTCAGTTTTTCAGGCAGACCAGATTGGATGCTCCATGCACCCCTATGGGGCAGCAGATGTCAGTGGAGACATTTCTGCTGACATTCCAATCCTGTCCGTGAAATCCGGATACATGGAAACTCTACTTTCCGTTCGCCTGGCGGATTGGATCGGATGAGAATGGATAGGCGGTCTGTTCTCATCTGATCTCCCCATAGAGGACAGCGGGGATCTGACAGCTCCGTCTCCGCACACAGAGCGGAGACAGAGCTGTCATCCGCCTGCTCAGCGGGGATTGGCGGATCGATCCCCCGCTGAGCAGAACGGACTCCGTCGGCGGATACGGCCATGTGAAAGGACCCCAAGTGTCCCATGGCTTCCTGAATACCTACCACATAGTTTGTGCAGAAAACATTCTGTGAAATGTATACACAGCCTGCACGCTAATAACAATATGGTGTTCCAATGAAATACAAAATAAAGTGTTGGGAAGGAGAGGAGGTATTTAGGACATGCAGAGGAGAATTATCCACATAACAAATCACAGAGATCCAAAGCAATGATTCTTTTATTCCATTGTCTTCAAGTGCTGACAAAATGTAACAAAACAAAAAAAGGGACACATTCCACTTCCCTCCCACTGCTGCTGTATCAGCTGGCCAACAGTCACGGCATCCTAAAATCAGTGATCGGCTGCAGAATGAGCTCTTACATAAAAACCTACAGGGAAAAATATATATATATATATATATTTATATATGTTAGAAAACAAGAGGAAGAAAATACAAAAAAGGGGAAAAGGAAGCCAGTACTGCAAGAATGGTCACAAAACAATGGGGTATTCAAACAAGAATAAAAGAAGCTATAAAAACATAATATACAGACCAAACTGTGAACTTTTATTGGGCTGATATCCAGCAACACGCTGTGCTGTGCTTATTAGTGTGCTGGAGTCTTTAAAGCGTAGGGGCCACCCATACAGAGGACACATGGCCGGCCTGTGAAAAGTACCAATATTCTGACTTTTTTTTTTGTGCTGAAATAATTTTTAGTCTTCCAATTTAGAAGGAATTAGTAAAATGGCAGTATGCATTCTCATCATTACTGGTTCAGGTGGCAAAAAGGCTGGGGTACATCTAGGCAATGCTCATGTGACCTTGTGTATGACAGGGCCCCTTATGTCAACATGTCATATTTGGATGTTAGTAGGTCACTGCTCTAAAAAGAAAGCGGCATGGTTTGTGGAGAATATACATCATATCCATTAATCTGGGGGCCACAAAAACAATTCAGGGTCCCTCTTTGGATATTCTGACCAACTCGCTGATGTTGCTTACGTAAGGTGTGTCCATCCAAAACTCATTTTTTAATCATAGGTGGGTGAAAGTGGGCTGAACCACCCAGTCGCTATTTTTTTTTTTTTTTTTAGGAAGTTCAGTGACAAGATCTCTTCCTCAAAGTTATTAAATTAGACCCCCCGCGGGTCTCACTCCTGCTGCTGCTGTAAAATAAATGAAAGCTCCAAGAACAACAAAGCACTGAGGATACCAGATGAGAGATGTCACTGCTGGAGTGTCTGTGATCCAACCTGCTGGAATCTAGCGCAAACACTGCTAGCAGGAAAAATGGCTGCCTCCACTCAGCAGGCACATTTACACGTTAAAGAGCACAAGAGGAGGGCGCTGTGTCAGCGGGTCTGTTTGCAGTACAGCACAAGCAGGGATGTTTCCATTGTGAGATGAGAATCAATAAGGCTCAGATCCCAAATGCTGGTGCACACAGGGGGCTCAAGGGGCAAACATTGTAACTAAACAGGGTGCAGCAATAGCCCTGCCACTAGGAGATTGAACAGGCAGTATTGCATGCTGCAGTGATGTACACGTAAGACGAGCATGTCCAACATACCGGACCATTGCATATATGTGCAACAGACCAGCGTACACTAAGAAGAGGCACAAGGAAATACAGTGTGGACATGTCTGAAGTACCAGTCTACAGCAAGCGTCACCAGGGGATCTCACTATATATACATTCAGTCATATGTAGAAATGTGTGCATATGATACGTAAGTAAAAGAGGCCCCTGTACCTGCACAGACCAATATATTTACAAGTATGCTTTCATCTGTATATTGTCTACAGATTTGCTACATGTACACAAAATTGCTCTCTGTTGCCCCCCCCCCCCCCTCCCCTGCATCTACTTGTGTTATTCCTACTTGCTTAGGCAAGTATTGTCTAGAACGTACAAAGCATCAAACTGCACAAGGCTTGGCCCGTAGTTAAAGTCCTCACATGCCTGTAGTTTTCCCAATGGCAGGCATGGTTCCTGAATGACCAGATACAAACATACAGAAGATATAGATATATATTTATAGTAATAATGATTAAATGGTAAAAGAAGAGCTTGGAGCGTAGGGGAGTTTATTAGATGGTGGCTGGTAGTGGAGAAGGCTGCTGTTCCTCTCTCTTGTCAGTTTTGCTGTACTGCTTCCCTACACAGTTTTCCGGAGAAATATCACGGGGAGAACAGTCCAGGGAGTTGTCCATTGTCTCCTGCACCCCGCCTTGTGCTTTGTAGGGAAAACACGGTCAGTTAAGTCTCCTTTAACAGGTTGATTTTGGCGCAGATTTTTAAAGCAGGTCCCAGTTTAATATTCAGGGCACTCATAAGGTGTTCCTCTTTCAGCAGTAACAAAGCCTGCCCGTCGATCTCTTGAGACCGAAAGTCTTCAGCTAAATCCTGGCATCCTAGGGGACAAAAAAAAGGGCAAAACAGAAGGTTTTCTTAGATCTCACTTTATAGTGACAGGGGTGCATTTCCAAATCGTAAAGACACTTTTTTCCAATCAGAATTTGGCTTTCAAAAACTAAAGAGGACAGACTAACGAAAACAGGCTTCTGATCACTTACTGCAGGTTATTCATTTGAGGCCCCTTTCACACAGAGCAGACTGGCAGCGAATCTGCTTGCTCAGCAGGGGATGTCAGCTGATCCCCGCTGAGCAGGTGGATGACAGGTCCATGTACACGGACACAGCCCGCTGTTCTCCATAGGGGGTCAGATGGAAATGGATCCTCATGCATCTGTTTTTAGTGGACAGGATCAGATCGGAATGCTGACATCTGATGCTTCATAGAGAGCTACGGGTGGTCCAATTGGGTATGCCTGAAAAACAGACAGGCGGATCCAAATCGGTCTGTTCGTGTGAAAGGGGCCTAAGAAGGGCAACTCAGAGAGCATATCATCAGATCCCCATGTGTCTGT
This sequence comes from Pelophylax lessonae, assembly GCF_965119305.1. Taxonomy (NCBI): domain Eukaryota; kingdom Metazoa; phylum Chordata; class Amphibia; order Anura; family Ranidae; genus Pelophylax; species Pelophylax lessonae. The sequence goes on from NC_138776.1 coordinate 82,591,195, forward strand.
TTTTAGTGGACAGGATCAGATCAGATGTCGGTGGGTGTCCACTGACATCTGATGCTCCATAGTGAGCTATGGGTGGTCCGATTGGGCAACTCAGAGAGCATATCATCAAGAATTCAAAATAAATTAAAATATACTACTCAAAACAGTACAAGAACTTTCAAATGGATCACAGCAGTAGAGGCAATAGTCAATTACATAAAAAATCTCTAACAGTCAACCAAAAATGTTTTAAAATATAGCTTTAGTTGGTCAGCACCCCCCTCCCCCACCTTCATTCTGCAAGATTTGTGATGGCTGTCTATAAATACAGATAATGACACGCAGTTATACCTTGTAAGGAGGAAATGAACTCATACACCTCTTCCACACTCCAACGACTGGGATTGCTGGACAGAAACACTGGATTTATCCCCAGAAGTTCTGAGCTGGAGGGTCCACTGGTTGGGGTGCTTCCATCTCTCTCTGCATGGGGTGTCCTACAGGAGGGAGGGGCTGGGGAGGTGGGAGAGAAAGCCTCATCATAGCTGGAATTGTCAGAACCGCGGCTCGAATCCTCCTGTAAGAAAGGAATAGTCAGAAAAATGCAGGAATCCAATAAATCCTGGATTTAATACAGGTTACATGCTAAAGTGAGCATAACCCCCTTCTGTGCCACCAGCGTAAAACTTTTGCCTGTGGCAGTGGTGGCTTCCACACACAATTTGTGTGTACTTCACAGACATCTTTCTCTTGAAGTGGTTTTGGCAACTGTAAAGTCACCCACTCACTTCCACAGGCACAGGAATATAGGGGACTAAAATGTCTCATTAAATAGAAGGTGTCACAAGCTATATGCTGTCACATAGGAGCTCTTAATCCACAATGTGACAGCAATAAAGTTATGTGGGGGGGAGAAACGGTAAACAATTAAACCGTCACCAGAAAAAAAACAATGTTTTACCACCTTGACCTCCTCTCTGACATGTTGGGTATCTACTCAACTGTTGGGTAAATACTCAGCCCAATCGTGACCTTTATATTTTATTAATATATTGCATTTATAAATACTCAGTCCAAATCGCGACCTTTATATTTTATTAAATTAATATATTGCATTTATGTATCCTAAAATAAACTTTAGTACATTTTCTATTATCGTGCGACATAAAAAATTAAATTACCACTGTTTTATTCTCCAGGGTCTTTGCTTTTAGAAAATGTATAATGTGGGTGTTTTAACAAATCTTCTGGTTTAAAAAAAATATGCATTTTACCATGTGTGCAGAAAAAGAAAAAATAAAAAATAGTAAAAGCAATCAAAGCGAAAAAGGTTAAACCCTGTAGTAAACTAGAGCTCTTTAGCCTAATAAACAACCTTGCAAATACTTAGCAACTACACAGATCAGGGTCCTTTAATTTAGTGGTGGCTCACTACCTCTCAGGTATGGCTGCAGGACTTGCATCAGGAAAAGGCGCTGATAGTCAAAATGTTCTGGCTTGTCCCTCAAAAATCAGTGATTACATAACTCTTAACGGCCATCTATCGATGCCGTTTTGCTCAAGCTCTGCCACTGGTACAATGGTGCCCAACGCTGTGTGTTGGGACGCTACATGTTGGGCACTATCTTGCAGAGAGGGGCCGCACTTGAGGCCCTCTATTAACCAATTCCCTACCATACATGTAAAAATCTAAATTTTTTTTTAAAGAAAACTACTTAGAACCCACAAACATTATATATATATTTTTTAACAGCAGCCCTATAGAATAAAATATTTGGTGTTGCAAATTTTTATGTCACATGGTATTTGCGCTGCAGTTTTTTAAATGCAATCAATTTGGAAAAAATACACTTTAATTTATTATTATTTAAATTATTTTTGGCAAAATATAACAGACGATGTTCTATTTAAATAAATAGATACCCAACATGTCATGCTTTAAAATTGCATGGAATGGCAACAAACTACGGTACCTAAAATACTCCACAGGTGATGCTTTCAGGCCCCGTTCACACTGGGGCGATCCGACTTCCCGGGGCGACCTCACAGGTCGCGGCGCGCTGCTCGCACCGCGACCTCGGAGCGTCCGGCACGGACTTCATAACATTGAAGTCAATGCAGGTTGCTCCAGGTCGCCCCAAAGAAGCTCCGGACCCTTTTTCTAAGTCGGAGCGACTTGTGTCGCTCCTATTAGAACGGGTCCACAGCTTCTCTATGCCAGGCGACCTACGGCGATCTGTCAGGCGACCAGGTAGCCTGACAGGTCGCCCCAGTGTGAACGGGGTCTAAAACCCTTCACGTTACCAGTTTAGAGTTACACAGGAGGTCTCGTGCTGTTTAAGGTTGATGGTCCAAAATGTATGCACTGTATTGAAACCAGAGCACTTAGCATTTTTTCTATATATTCAGTAATATTATTTTGTATTTTTGGATCTTGTTATTTGCACTTTCCCAAGGCACACTTATTCTTGCGCTGTGTGTAATTCCATAATACCAGTTTAGAGTTACACAGGAGGTCTCCTGCTATTAGAATTATTGTTCTCACTGTTCATGACAATATCTCCTAAGTGCGGTGCAATCACAGTTTACATATGTGTGCAGGTCTTGCGTATGCATTCACATTTGTGTGCAAGCATGGGGGCACTTTACATTTTTGTATTATTTATTTTATCTAAAACTTTTTTCTACACTCTTTTTTGTATTAACTTTATTGCTATCACAAAGGATGAACGATATCCCTTGTGACACCATGGGCCATGACAGGTCCTCTTTATGGAGAGATCTGGGGTCTATTAGACCCCAAATCTCTCCACTGGCCTCCAATACAGCCAATGAGACATAGATCCGTCAGGCTGGCTGCTTTCATGGGCGCTAACGGCCAGGTAAACAAAGAGCCAAAACCTGAAGTGACGAAATCCTTGTCCCTTCCATTTTCCGGGGTCACAGAGAGGGGGGGAGAAAGACCAGTTCTTCACTTTCTGTCTAGTGCAGCCATCGCTGCCGGTCGCAGTGCTCCCAGGCTTTGTGATCGGACGGGAGAGGGGAGGATCCCCACAGAAGTGATCGAGTGACTGAACAGCCACTCTGTTTAAGAGGGGAAACACCGACTGAAAATTTGATACCAGGATGATGCCTGTAGCTGGTATCACCACTTTAACTCACAGGACATCCATGGACGTCCTTGGGCGGGAAGTGGTTAATTCAAGTTGACCACTACGGTGACAGAATAAAACCATGCAGGGACACTGGCCATAACTCCAAACTAGTCAATCAATGGTACAAAGGTAACGCAGATGCCAACCAACAGTATGTAAAAAAAAAAAAAATGGGAAAAGCACTGTTGTCACATAGAAAATGCTCTCGAATAAATCTGTATTTGATTGTTTAGCAAAATATAGAATAATAAATAATATTTTCTAAGCAGGTAAGCAGGCTCTAATGATTTCATTATATACTTCATGTGATCTAGAATTCTAATTAAAAAAAAAAAAAACCCTGTACTCCCCCTCCAAACAGCTATAGCAACATTGTAGCTTAAAACACGTTTGCCTGTTATGCGTTTGCTCCATATGAAAGAACACGGGCGCTAGGCACCTCTGTTACCCGCATTCGCTTCCCCTGAATCTTGGCACGTGCAATCTCAGAACTGTTTCTTCGTGGGCCACGTCTGCGCACTCTCACTCCTCCCATTTCCTGAAGATCCTTCAATGCCTTCCTTTTAAGACGCAACTGGTGACTGCAACTTACATTGTATCTGGAAGGAAAGGAACTGTAATGACGTCTTGACATGCCACAGCCACATACATTGCTGCTGTTTATATGCAGTACAGTGTTGCATGACCGCACAATTGCAAGTTAAAGTGTTACTAAACCCCCAACAGTAAAATCAATCTGTATATGCAGTAAAACATGCTGGTTATACGCACTGTGGAGGTTAATCCTCTGCATTGTGTAAAAAGGCTGTTTGATCCTCTCCTTCTTCCACTGTCCCCAAACCATCTCCTGATAAAATAGAGCCTTTGTAGTCACTTTGCACATGCTCAGTTTGGTGTGCATTGCTAAAGAGTTTTCTTTTTTTGCTTGGGAGGGTGCATGTGATCAGCACAGGGCCAATCAGCACTGTCCAGTGGGTCAGGGGTCCTGCAGCCGCATAGGACAGTCAGAGTAGAATGAAAACTCCTCTTGCAAGCTTTAACCAAACACTGATAGAGGTTTAAGTCAGCTATATACTGCTGATGAGGAAAAAAAAAGGGATTTTCGACTTACCGTGAAATCCATTTCTCTGATGTTCATTGACGGACACAGCTCTTGATATTTATAACCATTGGGTTATACTGCCCTCTACAGGAGTAGGACACTAGGCAGAAAAAAAAAAAAAGTCTGGCTCTGCTATAGGTACTTGGTTTTGTTACAAGCAGTGTCTGTGGAGTTGGATTCTTCTGAGGGGTGGGTGCTGTGTCCATCAATGAACATCAGAGAAATGGATTTTATGGTAAGTCAAAAATCCCATTTTCCCTTTCGTTCATTGACAGACAAAGCTCCCGATATTCTTATACTTTGGGACTTCCCAAGGCAGTGTTAAACATGAGGGGTGGGAACAGCGAATGAGAACGGGGGGGGGGGGGGGGAGTGTGAAAGAAGAGAGAAGGGGTAAAGAAAAGAAATATGGAACAAAAAAAGTTTTCCCAGATGATCAGTGACATGTAATTGCCATCATCCCATATATCGAATAAAAAAATGACACTGAAAGTGTCGGTCTCCTCTTAAGAAAGGGGGGATTTTTAAGGCAATAATAACTGAAAAAATATAGCAATACATATAGTAAAATATAAATCGTTTATTTAAGCTAAAAAATGACAAACCATGCCACTGATGTACAGATAAAGAGACACCTTGACCGGGCGTGGAAAACCACCATAGGTCATGGATCACACAAAACACAATACATACAAACATTGAAATGTAGCACATAGAGAAAAAAAAATATTATATATTATATATTATATATGAGGGAAACAAGGGATATGAGTATACCCCTCCCGCACCGGGGATCGGAATCCCAGGCGAGGGAGAATGTTCAAGCCGACGCGTTTCGAATGTGTGTGTTGAACTTTATAGTTCCAATCTTCCTCAGGGATATGTGAACTGGTGGTTTCTTTGTTTTCCTATCTAAAGAGGAAAAAACATAACCAACAAACACACACATAGAAATGGCTGTTAAAGAAATGATTCAGGTACATGAATGCGCCACCAGAAATTGCCCCCCCCACTCCCATCCATGGACATGAACACTGAGAACATAGGCAGCATATGCATGAAAAATACCCACCAATTACTCTTTGTAACAACAAATGACTATAGTTGCCATGAAGACACAAGCCTCAACCGATGGCGATATAGTTGTTGACCCAGGGAGGAGCAGGAACGGCTGATACGCTGTCCCAAATATTGTGTTGACGAAAAAAGTCTGCCCATCCGGTAGGCCCACGGGGTATATACCAATAAGAGTACCCCTTAAAATGTGGTGCCTAAAAACAAGGATAAACATGCATGTAAAATAATATATGGAAGCTAAGTTAGCCAAACTAAAAAATAAAAAATGTATATTTTGTAAGAGCAAAGGAACCAGATTTTTAGTCGAAGACCATCAAAAAAATCCACCACCATGCCTGACTTGTCTGAAATTGGGCACAGAGTTCAAAAAATTCCAAAAAGTAAATGGAAAATATATGTATCTCTATATAAAAGATCTCACTTACACTCAAATAGGTGTTTGAGTCCCCAACATGGTGGAGCAGAAAGCTCAAACTGGTCCCAGATGAGGTCCGTAGTGGCTCCAAAATAGGGGTGCATGTATGTAAAACCCCTAGCTCCCTCCCGTAATGTGGAGGAGCATGGGGATGAGGCATCAGCAGTGGGACTTGGCGTCCTCTGTTTTAAGGACTCGGGCGTGGTGCAAGACCACGCCCTCCTCGCACTCCCGCCTACCCGGAAGTAGCTGCGTTCCCGCACATGGACCGGAAGTGACGTAAAAGGCGCACCGGAAGTGACGTCAACATCCGGTCTTCCGGGAGGGACACAGAGGACCAACAGCCACCGACACAGAACAGGAAAACAACGTGCGGCGCAGGCAGAAGCCAATCGGACCACGCCGGGCAATGCACCATGGCCCCCCACTGGCACACTCGCCGAGTGTAGGGGCCTACATGTGCCGGACCGGAGGGGCAAAACAGGGGAGGCCAACACCTCTGCTCGGTCAAAAACAAAGGCACCAAGCAGAAACAAAAAATTAATTCCATATAGAAAAATGCAAAAAATGTGGATGACTATCATGGCAACCATCCAAAAGGCGCCAATAGTTGCCCACCCAAAATGCCATTCCCTGCTGGAAACGGGGGATGCAGCAACACCATGGTGCCAAAGGGTCACAGGAGGTAGGGGGCAAGGAAAGAAACCCCCCCCAAAAAAATATACCAAACATGCTTGCCATAGTCAAAAAGTATCCATAGTCCATGGGTTGAGAATGCGGGTGGCTCCGCGTCACACACGCATGCCCTAATATAACAACCAAAGTGATTGCAGAGAATACAGAATATTATAAACAAATACACAGAAAATGAGAAAAAATAATAAATAATAACAATGATTATGCAACCCATTGTTGCAGGGAATCATTGTTGTTAACACCACAAAATATACCGCTCTGTTGTTCAAAATACAAATCTGATGGAGAAAAAGAAAAGGAAAAAGAAGGAGAAAAAAAATGAATGAATAAGGGGGCATGGGAGGGACTAGTCGGTCTTAACAGAGCTAAACCCTTCCAGGAAGGGTCTAAAACTCTGACTCATTTAGGCCAGGTCGTTTGGTAGCCTCGAGAATCTGGATCCAACGTGCCTCCCTCTGAAGCAATTGCTTATTCCAGTCCCTGCCCCTTGGTGGAATGTGAATGCGGTCCAAGACGGTGAAGTTGACTCTGGGCATGCGATATTGGTGGTCCCAGGCCACATGCCTGCCTAGGGGCAGATAAAGGTTGCCAATACGCATGCTTGCCAGATGTTTATTGGCACGAGCCTGTAGCTCTTGCTTGGTCTTCCCGACATAAAATGAACCGCATTCACACTCCACCAAGTAGACCACCCCCCTGGTCTTGCAATTCGCAAAATGGCGCAGTCTGTGGCTGTCGCCATTGGGGAGGGTGAAGGAGAGTCTCCTTTGCACATACGGGCAGAGGGAGCAGGAACCACAGGGAAAGGTGCCCCACGTACGACAGGGGTCACGTCTGTGGTCCCCTTTGTACTCACTCTGGACCAATTTCTGGCTGATGGATCCAGCTCTTCTGTATGTCACAGACGGTTTCTGGGAAACAAATTTGGATAGTACTGAGTCATCCGTTAGGATGTCCCAATGTTTGGTAAGGACTCTGGCTATGGTTTCATGCTCTGTGGAAAAGCGTGCGATCGCTGTTTCCCTGACTTGAAAATTAGATCCTTACGTTCCAAATTTTTTTACTTTGTTGAAAGATTTTCTTAAGCATGACTTGCTATAGCCTCTGGCCAAAAAACGCTCAGTCAGGCCGCCAGCCTCCACCCGGAAGTCGTCAAGGGTCGAACAGTTCCGTCTGGCCCTGAGGAACTGGCTGTAAGGAATCGACCTCTTGAGCGACTCCGGGTGGAAGCTGGCAGCATGCAGAACGCTATTGCCAGCTGTCTTTTTCCGGAAAAGTTTGCTGAATAATTGACCATCTTCCCCTTTGTATATGGTCACGTCCAAGAAATCAATCTGCTTCTTATCAGCCACCATGGTGAAAAACAGATTGAAGACGTTTTGATTCAGACATTCCAAGAAATTCTCCAAAAGGTCCAGGGAGTCATCCCAGACAAGGAAAACGTCGTCTATGTATCTCTGCCATGATAATACATGGCAGGTATACATAGACAAGGCCCCGTCTGAGAAGACCACTCGCTCCCACTCCCCCAGGTACAGGTTGGCATATGTTGGGGCACAACAGGTCCCCATAGCCACACCCTGTACCTGGAGGTAGTGGGAGCCCTGGAAAACAAAAATGGTATTATGGAGGATAAAGTCCAGCATGGAAAGGACAAACTGGTCGAAGGCCCAGTTGTCCATGCCCTTCTGACCCAAAATCTTGCGGATGGCCTGTATCCCTAGAGCATGCGGGATGCTATTATACAAGCACTCCACGTCAATAGACACAAGTAGAGCTGACTTAGGAACTTGTAAGTTCTCTAAAATTTGCAAGAGATGTAGGGTGTCCCTGGTGTAGGAGGTCAAACTTAACACATAGGGGCGAAGATAGGCATCAATAACTCTACTGATGACCTCCGAGATGCTACCGCCATCCCAGAACACCGACCATGTATGCGCTCCCAAAGGCGCATAAAAATTTGGACGACCCACCAGGGAGGCCGATTATCTCCGGCAATGGTAGCATCTCGGAGGGCATACATGTGGCCTGGGACCACCAATATCGCATGCCCAGAGTCAACTTCACTGTCTTGGACCGCATTCACATTCCACCAAGGGGCGGGGACTGGAATAAGCAATTGCTTCAGAGGGAGGCACGTTGGATCCAGATTCTTGAGGCTACCAAACGACCTGGCCTAAATGAGTCAGAGAGTTTTAGACCCTTCCTGGAAGGGTTTAGCTCTGTTAAGACCGACTAGTCCCTCCTATGTTATTCATTCTTTTTTTTTTTTTTTTTTTCTCCTTTTTCCTTTTCTTTTTCTCCATCAGATTTGTATTTTGAACAACGGAGCAGTATATTTTGTGGTGTTAACAACAATGATTCCCTGCAACAATTGGTTGCATAATCATTGTTATTATTTATTATTTTTTCTCATTTTCTGTGTATTTGTTTATTATATTCTGTATTCTCTGCAATCACTTTGGTTGTTATATTAGGGCATGCGTGTGTGACGCGGAGCCACCAGCATTCTCAACCCATGGACTATGGATACTTTTTGACTATGGCAAGCATGTTTGGTATATTTTTTTTGGGGGGGGTTTCTTTCTTTGCCCCCTACCTCCTGTGACCCTTTGGCACCATGGTGTTGCTGCATCCCCCGTTTCCAGCAGGGAATGGCATTTTGGGTGGGCAACTATTGGCGCCTTTTGGATGGTTGCCATGATAGTCATCCACATTTTTTGCATTTTTCTATATGGAATTAATTTTTTGTTTCTGCTTGGTGCCTTTGTTTTTGACCGAGCAGAGGTGCTGGCCTCCCCTGTTTTGCCCCTCCGGTCCGGCACATGTCGGCGAGTGTGCCAGTGGGGGGCCATGGTGCATTGCCCGGCGTGGTCCGATTGGCTTCTGCCTGCGCCGCATGTTGTTTTCCTGTTCTGTGTCGGTGGCTGTTGGTCCTCTGTGTCCCTCCCGGAAGACCGGATGTTGACGTCACTTCCGGTGCGCCGGGTACATCACTTCCGGTCCATGTGCGGGAACGCAGCTACTTCCGGGTAGCGCGAACCCGCGGGAGTGCGAGGAGGGCGTGGTCTTGCACCACGCCGGACTCCTTAAAACAGAGGACGCCAAGTCCCACCGCTGATGCCTCATCCCCATGCTCTTCCACATTACGGGAGGGAGCTAGGGGTTTTACATACATGCACCCCTATTTTGGAGCCACTACGGACCTCATCTGGGACCAGTTTGAGCTTTCTGCTCCACTATGTTGGGGACTCAAACACCTATTTGAGTGTAAGTGAGATCTTTTATATAGAGATACATATATTTTCCATTTACTTTTTGGAATTTTTTGAACTCTGTGCCCAATTTCAGACAAGTCAGGCATGGTGGTGGATTTTTTTGATGGTCTTCGACTAAAAATCTGGTTCCTTTGCTCTTACAAAATATAATATATATTTTTTATTTTTTAGTTTGGCTAACTTAGCTTCCATATATTATTTTACATGTATGTTTATCCTTGTTTTTAGGCACCACATTTTAAGGGGTACTCTTATTGGTATATACCCCGTGGGCCTACCGGATGGGCAGACTTTTTTCGTCAACACAATATTTGGGACAGCGTATCAGCCGTTCCTGCTCCTCCCTGGGTCAACAACTATATCACCATCGGTTGAGGCTTGTGTCTTCATGGCAACTATAGTCATTTGTTGTTACAAAGAGGAATTGGTGGGTATTTTTCATGCATATGCTGCCTATGTTTTCAGTGTTCATGTCCATGGATGGGAGTGGGGGGGGGCAATTTCTGGTGGCGCATTCATGTACCTGAATCATTTCTTTAACAACCAACAAACAAACACATAGAAATGGCTATGTTTTTTCCTCTTTAGGTAGGAAAACAAAGGGACCACCAGTTCACATATCCCTGAGGAAGATTGGAACTATAAAGTTCAACACAAACATTCGAAACGCGTCGGATTGAACATTCTCACTCGCCTGGGATTCCGATCCCCGGTGCGGGAGGGGTATACTCCTATCCCTTGTTTCCCTCTATATATATATACTTTTTTTTCTCTATGTGCTACATTTCAATGTTTGTATGTACTGTGTTTTTGTGTGATCCATGACCTATGGTGGTTTTCCACGCGCGGTCATGGTGTCTCTTTATCTGTACATCAATGGCATGGTTTGTCATTTTTTAGCTTAAATGAACGATTTATATTTTACTATATATGTATTGCTATATTTTTCAGTTATTATTGCCTTAAAAATCCCCCCCTTTCTTAAGAGGAGACCGACACTTTCAGTGTCATTTTTTTTATAAGAAAAGAAATATGTAGGTTGGGGACTAGAGAATAGTAGCAATTTCAATACACTACCCACCTGGCGAAAGAGTATCGAGGTAGTAAATACAATACGTTTCTCTTGCACATAATCTCTTTTATCGTTCAGCCTCCGGAAGTGATCTTGGCATCTGTTCTATTACCCACACTATAAGTACCATGGGACACTGTTTATCTTTTCCTTGTTCAATGAGGCATCTGTGTTCACATCAAGCAAGCCAAATTCCGACACCCTGCGCACAGAAGTAATAACCACTAAGAAGGCCACCTTCTGGGACAGCGTAAGCAGGGGGAATCTCTCGAAGATTTTCAAAAGAAGGCTTCGGAAGGACTGAGAGCACCAAATTGAGGTCCCAAGGTAGCACCGGAGACCGCACTGGAGGGGCAAAGTGCCTAACTCCCTGAAGAAAAGTATGCACCAGGGAGTGTGTGGCCAAGGGCCATTGAAAGAAGACCACTAAGGCCAACACCTGACCCTTGGTACTCAAGGCAAGTTTCTGCTCAACCCCCAGTTGAAGGAAGGTCAATGTAGCGGAGAAGTAGTTCAATCTACAGGGTCTCCGCTGGTAGACAGAAAAACAGGTAATATTCCAAATAGGCAGGTACAGCATGTTTTGTGGCTGGCGTTTCCCCCTCTAGCTCGCAATAATTCCTTCAATGTAGTTCTTTTCAATGCTGCATAGTTCACCTCCATTCATCAAGCGTTCTTATACTTTGACATATTTCCCGAATGCTGGTTTTATCCGAATGGCTCGTTCCGTTGTGCTGCTGCTTCTCCTCTTTGTTTGGTAGTTACTGCCGATCGTGGATCTGCTGTGCGGTTTGCAATCCCGTCGCTTGCCACCAGTTGTAGCGGAGAAGTAGTTCAATCTACAGGGTCTCCGCTGGTAGACAGGAAAACAGGTAATATTCCAAATAGGCAGGTACAGCATGCAACAATCCAGGTAGCGTTATACCATTCTTCCCTCCCAAAGACTAGACGACACATATGCTGGGAGTCAACAACATTTTTATTCACAGGCTTTCAGTATTAATGGGATTCCCCATGCAAGGGGCTTCCCCACAACATTCCAGGGGCTGTACAGCAGCATACCACATGGGGGACTGAATATTTGTACCTTGAAACAGACAGTCTTTCAATACACACCCCCTGTGGAGAGAGGTCTCCAGTCCAGACCAATGTCTGTGTCATGAATCCACACAATTAGACACAGAAACAGGAGGGGGGGAGGGGGGATGGGGGAAGAAGGGCTGTAGCATTACATTACAAACACTTGGTTCTTAAAGGTATACACATGCAATAAACCTAATGCCTACACGAAGGACAATATACAGTGGCTGTATTTGCCACAGTCAAGATCTGAGCCACCGAAAAGGAGCGAGGGTGAACCCCAAGAGATTCACACCACGAAATGTACAACTTCCACGTACGATGGTAGATCTTCCTAGTAGATTTCCTAGCTTTTAACAGCGTTGGAATCACCGACGCAGGCAAACCTCTATCCATCAGCACCTGTCGTTCAACAGTCAAGCCGTCCCGCACCACATCAGCGTACAAAGCCCGGCGAGGTCAGTCCAGAGCCACTAAGATGACTGGAATCCCTTCTGTCTCAGTCCTGCATAGAAATCTTGGCAGAAGCTTTAGAGGAGGGAAGGCGTAAATCAGGCGATACTGACCCCACGGGGCCACCAGCGAGGCTGTGGCGTCTGCCAGAGGATACCGTGACTGAGCCACAAACCTCTCCACCTTTCTGTTGAGCCGAGACACCAACAGATCCACCTTGGGTATGCCCCACCGGAGACACAAATGATGAAACACCTCCGGATGAAGAGACCACTCTCCTTGATCCAACGCCTGTCGTCTGAGATAATCCGCCTGCCAGTTTTCCATCCCGGGAATGTGTACGGCAGAGAGGGCTGGAAAACCATTCTGCCCACCTTAGAATGCTGGCTACCTCCAGAGCTGCAAGGACACTTCTTGAGCCCCCCTGGTGATTGACATAAACCACGGCCATGGCATTGTCCGAATGAATGCACACTGGACATCCCTGAAGATGATCCATCCAATGCTCCAGGCACAGTCTGATTGCTCGGAGTTCCAAGACATTGATCAGTAGTCTGGACTCTTCCAGTATCTAGAGCCCCTGGGTAAAACTTTTGTTGAGGGCGCCTCCCCAGCCAGACAGGCTGGTATCTGTGGTGACCACTGTCCAATACAAGGGGAGGAAGGATTTGCCCAACCGAAGTGCCAGGGAACAAAGCCACCATATCAGGGACTCCTTCGATCCCCGGCTCAGCCGGATCTGATTGTCCAGAGACTGCATAAGTCTTGTCCCATTTGGCCTGAATCTCCCTCTGCAGGGACCTCGTGTGGAACTGTGCAAACTGAACCGCCTCGAAGGTAGGACACCATCAGGCACAGTACCTGCATGCAAGTCCGGAAGGATTACTATCTGCTGGACAGAAGGAGACGAGTTGCAGCCTGTCCAAAAGGAAGAAGCACTCTGGCTGAGGCCGAGTCCAGAGTCAGACCCATATAGTCCAGCATTGTGGACGGAACCAGAGCAGACTTCTGAAAATTCAGAATCCAGCTGAACTCCCTCAGAGTTCATATGGCGATTTCCAGGTTTTTCACCGGAGCAGTAGGAGACTCCGCTCGCAGGAGGTCGTCCACGTAGCCCAGTACGGCGATCCCCTGTTGGAGTAACAAGGCTAGCACCGGGGCTGACACTTTTGTGAAGACCCAAGGAGCAGAGGCGAGACCAAAGGGTAACGCCAAAAACTGATAATGCTTCTCTCCCATGGCAAAGGGGAGGAAGCACTGGTGACTGGCACATATTGGAATGTGAAGGTAAGCATCCTTTAAGTTGATAGAGGCAGGAAAATCCCCATGATGCAGGGATGCCACCACCGTGCGAATGGACTCCATTCTGAATTTCTGCACTCGCACAAAGCAGTTTAGCGCCTTGAGGTCCAGGATTGGACACTTGCCTTCTTTCCTGGGAACTGTAAACCGGTTTTAGTAAAAATCCTGAAAACGTTCCGAAGTCAGAATCGGGACAATCACCCCTTGAAGTAACAGGTCCTGTACCGCCCCATACAGACCCTGTAAGCCGCCCGGGGACAGGCACAAGTTAGAAGGAAAGACCCTTGCCAGGCAACAAGAGTGAAACTTGATCTTCTAGCCGGACCGAATGACTTTGTGGACCCACTTGTCTTGTACCAGGGAAGTCCACGGGTCCGGAAACCAGGGAGGACGTCTCACCAACCCCGATACGGGTGAGGGCACACCTTCATGCTGAAGGAGCCTTGTCCGCGGGTCTGGTGAAGCCCGCTCTCGGCTTGCCAGACAAAGTTCGTTTGGATCCTCCAGAGGAGGTCCTGAAAGGCTTCGGGCTCATGTTGACCCTGTGGGACAAAAAAACATCTTATGAGCCAAGAAGGAGGGCCCAAGTCTACAAAGAGGGTCCTTGCCCTTAGCAGCCTGTAGAAGAAAGGTACTCTTTCCTCCTGTGAGAACTTTATTGATGTCATCCAGGGTAGCTCCAAACATGCAATATCCTTGAAAGGGAAGATCAGTCGAGTCCTTTTTTGAAGTCTGGTCCGCAGACCAGTATTTGAGCCAAAAAACACGCTGAAGGACCACTGCTAAAACAAAGAGCTGAGCCACAAGGGAAGCCACATCACAGATAAACGGCAGCCCCTGGAACAGCTGGTCTGCAAGCTCAGCAAAGGCAGGGGGTAGCTGTTCTCCCTCCAGGTCATGGCATAAAAGCTTAGCCCACTCAGTCAGAGTTTGCGACACCAGGCCCATGGTAAATACCAGCCTCAGTGCCGAACCAGCCAGAGTGTACATATTGCGGGCCACAGCCTCCAACTTCCAATCAGCTGGATCCTGAAACGCTGAGGACACTTCAACCGGAATCGTGGTTGCCTTGTTCAATCTGGAAACCGGAGGGTCCACCACTGGTGGAACAGTCCACTTCTTAAGAAGGGACTCCTCATAGGGGTATCGCCTAGCAAAACCCTTAGGGACCCCAAGGGGAAGCTTTGGTCGTCCCCACTCGTTAGCCACAATTCTGTCAAAATAGGCAGGGAAAGGAAACTTCACTGGTTAGCTTGTGAGTGCCAAAGGGAACCTATGCCTCCGTAGCAGCTGCATCCTCCATTTTTAGGGTCTCACGCACAGATACAATCAGTGCTTCCACCAGCGTCTTTTCGTGCACGGTTGCAGATGTAGAAGAATCGTCCTCACTATATGAGGATTCCGGGCGTGTGGTTGCAGACCCAGCAGGGAGACCCACGTCCTCGGTGGCCGAATCAGATTCAGGATCTAATGAGACAGGAGGGCCCTGCATCCTCAGAGAGGGGATCAGGTGGGGAGATGTGCTCCAAAGACTCCATGAGTCACCAGGGGGACCACACAAAAAGTGTAAAACACTGCAAAGGGACAACCCTCACTGCGTTGGCAGCACCACCCGGTCGCCAGGCACAAAGCACCAAGCGATCATCAGCAGAGAGGGAGAGGACCCCACCAGACTCACCACCCAGCAGAAACAGGCACCAGCAGCCACCAGGACAATCTGCACTCCACGTGCGGCGATAAGGAAGTAAAAAGATCCAGGAGTCAGCACCAGCGGATGAGGAGGGATTCCCACCGCCAAAATTGCCGCCCACAGGGCTCCACAGTCATGGCCTCCGCCATTTTCAATGGCAAACCACCGCAAAATGGCCGCCGAACTACACAAACATTGCCGCCGTGCATTGAGCACCCAGGCTACAACAAAACCGTGGCCTCAAGGGCAGGCCCAGGCAGGGACAGGGGGCCCTGGCAGGAGCCCCCAGCAGGTACAACCCCCACACATCTGACCTAACGTGGAGCTGAGCTCTGCGTGCGCTCGCTGGCCAGACTGGGGTGACCACTGGATGTAGATTGTCCGGCAGTTGATTGTAGATCTCACAAGAAAAAAACAGGAGAACATTTTCTATCTAAAAATAAAAAATTGTCAGGACCAGAGATCCTAGCAAGGAACTAGTTCCTTACTCCTGACTAGGCAGAAAAAAAACTACCTATAGCATAGAGAGAGAGTATATGCCCTGGGACTGCCCAAAGGCGTAGCCAGACTTTTTTCTGTCTAGTGTCCTACTCCTGTAGGGGGCAGTATAACCCAATGGTTAAGAATATCAAGAGCTGTGTCCGTCAATGAACGAAAGAGAAAGATATTTAGCAGTTTAGATTTACTAAAATAATTGCAGTTCCGTGTTCTGCGTACTGTGGGAGACCAGATATAGTGAATGCAGGGTCCTGGGTTTAGTAACACTTTAAAGTAGCACAGTGCTGAATAACAAAAAATGCCCTGGTCATGAAGGGGGTAAAACCTTCCAGGGGGCAATTGGTTAATATGGTGAAACCTTCACTTTGAAACACATGAAAACAAATACAAGCACAACATTTTCTCTGACATTCCATTCCCTGTTTGGATGTACAGTGACTGCCCCACCTATTGGTGCTGTACAATCACTTTAGCAGGTTCAGGCCATATAAACAAAAGCAGTTGATTGGAACATTCATGTTCACTTAGCACAAAAGTAAAACTCCATTAACTTGCAGAGTGTTCAAGAGATGAAAGGGTTAGTTTATCTTTACCAAAAAAACTGGCAGTAGGTAAAAAAGGTACAAACTACAGGTTTTTTTGTGCAATAATAAAAACTGATGTCTCCTGTCAGGAGCTGTGTATTAACCATGCAAGGATATAAGGTATAGGCCATTTATGTACCTCACAATGCTTGACTGAAAAACTCAGAGATTGCATCTCTCCATCCTGCCTTGTTGCTAGGACACTGCTAAGACATGACCAGTTATTACTATTCATCTTCACCATCACTGGAGTGAGTTCCCAAAGGCTGCATCAGGGGTTTAAATCAGAGAAATAGCTGCATTATCTGCATAGGCAGTTTTTTTGTAAAGGTGAACTATGCCTTTAGGACCCAACCAAAACATTTGGAGTGATAAAATAAGAAGTCTACCTGTACCAAACCTTACATGCAGCATTACGTGTACTAAGCAGCCAAAGATATTTAATATTAAAATTTACCTCTTGGCACAGGTCATTGAACAGAACCGCTTTGAGCCCCGGAACTGATCTGATGGAGCAAGCTTGCCACAGTATTCACACTTTAATAGTTTGGAGCTACACGAATCTGCAACAGAAAGCATAAATATAATAGGTTTCAGATAACAAGCGTAGAGCCGTATATACAGACAGAAGACTAACAAAGAAGGGACATTTAAATGCAGCTATAATTGTTTAAAGTGGAACTTCAAATCAGAAAATGCAGTACTGACAGATCACTTCAGGCTGGCTCCTTTTGCGGGTATAGCTATGTAAAACATTAAAAATAAGTGCCAATAGTGTTTAACCACTTCACTACCGGGAAAGACATCCTCGGTTTGAAGCAGAATATAGGGGTTATGGCTGCAGCAATATGCCATAAACCCAGTATTGTTTTTCTCAGCTGGCGATTCTCTAACCACTAAAAAAGACCCGAGCAGCTGATTAGCCGCTGGATCAGTTTTAGAAGAGGCAGGAGTCATCCCTCCTGCCACTTTCCGGTGGTTCTTGGGCTTACCTGGATGATTGGAAAACATGGGAACTGATCCGGCGGTTGGGGCGACTGATCACAGAAGTTAGCTGAGGAAAGATGGCCTCATGGTATGTAGGAGAGCCGCTCAGGCTACTAGAAAGTGTAGTTCTGTGCTTGCTGCTGTGTGTGTGTGTCCTGGCCAGGAAGGAGCCTGTCCACGCTCCAGACAATGACAGATAAGAACTGAAGATCCCGCGAGCCGCACGTCAGAACAAGACCTGCTGTGTGTAGACAAATAGCAATCTCAGCCTGGACAACCGCCAGGCCATGCCCCCAACACATTTCACTCCGCCCACTGGAGCTTACTCATAGTCAGAGTGAAAAGTGTTAGGGGCGTGGCCTGGCGAGAGGTCCAGGCTGAGGTCGTGTTCTGATGTGCGGCTCCCGGGACCTTTAGCTCTTATCCGTCATTGTCTGAAAGATCACCTCAGATAAACTCTATGGTCTTTTTTCAAAGCTTTGGATCAATGTTTTTTTTTTTTTTTCAATCAAATGTTTTCCATTGTAGAGGATGTGGGGTCTTTTAGAGCCGAGATCTCTTCATAAAGAGTACCTGTCATGTTGTATTGTTATTGCAAGGGATCTTTACATTTCTTGCAATAGCAATAAAAGTGTTTACATTTTTTTTTAAAAAGGGACAGTCTAAAAATGAAAAAGTAATAAAATAAATAAAAATTTAAAAAATGTAAAAGCATCCCCCATCCTCAGTGCTCGTGCGCAGTGGCAAATGTGCACATAGGTCACGCCCACATATGTAAACAGTGTTCACACCCCACATGTGAGGTATTGCCACAAACGTTATAGTGAAAGCAATAATTCTAGCTTTAGGCCCCCTCTAAGTAAAAACTGGCAACTTGTAAACAAATCTCTGTGCAAATACTGTGTGACATTAAAAAATTGCAATTACTGCCATATTACTCTCTAGGGCCATTATTTAATATATATATAATATATTTGTTTGGGGGTTCAAATTAATTTTCTATAAAAAAGAAAAAACCCCCACTGATTTTTACATATATGAGAGAAGTTTCAGTAATGGCCCAGTAATGAAGTGGTTAAAATCCAGTCTCCTCCTGCACCAGTTAAAATATTTTCCTGCCCCCCTGCTCTGCACATGCTCAGTTGATCTCCATTTGTAGGCAGTGCAGAGTTTGTAGAGGCTGATCTGCTGACAGCCTTAAAGTGGAATTAAAACCTTCCATTCTTTAGAGCCAAGGAAGCGCCTTCTGCTTGATTTGCAACTGCCATGGTGCTGCACATGTGATCAGTTATGACACCAGCCATTTGATGGTTTGACAGTTTAGTTGAGGACACAAGCAAATGTGTTAGTAATCCCGGGATTCCAGAAATAGAACTGTCTTTGAAACAGTGAAAGTGGAGTTCCACCCAAAAGTGGAACTTCCGCCTTAGGTAGTCCTAACCCCCTGACATGCCACATTTGGCATGTCATTTTTTGGGGGGGGGGGTGGGTACCTAGTTTTGACAGGTACCCGCTCCAACTTCCGCTTGGAGTGTCGCGGCGCAATCAGCGGGAAGTTCTCCTCTCCCCCTCCCTCCCTGCAATCTTCTGGGTCCCAGAAGATTGCCGGCCAATCAAGACGCGCATGCGCAGTGCGTACCCGGCTGTGAAGCTGCAAGTCGTCACAGCCGGGTACACACACCAGTGATGCCAGCGCCGCCGAGACCAGAGGGAGAGGATCGAGGCTTCCGGCAGCCGCATCGCTGGACTGTGGGACAGGTGAGTGTGTGTTTATTAAAAGTCAGCAGCTACACTTTTTGTAGCTGCTGACTTTTAATAAACACAGAAAAGGCTGGAACTCCGCTTTAAATCGATGGTTTAGTTTTGCTTTACGATTTACTGCTGTTTGGGGCTCTGGGCTTTAGCAAAATGGCAGCCTTCGGCAAGAAGAAACAGAAGCAATGCTAGAGGCGATATACAGCACACACTCATTGTGGGAGCATAATTATTAATGTGGAACGTATGTTCCTTGCTGAAGAACATTATTTTTTATCAAGTGGTTATGGGTAAAGCTCCACTTCCATATGTTTTGCAAAATGTAGGAAAAAGCATTTTCATGAGATATTTTCCATGCTGCAAATGGAAATCATCCAATATATTCACTTGGAATGGATCTTGCATGATTCCACACACAGGGTGTTAATATTTCTCTACAGATTGGCCAAAAGTCATACCATGTTTGTGGCTAGCTTTGAGTAATGCTGGCCCTACATGAACAAATCTTTGCACGTGTTCCTTTATAACCCAAAAACAAACATTTAATATATTGAAGTCTGCTCCTTAGTGTGGCCATGTCATTTTTTTTTTTTTTTTCAGGCCAAGTGTATTTTTGCAAATACAGAACGTTTCCTGTTGGATCTTCCAGAAATCCAGTGCCCTTGCAATTTTCCGTGCACTGAATATCTCAAGCAACATCGCTACTTTGCTTTGTAAACTACAGGCCCCCCCCCCCCCCACACAGGTTATTGAGATCAAGAGAGGAGGAGGGGTTTGCAGTCCAAATCAGGAGTGCACCCTAGAGTGACAACACTATTCATCTATGAATACAGTACAGTGAGTGAGCATAGTCATTGCAGGATGGAAATTGTGTTACTGGCAGGATTACCAGGTGAAATTACAGGAAAAAAATAAAATATTAAAACAAATGCAAAATAAAATAAATGCAGCCACTACATCAATAATGACACCAATCATGTATTGAGAGACACAGAAATTAAACTGTTGAGATGTCCACAGAGTCGACCAAGAGATGGCTACAGAGTACTAAAGTGATTCTCAGAGCAGGACAGAAGAGATCCCCACCAAGGGAAATTACTCCTTCCAAGGGGACACTGAGCCCACAACAGTAAGCAGGTGTGAACCAAACAACCACAAAAACAGGTACTACCTGATAAGAAAGAATAGAACAAGATAAGATTAAAAAAAAAACACTGATAATTTCGAAGGAAAAAAAAAAAACAGGTCCCAGAGGAAACATTGGACAAATACAGGTTCAGAGAGAAAAAGAAAAAGAAAAAAAAAAATCAGCCAGTGTCCAAGAGAAAGGGCCCATGCCTTACACTTCCATTCCTTGGAATCCAGGGAAGGAAGGTTCAAGGAAAGAAACGAGCTTGCCTGGCCAGGCAATCAATTTTGCAGGGAGTTATCCAAGTTAGAAGAAGCCTTACAGCGTCGTTTCAAACCGATAGTCAAAAGACCCCAGGAATTGGTAAAAATCTCAAGGGAACCAACAATAAAGTTAGTGTGACTAAATGAGTAAGATAGGGTGCAAAAGAAGTATCCCTACAAAGGTAGGCAGAAATAGGGTCAAAACACCACTCCAGACTGGTGCATATGAATACCCATCCACTAAGTGTCTCTAAGACCTGACAAAGAAATTCTATAGGCCCTGCCTACCAGATCCAGACTCCATACTAAGAGTCAACTGAGCTGCCCCGATCCAGCCATGGATTGAGGAGCAAGAACCTTTGCCAGACAGCTAAAAACATACACATGACTAAGGACAGAACCAAGGAAAGGTATCCCGAGAAGCTTTCTCACAAGGTTTCAGAACAGTCACAGAAGGTGGCCCTAACTCCAGGTGACCAGTTTACACAAAGGCCTGTGGATGTACAGTGTCCCCCAACAGGGTATACCTGCAGCAGGATTCCAGTGTGAGCCATCTGCTTACAATTCAAAGGAATACTGATTCCTCAAGTGAGGATTACCTCCTGCCATGAAGGAGATGAGGTGCAGGTGGTGCATAAACCTCTCTTTACAGAATAGAGGCTACAAGTTGATGGGAGCCAGAAAGCAATGCAGTGTCTATGAGGAACACCGTGCGGTTGAAAGTAGCACCCTCAGCATCATCAGACCATTCACCCAGTCACAGACAGCATTCCCAAACCTTCCTAGTGGTAAAGGTCTTACAGCACCAAAGTGATGTCAACAGAATCTAGGTCAAGGAACCAACTCACAGTGGGATCCCTTGAAAAAAAAAAAACAACAGTTGCCAATATTTCTGGAAAATGAGATTCAAGCTCCAGGCCCCCCTACAAGTACGGTCTTCCCTGGGTGGGAGACAGTAATCATCCCATTATCTCCAAGAGGAGGGTCATATCAGGTCCATAAGGATCATCTGCTTTTCTCACCTCCAGGCTCCCAGGTACCAAGATGACAAGACTGAAAGTCAGGATGAAAAGGGGATACTGTTAAGAGGGTAATCCCTCAACACCATACAAGCCCTTAGAGGGGAAGAAGGGATAGGGAAGGATCAACTGACACACAGGGTGTGTTGAGGATTTCCCCACCTGGTCAAAGCCTAAAGGAGTTTTGCCCTTAAGAAGAATTCCATCTGCAAGGGCCTAGAAAGCTGAGCCTTTTTCAAGTGGAACTAAATCTGCAAAAATTGTGAGCAATTGAGAGTTTTATTATAGAGGAGACATGCTTTGTCTCTTCTGCAATAATAATAATAAAAAAAAAAAAAAAATTGGATTTTTGACTTACCGTAAAATCCTTTTCTCTTCAGCTCATTGACAGACGCAGACTTCTTGATTAATATCAGTAGGGATATACTGCCCCCTACAGGAGTAGGACACTAGGCAGGAAAAGGTTCTGGCCACACCTTATGGGCAGTCCCAGGGGGTATATCCTCTCTCTCCCTGCATAGGATGTCAGTTATGTAACAAAGCAGTGTCAGAGACTCATACCAACCCAACTCACAATAGAGGGGCGGGTCCTGCGTCTGTCAATGAGCTTAAGAGAAAAGGATTTTACGGTAAGTCAAAAATCCAATTTTCTCTGTCGCTCATTGACAGACTTCTAGATTAATATCAGTAGGGACGTCCCAAAGCAGTGCCACAAATGAGGGGTGGGATAACAGAAATAAAAATCCAATCCAGAAGGCCCAACCGGAGCCAACCAGAAGCATCAAGGACTCATCGAACAAAAGGATGAGACCCAACTGAAAAACCCAAAAACCCCCAAGGTAGACCAACGGTCCCCTCAAACAGCGGCCTGCAGAACCTTGCGGCCAAAAGAGGCATCCGCCGATGCCAGCACATCAACCTTATAAAATTTTGTAAAGGTATGAACCGACGACCAGGTAGCCGCCTTGCACACCTGAAGCACCGACGCCTGATGGCGGAAGGCCCAGAAAGCACTAAGAGCCCGAGTGTGCCTTAACAGGGAACGGAGGAACCCAACCCTTAATAGAATAAGCCTGCACCACCGTCTGTCTGATCCATCTGGAGATAGTCACGGCAGACGCAGGCAACCCCTTTCTAGGGCCATCCGTGATCACAAAAAGTGAACCAGCCTTACGAAAAGAGTCAGTAGTAGCCAAGTACACCCTGATCGCTCGAACCACATCCAAGGAGTGTAACGCAAACTCCCGAGGATGACTGGGCTTAGGACACAGGGAAGGTAACACAATATCCTCATTCAAATGAAACTCCCAAACCACCTTAGGAAGGAAGGATGGATTCGGACGAAGAACCACCTTATCCCTATGAACCACCAGATATGGGGAACGACAGGACAATGCGGCCAATTCCGACACCCTGCGTGCAGAAGTGATAGCCACCAAAAAGGCCACCTTCTGGGATAAGGTAAGCAAGGGAATCTCCCTAATATTTTCAAAGGGAGGTTTCTGGAGAACCAACAACACCAAATTATGATCCCAGGGCGGCAAGGGCGCGCGCACCGGAGGAGCCAGGTGCCGCACCCCCTGGATAAAATTCCGTACCAAAGAATGAGTAGCCAGTGGCCTCTGGAAGAAGATTGCCAAAGCTGAGACCTGACCCTTGATAGTGCTGAAGGCCAGCTTCTGCTCAAACCCCGTTGCAGAAAGGCCAATATCCGAGCCACCGAGTAAGAACGTGGAGGAAACCCAAGGGATTCACACCACGAGATATAAGACTTCCATGTGCGATGATAGACTTTTCTGGAAGTCGCTTTCCTCGCTTTAATCAGAGTAGGGATAACTGAAGCAAACAAGCCCCTGTCCTTCAGCACCTGGCTCTCAACAGCCAAGCCGTCAAAGCCAGTGATCGTAAAGCAGGATGGACGATCGGTCCCTGAGACAGCGGCTCTTCCCTGAGAGGAAGTCGCCAAGGAGCGTCTGCGACCAGCCTGAGCTGAAGAGGCCATTCCCCTTGATCCAAGGTCTGGCGGCTGAGAAAGTCCGCCTGCCAATTTTCCACACCCAGAACGTGAACTGCAGACAGAGCCGGAACAAATTGTTCCGCCCAAAAACATGCTGGCCACTTCCACGGCCGCTAGAACACTCTTGGTGTCCCCTTGATGGTTGACATAGGCCACGGCCGTGGCATTGTCCGACTGAATCCGAACCAAGCAGCCCTGAAGATGCCTGGTCCGGTGAACCAGGCAAAACCTGATCGCTTTCAGTTCCAACACATTTATCGATCACCTGGATACTTTCGGAAAAAAAGGCTTCCCCTGACTGAGCATCGGAGACCGAGGCCCCCAAACCAGAAACTACCTGGTCCGCTCGCTCAGCCGGATCCGATTGTCTAGGAAATCGGAATTCCAGTTCCATTTGGGAAGAATCTCCTTTTGGAGAGTCCGCGTATGACACTGAGCCTGCGGAGACTCCGCACAAAAGAGGAGGTCGTCCAGGTAGCCCAGGACCGATATGCCCCGCTGCTGCAACAAAGCAAGGACTGGGGCCCAAATTTTCGTGAAGACCCGGAAAGCAGAGGCGAGACCAAAGGGTAACGCCACAAACTGATAATGGTCCGCTCCCACCGCAAAGCGCAGATACCGCTGGTGTCCTGCGTAAATGGGAACGTGAAGATAGGCACCCTCTATGGGCGCCATTTACATCCAGTGCTGCACTGCCCCCAACAGAGCCATTAGGCGATTCTGGGACAGTCGCATATTGAAAGGGGAGGACCGCACCGATAGAAACGATCGCAACTCAATCTTGTGTTCCGACCGCATGACCTCGTGACCCCATTAGTTTTGAATACTGTAGGGCCACGGGTCCGGGAACCGGCGAAGACACCCCCCTACCCTTGATCTGGGTGGGGGCGCACCTTCAGGCTGAAGTGGTCTTATCCTCAGGTCTGGAAGGACCGGATTTTTGCTTACCAGACCAGGGTCTCTTGAAACCCCCTGGGGGGGCTTTGGAGGACTTTGCCTTATCGCCCGCCCTGGAGGAGCGAAAAAACTTCTTGTGAGCTGTAAAGGAAGGTCCCTGTCTACGACGAGGTTCCTTACCTTTATTAGCCTGTGGTAGAAAGGTGCTCTTGCCCCCAGTGAGATCCTTAATAATCTCATCCAAGGTAGCACCAAACAGGCGATCCCCCTGAAAAGGGAGATCAGTCAAGACTTTTTTGGAAGCCTGATCCGCTGACCAGCACTTTAACCATAGCATGCGCCGGAGGACCACTGCCGAGGTCGACACACGTCCCAGCAATGGGGCAGCGTCCAGTGCAGCGTCACAAACAAACTGTAGCCCCTGCACTATTTGATCCAGCAAATCCGGCACGGCAGTAGGGAGACTTCTCCCCTCCAGGTCATGGCGTAATAGCTTGGCCCATTCCGTCAATGTCTGTGAAACCAGAGCAATGGTAAACACTGGCCTTAGGGCCGACCCTGCCAGGGAGAATATGGAACGGACACAGATTACGCCCTACGGTCCCCCGCAGAGAGAGAGAGACTCCCAAAAGGCTCACCACACGATGCACCAGAGTTCAACAGGGCTGCTCTCAGTGTTTGTCTGCATGACAAGCCTTATGGAGCAAACTTCCAGGGTCTAGGGAGGGGCTCCTCCCCCTCACACGCCCCCAGTAACTCCCACAGCTGCCCTGCTCTGCAAACAAAACGAGCTGGGTGTACCAAGATGGCCGCCCCCATGAGCCACATGGAGGGACTCCAAACAAATGGCGGCCCCGCGCGCTGCGGTGGGAAGGGGGGTCCCCACATTCACTAACAGACGATCGATCGGCAGGTAGGTCCTGGGAAGCCAGGGAGGAAGCCCCCCGCACAACAGCCGTCCGCACTCGGGACCCCCCCGCCCCCTTAGCAGCTTGCATGAACGGCTAGCCACCCCACACACACACACACACAAACACCCCCCCATAGGGGGGAAGGGAGGGGGGAGAGGGACACCATAGGGGGAGGGTGCACAGATGAACAGAGGGGAACCCAGATTATTGTGGGTCCGACCGTCCTAGGGAGGGGCCCGTGTCCACCCCAGAGTCAGCCATGAGGAGCAGGGGGGAAACATTTACTCACCATACCGGAACAGGCGGGCACCAACTCCTGACAGAACCCCTCTCCACCGAGGTGGGGGGGCTGTCGGCCAATACGGACACGGCGACTCAGATTCCGACTGGTCGTAGGCGACCTGGCGAGACGTTTAACTCGCGGGGCCAGTCCCCGTCCAGTGGGACTATGTCGCGGCCGACCCAGCGCGGAGCTAGGGCCTACACGCGCTCATAGGCCGGCTGGGGTGACCACCGGATCTCAACATCCAGCCCGTCGCCCAGATCCAGCATAATTGCTTGAAGATCTCACAGGAACAAACTGGAGAAAAAAAAAAGCTAACTAAAAAAGATTTATCTAAAAAAGCTTGCCAAGACCAGAGATCCCAGCAAGGAACCTTACTCCTGACTAGGCAGAAAAAACTGACATCCTATGCAGGGAGAGAGAGGATATACCCCCTGGGACTGACCATAAGGTGTGGCCAGAACTTTTTTCCTGCCTAGTGTCCTACTCCTGTAGGGGGCAGTATATCCCTACTGATATTAATCAAGAAGTCTGCGTCTGTCAATAAGCGACAGAGAAAAGTACCCGTTTGTTCACAGTCTTCCTTTAAATGTTCACTAAGCTGTACCTGTGCATCTCAGAGTACATTATTGGCATAGTGCCTGTGTGCCCAGAATGAATAAAAGTCATCTCATACTAGTCAATAATGATGACTGAGGACCCAGCACCCTGAACAGCAGGCTTAGATGCAAAAGGTAATACATCCTGCATCAATAAAAGGTTTAAAACAAATCCCTGTATATCCGAGTCAACTGCAGGAGACCTCGGTGACCAAAAAACAGCCTCTCGTGACATAGACCATTAGGACTCTGAATCTGAATGAGTAACAGGGGGGCAGGCCTGGTTTGATATACAGTCTCAGGAGGGGGTCAGAGACAGAGCGTTTAGAGCCTCTGCTGGCAGATTGCTTCAGTAAAAGGGTACAATCTGTAGGAAATCTAAAGTAGACTCCACTGAAGATGACCCTATTAAATAAAAAAGCATGTGTGAAAGCAGTGTGAACTGCAAGCTTTTGCAAAGCTTTCAGCAAACTTCGAGTGGCTTACTCTGAGCTTTTAATGTGCCCTCCAGCTCCAGTTTGTAAATGTTGAGCAAAGATCTTAAATGGTAGTGTAGAATTTAACTGTAAACAAGCTGCTAGAAGGTTTCAATAGGCTTTAAACAAACTGCTAGAAATCTTCAGCACTAGTTGAAGCTTGTTCAAAGTGGCAAGCAGCATTCCCATCAGGATCTGTGTTCAAAATGTACAAACCGGAGCTAAAGGGCACAAAAAGATTCAACAAAGCTTGCTGAAAGCCCTGCAAATTGCTTTGTAAAAGCTTGCTGTTCACACTGCTTTTATACAAACTGAAGCCTGACAGTACGCAAGTCTGGAAAGCACCAAAATGCACAGTCCAGTGCCTGAAGAGCAAATTCTTGGCTTGCTCTGCAAGTCTAGGTCAGATGGGGTCCAGGTATGGCCTTTAAAGCTAGTGCTGAGGAAATACTTATTAGGATAGCTGCTATGAAGGGAGCAGCTAAAGCAGCAGGGTAGAGCGGAATCTTGACTGAAGACTGGCAAAAAAAGATAGCTGAAGAAAGGGCATCCAACTTCTCATGACACTAGCAAAAAACTAAGGCTTGCTGGGTCGAGAAGGGGTTGTAAAAAGACACGCTTCAAAAAAAAAAAAAAAAAAAAAGTAAAAAGACACGCTTCTTTTGCCGGAGTCGCCTACCTCCTAAAGGTGGCAACATAACCAAACTATCGTGTGTTCCTCAATGGGCAATGGAAAAATGTTTGTTCTTGGGTGTAGATATACTCATTTGGCTTTTAATGATCATACATAGACCAGGTCTTATAGGAGCTACCTAGGGGTGCGATAAAGGGAACTTCCAACAACTGGAAATAATTCTCTGTACATGTGAGAGCTGATCATTCCCTTCTGCATGGAGTGAAAGATTACAATTATTTTATTGTCTTTATGCTGCATTAAAATGTTGACCAAGATTAGAGAAAAGATTGGAACTGCTCCTGGCAGGGCAAAAACTAGTTCAAAGTTAGGCAGATTCCTCACATCTGTTACATATTTTTTCTAACTGTACAAATTATACCTTATGGTTCCCCTTTTACAATCTTGCACATAAAATAACCAACCATAATTTACCAATTTGAGTAGTGGCACTGCATGAAAATAGGAAGGAACATAGGAAAAAAGATGGTTAACATGCAGTTCCCACAGGTTCTATGGCTGTGATTCTACCAGTCTAGAAGAGCTAAATTTGACTTACCAAATGATAAGTAATATAGAGCAAGACAAAATGTAACAAGTTAGTACATGATGACACAACAAAGCCAAAGGAGTAACATAGGGAAATACCACTAATAGCCTGGTCTAGTGTCGGCTGAGGGGGAGGACTCTCCGCTGGAAGCAAAGCTGGACCAGTCGCAGGCAACTTCTCAGGGTCCTTTGGTATTTGAGGACTACCCACCTGGAAACAGACAACATGCATGAGCAAAACTTTCCTTCATCCTGCAAGAAAATAATTTCTTTCCTTCGTGATCTAAAGTCAATAAGCAAACCCGATTCTCAGGTACATCTATTGTTATTCCGAAACTCTTTCTTAAAAAGATATTAAAAAGATTTTTTTTTTTGTGCCGATCTTTTTTTCAAATCGATTTTAGTAGCAGTCACATGATTGCATTTCTTATATACCCAAGCAATTGGGTAAAGGGCTGTGGGAGAAGACCAGCATCAGCCCTTTCCATAGATGTTATCCTCACTCTGACTTCTACTATCAGCAGCCCTCAGGAGATGGGACTGGACATGCATCCATGTGGTAGTGTCCAGCTTTATCCTCCAAAAGCGACAATAATGTGACATTAGGTGAAGATACTGCATAATCAAACAGCTAATGCAGCCTTCTATTGCAGAGGGGCAGAATGAAAAGGGTGACCACACTGGGACAATTTGAAAACAAAGCATACACCAGTGTCATTCTGATACAGAGAACAAAATGCCTGGACACAGAATTTAGCAGGATCAACAGGTATGTTTTACATGAAAGCAAAGGAAAAAATTAGAAAGCACTTTACTCCCTTAAGGAAAACTTCATTCTACTTCACTTGTTACTTTAAAATTTTTGCCTCTACAAATGCTTTTAATAAATATTTTCAGAATCTGTACACATATGGTACACT
The DNA here is from genome assembly GCF_965119305.1 of Pelophylax lessonae. NCBI lineage: Eukaryota > Metazoa > Chordata > Amphibia > Anura > Ranidae > Pelophylax > Pelophylax lessonae. The sequence continues at coordinate 82,620,054 of NC_138776.1, forward strand.
CTTCTCAACCAACAGTAGCACATAACTAAGATAAGGGCTAATAGCTTACAGGAAAAGGTTCCGCTCCCTCTTGGATGACAAAGCCCTCTATGATATGAGTCAGGATCTGTGGCTTCACAATGGCTTGTGGGGGCTTGGAGTCACTGTGCTGACGCGACGTGACCGAAAGGGTGGGCGCACAAGGGGGTGCAGACACAGACAGAGCAGGGGTGACTTGAGAGGCAGCTTCGGACTTATCTGTGGAGTACAGTGTGCAAATAAAATGAAATCAAGCTGTGAATGAAAACATCAGCATCCTACCTTCTGCTGCAAATGCAAAATGTGAAAACAAAGAGAGGCTGAAAGAGCTGACAGGACAGAAGCGAGTAGAATGTTACCAACTTAACTGCTGAAAGACATAACAAGTAAAGCAAAGCAGAGTTATCACATTCACCCACCAGCTGGGGTGCTGCTTTCTTCAACTGTTGGTGGAGTATCTGCTGGGGGAGATGCTTTCACTGGGAGTGTTGGAGACTCTTCCCTGTCCTCCTCTGACTCTGCCTTTCTCTTTCCAGCTGCAGACATCTTGCCCTAAGAGATCAAACAACCATTGTGTGTCTTATTGAATGGTCAGTCCAACCTGGTCAGCTGAATCATCAATTCTTTTTTTCCCTCCCTAGTAAGAAGCCGTCTTCTGCATTTGTGTTCCCAGCTCTGCCAAATTGTCTCACTGTTCCCGATGGGTTTTTCATTAAAATTCTAATGCAGGAGGGGGATAGAGATGGGATCTATAGAAGAGAGACCTTTGCCCAAAAGACAACAGAAATCAGTGAATAATTTAACCAATCAGCAGCCATCAAAAAAAATAGACAGACAGAAACTTATGGTCATAGCAATATATGGGCCTTGGGTTTGTGTAATAGGTTTAATCTTCATAAATAGTGTCATTCACTGGATACATTTCCCTCAATTGTAAAAAAGAGATATTCCAGTAGTAATGGTTATGCACTGTACATACAATATACACAACGATAAAGAAAACACGCAGGCCCCATTCACACCACAGCATTTTGTATCTTAAAGCTCCAAAATGCTTGAGGAAAAAATAAATGATTCTCTATGTAGAAGGATTCACATCTCAACTCCAAGTCGCCTGAAGCCAAATTCCTGAAGCTGAAAAAGTTCTGGAGCTTCTCTTGTAGCTCGAATTGGGCAGAGGTGAGTGTTTTTGGTGTGTTTTTATTCTCATAGAAATGAATAGAAACGCTCCATTCTCATGTTTTGGAGCGTGTTTTGTTGCACGTTTGTGTTCAATTTTCTGCTCAAATTCTAAATTGTAAAACATAAAATAGCAATTATATATGAAGAAATAAATATAAACTACATTCACAAATAAAATAAATTAATATAGAATACATAAAAAAATTAAACTAAAACCTTAAAAAATATTAAATAATTTATAAATAATAATATAATAAACACCCAAACCTTAACAAAAAAGTTAATTAAAATTCTAGTAATCTATTTATTTTATGTTAGGGTGTTTAGTTATTTATTTTTTAAGGGTTACGGGTTAAGGTTAGGGGCAATTCTTTATTTACTATTACTTAATATTCATGTATTAAATGTATTTATGATTATTATTTGTGTATTTATTTTACATTTTTTTATTCATTTATTCTTATTATTTGAAGTAGTAGTATTAACCCCCTAACCATAACAAAAAATAAATGAATAAATAACCGTATGTCAGGAAGCTAGTGGATTCTAATTCTCATATAGCGAATGCGAATTCTTCTGCAGCTCCTGCTCATTCCCATACAGCTAATGCTCGTGCACATGTACCAGCACACAGAAACTCAGGCTAATATCTAGTGTGCATGGACTACTGCTAGCTGTCAGAGGGAGTGCATGTCTACGGTCATACATGTCTGCATGCTGTGGGCTCTGACGTGGAACACTGTACCATGCGCAGGAGTGAGTCGTCCATTTCCCTGGCCTGTCAGTGCTCACAGAGAGGACTGAGGTTGGAGCGGTCTGTTACACTGCACCACCTGTCATGGTGTCAGTGTTTATACTTTCATGGTTATGAGGTCGTGTACAAGGTTTCTTCCCCAGTGGACACGTGAGAGCAAACTCTTTTTGATTTTGATTCTATTCAATGTATTGACCTACAATATACATAGAAACCTAAATTCTATTTATCAAATCAAAATTTATTTCAGCATTCTTTGAAATAAACTTAAATTTTTGACTGCATTCATACCATAAAAATAGTTTAGGAAAAAAACTTTTTTTTTCATTTTGGATAGCGTAAGGGAGGGCTAAAACCCCAATAAGATTTATTTTTGCCATCTGTGTCCCATTGAGATTTACCTTCACTTCCTGTCCGACAGCCAAACAGGAAGTGAGAGGACATTTCTAAAAATTAAGGGAATATCTTGGGGTGTGTCACCAGAACTAGCGTCCCCATTGGAACATCTCCCCTCTTACTTTTATGGGCAAAACCCAAAATATGGGATCTTCTTTTACTTTCACTTTCAATGATAATGGTAACCACAACAAATAGAGAGGGCGCAAAAAAGCAATAAAAACTGACAAGTGTTGTAATCCCTCTGCAATCTAAAACTTAAAAGAGAAAAAAAATGCTTTTGCCTTTAGTTATAGTTTAAGGTCTCTGTATACAGTACATTGTATATTTTATGTAGGGAGTATACTCATTGCTACTGGAATATCCTTGTTTTTTTTTGGATGCATTCATTAGTTTGATTTAAGTAGAGAAACTTACACCTTTCCTAAAGGGGCAGCAATCAATCAGTCAGTCATAGTGGAATTCTTCTTTAAAAGCAAATAAAGAAAAGAACACGTTTCTTCAGCGCACTCACCTGCAGAACTCCATAGAAGGCAGCTTGGGCTTCCTGCACGGTACCAGACACAGAAGTTGGGACAGGAGCTGGAGAAGGAGGTAATGTCATCTGAGTTAACGTCGACCCCTGTGATGGAACTTGAGGGGCTCCTAAGGCTAGTGCTTGAGGGGGACCCTGCTGTCTGGCACCAACCAGTTGTACTGGAATGTGAGGCTGATTAGGAGGGGGTGTGGGGAGTGGTCTGGCACCCTGAGTTGGTTTGGCTGCTAGGTGCCCTTGAAGATTTAGAGGAGGAACCCCTTTGCCAGGCTGCTTAGGCTGAATGGGTACAGGGGCTTTGGTCGGCAGATTTGCATCGGGTGTCTGTAACATTGGCTGTACGACAAGGGTCTGTTGTGCAGGTGGTGTCTGCAGACCTTGCTGTGAGGCAGCCTGGGGCTGTTGCTGCGCCAGCTGCAGGTGAGCAGAGGTATGGACAAGCTGAGCCTGGCGGTGCTGGTGGATGGCAATTTGTTGCTGGAACACCACCTGTTTTTGCTGTAGGACCGAATGAGGCTGAATGTGAGTGTACATAGCTGTAGAGCAGAAAATGAAAAAACAATGGGGATAGAATGGTGAATGGATGGAGAGATATTGGAGGAAGAAGAAAAAAAAATGGAAAAAATAATCAGTCCCAGTTCATTTGCATCAATACAAATCCCAAAGCAAATATTAGGTTTGAGAAATTTTAAAGGGGTAAAAAGTAACTCATTATTTGTGTTCAGTCTTTCAGCAAGAATATTTAGGTTATGGGTAGAGCAGATTGAATAACTCCTGGACTACCCACTTCCAGCAGAACTGCTCTCTGCTACAATTCCATTTATAAGAAAATGCAAATTGAGCATCAACTCCCCACCCAATATAGTAGAGCTTTAGTGATCAGAACAATTCACACTTGTTTTTTGAGTGCATGGCAAAAGACCAAGTACCAAGAATTCTAAATGGAAAAATCTCACCTCTGTCCGTTAATAACCATCCATGACAAAAACAGTCAGGGCTGGACCTGACCAATAACTGCACAGGATGTTCTCTGTCCACAATGCCATCATCATTAAAAGAACAAAAATTGATTGCAAGCAAATATTAAAAACAAAAAATGAAGCAACTTTGTGTATTTTTTATCAAACCTCATATAGGGAAGGTTGAGAAAGAAAAAAAAAACGGAATTTTTGTAAAATCTTACCGTAAAATTGCTTTCTCTGAGTCCTCCGACAGTCGCCGCCCCTTCCCAAGTCTTCACCAATGGGTATTGACCTTTGCTCCGTAGGAGTAGCTAGGCAACAAGAATTGTTAATACAAAGCTTTTAACATAGACACATCCCTAGGGGCTGTCCCCTCAGTCAATACCTCCCTGCACCAGCATTCCCAACTTAGTTTGGTAGCATAGCAGTAAGAGTACACAAAAACCCCAAAAGAGGGGCGGGGGTCGGCGACTGTCGGAGGACTCAGAGAAAGGAATTTTACGGTAAGATTTTACAAAAATTCAGTTTTCTCTTACATCCTCCGACAGTCGCCGCCCCTTCCCAAGTCTTCACCAATGGGATGTCCCAAAGCAGTGTAGACATGAGGGGTGGGAGACGCAACCGTAGAAAGGCAACGCAGTACCCACAGCAGAGAAAGGAACCTTACCACAGTAAGAGAACCAACTGGGCAACAGGAAAAAACGTGCTCAACAGGAGCAACAACCCAGGAAAAACAAGTAACCCAGGGGTAAAACACCCCAACAACCAAGGGCCCACGAAAACAAGGGTCCCTAGGAAACTGCCGCACTGAGAACTTTACGGCCAAAGGAGGCATCATCCGATGCCTGAACATCCACCTTATAGAACTTTGAGAAGGTGTGAACGGACGACCAAGTCGCCGCCTTACACACCTGGGCCACAGAAGCCTGATGCCGGAAAGCCCAAGACGTACTCAAAGACCTGGTAGAGTGCGCCTTCACAGGGAAGGGAGGAGCCTTCCCCTTCAAGGCATAGGCTTGTTCAATGATCTGTCTGATCCATTTGGCGATGGTCGCAGCCGACGCCGCCATGCCCTTCCGAGGTCCCTCAGGAAGGACAAAAGAGGGAATCCGACTTGCGAAAAGATTTAGTGGACGACAGGTAAACTCTGATCGCCCGGACAACATCCAAGGAATGTAAGGCAACCTCCTTAGGATGCTTAGGCTTCGCGCAGAGCGAAGGCAAGACAATGTCTTCATTCAGGTGAAATTCCGATATCCTTTTCGGAAGAAAAGATGGGTTAGGCTGCAGGACCACCTTATCCTTGTGGACCACCAGGTAGGGAGAATTGCAGGACAAAGCTGCCAGCTCTGACACCCTGCGAGCCGAAGTGATCGCCACCAAAAAGGCAACCTTCTTGGACAACAGAGACAACGAGATCTCCCTGATCTTTTCAAAGGGAGCCTGTTGCAACACGGACAGAACCAAGTTCAAGTCCCATGGAGGTAAAGGGTCCCTCCTAGGAGGGGCCAAATGTCGCACCCCTGAACCAAGGTGCTAACCAAGGAATTAGACGCCACAGGGCGTTGAAAGAACGGCCAGCGCAGAAATCTGACCCTTAATCGTGGCCAACGCTAAACGCTGGTCCACACCCGTTTGAAGAAAAGCCAATACTCTCGACACCGAGTATGAGCGAGGGGAATACCCCCTAGACTCACACCAGGCAAAATACGCTTTCCAAGTACGGTAGTAAATCTTCCCCGAAGAGGCTTTCCGAGTCTTGATCAAAGTGGGAATGACCTCAGGGGAGAGACCCCTATCCTTCAGGACCTGGCTTTCAACAGCCAGGCAGTTAAAGCCAGCGACTGTAAAGCAGGATGGAATATCGGCCCTTGAGACAGGAGATCTTCTCGAAGTGGCAGACGCCACGGAGCGTCGACCGCCAGATTTACGAGGTCTGCGTACCAGGACCGGCGAGGCCAGTCCGGCGCTACCAGAATCACCGTGTGTGGTTCCGAGGCTAACCTGCGAAGAAGCCTGGACAGCAGCTGAATCGGTGGAAAGGCATACATCAGACGATACTGATGCCAGGGCGCCACTAACGCGTCTGAGGCGTCTGCCCGAGGATCGCGCGTCCTTGCCACGAATCTTTCCACCTTGTTGTTCAGACAAGACGTGAACAGGTCCACATCTGGGGAACCCCACTTCGCGCACAACATCTGGAAGACATCCGGGTGAAGGGACCATTCTCCCTGGTCCAGGGTCTGGCGACTCGGATAATCCGCCTGCCAGTTCTCCACCCCCGGAATGTGAACTTCCGTTATCGCCGGGACGTGCGTCTTGGCCCAAGACAGAATGTCGGCTACTTTCCGAGCCGCTCGGGAACTCCTGGTGCCCCCTTGGTGGTTGATGTAAGCCACCGCTGTGGCATTGTCCGTCTGAACCCGAACCGGACGGCCCGAAGCCGGTCCGTCCAACTCAGAAGGCAAAGCTTTATCGCTCTCAATTCCAGAATGTTGATCGGGAGGGAGGACTCCTCCTCCGACCAAGTTCCCTGGGCGGACAGAACGCCCAGAACACCACCCCAGCCCGACAGGCTGGCATCCGTGGTGAGCACCGTCCACGACAATGGACGAAAAGACTTGCCCCCCGACACCGCTGGGGACTGGAGCCACCACAGAAGATCCCTTCTGGTGTCGTGGCTCAACGAGATCCGCAGATCCAGGGATTGCGGCCGCCCGTCCCACTCGGTCAGAATCTCCGCCTGGAGACCCCGCGTGTGAAACTGGGCAAAAGGGATCGCCTCGAAAGACGAGACCATTAGACCTAGACATCTCATGCATGTCCGGAGAGACCAGTGCCGGTTGTCCCCGAGGGACCTGACCTCGTCCTGAAGAGTCCGAAGCTTGTCCTCCGGCAGGAAGACCTTCGCTTGGACAGAGGCCAGAATCATTCCCAGGTAGGGAAGGCGAAGCGAAGGACACAGAGTCGACTTCGGAATGTTTATGGTCCAACCGAACTCCTGCAGAGTCCGCATCGTGGTAGACAGGTCGGTCACCAGGCTCTGACTGGCGTTTGACCATATCAGGATATCGTCCAGATACCCCAAGACAGCAATGCCCTGTGCTCGCAACAGGGCCAGAACCGGCGCCAGCACTTTGGTAAAAACCCGCGGAGCCGAAGCGAGACCGAAAGGTAACGCCACGAATTGGTAATGATCCTCCGCAATGGCGAATCGAAGGTACCTCTGGTGACCCTCGAAAATGGGGATGTGTAGGTACGCATCCTTCAGATCGATGGAGGCCATGAATTCCTCCGGACTCAGGGCAGCCACCACTGAGCGCAGGGATTCCATGCGAAACTTGCGAACACGCACAAAGCGGTTCAGAGCTTTCAAGTCCAGAATCGGACGCACTTTGCCCTCCTTTCTGGGCACAGTGAACAGATTGGAGTAAAACCCCCGAAATCTGTCCCGATGAGGCACCGGGATCACCACCCCCTGGGCCCGCAGGTCCCGCACCGCCAGGTGCAAATCCTGCAAGCGCTCCGGAGACAGCTGAAGATTTGAGGGAAAAAATCTGCCCGCCGGCCGAGAGAGAAATTCGATCTTGTAACCAGATCGAACGATTTCCTGAACCCACCTGTCCCGAACGCGGGCCAGCCAAGGTCGTAGGAAACCGCGCAGACGTCCCCCCACCCCAGAAACGGGTGAGGGTGCCCCTTCAGGCGGAAGTGGTATGGGAAGTCGAACCGGACTGGCCGGACTTCTGCTTCCCTGCCCACGGCTTCTTCTGGGAGCCTTGGCCCTTGAAGGGCTTGCCCTTGGACTGCGACCGAAAGGCACGAAAGGACCCCTGAGAGGACCTAGACAAGGATTTCCGCTTTCCACGGAAAGACTTATACTTGAAAGACTGGGGCAGGAGAGTACTCTTGCCCCCCGTAACCCCTTTTATCGGGGTATCCAAAGCCTCGCCAAAAAGGCGAGACCCCGCGTAGGGAAAATCCGCCAGCGTCTTGCGAGAAGATTGGTCGACCGACCAATTCTTCAGCCAAATCAGACGACGGTTCAGTACCGCCACGCTGGACAGGCGCGCAGCCAAGGGAGCTAAATTCAAGTCCGCATCACACAAGTACATGACACCCTGATGGATCTGGTCCACCATAGCCAACGTGGTAGGCGGAGCGGAATCAGCCGCCAAGGTGCGCCTGAGCATCTTGGTCCAATCAGCAACAGCCTGTGCCGCCATAATGGAAGCAAAAATAGGCTTCAGCATAGAACCAGCCACCATATAGGCATGACGGGCAAGAGACTCCATTCTCCTGTCCGTAGGGTCCTGGAAAACCGGGGTATCCTCGGAGGGCACCGCAGTAGCTTTGTTCAAAACGGCTACCGCGTGATCCACCGAAGGCGCCACACACCAACGCTCGTCGGTGGCAGGCGCAAACGGATAAAGTAATTTAAACTTATTCGGCACAGTAAAAGGCTTCTTTAAATTGCGCCACTGTTCATTAACCGTATTGGTGAAATTCAGCAGGGCAGGGAAAAACCTGCGCTGATTTGCGAGCCCTCTGTGTTCCGAAAGCAGACATCCTAGCAGGAGGAGTAGGCTCATCCTCCAGGTGCAAGGTGTCCTTTATGGAAGCAATCAGCTCATTCATGAGTGCAAGCTCTTCAGGCGAGCCAGGGGGAGAAACATCAACCCCCTCCACCTCAGGCTCTCCCTCAGACCCCACAAGGTCCAAAGATGAGCGGGACCCTGAGAAGGGTACGCCAGCCACAGCAGCCACATCGCCCTCTGAATCAGAGGAAATGGATAACCTGGCCCTTTTTGCGGATCGTTCAGTCAGCAGCATCTGCACCTGAGACACCAAGGAAGCCACTACAGTGGTCAGATCGCCCCCCTCGGAGGGTGCAGCAGCCCCCTGGTCCCCCACCAGGGCGGGGGGAAACTTGCTATCCTGAGAATCCATGCCCCAGTACAGAAAAGTAATAAAGGTACTGGCCCTTTAAAACCACGGCGAGCGCAGCCCACCGCACACTGCTGTATGCACTGACCCCGCAGGGATAGACAAATACTGAGCAAGGAATGACAGGACAGAAAGGTAAAAACCTGGAGAAAGCACACCAGACTGCTGCCACCGATCGCTGTTCCCGGGGAAAGAGGAAGGGATGACATGCTGACTGATTGATAAAGCCTATGGAAGGCTCCAGCAAAATGGCCGCTCGGCAGAGGAAAAAAGGCTACAATAAAATGGCGCCGCCATGTGCATGAGTAGTATCGCCCGCCAAAATGGCGGCGAATGGCGCCAAAACACGGCGCTGCATAGAGACAGGGCCAGTCACAGTATATAGGCAAATAAAATGGCGGATCACAGCAGCGATCGCCGCACACACACGTCTGCACATAAACTGCACTCAGAGCATAATAAACAGCAGAGCAGGATGGCCCCCCCCTCGCAGCCCACAGGCATGCAGCCACACAAGGATCTGACAGGGAGCCCGCAGTTACACAGACATGGAGGGTAATACACAGCCACAGACTGACACCCATACAGAAGGTCCCCACACAGAAGGTGCTTACCATACCAGATGGCGTGGGGAGCCGTTTCCAGCGACAAACCGCTATCAGGGCAGACAGGGAGTGCCGCAGCCAGGACGCTTGTGGATCGCAGTCATGGCGTCCAGTGAGGTAGCCACCTCACAGGCAACATCCCTGCAGCGAACAGGGATGGGTCATTCAATGTGCCAGGGTAAAACCTAAGCTGAACGCTTGATGGCAGGCTGGGGATCCATCTGGCTCTCAGCCCTGGGATGCAGGGCGGCCAGTCCGAGACCCAGCTCCGCATGACGATTCTTCATCAGAAGATCCCTAAACTAAGGCTGACAAAATAACAGCTAGCAAGGAAAAGAGAAAAATACTTGAAATAAAATCAAAGAAAGGGTAGAAGGCTGAGACGGAGCCCCAGCAGAGGATAGCCAGCTACTCCTAAGCTAGGCAAAGTCAAACTGAGTTGGGAATGCTGGTGCAGGGAGGTATTGACTGAGGGGACAGCCCCTAGGGGTGTGTCTATGTTAAAAGCTTTGTATTAACAATTCTTGTTGCCTAACTACTCCTACGGAGCAAAGGTCAATACCCATTGGTGAAGACTTGGGAAGGGGCGGCGACTGTCGGAGGACGTAAGAGAAAATTGATTTTGTAAGAACTTACAATAAAATCCTTTTCTCTGAAGTTTGACAGATGCAGCTACATCTTCATTACTAGTAGGGTTATGCACTAGGCAGGCAAAAAGCTTAACCGCACCTATGGGGGCTGTCTCTGCAGGCATAGCCCCTCACACTCTCTTACCATTAATTCGTTTAGTTGCAAGCAGCGTTTAGAAGACCCCATACACTCAGAAGTAGAGGGGCAAGTGCTGCGTCTGTCGAACTTCAGAGAAAAGGCTTTTACGGTAAGTGCTTACAAAAATCCAGTTTTCTCTATCGTTCATCGACAGAGGCAGCTCCATCTTCATTACTAGTAGGGATGTCCCAAAGCAGTATATTTATGAGGGGTGGGAAGACCACACAAAAAACGAATGCAAATCCCCCAAAGGCTAAACGTAGCCAATCAAGTAACATGGAGCTCAATCAGGAACAACCAGAGCTCTCCCAGAACAAAATTACACCCCGAAAGGACAATGCAGCCATGCAGATACTCTGCGAGCAGAAGTGATAGCCACCAAGAAGGCATTCTTCGGAGACAACAAATGCAGAGAAATGTTTAGAATTTTTTCAAAAGGTGGCTTTTGAAGAACGGATAACACCGGACTGAGATCCCACGGAGCCAGAGGAGATAGTCTCGGAGGAGCCATATGGTGCACTACCTGGATGAAAGTACAAATCAATGCGTGCGCAGCTAATGGGTGTTAGAAATAATATAGCCAAAGCCAAAACTTAGCCTTTGATTGTGCCCAAAGCCAACCGCTGTTCAACTACTTTCTGCAAAAAGGCCAAAATCCTAGCTATAGAAAACAAGCAAGGATGCACCTTCAGTGATTCACACCATGAGATGTAGGACTTTCACGTACGATGATACATTTTCTGGAAGTCCACTTCCTAGCCTTCAAGAGCGTAGAAATCACAGAGTCAGAAAGACCCCTATCCCGCAACACTTGGCTTTCAACAGCAATGCCAGGGACTGTAAAGCAGGGTGGAAGATCGGGCCTTGAGACAGCAGATCTTCACTGAGAGGAATTCTCCAAGGAGTATCGGCGACCAGCCTTATTAGGTCTGTGTACCAAGACCGGGGAAACCAGTACGGAGCCACCAGAATGACCGGAATGCTTTCCACTTCTATCCTGCGTAGAAGCCACGGCAGAAGTTGGAATGGGGGGAAATGCATAAATCAGCCGATACCAACCCCAAGGAGCCACCAGTGCATCTGTGGCATCGGCCAGAGGATCTCGAGACCTGGCTACGAACCTCTGAACCTTCTTGTTGAGGCGAGAAGCAAACAGATCGACACACCGAACACACAGGCGATGAACACCTCCGGGTGCAGGGACCACTCCCCTTGATCCAACACCTGACGACTCAGGTAACCTGACGACCCAGGTAACCTGCCTACTGGTTTTCCACACCTGGAAAGTGTACAGCAGAGAGGGCTGGAACAAAGCTTTCCGCCTAGGTCAGAATCTCGGCCACCACACTCTTGGTGCCCCCTGGTGATTGATGCAAGCCACAGCATTGTCTGATTAAATCCGAACCGGACAATCTTGCAGACAAGTCGTGCAATGAAGCAGACATAGCTTTAATGCTCTGAGCTCCAAAAATTTATCGGAAGTTTTGACTCTTCCATCGTCTGGGGACCCTGGGCACAGAACTTCCCCAGCACTCCGCCCCAGCCCGACAGCCTGGCGTCCATGGTTACTACTGTCCAAAACAACAGAAGGAATGACTTGCCCTGGCACAGAGCTGTAGACTGAGACCCCCACAACAGAGCAGACTTTGTGTTGTGGCTCAACAGAATCATAGAATCCAAGGACTTTGGATCCATGTTCAACTTGACCAGAATCTCCCTTTGCATCCATGTTCAACTTGACCAGAATCTCCCTTTGCAACGGTCTTGTGTAGAACTGAGCAAATGGGACCGCCTCGAAGGGCGAGGCCATCAGACCCTAGACCCGCATGAAAACTAGCAGAGAGGACAGATTGTTGTCCATCAACAACCAAATCGCCCCCTGCAACTTTTGTAGCTTGTCCGGGAGGAGAAAAAACTTTTGCAAGGGCTGAATCCAGAGTCAAGCCCAGAGCACTCCAGTCTAGGGACAGGAGTCAGCATGGATTTCATGAAATTGATGTTCCGACAAACTGTTGTAGGGTCCTGACAGTGATCTCCAAATCCCCCAACAAGGCTGAGTGAGAGTCCGCTCTCAACAGGAAATCGTAAACACTCTGGGAGCGGAAGCGAGACCAAAGGATAACGCCACAAATAGATAATGTTCCTCTGCTACTGCAAAGCAAAGAAACCACCGGAGTCCGTGGTGCCTTACTTTTTGAAGATTGGGGCAGATTAGTGCTCTTACCCCCCGTGATATCTTTGATCAACTCGTCCACAGAGGATCCAAACAGCCTCTCCCCTGTAAACGGAAGATCAGCCACAGCCTTTTTTTTTTTTTTTTTTTTTTGAGGCCTGGTCAATCGACCAGCATTTCAGCCATACCAAGCACCAAATCGCAATCCCCACTGCTGACGTCCTGGCCACTAACGGAGCTGAATCCAGGGACGTATCACCAATGAATACTAGAGCTTGAGCCAACTGGTCTAGTAATTCCAGCACCGCAGAGGGGAGCTGTACAGTTTCCAAGTTACTTTTAAATAACTTCACCCATTCAGCAGCAGTCCGCGCTACTAGAACATTCACAAAGGTGGTCTTTAACTGTGACCTGCCACCATGTGTAAATGGCGGAACAACGGGATCCAGAAAATTTGGAGATTCTTCCACCAGTACCAGAGTCGCCTTATTCAACCTGGTCACCGGAGAATCTACTTTTGGTGGAACAGTCCACCTATTGGACACCGCCTCCGAAAAGGAGTAATGGCGTGCAAAACGCTTAGGCACCACCAACATGTGCTTAATGCATCTCCATTGTTTATCTACAATGGCGTGAAAAAATTCTGGGCAAGGAAACACTTTCCTCGATTCAGGGGCTTAATGAGGACAGGTCCTCTTTACCATCAGAATGCAAAGACACCAACCCCTCAGGGTGGTCTGTGTCCGCGGTGACCATATCTATCTCAGAGTCCAAAGACCCTGCTGATGGAGGTGAGGGCGTTTTCGGCTGGCAGCACCAAAATTACCAAGTCTACCGTAAAATCAAATTTTGCAAAAAAAACTGCAATCTCTGGCTGAGCCTGAGAAACAGAAGGTCCCCCTATCGCTCCCAGGGGGTCTGCAGGTGACATTTTTATCCTGAGACTCTCAAGTTATGCAATTAAAAATTTTTGGGTACTGTCCCTTTATAACTGCGAAAAACGCAGTCCCATCGCTAACACTGCGGGCTCTCAATCCCTGATAATTATATAATAATAGCAGAGCAGATGAGGAAAAACCTCAGGAAAAAAAACGTTGCCAGACCACAAAAAGATACCAGCACGATCAGTGTATGATACTGACAGAACAGGAAGAGAAAAAAACTCTGCCTCTATCTGTAAAAAACCATGCTGCGAACCTGTCCAGCCCATGGACCTCAAAAACATGGCCGCTCATACATTCTCAATGGGGAATTATATAAAATGGTTGCCCATGCAATCTTAATGGGAACATAAAAATCACGAACCACAGCAAAATGGCGGCTCCCACAGGGCGCCATGCGGTCTCCAGAACCCCCAAAAGGGGTCCCAGAACAATAGGCATCTAAAAGGTCCCTGACCAGGGACCCACCCAGGACCATCCACCCCTCTCAAAAAAGCGCCATAACGGCCGTGTTATTACCGTTAACTGATAGGAGGAGCATAACCCTACTAATAATGAAGATGGAGCTGTGTCTGTCGATGAACGATAGAGAAAATGTAATAATGTAGTAATAAAAATGTTTTATCAACACAATGAGACATAATTGGTTGTGATACACAAGATAGTCTTTTTAAAGCAGGCCTTTGCCCTTTTTTATCACTTACCACCATTTTCCTCCTTACCCTTACACAATCGGCAATTCAAAAATTTTGTTTAGGGTATAAGTACCTCTTTTCCAGGTCCTAGACCTGCACTTGTGACTTTCTCTCCTAGGCGAGAATGAAGCCTCCCAGGGTACTAATGTCAGCCATCCCAGGAGGCTTCAGCGTAAACTCAACTGCAATCAATTTGTGTCATGTCATTAGGGGCGGCTGTGTTAACTAAGAAGAGACAGCCGGCTCCCTGATGAATTCAGATAAGAATAAGCTGGCACATGACCCAGAGATGGAGTAGCGGCAGTGGATTTGCTGGGTGCAGAAGTATACTTTGGTGGACAACCAGTGGACATGGTAAGATGGGGAAAAATTGTAAAGGGGACAATAAAGTTCTGCTTGAGGTTTACTTACAGAAAGTCTATTAAACTCTATTTATGGCCCACAATTCCCTTCAAACAGTTTATAAATAAAGACCAAGCAACAATATTCAAAGAATTAAATCCTAGAGAGTAGAGATCAGTCAAACTCACAGGAGCTGATCAGGGTCTGATTGGGTGCTGGAGTTGCAGCTCTGGTCAAGTTGATACCAACGCTCTGCTGTACCCCCTCCCCTTCTGTTTTTCTACCCTCTGCCTCTGTCTGACTTCCTTGGCTCACAGTGCCCCCTGTTTGACTCAAAGGACTCTTCACAGTCTGTGGTACAGGGGAGGAAGGCAGTTGTTGGGGTGCTGAGGAAGAGGGTGCTGGATGAGTAGCTGGTTTGGATGGTGGAGGAGCAGGATGAGCAATGGTAGATCCCGCAGCAGTGGAGGTGGGCTGAGTTGTTTGCTGACTTCGGACAGCCAAGTTCTGAACCTGCAGTAAAGAAAGACAACAATGTCAAAAAATTTTTTTTTTTTTAAAATGAACATTTATAGTAGCATAGGGGACTATTCTATAGAGACAGATGAGAAAAGGTAGTTTGAACAATTCCACAAAGCGATGTAAATGAGTGTGATTTGGGAGATATTCAGCTTAAAGAGGAACTTCACCCAAATGGGGAAGTTTCGCTTTTTTGCATCCTCTCCCCTTCACTGCCACATTTGGCAATTTTTGGGAGGAGGGAGGAGCAGGTACCTGGTCCAGGTCAGATTGCAGTGGCGATCTGAGCTCGAAGTTCGGCCCCTCCTACTCCCCCCCCCCCCCCGCAGTCTTCTGGGACACACACAGGTCCCAGAAGACCGTGGGACCATGCACAGTGTGCCCCGCGGCTCACGCAGTAGGCACTCTGCTGTAAAGCGGCAAGCTGTCAAAGCCTGATGCCAAAGCCTGCACCTGAAGCCAACTGAAGAATTGGCTTGAGTGAGGACATAGCTGGATCCCTGGACAGATAAGTGTCCTTATATTAAAAATCAGCAGCTACAGTATGTGTAGCTGCTGACTTATTTTTTTGGAGGAGCCTGGAGCTCATCTTTAAAACTACCTTCTAAATGTAAATAAATCCAGGCAGCTGCATTTAAACTTTACTTTTAGTGAAGGTGGACAAAAGCTTTGTTACCACCAATAAGCCTTCCATTACATTAAAAGGGCCAAAAAGGGTGGTGCCAAGCTTGAAGTTCACCATTTGTTTAAGTTTACATTAGCCAGGATTGTGACCAATTTAATAGTTCAGTTCTGGGCAAGCATTGAGAAGCCAATGCGCGTCCTGTGCCATCTTGTCAGCCATCGTGTAGCTAATGATCCAACACCAGCAGGCTACATGTGACACCACCCAATTATTCACCCTTTGGAGTAAAGAGAGGACATGTGATGGGTTCTGCCTTTATGCAGTCAGGATGGCGCTGCAATAGGAACAACCAGTCTCTCTGCTGAATATGACAAGCGTAAAGTCTATCTAAAGCCAAAGCTTAGCTATAAATTTTTTTTATCTTTGGTTATCAAAACCTCCATGAAGGTCCAGGACCTTCATGGAGGTTTTGATTACCATTCTGGGCTTCATTTTACAGATTTCTCCTCACTTTCTGTCCCGTGACAACAGATAGAAATCAAAGCCTGACTTTATTTTCGAGGGGGGGGGGGGGGGGGTAATTTTGTTTTGTGTTGCTGTTCGAGATTTCTCCACACTTCCTATCTGGTAAAACAATGTCAGAAGGATAGGAGGTGAGGGAAATTCTCTCTGAGCTCTTGGTAATAGAAAAAAAAAAAAAAAACTGGAAAAAAAAAAAAAAATAAAGTTTTACCTGGACATACACTTTCAGTAAAAATCAAACTTATTTTACAGTTCCTCTTAAGACAGTTTGTTTCTCCTTAAAAATTACCATTTCAAACATGGACAAATAACGTAGGCCTATAGAGCCTGTGAATCAAAGTACCATGATAACAAAATGAACTCTGTATAATTATTGTCTGCATGATGTGACAACAGAGTTTCACAATATATATTTAGCCCTGATGTGGATGAAGCTCTAAACACGTGTAGCACACCTACAATGGTTTTGCAAAGACAAATAAATATTTACAAAGACACTAAAGAAGACGTCACTTTAAAGGCTCCATGCACACCTGAGCGTATTGTTTTCAGGCATTTTATTTAGCATTTTGCAGGCGTTTTTTTGCAGGCATTGACATCTAACAAAACACTTGTAATCTGCCAAAAAAGAAGCTCATGTACTTTGAACGCTCATAAAAAAACGCTCATATGTGCACAGGGGCTATTGAAATTTATGGGATTTTGCTTGTTGGGCGTTTTGAGACTTCCGTGATGAGCGTTTTACGAGCTGAAAAATGCTCAGGTGTGAACAGGGCCTTAGTGACGTTATTTTAGTAGAACAATGCTGTTCCACTGGAAGCTGTTCACATGATTTTTGTATGCAAACAGCTGAGCAAACTATAATTAAATATTTGAGATCGCAGTATCTAAAAGAAAAATTATTTGCGCAGAGGAATCTACTATTACGGCAACCCTCCGTTAACCCAGCAGTTTTATTATTATCTCACATATACGTGCCATGAAAGTAGTCTTAAGCAACATGGTGACAAACATTTTTTGTCAATATGTAGGTGCTTAGCACAGGTCACAAAATGAATAGGAAAACATTTAACATCGTAGAAATACAGAACAACGATGAAACAGATCTTTGATGACCCTTGGGCTAATATAACATTTTACTGAAACATATACTGTATATTGCTGTGTTGTTGGCCAGATCATGCAAGCATGCACAAAACACCTCTAATACCAAGAAAATAAATATGGGTAACTGATAAAAAGTATAATATATAACACATTGTACATGCAACAGCTGCATGACCAAAAAAAAACAAAAAAACACATGACCGATTGAAGGTAGTGGAAATAAAAACCGTCAAGGATGTACAAAGAAATAATATAAATGCAACAATGCTAATAAATTTACAACAACCAGAGGGTCAAAAAACTAATTTTGAACACGGTGTTCGATACAGTAACGGTTTGTAGTGCGGTAATCACCATACTATCCTTAGATGTGATGGCTGCATGCATTCTTTTATAAGGCTTTATTTCCACCTTGTGATCCTGCCAGCAACACATTTCCTGTCCTGGAGTGACAACACTCACTCACTCACTGCGCTGTATTTATATAGAAGTGTTGTCGCCCTATCCTGATCTGAACCAAAAACACCTTCCCCTTTCCTTTTCTCCATTACACAGAGGGGGGGGTTGTTTTGTAGTTCACAGGGAACCGAGAAAGCTCATTAAGTTGCTTGAGTTTGGTGCCTAGGAATTTACAAGTACACTGGATTTCTGGCCGAGCCAACGGGTATTTTTCTGTACTTGCGGGAATTGTACTTTGTCTGAAGAAGAAAACGATTGCAGCCACCACATCCTAGGACTGGTAAATTGAGATCAATTACATTTTTTTACTAGGGTTTAGATATACTTTAAAGCCCAACTCCAGGAATTTGACAAAATCCAACTTTGCAATGGGGTTACTTGCAAGGGTGGATTTTTTCCATTTCCTGGAGTAGGGCTTTAAACAATTAGTCTACCTAAAAATAGTTCAGCTCTGGCAGATGTTGGGAGAGTTGAACCACTGGGCAGCTTATATTATCTCTTGGGTTCTCTGTTGATAAAGAGGTCTGTGCTTGAGTTTACAGGTCTGCATGCCAGCTGTGGCCATTACAGTCCCTGCTCTCCCTGCTGGATGTTTAATGTATTGTATATTGAATGCAACTGGACAAGTTGGAACACCCAAAACTTTAAGGTGAGAAACAGGCAGAACTATTGCACAAGGATCTCCTCCCTTGAGTTCCCTGGCAGATGACTAAGCTTTTCAAACTTCATCTGTTTAGGAAATAGCCTCTTAGGTTGGACAGAACAGGCGGATCTGCAAACACATTATTGGGATGTAACAGAATTTTAAAGAGATACGGAGACATTGTATCTAAAAGCTTGGTTGTGTTTTTTGTGGACTATTATAAATAGCCTTCTAAAGAAAGTTTACCTGAAATTATGAGAAGGGTTACACTTCAAAAAAAGCATCTAGCCATTTGTATATGCCTGAATAGAACAGGTAGGCTGTTTTTTAATTCTAGTTACCTTTATTTTTGATAATAAAACAAAGTAAACAAATTACTCACCTGGTCTGAGTCATGCATGCCTTGGTTTTGGGATGGTGTCACTTCCTGCTGGACAGTAGCCACCGAGCCATTAGGCATTAGAATCAGCTGAGAGTTCAGAGGGACTCCACGGCCAAGAGAACGATTTACTTGCAAAAGGTTTCCCAGCTGAGGCTGCTGCTTAGAGACAATGACAATTAGAATAGTACAAACAAGATGCAGAGGTATTACAGTTATTCCAGTCACTTTGTAACAAATAATGCTTTATTTCTGCAGAAATCTACATGAGACGTTCTGAAACAGTCAAGCCCTGAAAACTAGTGAGACCTAGGAAAAACACCTCCATTTACCATGTAGCCAAGACTAAAGCCTAGTACACTACATACTAGTAGTTTTTTGTCGTTCAATCCAGTGGGCTAAACAAAAAAAGTAGTAAAGAGCTTAGGAGGAGCTGCTGTACTAACAATCTGATGTTAGTACAGCGATCTCCCCCGCTGAGCTATTGCGTTCTGACAGGGGGACGGCCTCCCCATCAGAACACACCAGTCAGCGCTCTCAACTATTGCCCGATTGGATGCCGATCGGTAGACCTTTTTCGGTCATGCCTCTTCGACAGAAGGCGGCCAAACAGCTGGTTTCTGTCAGCACGCCTGCGGTACACACAGCCGGTTTCTATTGAACAGATGACATTTGGCCCTTGTGTACTAGGCTTTAATGACTGAAAAGCCACAGCAATAAGGTCCTGGTAACAGAATGGGTGCAGCAAACATAAATTAAATAAAGTATCAGGGAAACATACAAATACAAAGCTTTCTGCATCGCATTGTGGGTGGCATTATTTCTAAACACTAAGGGTCCGACTCCACTGCTGAAGTTTGCCTAAGCTCACAGAAACAGCAAGGAAAAGTCAGTACCAGATGGTACTGTTTCCATATAGGGGATTCAGGAAGCTGCTGTTTTTTCTCCATTCGTTTTTCGCTGGGTTTTTAAAGATACTCAATGTTTTCAATACACAAACCAGATGCAATCTAGAAACAAAACAAATGCAAGCAGGAGCATGCCTTTATTAAATTGCACCAGTGGAAATTGTAGGTACTTTGGCCTTGTACATATGTTCAACTTAAATAATTGCAGTACTGTACATATTTAAAAAAAAAAAAAAAATAAAACCCTCCCCCCAAACCATACATTTTCTAAAAGCATATGACTTGTAGAAAAAAAAAAAAAAGTGCTACTGATTTTTTTTTTTTTTTAGGTCCCCTAATAGTTGCTCAAATGTTTATCAAATTGCTATTTTCACAAAAAATACACTAAAATCATTATTAGTGGAAGCAAACAACTTACAAAATTCCTGCTAAATGCCTATGAAGGCCTCATTCACATGGGGCGTACTAAAGTGTATGCCCATGGAGGGCCATGTTCACTAGCATGGGGATGCCCAGGTGTTACGTGCATACTCGTGCCGGCAGTCCCATTCATCTCAATTGGGATGCAGCAGCTGCACGGGCACAGCCATTGCACCCAACCTGACATGCCTGTGAGTGCACGACCCCAAACACAGGCCGTGTGAGCTCAGGGACATGCACCCGGACCCACATGCACCCGAAGCAACATCCCAATTGACATCAAAATGAGCCTGCCTGCACAGGGATGAACAGAACACTTGTGTATCCCGGCGTGCATAAACATGGTCTCGCAGGGACGTACGTTGTAGTACGCCCTGTGGGAACGAAGCCTTTCTAGGTTTTTTTTTTTTTTTAATAGGTTATTACAATTTTATAGGTAATATTTTAGAAAACGAATTGGGTGGTGGGGGGGGGGGGGTGTCTTTGATGAGATATCTGGGCTCTAAACAGACCCCAAGACAGGGAGGCAGTTAACCAAGCAGAATTTGTGTTTCGCTAGCTGCTTTGGGGGGGGGGGCAGGGAGGAAAACATTGGAGTCTAATAGACCCCCAATGTCTACATAAAGAGTACCTGTCACCTCCCAAATGCTATCACATTAATACCAAATGCTATATAAAAATATGCAATGTTTTGGGGGGTTAAGTAACTTTATGGCCAAAAATGTAGATTTTTACGTGTTTGCAAGAAAATGCTTTAGAATCAAACTGATTAAGTAGCAGTGAAGCCAACTGAAAAGTCTACAGAAGACCAATTTTAAAAAGGCATAAAGAAACTAAGAAAGGATCTAGACAACAGTCCTCCCCATTGTAACAGACATAAACAAAGTAAAATGATAAAAATATCAACATAGAAAACAAATTATAGCAAATAACCCATAGGTTTTAGATTAATGTATTGACCCTAACATAATATACATGCACCAGATATAATTTTAGCAACTTTTACATTTACAGTCCTAGTTTTAACCTGACAGCTAAAAAAAGGAAACAACGTGTAAGATGATCATTAAAAAAGCTTTTGAACCATTTACTGTATTTATTCCAATACCTCTATGTGCTTCTTTCCTTATGGGAAACACAAAACACAGTCCCTCATGCACTAGAACCATAACAATGCAAAGTATTTATATGCAAGTATAGCCAACACTTTTTTGGAAAGAGAAGCGAAAAGCTAGAACTTCTGCAAGATTTTATTGCCAACTGTATTCCCACTGGCAAGATTCAACCCATTTTTTCTTTGTTCCCATTGTCCCCAGAACAGAAAATAACGGGAAGACCAAAACAGGAATTGATAGGAATGCTTCAATTCTTGTGTATTTGTGACAGAAAGTGAAGGAAATTCGCAAGAAAAAATTATAGGAAGATTTAATTATTATGTACTCAATCCAAAACTGGAAAAAAAAAATTCAGCTACATAAAACAATTCAATAGATGAGACACACCAGCAAAAATCTCAAGAGCCATATCCAATATAATGAAGGAAATCCTCAAAACAGGACTGGGTGAACTTTAGATATAAACCACACATTTCACTCACCCGTAGGTACATTTGTGTCTGGGACTGGCTGAGGGGTGGGGAGCTGGCATTGCTAAGCAGAACTGATTGGGTAAGTGTTGTTGCACTGGGGGCAGTGACATTCTGAGCGCGACTCAGGAGCTGGGCTGATGAACTGGTTGATAAAGTTGCCTGCTGAAAAAGACAAAATAATGCAAAAAAAAAAAAAACAAACAAACAGTCAAAAGAATTCAGTTTGTATTACTTAAATATAAACTTAAATGAGTCAGTACTGGAAATAATGCCTGTATAATGTCTACCACTTACTGATCCTTGGGTGGTGCTGGTCTGCTGATTGGAACCAGTGTTCGGAGAAGCAGCCTGGCGGGTGGCTGCAATGGTAGCCTGTAATGTCAAAATGCAATAAGTTAGCTCAGACCAACACGAAAGTATTTTGCAAATGAATGCACAGGTACATTTGTGCTCAAAGTCTGCATACCCTTGGAGAATTTTTAATATACAGTATGTACCATTTTAAAAGAAAACCTGAATGAGGAGACAAAATAATTTTTTTTTTATTTCTTATGGGATTCATATTCAACCGTAGGTCATAACAGAATGGCACAATCTTGAAACAAAACATGACATCAAGTAAACCAATGAAACGACCCCACGTCAAAAGTCTGCATACCCTTAGTTCTTAATATTATGTATTATCCCCTTTAGCATCAATGACAGCGTGCAGTCTTTTGTAATAGTTGTCTATGAGGCCCAGAGTTCTTGCAGGTGGTATAGCTGCCCATTGGTCTTGGCAAAATGCCTCCAGGTCATACAAAGCCTTTGGGGAGTTCTCAAACAAGACAACCAGAGTGGCTTAATGATATTAAGGTCAGAAGACTGATGGTCAGTCCACAACCTTCACCTTTTTCTGCTGTAACCACTGGAGGGTCAACTTGGGCTTGTGCTTAGGGTCATTGTAATGCTCAAATGTCCAAGAGCGTCCCATGCACAGCTTTCATGCAGAGGATGCTAATTGTCTGCCAGCATTTTCTCATAACATGCTGCATTTATCTTGCCATCAATTTGGTCTCTGTGAGGCGTGTCAAGATGGTGCCGGGCATATCTTAACCGGGCTTTTTTGTGGCATTGGGGCAGTAAAAGCTTCTTTCCGGCAACTCAGCCTTACAGCTCATTTTTGTTTAAGTATCGTCATATTGTGCTCCTTGAAACAATCACACCATCTTCTTCCAGAGCAGCCTGTATTTCTTCTGCGGTTACTTGTGGGTTTTTCTTTGTACCCAGGACAATTCTTCTGGCAGGTGTGGCTGCAATCTTTCTTGGCTTGGTATCAAGAGATCTCTGAATTTTCCACTACTAAATAAGCGATACTGAGTGGCAGTGGCATATTCAAGGCTTTGGATATCTTTTTATGTCCTTTTTCGTATTTATAATGTTCAATTACGTTGTTATGCAGGTATTTTGACAGTTCTTTTCTGCTTCCCATAGCTCTCGTAAGGATGCACTATGGAGGCTAACAAACTCATTGATTATTTATACACAGACACTAATTGCAATTTTAAAAGCCACACGTGGGAAAATAACCTTTAGTTGCCATTTTAACCTGAATGTCTCACCTTGTGTGTATGTACCAAGACCAAACATTCCAGAGGATGGAACCTTTTGATCAGGGCCATCTGGGTGAGTTCTGTTATTAGGATTTAATAAGGTGCCAAAACAACTATGTGATAATAAATGGCTTCATAGGATTACTATCCTTAAATAAAATACATTTTTTTGGCATGATCAGTAATATTTTCAATTAATGACAAAATTTCACGAGTTCTGCCAGGGTATGCAAACGTTTGAGCACAACTGTACACCTAGATCATAGTTTCATAATCAGCAGCACAGGGTCCCATAGGTGTATTTCACATAACCCCAATGTTTAGGTTCAATTTGGTGATCTTCACCATTTCAATTGACATGGTTTCTCTTCATCCTGCCCATCTTTGCTGCACAAATGTAATTTGTTTGTTTGTTTACTTGCTTTTTTTTTTCCACATTAAGGCTCCCTTCACATGTCAGCGTATGATCGCGGGCAGAACCGGCGTGGTTCCGCCCGCGATCCGGAGATTTATTGCAAATCGCGGGACGCCTAGCGTTGCCCGTTGATTTGCAATAGCCCCCCAAACGCCGAGCGATGTTGCCGCGATTTACGCCCGCCGAATCGCGGCAACATCGCGCAAACAAAATCGCGGGACGCAATACGCTCCAAAGAAGCTCTTGTACTTTTTTGGAGCGTATTGCGTCCCGCGATTTTGTTGGCGCGATGTTGCCGCGATTCGGCGGGCGTAAATCGCGGCAACATCGCTCTGCGTTTGGGGGGCTATTGCAAATCAACGGGCAACGCTAGGCGTCCCGCGATTTGCAATAAATCTCCGGATCGTGGGCGGAACCGCGGCAGTTCTGCCCGCGATCATACGCTGACATGTGAACGGAGCCTAAGTTTCATCCAACCCCCCATCCTCCATTCACCAAGGTGAATGACAGTTCACCCAATGCATCCTGGTATATGTATACTGTATCACATATCCCAAAGCCCTGCACAACATCCCATTCACTAATTGAGGAGGTGGCCGCCCTAGTGGCACAGCACCGGGAGGCTGCTTCAAAATCTGGAGGAGCTGGGGGACGCTACCCGATGATGCCATAGGGAAACCCGGCGACACGGGAGAGAAAAAAAAATGGGGGGGGGGGGGTAAAGTAACTTTTTAAGGACCCATTAAAAATTATTATTGTCTTATCGTAAAATCCTTTTCTCGGATGTTCATTGACACAGCTCCAGAATCTTCTTGATCTTTGGGTTATGCTGCCCCCTACAGGAGTAGGACACTAGGCGGAAAAAGCTTTTACCACGCCTATGGGGCAGTCCCAGGGGGTATACTCCCATTTCCTGCTATAGATTAAATAGAGGGGTGGGTGCTGTGTCAATTAATGAACATCAGAGAAAAAGATTTTACGATAAGACAAAATCCAATTTTATCTTTTGTTCATGGACGGGCACAGCTCCAAAATCTTCTTGACCATTGGCACCTCCCAAAATGAGGGGTGGGAAAAACAGCAGAAAAAACTCCCAAAGGCTAAAACTAGCCAACCGTGCAACATGGAGCTCAACCAGGAACAACTGGAGCTCAAAAAAAAAAACAAAAAAACAAACACACACAATACACCCTCAAAGAGGACCAAGTCCTCTCAAACAGCAGCCTGCAAAACCTTGCGGCCAAAAGCAGTATCCGCAGATGCCAACACATCACACATCTACTTGTAGAATTTTGTGAAAGTGTGCACAAACGACCAGATGGCCGCCTTGCAACCTGCATCACTGACGCCTGATGGCGGAAGGACCAGAAAGCACCAAGCGCCCACGTAGAATGCGCCTTAACAGAGAAAGGAGGAACCTGACCCTTGATCGAATCAGCCTGCACTACCTTCTGGCTGATCTGTCTGGAAATGAATGCGGCAGACGTGGCCAACCCATCCGCAAGGACAAAAAGGGAGTCCAATTTCCTAACGACTCGGTTGCCGCCAGGTACACCCTGATCTCCCGAACCACATCCAGAGAATGCAAGGCAAGCTCCTTAGGATGCTTAGGACTCAGGGCACCTCTTCATTCAGATGGAAGCCAGAGCTGACCTTAGGAAGGAACGACTGACAAGGGTGAAGCACCACTTTATCTCTGTGAACCACAAGACAAGGCTGCCAGCTCGGACACCCTGTGTGCATAAGTAATTGCCATCAAAAAGGCTACCTTCTGGGACAAAGTGAGCAGAGGAATCTTGCGATTATTTCCAAAAGGCGGTTTGTGAAGAACCGACAGTACCAAATTGAGCTCCCACTGAGGCAACAGAGACTGCACAGGGGGAGCCAAGTGGCAAACCCCCTGAACAAAGGTGTGAACCAAGGAATGCATAGCCAAAGAACGGGAAAAGAAAATCGCCAAGGCTGAAACCTGGCCCTTGATGGTACCCAGGGACAGGTGCTGTTCCACACCTCTTTGGAGGAACACCAAAATGCGAGTCACCTAAAAAGAATGGGGAGAAACTCCCAGAGACTCACACCAAGCAATGCATGCTTTCTAAATGCGATGGTAAATCTTCCTAGAGGTAGATTTCCTAGCTTTTAACAGCGTGGGAATCACCGAGTCCGACAACCCCCTATCCTTCAGCACCTGGCTTTCAACAGCCAAGCCGTTAAAGCCAGCGACTGTAAAGCAGGATGGAAGACCGGCCCTTGGGCCAACAGGTCTTCCCTGAAAGGGAGTCCCCAAGGGACATTGGCAACCAGCCGTACCAGGTCGGCGTATCAAGAACGGCGAGGCCAGTCTGGGGGCCACCAAAATGACTGGAATCCCTTCTGCCTCGATTCTTCGTAGAAGTCTTAGCAGAAGTTTGAGAGGGGAAAAGGCATATAATCAGATGGTATTGCGTCGGCTAGAGGATCCAACACCTTGCCACAAATCTTTGCACCTCCCTGTTGAGACGAGAGGCCAACAGAGCCACCTCCAACAGATCCACCTTGGGAGTTCCCCACCGGAGACACAGCTGGTGAAACACCTTCGCATAAAGAGACCACTCCCCGTGGCCAAGGCCTGTCAACTGAGGTAATCAGCCTGTCAATTTTCTACCTTTGGAACATGAGGGTCAGAGAGCGCTGGAACAAAATGTTCTGCCCATATTAGAATTCTGGCTACTTCGAGCCACAAGGACACTTTTTGTGCCCCTTGGTGATTGACATATGCCACGGCCTTGGCACTGTCCGATTGATTCCGTACCGGACACCCCTGAAGACGAACAGTCCAATGGACCAGACAAAGTCTGATCGCCCAAAGTTCCAGTATGTGGATTGGTAGTCTGGACTCCCCCAGTCCAGACCCCCTGAGCACAATCCGTACCCAAAACACCTCCCCACCCGGACAGGCTGGCATTTGTGGTGACCACCGTCCAGTACAGGGGAAGGAAGGATTTGCCCTGTCGAAGAGCCGGAGAGCGAAGCCAACAGATCAGGGACCCTCTCGTACCCCGACTCAGCTGGATCGGATTGTCTAGAGACTGCGGATTCTTGTCCCACCTGGCAAGAATCTCTCTCTGCAGAGGTCTAGTGTGGAACTGCGCAAATGAAACTGCTTCTAAAAAAGGTAGATACCATCAGGCCCAGCACCCGCATGCAATTGCTGAGAGACAACCAACTGCTGGGCAACAGGAGTTGAATAGCATCTTGCCACTTCTGGCGCTTGTCCAGCCGAAGAAAACACCCTGGCTGAGGCTGAGTCAGACCCAGATAGTCTTGGTGGATGGAGCCAGAGCAGACTTCTGGAAGTTTAAAGTCCAACTGAACTCCTGTAGAGTTCGCACAGTGATGTCCAGGTTGTCCTGTAGAGCAGTCGGAGACTCTGCTCGCAGAAGATAGTCTAGGTACCCCAGCACTGCAATCCCCTGCTGTCGCAACAATGCTAGCACCGGAGCCAACACTTTGTCAGCACCGGAGGAGCTGAAGCGAGACCAAAGGGTAACGACATGAATTGAGCATGCTTCTCATTCACGGCAAATGGAGGAAACGCTGATGATCGACACATAATGCCACTAATGTACGAGTGGACCCCATTCGAAACTTCTGTACCCACACAAGCGGTTCATAGTCTTGAGGTCCAGGATTGGACATAACCGGCCTTCCTTCTTGGGAACTGTAAACAGATTTGACTAGAAACCTTGAAAACGTTCCAATTTTGGAACCAGAACAATCACCCCTTGTTGTAGAAAGACTTGCACCGCCCCAAAGAAACCCACAGGCAGTCTGAGGACAAAACGCAGATTGAAACAAAAGAACCGAAACTCGATCTTGTAGCCAGACTGAATCAGCTTGTGGACCCCTCTTGTCTTGAATCAGGTCCATGGAGGTCCAGAAAGAAACAAAGACATCCCCCCACCTCAGACATGGGTGAGGGCATCCCTTCAGGTAGAAGAGAGCTTGTCTGCAGGTCTGGAAAAACCTGTTCTCGGCTTACCAGACCAGGTCCTCTTGGAACTCCGGAGAAGGTCCTGACAGACTTAGATCCTGTGTCTTGAGATCCTGAGAGACGAAAAGGCCGCATATGAGCCGAGAAAAAAAAAAAAAAAAAAAAAAAAAAAAGGGCCCACGTCTGCGACGAGACTCCTTGTCCCTGGCAGCCTGTGGAAGAGGAGTACTCTTCCCCCCTGTAAGACCCTTAATGATATCCAGAGATGTATAGTAACTAAGTAGAACTACTTCACTACTGTACTTAAGTACCGAAATGCGGTATCTGTACTTTCCTAGAGTAGTTTTTTTCCTTCTTCCACTTTTACTTCACTACATTTTTTCAATGATTTCAATACTTCTACTCCGATATATTTTTTTTTGTGCTGCATAGTTACTCGTTACAATTATAAAAATTACCACTGCCAGAACAGTAGATGGCAGGTTTCATGAAGCTCAAAACATGTGTATTATCAGCGCAAACGAAAATAAATGCTACTGTATGTATCAATAAAAGCTGCATTTGAAATAATAAAAAAACAATATGATGCTCAAACTTTTGACTTCTTTCTTTAATAAACTACATAAAAAAGTACTTGTACTTTTACTTTCAGTACTTGAGTAGCAATTTAAAAAAAAACTACTTGCAATACTTAAGTACAAAAAATGTTGAATACTTTAGTACTTCTACTCAAGTCACTTTTTGATCGAGCACTTCCACTTCTACTCAAGTCAGTTTTTTGATCGAGCACTTGTACTTTGACTCAAGTATGGGTTTCGAATACTTTATACAACTCTGAGATATCATCCATATCATGCGCCAAAGAACCACAGCCTAGAAATGAAGGGAGCTGCATCCAGAGAGGCATCACAGACAATTCCAATCCCTGGACCAACTGGTCTGCCAGCCTCGCAAGGGCAGGGGGGAAGCTGTTCCCCCTCCAGATCCTGGCGCAAAAGCTTTGCCCACTCCATTAAAGACTGGCACACCAATACTATGGTGAACACCGGCCTAAGGACCGAACCGGCCACAGGAAACATGTGGCGGACCAAAGTCTCGGCTCTCCTGTTAAAAGGGGTCTTTAAAAGCCAGAGACTCCTCCACTGGATTAAAGTGGATTTATTCAGCCTTGAACCCGAGAATTCACCACAGGTGGGACTGTCCACTTTGTGACTCTAAAAAAAATAAATAAATAAATAAAAATGGGCACCGACCCTTTGCGTTTAGATCACTGACTCACGACAATTTTGTCAAAATAGGCGGGAAAAGGGAATATCTTTGCCGTTTTTGGGGAGGACAGGCGCCTCCGACGCAGCAGCTGCATTCTCCATTTTTAAAGTGTCCCGCGCAGATACAATCAGTGCATCCACCAGCGCCATTTCATGCGCAGCTGCAGTAGAAGAGGAATCATCCTCACTAACAGAGCATCGCTACATACTAAGCTCACCCTGAAACATAACAGGGGAGACCACCGACTGCGATCCCACAAGAGGACACCGGCCAAATGGACCATCTATGAGACACCCCACAAAAGACAAGGGGGGGGCATCTTATATAGAACATAGCCCCCCTTAAATGTGGGCCGCCCGCCGTGATGCAGACACGCAGGCAGGGTACCCCCGCCCACACAATAAATGGCAACAAGATGGTCACTAAAAAGGAAGTGCCCCCATAGTGCCACCCGGTTAAAGAGGTGCTAAGCTGACCATATGACCCAGCAGGCCACAAGCCGCGGCCTAAAGTTTTGTGGGGGCCCAGCCTAAGGGGGGGGAGTTGGGGACTTCAGCTAGACCTACTTAGGCAACCCCCCCCAGCGGAGGTGACCTAAATTTTGAGGGCACCCCGCCACCAGGATGCGAGCCCCAGCAGATTTGACCATCCAGGGCAGCGGCGGGGAAGGCAGATGCCCACACGGGAGGCAGTGGCTTCAGCCATCCTCGAAAGCGCCGCCTTACATAAGTTCCGCCAAGTAGATCGCAAAGCCGCAGCATAAATCCGGCCGCACGAGGCACATACCCGTGAATGGTAAAACATCCACTCCCCCAGCCCAACAACTGCCACAGGGAACCCCGAGGACATCCCTGCCCCAGCCAACCCCCAGGATGGCAGGGAACACTGCTCAACCCCCCCTTGTGCCTCAGGGGAAACCCGGTCAGCAGCCCGGTTAACATCAGCAGCTCAGCCATCAACCTGGTCAACATCAACTACAGCCAACCCCCCCACAGGAGCACGTGGAAAAGCCAGCTCACAACCGCACCAAGGGAGGGGGGGTGGCTGAAAGACCCATAGTGATCGTTTAGAGGGTCGGGGGGGGGGGGGACCCAGGGGTCCGAGTGTCCCAGGGATGGGTCCATATCCACCCCAAAAGACCACCAGGGAGAGGGGGAAACACTACCTACCACAACCATGGAGCCGGGTGGGCACCGCACCATCGGAATAGGGGTGCTGCAGGCCAAGAGGCATGCTGCAACTCAGGCTAGTGTAGTGGGGCTATGTCGCGGCTGACCTAACGTGGAGCTGAGGCCTGCACACGCTCGCTGGATGGACTGGGGAGACCGTCGCCCAGTCCAGCAGTTGATTAGAGTTTTTACAGGAATATAAAATATTACAAGTGGAAAAAAATTCCATTTAAAAAAGGAAAAAATGCCAGGACCAGAGATCCCAGCAAGGAACTCCTGACTATTCAGAAAAAAAAAAAAACGGAATGCCTAGAGCAGAGTGTGGGAGTATATCCCCTAGGACTGCCCCATAGGCAAGGTAAAGCTTTATCCTGCCTAGTGTCCAACTCCAGAAGGGGGCAGCATAAGCCAATGGTTAAGATTCTCGAGCTGTGTCAGTCAATGAACGAAAGAGAAACAATATTTTAGAAATAAACATTACAGCATGCACCCAAGAGACTGCTCTTTTGGAGCATTTTGGGTTCTGGTAAAGCTTTAAGAAGATATATCTTTCTATAAATATATCGTCATAAGGCCCAGTTAGAGGGGAGCAAGTCAGAACTCAGATGTTAATGAATATCAGCCTGAGAATTGTAAGGGGACACAGTGATTTGGCCCAACAGTGTTCATCTGTAAGTTTAGGCTGAACTGCCCTTTAACAAAATTATTAAAGGGAACATACAGCTGTTTGGTATTTTACATATGGATATGGATATGGATATTATGGATATTGTGTAAATTTCAATTCATCCAGGAACTAAAGCTAGAGGCTTCCTTCACATTTTCCTCTGTCTGCTTAGAATAGTAAATATATAAAAAAGGGGAAAAGAATCTGCGCTCGGACAACAAGAAGTTAAAATAATATTGAGGATCCTGAAGATAAATGTGAAGGCAGCCAACTAAATGATAGATTACAAATCATACAGGCATATATAAAAGGTGTAGTAGCGCCAAACACTGTAACTAAATATTAAACAATGTAGAGTGTCCACAATAAGTCCCAACAGTCCAAGAGAGATGAGAAGTAGTGGAGACCAATTCCCAATATCAGAGCCGTGCGGATGAAAAGAAGCCAACACCCAAGCGTGGAAATATGCCAACTGCTTACCAGATATTAGATGGATATGGGCGATGCAATAAACTCAAATTGGGCCATCAATGACAGACAGTGCCAACGGTATAACTCATCGATTCCCAGTGTTTATCCGTTGTACATGTCTCCAAATTGCTCACTACACTGTCTGTTCCGTCTTGGGGTTTCTCTAAGCTATGACCATTTTACTATTTCATAGAATAGTAAATAGTCTGTTTACAGAGCTAAAGAGCTCAAGTGACGTTGGGCTCTCCTATTCACCTTTATAGGACCTGAAGTTGTGTCTACGCACTGGAGTACAGGCAGCAGTGTAGGGCTACCATGCTGCATCTGAGGTCTGATTTTTGGTATGTTACCTAAGGGGAGGTTGGTGAACACAGGTATTTAATAGAGAAATGAGAGCTGCCACTGCTGAAAGTGCTCCAGCACTGCCCCCCACCCTTACTATCCCTTCTCCAAATCAATATCCCAAAACAAGCATGTACGTATAATGGGTCAGACACCTGATATGCCCGTGCTTTTCCCATATCAGGAAGGATGATGATGACAGCCCTAGAGCAAGTACCTTTAAATACAAATCAGTTGTGGCAACCTACCAGGTGTATAGAACAGAACATGCAGAAAATGTGTCCACATTGTGAAATTTGGCTTATTTAACAGACCAAAGCAAGCAATTAAGAGACATTTATTGTTATCATTTACATACACTTTAGGTATAAGAACTCTTGGTATTTTTAGGTATGTAATATCACCCAAGCTGACCTTAAAAAGAAAAGTCTATGTGCTAAAATGGACTTTGGGTTATGCTGCTGTCTGCTGGAGGAATAGACAATGGCAAAAAACAAAAAATGTAGGTCTGCCTAGGATAGCCTATCATATATTGTGTATGTGTATATTCATAAAGATAAACCTAATTTCTTTAGCTCTGCTGTGTAAAAGACCAACATATTTCAGCTAGCACCATTTATTTTTTCTCACATCAACATGCTTTTTCTTCAAATCAAGATTCTTTTCTGCACTGCTGCTGGAACTGAACTGGTCTCCCTTTGACTTTTCTTATCCAGGGTGGCCATCTCCAGCCTGGTTGTTGGTGTGCCGCGTCAGAACCCTGTAAGGGATAGCTTGACATTAACCTGAGCCCTGGGCTCCACATAGTGCTCTTTTCAGACTCTGTTTTGATAAAAAAAAGTTTGCCGCAGAGTGCTATCCAGAGCCACTGATAGTCATTAGCACTTGCCCCTCAGAAGACTCTGTGTGAGGACCAATCAGGCAGATTCAAGTACATAGGTTGCTGGACAAATTTATAATTGCCTGTTTCCTGCTAATTTCCACAGAAGGGGTTAATGCTGTTGGACAGAGTTATGATGTCATCCACTGGTTGGAGGGCGTCTCTTTACTGCCCATACAGCATTGAGGAAGCATTTCTTTCTGCTACACCTACTTCCCAAACAGAGCCAAGGAACTTTGATCTTCAGTCTGACTTTGCCCCACCTATAATGACTTTGGTCATCTCAGGCTTGTCTACTGAGCAACATCCTAGAGCTTCAGCCAATTTGGCTGTCTTTGCAGCAATGGACCATTCCTGCTGGAGGGTAACGCGATCCAGATTTAGTCTGACGTCAGGACAGTGGCATAAATCAACCACCAGAGGGAGAAACCAGGAGTCTCGTTGCGACAAGAAAGGTAGATTGGATTTTGTCATGGGCAAAACTTCACGTTCCAGACTTGTCCGCTGTGCACATTTAAAGTGTGGAAAATTGACAGGCAGAATTTCTCAGCCAGCAGTGTATGGACCTGGGGTAATGACCCTACGCTCAAAGGATTTTCAGGACCTGTGTAACAAGCAGTGGACACTGAATGAAGACCTCCTGCGTTGATGTTCAACAACAAGCTAGACTGGTTTGTGTCTAGGTACAGGGATTCTCTTGTGGAGATAGTGGATTGTTCTGGTGACATAGTTAAATGACCACTAAGTGTTACCAGGTAGTTTTTCAAGAAGGTTAGTAAGGCTACGGGAAAATGAATGGCCACAAGATCACAATGCACAGACCACTCCTGAAGACAACAGGATTAATGAAAAGTGAATCGGCTGGGTCTTTGCATTGTGACGTCATTGGGTTAGAAGGGGAGAGCGCAGGCAGAGAGACTGGAGTTGCAGCGCCTCCTACATGACTCAGCCCAGAGTTTCCTCAGTGATTGGAAAGCACTTTTTATTGAGAGTGACTGTCATTTTGACTATGACTTAATATATTGTTACACTTTGTTTCTTCTCCTGAGTAATGTGCAGAAAGGACTCAAGCATATCACACATATTGATAATAAAAACAGACCGGCTTTATTAAAAGAGGTCAGTAACACCTGGTGAATTTGTTTAATCACGGGGGAGAAAGAAGGTGAACAATGAAGCACTGACTGGGAGCTGAGTGATGTTTGAAGCAAAACTCTTAAGCCTCGTACACACGCACCGATTGTTGGCCGACCGAGCGGCCGTCTTTTGTCCAGTGTTGTTGTGTTGGTTGAAATGTGCTCTAGACTGCACACGAATTTTGTCAGCCAACAACAACCGACTGCAGAAGTGATGTCATGTTCTGGTTTACTTTCCGTGTGTTTTTTCTTCTCTGAGCATGCCCAGTCTTGCTCATCACATTTTTGTCTGCCGAAATCTGTACTGACTGAAGAACAATCGGCCGTTCTGGTGACGGCCAACAAAAATTTTATAGCATGCACATCAGATTTTGTTCGGCCGAAAAGTCGCAGTCGGTTGTCGGAAGCATCATACTAACAAGCCGACAATCTGCCGATCGGACGTTGGCCGAAAATTCACGGCCAACAATTGGTGCGTGTGTATGAGGCTTTAAACCACACTCAAAAGTCTTCTTCCACTATGTGACTGTTTCCAAGAACTGTACAAAATTACACTTTATATTATGGGCTATGCTTGTTCGTTAATTGCACTTACAATATGAACTGAATTTATATATGTCACCTTTTGTGCTTTCTATAGCCCCATAACAAATTAAATTTTTTATATATTATCAGTTGATTTATTTTGCAGTCACATAGGGGTAAGTGCTGTACATATTATATTCTGGATTAATGCGATCCATATTATAGTTATAGTGGCTTTAGAGAGGAAAATAGGATTTGTGTGCTCACCATAAAATCCTTTGCTTGGAGTTCACTGAGGGACACAGGAAGCTTTTCACTTTCAAGTTATGTCAGACAGGAGGACTGGACACTGGCAAATAAACAAACCATAGGCCAGCTCAGGATAAACCCTCCTTCTACCAATATGCCTCAGTTTTGTAGAAAAGTACAGAGAGCATGATCATAAACACTGAGGGATGGGACCTGCGTCCCTCAATAGACTCCAAGAAAAGGATTTCACGGAGAGTAAAAAAAATAAAATATTTCTCTTTATGGACAACATTGTTGCAGGAGGAAGTCAGCTAAAGGAATATGTTCTCTTATGTTGGATGATAATACATAACCATGTACCAGTCTACTGTAAGAGAATTTTATACACTTGCAAACTAACCGCCAACTAATATTTTTGTTAAACTTAAGACATCAGCAACAAGGTAAAAAAAATTATTCTAATCCATTTTTTACCTGCTGAACGGCCGCAAGACTATGCAGCTGTGCATTGCTTAGCTGCTGTTGCAACATCAACTGGTGAAAATACTGGGCTGCATTTGGTTGTCTGTGTAAAGCCTGGAGAGCCTGCAGAGAAAGTAATACATCAAAGATTACATGACACATACAGGCCTTGAACTCAATAGATTATCTACACCGACATTAGAGCTCAGGGCGGGATGCTGCAATGTGATCCGGTTAATTTGTAACAAGGGTGCTGGATAAAAAATCTCTACACAAACAAAAAAAATAAAACAACACAAATATGCCTGCATTATGTTGTCAAAATCAAACTTCATTAGAAATCAATCATGATTTGTAATTTTGTGGACTTTGGCATGACAATATCAGTTTTAAGAAAATCTGTCACTTATCATTCAAACCAATGACCTGTAGTGAAAAGGCTGGTATGAGTTTCAGGGCAGGGTGTATTTGCACAGCCTAAACCAGAATTAAACCCATCGATTTAACAGTTTCTCAAAACAGTTACGTTCAAGGCATGCCGCGAATGATAACGGTCACAGTTGCTTGTGCTCTCACCTAGACTGTGAAATGGCTAATGTCATAACTGATCACATACTTGCAGCACCATGGCAACTGCAGATCAAACAGAGCCCAAGATGTTAGCTTCCTTGACTGTAAAGGATAGGAGGGTTTACTTCTGCTTTAACTCAAACAGGACACAGAAAAATAAGACTGGTTGTCCAGCACAAATTACCAGCCTAGGCTATGAGAAGCCATAACAAAAAAGTGATAGATTGATTTTATGCTGCCCATGGAAGATGTTTTAAAGGCCTATTTACAAAAGGGATGCAAAATAATGCCTTCTCATTTTCACTATGCTTTGCACTATTAGGCCTTGTTCACACATGCTCAAACTACTGACGCTTAAAAAAATGTGCCCACAATACTCTCTATGCTGCCGGGATCCTACAAACAAATTAAGAAAAGTCTGATTAGGCACTTCCTGACAGCAGCCCGATCTGTGATCGCCAGATGTTGGCTGCAGCCTGATCCACCATCTCTGGCCACTTGGGTTTATGAAATGAAAAATATTAAAATATTGAGTATATGGAAAGCATGATTGCCAGAGACGAGGACCAATTTGAATCTCACTGCCTAATTAATGTCAACGGTTTGGACTCATTTTTATTATTCTTACAATTTTGCCTCTTTTATTGCTACTACTATTTGAGTGCACACAAACTTTCTGGAACCCATTAGGGGCACGTGCCTTTTTACAAATGTTCAGTGACCAAGTCCCCTCCTCCCTTCACCCCCCCCCTTTTTTTTTTCTCTTCCTTGGTTTTCAATACTTTTTTCCT
Source organism: Pelophylax lessonae (assembly GCF_965119305.1). Taxonomy (NCBI): domain Eukaryota; kingdom Metazoa; phylum Chordata; class Amphibia; order Anura; family Ranidae; genus Pelophylax; species Pelophylax lessonae. The sequence goes on from NC_138776.1 coordinate 82,656,053, forward strand.
TATGTTATAGCATCCTGGACAGAGGTTGGTTTTCCAAATGGAAATCCATATATGTAGACAATATCGCCTCTAAATTTGAACCTATTGTTTTCTGCTCGTTTGACTTTTATTACTATACCTAGCATGTATTTGATTAGCTTTTGCGAGGATTTTTGTTCTTCCTCTCTTTTTGGTAGAATTTGACCAAATTGTTAGGATTTCTACTGATCTCATTGTAATGCCCCTCTATGTCTGGTTTCCTGTTATGGATACGTTTGTACCTTTCTGGTCCATCATGGACATTTGACTTTTGTACTTCATTATCTGCAAAACTTAATATAGAGATTAAACATAAAAAACGTGCCTATAGCGTTAATGTGAGTTGCTTGTGGAGTTTGACTGGCAGTTAACGCGCACATTAAAAACACTCCCCGTATGCCCTTGTGTTTGATGTGTGTTACAGGATCGTTTTTTTATTTTTTGCTGTTGTGAACAAGACCTAACACATCACAAATGCAAACACATGCCTGCGTGTTTATGGTGCGTTACCATAGACTTGAATGGAAGGAGTTGAGATGCTTCAACTCCTTCCAAACTCCACATAAAGCCTTATTTTTGAAGTGCAGCATCAGGACACAAATGCTTCAGATTTTGATATTGCGAAAAGCACTATGTGCTGCTCACTTTATCAATTGCAGTCTGCTTTACTAAAAGTTTGAGGAAAGTTAAAAGGTGCAACAAACTACTGCTTTTAATATAAGTGCGAACAGGGCCTAAAACCACAAAAATTATTTTTTTCTGCAAAAGTGTGCTGGGGAAAAAAAATAGGCAAAAAAAAAAAAAAAAAAAAGGAGATTGATTACAAGAAAACCAAAAAATGAGTAAGGTTAGTTCTCTAGATCCCCTTCTTTGAAAACAATGGACCACTCCAGTTTAAAGCTTAGCTCCTGGCAGATATAAAATTAATCTGGTTATGCATTTTTAAAGCTCAACAGAACACTTTTGATATACCACCGTAATCCAGTCAAGCTGCATTTATAATAATAAAAAAGGTAAATAACCCTGTGCTGGTGGCACAAAGTGGAGTCAGACTGCTGCTCTCACACAAAGCAGAACAACCCTCAAATAACAGCACTGATCAGGGAGAGGAAGCAAAAGCACAGTAGTTTGTATGAACAGGTGAAGTTTCTTTACAGAAAACCATTTTGTGAGAGAGACATGTTCACTGTGGGAAGCTTCCCCCATTATACAGTAAATCGGGAAAACTAGTGGAAGGGATATTAAGGAGAGTAAAATATAAACCATCCTTCTTTATAAACAGGTTTCTTAGGGTTAAAGTAGAACTATAGGCAAAACTTTTTTTTTTTCCCATTTTGGATAAAGGAAGGTTAAAACCCCTGTCAATTTTTTTTTTCCGCCATCTGTGTCCCATTGCGGAGATTTCCCCTCACTTCCTGTCCCATATCCAAACAGGAAGTGAGAGGAAATCCCTGCAAATTAAGGGAATTCCTTGGGGACCTCCAGGTCACCATAACTAGTGTCCTCATAGAAAGATTTCCCCTTTTGTGAGGACAAGTTTCCTACTTTTGTGAGGACAACCTAAAATTTTGGATTTGCTTTTACATTCAATGATAATGGTAAACAGGACAAATAGAGAGGGTGAATCTCTTTAACAAGGGGACACAGACAGCAATAAAAACTGATAAGTGTTCTTATTCTTCTCCCCCCTATCCAAAGCAAAAAAAAAAAGAAGTTTTGCCTTTGGTTATACTTTAAACCTTAAAATGTTTGTTCTCTGATCTCGTTCCCCAAGTCCCAACCGACACAAATCCTGAAAAAATCATCTTACAACATAAAAAATGACTGCTCTTGCAAAATGTTTTCACGTTCAGTAGTTTTAGGTAACCCTCACATGCAGTGATGTTTGATGTACCAAAGAACACTGCATCATTTAGTCCAGGTTCACACTGGTGCAATGCAGGAAGCCCTGCCAATCAGTGCCGATTCCCACATAGCACCAGATTCGCACAATGGTTCACACTGAGATCTGCGAATCGCTGGGGGTGTCAATGTACAGTTAACCCGATTGGTTCGCAGATCGCAGTGCGAACTGTAAAATGGTGCAGGAATCAGATTGCATAGGTGTGAACATCCATGCGATCCAATTCCAATGCAAACCAAAAAAGGGTCCTGCACCATTTTGGTGCGAATGTGATGCGATTTCAGCCATACATTTTTTATGGCTAAAATCGCATCGCACAGACATTGCATGTGATCTGCAGTGCAATGCGGTGCAGATAGTGTGAAACGGCACTTACAGAAGAATTTATTGCTATTAAGGTGTCCGATGTATACAAATAATGTAGATGCCATTTACCAGCATGCCATTGCAAAACTTCAAAGTTTAAAAATCATAAATGGGTAATGTTCAGAATTAGAGAGAACAATGCAATAATCCTAAAAGTAGAATGTCAAGCACTTTAATGACATCTTTGTGAAACTCTGTACAGAATGAGATATTTACCTGCACAGCCTGGCGCTCATACAGGGACATCTGAGAAATCTGTGGGCGGGAGCTGGCGCTAGAGGCAGTGTTCCCATTGGTGGAAGTGGAATTCTGTTCACTCTCCGTCTCCATGTTGGTGCCCAGAACTGCAATTTAAACAAGCACTTCGTTAAATGAACGCAATATTTTCAAACATTTTTTAAAATTAGATATTATGCAATTATGCTTACATTTTATGAGTTGTGCATGCTAAATCTAATTGTTGTGTGTTACCGGCTACCCTTCCCTTCTATAAATAAGGCCCATTTCATGCGGGCAGACTGATCAGGTCCACCGGTCAGTTTTTTAAGCGGACCCAATCAGGCGATTCATTGCCCTCTATGGAGCGGCAGATGTGAACAGACATCCGATCTGATCCTGTCCGCTAAAAACAGACAGCTGGGGGATCCATTCCCCATCCATCCGTTTCTATCTGACCGCCCATTGAGGAAAGTGGACTGTGTCCGTGTCTGCTCTGCATAAATGGAGCAAACACGGACCTGTCACCCGCTTGCTCAGCAGGGATCAGCAGACAGATTCCCTGCTAAGCTGGCGCAGTCCGCCTGTCTGAAAGGGGCCTAAATTAGGAAAACAGAGCTTGCCAGACCTTAAGGCTCGGTTCACACTACGTCACTCTGACTTAGGGGGCGACCTGTGAAGTCGCGTGCAGCGCGACTTCGGCGCGACTTGCACGGACTTTATAAAATGAATGTCTATGCAAGTCGCTCCAGGTCGCCCCGAAGTAGTACAGGACCCTTTTTCTAAGTCGGAGCAACTTGCGTCGCTCCTATTAGAACAGCTCCTGTACCAGTCAATGGACCGCGACAGTGCGTGACTTGTCAGGCTGACCAAGTCGCCTGACAAGTCGGACTAGTGTGAATGGACACTTAAGAGTCCATTCACACTAATACGACTTGTCAGGCGACTTGGTCAGCCTGACAAGTCGTGCACCGTCGCGGTCCATGTGTAGTACAGGAACGGTTCTAATAGGAGCGACACAAGTCGCTCCGACTTAGAAAAAGGGTCCTGTACTACTTCGGGGCGACCTGGAGCGACTTGCAGAGACATTCATTTTATAAAGTCCGTGCAAGTCGTGCCGAAGTCACGCTGCACGCGACTTCACAGGTCGCCCCCGAAGTCGTGCCGCTTCAGTGTGAATGCGGTCTAAAAGATGCAGAAAAAAAAATAAACATAAAAACCTAGTTCTTAACCAGGATACCAGACAAATGTAAAAACATTGGATGGGGATCAATCCTCACTAGTTTACACCTAGGCACATTCCCCCAGGATGCTTCAAAGGCCTTTCTGGCCGTAAATAGCATCACAGTAATTTATAACATTCAACTTTTTTAAATGTCTTTTTAATTGTGTAATATTGACATATTAAAAGGATTCTGCTATATTTATCACTCTTAAAAACTGATGTGCTAAAAATAGACCGGAAGCAGAACGATCAGATTACACACCCTGCTGCATTACTTAAATGAGGAAACCCAGCATCATTTAAGCCAGAATATTTGTGAAATACTGTAAATGCAGGGCGTTATGTGCCCACCCCTGAGGGGACATCACCACGGCGCCCTTTCATTTTAGTATATTGATGCAAAGAGCAGTGATGAAGTCATCATATTCGTGCAGCCCTGTGCAGGGCCGGCCCTACCATGGGTGCCGCTGGGTCCATTGCAGAACTTTGAGAGGGACAGCAAATTGACTCCAAGATTTTTCTTTCTTTTTTATAGCAGTTTTGTGTGTCATCAGTTAGTTACGGGTGGCATTTTCCCATCTCGTACTGCCGCCTGTAGTACAAACTGATGAGTATGAGGAGGCAGAGTGTCTCCTCCGGAGAACTGTTATGTGTGCAATGACCTCAGACATCAGCGCACTCCATCTCAGGCAGGGCAGGATGGATGTTCTAGGGCAGTGGGCACTGTAGAGATAAGAGGATGGATCTTCTAGGGCAGTGGGCACTGTAGACATAAGAGGATGGATCTTCTAGGGCAGTGGGCACTGTAGACATAAGAGGATGGATCTTCTAGGGCGGTGGGCACTGTAGACATAAGAGGATGGATCTTCTAGGGCGGTGGGCACTGTAGACATAAGAGGATGGATCTTCTAGGGTGGTGGGCACTGTAGACATAAGAGGATGGATCTTCTAGGGCGGTGGGCACTGTAGACCTAAGAGGATGGATCTTCTAGGGCGGTGGGCACTGTAGACATAAGAGGAAGGATCTTCTAGGGCGGTGGGCACTGTAGACATAAGAGGATGGATCTTCTAGGGCGGTGGGCACTGTAGACATAAGAGTGACAGGAGGACGGAGGACAGACAGTGGGTGTTTGGTGGACCAGTACGGTGGTGAGTTATGGAAGAAGATAACAGTATAATATTTTATAAAGGTTGTATTTCTATATTATAATATTATAATGGATGTGGGGACCTTTTGTTAGGCGTGATTTTTTTTTTTGGGGGGGGGGGGGGGGGCAGCATTTTTATCTTGGACCCAGGCAGCACAGTGTCTTGGGCCAGCCCTGGCCCTGTGTATCATAGTGGACTGCCCATCATCAATGAGAAAACTGAAGAGGAACCAGTCTGTCATGTGACCTGAAGATTTCTGAAAGGATATAAAAGAGAAACTGCACAACATACGCCAGGTAGGGAGGGGGTGACTGGCTGCCATGGAGGCTGAGCCTGTAGTCGAGTTAACGCCAACAGGATGAGCAAGAAAGCCTAGTAACTAACTTTTTCTAAAAGAGGCCATTGAAGACAGGGTTCCTCTTAGATTCAGCTGCACTGGATAGAAAGAAATGTCTGTCAAGTTTTTGTTCAGATGAACAGCAATCTGCAGCTTCAATGATCACACTTTGCTTCCTGAGCAACTATATAAGCCTTGCTGCATGAATAACAGGCTCCATTCATCTCTATGGATAAGTGCAGCTGCCATATAAACCCAGCGGGATGGAGTGCATGATGGACACTGGCTGCCACCTATTTGTGTGCATTTTCTAACTGCCAACGCATATGCCAGCACTTATCAACATTGTGCTTAAAGGAGGAGCTCCAGGCACCTTCAGAAAGAATAATAAGCCAATAGCTACAAATATGTAGCTACTGACTTTTAATATTAGAACACTTACCTGTCCACAAATTCAGCCGTGTTTTTACCCGAGACGATTTTTTAAATTGACTCTCAGGTGCTGCCGCCGACATCTCGGCTAAGGGAAACTAGCAGTGAAGCTTAGCGGCTTCACAGGCGGTTCCCCATTGCGCATGCACGAAGCACGCTGCACTTTGCGAATTGCCTGGTGACGGGGGAATGGGGAGGGGGGCCGCAGAGAACTGAGCAGGAAGTGGGAGCGGGTACCTGTCAAAACCAGATACCCGCTCCCCCCGAAAGGTGCCAAATGTGGCAGTGGGGGGTGAGGCAAACAAGCAGAGCTTCCCTTTTGGGTGGAGCTCCACTTTTAAATTATAGCTCCCTTCATCCAACAATCCATAAAAATGAATGGAGCCTGCCACTCATGCAGTGAAGACCATCCAACTGCTAAAGCAGAGAGTTGCATCTCCAAAGCGGATTACTGCTCATCAGAATAAACCCTAAATGGTGCGGCTTTTAGATTCTTCACAATTTGGTGTAGATTTCCACTTCCAGCTGCAGAGGGGCAGTGAAGACTGCTAGGCCATCCATCAGTGGGGCTACTAGACAGGAATTTGGTGGTGTGCTGCAATGTACATTAGCAGCTTCACCTTAAAGATGAACTTCTAGATCAGGGGAGGAGTACCTACGTCCCGGGGGCCATATGCGGCCCTCGAAGTCATTTGGTCCGGCCCCCCATGCAGCTGATCTGTCAGAATGGAGCCAATGCTTCCTGTATAGTTCCAGCTCCGTTCTGACAGTCTGAGTGAGTCACAGGCGGAGTGATATCAAATGCACTCCGCCTGTGACCAATACAGGAAACATCGCCTCTTCCTCCAGCGCGGCGCCGCTGCTAGCCAGCATTTCCCGCCAGCAGCACACACAGCAGTACCAGCCAGAGCCAGCAGTACCCACAGCAGTATAAGCCAGAGCCAGCAGTACCCACAGCAGTATAAGCCAGAGCCAGCAGTACCCACAGCAGTATAAGCCAGAGCCAGCAGTACCCACAGCAGAACCAGCAGTAGCACAGCAGTACCAGCCAGAGTCAGCAGTACCTACAGCACAGTACCAGCCAGCAGTACCCTCAGCAATACCAGCCAGCAGTACCCTCAGCAGTACCAGCCTGAGCCAGCAGTACTAGCCAGCAGTACCAGTCAGCAGTACCCACAGCACAGTACCAGCCTGAGCCAGCAGTACCTACAGCACAGTACCAACCTGAATCAGCAATACCCATAGCAGTACCAGCCTGAGCCAGCAGTACCAGCCAGCAGTACCCACAACACAGTACAAGCTAGCAGTACCCACAGCAGTACCAGCCAGCTTTACCCACCTGCATTACCCGCCAGCAGTTCTTTTCAAAACTTACCACCACAAAGTCGACTCCGCTCCAGACTGACCAACGCAAACCTGGAAAACCAGTTGAGAGTAGCTAATACCAGCTAACATCACACACCGCACCAAAGAGAAGCGGTTGCAGCCATCACATTAGGGGTGAGTTAATTAAATTTTTGACCAAATATAACAGGCACATTTTTAAGTTGATAATTTTGTACGGCCCCCGAATGATTTTATAAATACCCAAATGGCCCTTGGGAGAAAAAAAGGTTCCCCACCCCTGTTCTAGATAATCAAATATTGTTTAAAGCGGAACTTTAGGCACAAAAACTTTTATATGTATTCCTCAATAACCACAAAAGTACATAAATACACTTTGGGTGTACCAGATACTTTTGCAAACCCAGATATTACCTTACTAATAGATGGGACATCACCACTGTGCTGTACATAACCTGTACAGAGAGCAGAGCTGTGGGAGGGACCCAGCAGGCCCCACCCACTACAGGCTCCCTGTAGAAAACTACAGGAGTGGGAGGAGACAAGACCAGTCACTCTGCACAAGAGAGAGCCGCAATGACGGGTCTTTATTATAGGAAGCTCCTACACAGAGGCAATGTTTTATGCTGGAATACTGCACAGATCTGGAAGAAATACACCAAGTACACCAAGATTCAAGTAAGACTAACATGTATTTACAACAGGGCTCGACAAACCCCGGGCGCCAGGTAGCATTGGCGACTAGAATTAGCGACCTGGCGCCTGGGGTGCACTGAAGGAGGTGTCCTGTCCCTTTTGCGCCCCCCACCCCCTCCTCGAGTGCACAGACTACCGCGCCATTCGATAATTGAGGCCGCGGCTTTTCGGCCTTCTTCAGTGAGAGAACGGGGAACTGGCACCCTCTTGTGGTGGCCAGGAGTTTGACAAGCAGTCACTAATGGCTCTGTTTCCACTGCCTGTCCTCAATGCCTGCCAATCTCCTTACCAAGAGGAGATGAGACGGACGTTTTTGCAGGAGTGTGGTTATTATTATTATTTATTTTTTAAATTATTAAAAAAAAATTATTTTTTTCAATTATTATTAAAAAAAAAAAAATATATATATATATATATATATTTTTCCTCATCGCCATGCCACAGCCACACAGCCGAAGGCCCCTTTCACACGGGCTGTCTGATCATGTCCGCCTGTCAGTTTTTCAGGCAGACCTGATCGGACCCTTCAGTCTCCTCTATGGAGCGGTAATCTGACGCCATCTGATCCTGTCCGCCAAAAACAGACGGATGGTGGTTCTTTTTTTCTATCCATCCTGTGGATCGGATCAGATGGCATCGGATGGAAACAGACAGACAGTCTGTTTCCATCCGATTGCCCTATAGAGGAGAGTGGGGTTCTAGTCATCATTATGTATAAATGTAGTATGTTATTTTTTTGGAAATAAAGCTTGGTTGTTAAAAAAAAAAAAAAACTAGCTCCTAACTTTTTTAGCTGGCTCCTAGATTTCAGGCAAATTTGTCAAGCCCTGATTTACAATATTTGCTTATCATGAAGAACAGCTTAAAGCGGAGTTCCACCCTGGAATACTTTTTTTTTTTAATAAAAATACCCCCGGGACAGTCAGGGCTAGTACATTCCACAATGGCTAGCCTCTGATCTGTCCCGGGTTGCACTTACCTGTTAGGACAAATACTTACCTTGAAAAAGTATTGTCCAGCGCTGCCATCTCAGGTGTGGGCAGCTTGAAGCCAGCGCGATCCTCCTCTGGGTCGTCTTCTTTGGTCCCACGATGCACTGCACCGGCCCCGCCGTCACTTCCGGTGCGCGCACGTCATCCCTCCACAGCTTCTGGGCATGCCCAGAAGCTGTTTAGAAGGGAATGAAGCACGCGCCCCGGAACTGACGTCGGGGCCGGTGCAGGCGCAATGATTCCTGGGAGCGATGACGTTTAGCTCCCAGGAATCATTGCAAAGCCAGGAAGTGATGACGGGCCGTTGCCGAGGAAGGAGGAAGTAAGGCAAGTATATTTTCTTCTCCACGAGGCAAGTAAAAAAAAAAAAAAAAAAAAAAAAAATACGATTATCCATTTGTTTTTCAGGTGACCCGGAGCGAGAAGATGGAAGTATCATTTTAGGGTGGAACTCCACTTTAAGACTCCATGCACACTATAAAAAAAATGTCTGAAAACATTCATAATATAATTTTGTGCCAGATTTTGGCAGCAGTTAGGAGCATTCAGTATTTTTTTTTCTGCGGGCAAATTGCTCCCAAAAACACAAAAAAAAAAAAAAAAAAAAAAAAAGAACATTTCTGCTACTGAAAGCTGAAGCTTCAAAAAAACGCTTCTAGACTAAAATAGTGTGACTGGACACGCCGGATAACACCATTTGCTTCTAGAAGCAGGAAAATAAATGCTCAAAAGTTGCTGCTAGGAGCATTCTTTTTAAGCTAGTGTGCACAGAGCCTTAAAGTGGTTGTAAAGGTTTAAGGTTTTTACCTTCATGCATTCTATACAACCTTCTCTGTGCAGCACCCCCCCCCCCCCCTTTCAGGGAGGTAGCAGAGGTATGTCGCCTTAATGAGAGAATCTATAGACACCCTTTCTGGACTAGGTGCAGGATTATGGAGGAAGCTGTTCAGATAGTTGCCGATCTGGGCTTAAAGGTCCACAACTAACCACAGAGAGGTGTGAAGAGTCCTAACCTGGTCTATGGCCAAAGATACTAAAAGTCAACAGTCAATCTGGGCCTACAAAGTCTGCATTAGTTGCGGCAATGGCAGCAAGAGTTCTACATTATTCTGTGGATATATCTATATATCCTATTACTTGATGCAAACCCATTTTTTATGCTTTATTAGAAAAAAAAAAATAATAATAAAAAAAAATGTATATAATATAAATATAGTGGCGTTTGTATGCATCAAAATTAATTTTCGTGCATTTTTTCCCTGAAAATATCCCTTAATCAATAATGCATAATAATATCAACTGCACAAATATTTTGCAACATAAAAAATTGCAACTGCCACCGTTTTTTTCCCTGGGGTCTCTGCTTTCAGAAATAATAAAACTTTCTGGGGGGTGTTTACAGTAATTTCTAGCATAAAATGCAGATTTTAACGTGCAAAAAAACTGGAAGAATTGCTCCATTAGATAAGTGGTTAAACTTGCAAGACACTTTGGCTACTTCAGAAGGTCAATTCCCAGTACAGACCTCCTTCATCCTAGCACGTCATAGCCCTTTCCTCTTCTGGTAGTGAGTAATTAGTGCCTGTGCTGGCACAGCTCCTCCACCCCTCTCCTCACCTTCCTACATATAGTAACCTGCTGAGGGCTGCCAACACATCCAAGATAGTGGCACCCAACAGCTCTCTTTTACATGCCAACATGATAAGGGAAGCTTTATTTGGATAAATAAGATGTATAAAATACATTAAATGAAGATCTGTTATGGGAAGATTTTTGTTGGAATGAGTGGTCTGGTGAAAGGGTCTTTTTGCAATAAGACCAATGTGTGGCCTCACACATTACAGAATGTACCAATTCCTACAGGATAGTTTACAAGCAAATACTTCAGAAACAATTATAAAACTGTCAAAATTCTGCTAAGAATTTATTATAGGGACGAACACTGATTGCAGCATGAATATTAGATTCCTCTGTATGCACACAAACAGGTCTACTGCCTTGCTAAAGAAGCTGAGGGTAAAGGTGATGGACTGGCCAATCATGTCTCCAGACATAAACCGTATTGAGCATCTGTGGGGCATTCTCAAATGGAAGGTGGAGGAGCGCAAGGTCTCTAACATCCACCAGCTCCGTGATGTCGTCATGGCGGAGTGAAAGAGAACTCCAGTGGTAACCTGTGAAGCTCTGGTGAACTCCATGCCCAAGAGGGTTAAGGCAGTGCTGGAAAATAATGGTGGCCACACAAAATATTGACACTTTGGGCCCAATTTGGACATTTTCACTTAGGGGTGTACTCACTTTTGTTGCCAGCGGTTTAGACATTAAATGGCTGTGTGAGTTATTTTGAGGGGACAGCAAATTTACACTGTTATACAAGCTGTACACTCACTACTTTACATTGTAGCAAAGTGTCATTTCTTCAGTGTTGTCACATGAAAAGATGTAATAAAATATTTACAAAAATGTAAGGGGTGTACTCACTTGTGGGATACTGTGTGTGTGTGTGTGTGTGTGTGTGTGTGTGTGTGTATGTGTATATATATATAATTATTATTTTTTTTTTGGGGGGGGAGGGAGGAGAGGGTACCTAGTATTGACAGATACCCACTTCCATAATAAAATATTTCCAAAAATGTGAGGGGTGTACTCACTTTTGTGATTTTATTACACACACAGTATCTCCCAAAATATTATTCTATCTTTTTATGTGACAACACTGAAGAAATTACACTTTGCTACAATGTAAAGTAGTGAGTGTACAGCTTGTACATTTGCTGTCCCCTCAAAATAACTCAACACACAGCCAACAACTTCCCTGGCGGTAATCCCGAGTATGGCTTGGGGTTAATTTTCAGTACCAAATGCGGTAGCCCCGAGCCACACTCATTATTACCCTGTAGTGAAATTTACCTTGTCCCTAGGATGCCCGATGTCCTCCAGCGGATGCCGGTGTTCTATCAGAATACCGCTACCCATCAGATTCTGCAACCGGAAGGGACGTTCGGAGGAGAAAACTTACTGCGCATGCGCCATGCGTTCCAACATGGGCACTATGCGTTCCAATAGCTTTCCTAATGTGAGAGAACACGAAGCAGCAGCAGACATGTTCTTACACCCACTGAATTTCAGACTGATTTTAGCAGTAAACTCCCCTTATATACTGAAATAGACTATTTCACCACGACAGAGCACACTCAATTTTGCTGCCATTTCACTGCACTTATGGTTTGTTTTTCCTAGGTCATGTGACTCAAACACTGCATCAAAAATAGAACACGGGTGCGTTACCGATGCGTTCTTGTAGTGTTTTCAATGCATTTCAATGGGGAGGTGCATTTTTGGTGCGGTTTTTTAAAATGACCAAAAAAGCAGCAAGCCAGATTTTTAAACACCACAACGGAAATGGACCAGAAGTCATACATAGAATTTAAAGGGATACATTTTTCTTGTGCTAAAGGTGCCAATAAAGGCTGACAAATTCTTATTCATTTAACATTTATGATAATTAAAATGTGGAATAGAACAAAATATTATATAAAAACATATATATTTAAAAAAATTTCTGCACCAAAATTTCCATTCAGTGAACCTCTAGTAAAGTTCCCCTTAAACCAGTTCCCGACCACCCGCTGCAGTTGGCTCTCCTGCACAAACCGACGTAGCTGTACGTCAGTTGCGCGCAGAGTGCTAGGGGCCAAGCGCGGCCCTCCCGACGGCACGCTCCCCCCCCCCCCCCCACTAGGCAGCGGGGATGCCGATCCACAGCCCGCTGGGCACCTGCGATGTCTCCCTGCTGAGAGAGAAGGACGATCAGCTATTGTAAACACAGCTGACCGTTCTCTCTGAAATGATCACAGAGTGCCAGTAATCCTTCTATATAGGATCACAGGTCTCTGTGCTCATTGCACAAGTCCACCCCCCACACAGTTAGAAAGCACCCCCTAGGCTCACACTTAACCCTTTGATCACCCCTGGTGTTAACCCCTTCCCTTCCAGTGTCATTATTATAGTAACAGTGCAAGTTTTTAGCACTGATTACTGTAGTAATGTCACTGGTCCCCCTAAAAGTGTCAAAAATGTCAGTTAGGGGTCCGGTATGTCCGCCGCAATGTTGCAGTCCCGCTTAAAATCTCCGCCATTACTAGTAAATAAAAATTTAATAAATCTTTCCCCTAGTTTGTAGACGCGATAACTTTTGCGCAAACCAATCAAAACACACTTGTTGCGATTTTTACCAAAAATATGTAGCAGAATACAAATTGGCCTAAAAAGGGTGAAAAGTTTTGATTTTTTAAAATTTTTGTTTTGGGAATGTTGTATAGCAGAATGTGAAAAATATTGGGGGTTTTTTTTCCAGAATAGTCGCTCTTTTTTTGTTTATAGCGCAAAAACTCAACAAACAAAAAATAAATTGCACAGGTGATCAAATACCACCCAAAAAAGTTCTTTGTGGGAAAAAGAAAATACATCAATTTTATTTAGGTACAGCGTCGCACGACCGCGCAATTTTCCATTAAAGTAACGCAGTGCCGAATCCCAAAAAAAAAAAAACGGCCTGGTCATTAAGGGGGCAAATCCTTCTGGTCCAGAACTGGTTAAGCACAGGGACTACAGACAGTGCAAGAGTTTTAAAGGTTTTTTTTACCTCTTGGTTTGAGTCGGAAATGGTTAAAATCCCTGACAGTGTTTTTGCTCGCAGCCTGTGTCCCTTTGGGAAAAAAATCTTCCTTCACCCTCTGTCCCCAAACACAACAAGCAGGAGCAGGTGATCTCTAAAAGGAAGAGAAATCATCTCTTGGACAATTATCTTTACAACAAGTGTCTGCACTGGATAATTTCCTCCCTGATCCTTGGTCCAATGACAGCTCAGAATTTGGGGTTTTCCTTCACTTTTCAATCCAGGACAAAGAGGTTGAAGCTCCCCATAGGGGATACAGACAGAAATGAAAAACCTGACAAAGATTGTTATCCTTCCCCCTACTTTATCCAAAATAAAAAAAAGTGGTTTTAGATACACTGTAAAGAGCTCATTGCACATGGGCATAAGTTTTTCTGTATTCAGATCAGCAATATATACAGATGTGAAAGCAGCAGTACTGTACCCTATGGGCCCATGCACAAAGCTTTGCAGCATTAAAAAAATCTGCATTCACAGTCCTGCGTATGGGACATATTTTATGTTTACATGTGCACATCATACAATCGACCTTATTGGCTGCCACCACTGCTGATGGCCGACATGTTTACATAGACAATGTGTAGTCAGCCTAAAGTGGAACTCCACCTGAAAAGGGAATTTCCACTTTTTCTCCTCTTCCTCTCCCACTTATGTCTTTCTGGAAGTGGGTACCTAGTTCTGGCAGGTACCTGCTCCCCCCACCTTCCCTGCCCACAACCTCCTAGAACAGAACACATCACAGGGCCCAGAAGCCCGCAGTACCATTGTGAAAGCGCAGTGTGTCTCCAGCATGCGCAGTGAAAAGTAGGGCTTTAAAGAACCAGGAAGTCACAGCCGGCTTCCCACATCCAAGAACTGGACTGAGTGAGGACAAGGCTCCCGGGATCACTGGACAGGTAAGGGCATGTTTATTAAAAGTCAGCCGCTACAGTATTTGTACTAGGGATAGACCAATATGGTTTTTTCAGGGCCGATACCGATACTGATATTTTGGTCACAACCTATCGGTCGATATTTTGTACATTTAAAGTTTTGAAAAAAAAAAAAAAAAAATTGACACAAACCTGGTACTGAACATGTTAATTGTTGTTTAACCGCTTGCCGACCGCCGCACGACTATATACAGTGGCGGTCAGCCCCTCACAGGCAGAGTGACGTATCGGTACGTCACTAGCCTGGGAGGATCTGGGGAGCGTGCGCCGCCGGCGGCGCGCTCCCGCGCGGTCACGGACCCCCCCCCCCCCCCCGCGCGCGTGTGACCGGCGGACCCGATGTCCGCCGGCCACTCTGCGATCGGCAGGGGAGAGGGAGAAAGTCAGGTGGCTTGTGTAAACAAGCTGCCTGTCATTCTCCTCAGTGTAAAGACACTGATCACACGGATCTACTACGTAGATCCGTTGATCAGTGTCCTTACAGCTCAAGCCACAGCCAATCACAGTAGAAAGCACGCCCCTAGGGACACACACAGCCCCTCCCTCCCAAATAAAGTTAACCCCTTCACTACCAGTGTATTTTTACAGTAACAGTGCATATGTATAGCACTGATTACTGTAGAAATGTCACTGGTAACCCCAAAAGTGTCAAAAATGTCAGTCAAGGGTCCGATCTGTCCGCCCCAATGTCGCAGTACCGCAAAAAAAAAAATAAATAAATAAATCGCAGATCGCCGCCATTACGCGTTAAAAAAAAAAAAAAACACACAACAAAAATGACAAAAATCTTTCCCTTTGTTAGTAAACGCGATAACTTTTGCGCAAACCAATCAAAATACGCTTTTTTTTAACAAACATAGGTAGCATAAAACAAATTGGCCGAAAATGTTAAAAAATTTTGATTTTTACATTTTTTTTGGGGGGGAATTTCATATAAAAAAATGTGAAAAATATTGCTATTTTTGCAAAATTGACGCTCTTTTTTTGTTTATAGCGCATGATCAAAAAATTGCACAGGTGATCAAATACCACCAAAAGAAAGCTCTGTTTGTGGGAAAAAAAGGACACCAAATTCGTTTAGGTACAGCGTCGCACGACCGCGCAATTGTCCGTTAAAGTCACGCAGTGCCGAATCGCAAAATACCCCCTGGTCGTTTAGCAGCCAAATCCTCCGGGGCTTAAGTGGTTAATGCTTATTGGCTGGCTTGCTGGCACCCTGGGGTGGGTGGCTGGCTGGCACCCTATGGTGGATTTCTGGCTTGCTGGAACCCTGTGGTGGGGTGGGTGGCTGGCTGGCACCCTGTGGTGGGTTTCTGGCTTGTTGGCACCCTGTGGCAGGTGGCTGGCTGGCACCCTGTAAACATACACAACACAACTGCCTATAGCGGAGAATGGAGGGGGCGATCAGGTGCGACAAAAATATGGACAGCCAGACCCGATCAGAACACTCGTGTGAAAGGGGCTTTAACCACTTAAGCCCCGGAGGATTTGGCTGCTAAACGACCAGGGGCTATTTTGCGATTCGGCACTGCGTGACTTTGACAATTGCGCGGTCGTGTGACGCTGTACCTAAACGAATTTGGCGTCCTTTTTTTCCCACAAACAGAGCTTTCTTTTGGCGGTATTTGATCACCTGTGCGATTTTTTGATCACGCGCTATAAACAAAAAAAGAGCGTCAATTTTGCAAAAATAGCAATATTTTTCCCTTTTTTTTTATATGAAATTCCCCCCCAAAAAAATGTAAAAATCAAAATTTTTTAACATTTTCGGCCAATTTGTTTTATGCTACCTATGTTTGGTAAAAAAAAAAAAAAAAAAAAAAAAAAAAAAAAAAAAAAAAAATCGCAAAAAGCGTATTTTGATTGGTTTGCGCAAAAGTTATTGCGTTCACTGACTAAGGGAAAGATTTTTGTCATTTTTGTTGTTTTTTTTTTTTTTAACGCGTAATGGCGGCGATCTGCGATTTTTTTTGCGGTACTGCGACATTGGGGCGGACAGATCGGACCCTTGACTGACATTTTTGACACTTTTGGGGTTACCAGTGACATTTCTACAGTAATCAGTGCTATATATATGCACTGTTACTGTAAAAATACACTGGTAGTGAAGGGGTTAACTTTATTTGAGAGGGAGGGGCTGTGTGTGTCCCTAGGGGCGTGATTTTTACTGTGATTGGCTGTGGCTTCAGCTGTATGCAGAGTGATCAACGGATCTACATAGTAGATCCATATGATCAGCTCTCATACAGAGGGGAGAATGACAGGCAGCTTGTTTACACAAGCTGCCTGACTTTCTCCATCTCCCCCGCCGATCGCAGAGTGGCCGGCGGACATCGGGTCCGCCGGTCACACGCGCGGGGGGGGTCCGTGACCACGCGGGAGCGCGCCTCCGGCGGCGCGCGCTCGCTCCCTAGACCCTCACAAGCTAGTGACGTAGCCCTACGTCACTTTGCCTGTGAGGGGCTGACCGCCGACGTAGATCGGCGTGCGGCGGTCGGCAAGTGGTTAAAGACTGGGAATTTTTTACATGAGACTGCTAGGCATCGCTGCAATTACAACCCACTTGACAAATCTATGCTTTCACTTACTGCTGGGATATGATAGGCTGTGCCACAAGCATTAAAAGGGCCACAGGCTGTATAAAAACTTGTAAACATGAGACGGCCCTCATGTGGATATATAAAGCTGGTAAAAGAATTATTGAACACGTCACAATTTTTCTAGGTAAATATTTCTGAAAATTCCTATGGACATGAAATGTCAATGTTGTTACCGACATGTGGTGAAAATTTCATGTCAAAAGCACCTTTAGAAATATATATATATATACATGGAAAAAATGGTGACATGTTCAATACTTATTTTATCCCCTATTATAAGAATCCCTGAAAAGCTCTGGAGAGATCCTGATTGAGAAAGGCTGGTATAGATAATAGGACTGGTGCCATGTGGATATACACTAGATTACCAAAAGTATTGGGACACTGACTTTACACGCACATGACCTTAATGTCATCCCAGTCTTAGTCTGTAGGGTTCAATATTGAGTTGGCCCATCCTTTGCAGCTGTAACAGCTTCAACTCTTCTGGGAAGGCTGTCCACAAGGTTTAGGAGTGTGTTTATGGGAATGTTTGACCATTCTTCCAAAGGCTGGAAAGCGGAATTTTTTGTGTACGGTTCATTAAGCTTCATTCACACAGGCAGACCTATCTGTACACTTGTGTGAAAGACCACCTTTGCCCACATAGGATGTGCAGACAGTCCCATTCATGTCTACTGGGACGCAGCAGCTGCACAGACACTGCACTGATTCCAACTTGACAGCCATGCAGATGCATGTCTCTAACTTCAGCGTGTTCAAATAGGCTTTGACAAAAAACCTGGAAGATATTTGGTTTATATGCACAGTAGAGTTGCACGATTATTCGTTAAAAAAAAAAAAAAATCTCAATTCAAGTCCCCGCACGATCTTTATCCGGCATTTCCACAATTCATACAGTGCAGAGCTGTTCTCTCCTCGCTCACAGCTGTAAAAAAAAAAAAGAGCCTCCAACATTGCTAAGTGCTGGGAGATAACTATAAACAAAGTATCATTCAATTATTTTATATCAAAAGGGATGAACTGGATTGACCTCCATGTATACAATGGAGAGCTATCTATACACACTGTATACAGATGATGGGTGTGATCTCCATGTACAGTAAACCCCCCTCCATTGCGGGGGTTACGTTCCAGACCCAGCCGCGAAAAGTGAAATTCCGCGAAATAGAAAAACCCTATTAAAATGCATTGTAGGCATGATTTTTTTCTGTCACTGTACGTGTAGAAGCATTTTAAGGTCTTTAAACACACTTTTAAAACAATAGAAACTAATTTAAACACATAAAAGATACTTCGAGACAGAGCAAGAGCTATGAAAAACACAAAAATCTTTCATTTTTAATGATTTATATAGTAAAATAACATTACAAAAAAAAACGCGAATTACCGGGACCGCAAAAACTGAACCGCGATGTAGCGGGGGATTACTGTATACAGACCTGTCTATACACACTGTACACAGATGAGGGGTGTGATCTCCATGTATACAGACCTGTCTATACACACTGTACACAGATGAGGGGTGTGATCTCCATGTATACAGACCTGTCTATACACACTGTACACAGATGAGGGGTCTGATCTCCATGTATACAGACCTGTCTATACACACTGTACACAGATGAGGGGTCTGATCTCCATGTATACAGACCTGTCAATACACACTGTACACAGATGATGGGTGTGATCTCCATGTATACAGACATGTCTATACACACTGTACACCAATGATGGGTGTGATCTCCATGTATACAGACCTGTCAATACACACTGTACACAGATGGGGGGTCTGATCTCCATGTATACAGACCTGTCAATACACACTGTACACAGATGATGGGTGTGATCTCCATGTATACAGACATGTCTATACACACTGTACACCAATGATGGGTGTGATCTCCATGTATACAGACCTGTCAATACACACTGTACACAGATGAGGGGTCTGATCTCCATGTATACAGACCTGTCTATACACACTGTACACAGATGAGGGGTCTGATCTCCATGTATACAGACCTGTCAATACACACTGTACACAGATGATGGGTGTGATCTCCATGTATACAGACATGTCTATACACACTGTACACCAATGATGGGTGTGATCTCCATGTATACAGACCTGTCAATACACACTGTACACAGATGATGGGTGTGATCTCCATGTATACAGACCTGTCTATACACACTGTACACAGATGGGGGGTCTGATCTCCATGTATACAGACCTGTCTATACACACTGTACACAGATGAGGGGTCTGATCTCCATGTATACAATGCAGACCTGTCTATACACACTGTACACAGATGGGGGGTGTGATCTCCATGTATACAGACCTGTCTATACACACTGTACACAGATGGGGGGTGTGATCTCCATGTATACAGACCTGTCTATACACACTGTACACAGATGGGGGGTGTGATCTCCATGTATACAGACCTGTCTATACACACTGTACACAGATGAGGGGTGTGATCTCCATGTATACAGATCTGTCTATACACGCTGTACACAGATGGGGGGTCTGATCTCCATGTATACAATGCAGACCTCTCTATACACACTGTACACAGATGAGGGGTGTGATCTCCATGTATACAGACCTGTCTATTACACACTGTACACAGATGATGGGTGTGATCTCCATGTATACAATACAGACCTGTCTATACACACTGTACACAGATGGGGGGTCTGATCTCCATGTATACAGACCTGTCTATACACACTGTACACAGATGGGGGGTGTGATCTCCATGTATACAGACCTGTCTATACACACTGTACACAGATGGGGCGTGTGATCTCCATGTATACAGACCTGTCTATACACACTGTACACAGATGAGGGGTCTGATCTCCATGTATACAGACCTGTCTATACACACTGTACACAGATGGGGGGTCTGATCTCCATGTATACAGACCTGTCTATACACACTGTACACAGATGAGGGGTGTGATCTCCATGTATACAGACCTGTCAATACACACTGTACACAGATGATGGGTGTGATCTCCATGTATACAGACCTGTCTATACACACTGTACACAGATGATGGGTGTGATCTCCATGTATACAGATCTGTCTATACACACTGTACACAGATGAGGGGTCTGATCTCCATGTATACAGACCTGTCTATACACACTGTACACAGATGGGGGGTCCGATCTCCATGTATACAATGCAGACGTCTCTATACACACTGTACACAGATGGGGGGTCTGATCTCCATGTATACAGACCTGTCTATACACACTGTACACAGATGGGGGGTCTGATCTCCATGTATACAGACATGTCTATACACACTGTACACCAATGATGGGTGTGATCTCCATGTATACAGACCTGTCAATACACACTGTACACAGATGGGGGGTGTGATCTCCATGTATACAGACCTGTCTATACACACTGTACACAGATGGGGGGTCTGATCTCCATGTATACAGACCTGTCTATACACACTGTACACAGATGGGGGGTGTGATCTCCATGTATACAGACCTGTCTATACACACTGTACACAGATGAGGGGTCTGATCTCCATGTATACAGACCTGTCTATACACACTGTACACAGATGATGGGTGTGATCTCCATGTATACAGATCTGTCTATACACACTGTACACAGATGAGGGGTCTGATCTCCATGTATACAGACCTGTCTATACACACTGTACACAGATGGGGGGTCCGATCTCCATGTATACAATGCAGACGTCTCTATACACACTGTACACAGATGGGGGGTCTGATCTCCATGTATACAGACCTGTCTATACACACTGTACACAGATGGGGGGTCTGATCTCCATGTATACAGACCTGTCTATACACACTGTACACAGATGGGGGGTGTGATCTCCATGTATACAGACCTGTCTATACACACTGTACACAGATGAGGGGTGTGATCTCCATGTATACAGACCTGTCTATACACTGTACACAGATGATGGGTCTGATTTCCATGTATACAGACCTGTCTATACACACTGTACACAGATGATGGGTGTGATCTCCATGTATACAGACCTGTCTATACACACTGTACACAGATGAGGGGTCTGATTTCCATGTATACAATGCAGACCTGTCTATACACACTGTACACAGATGGGGGGTGTGATCTCCATGTATACAGACCTGTCTATACACACTGTACACAGATGGGGGGTCTGATCTCCATGTATACAGACCTGTCTATACACACTGTACACAGATGGGGGGTGTGATCTCCATGTATACAGACCTGTCTATACACACTGTACACAGATGAGGGGTCTGATCTCCATGTATACAGACCTGTCTATACACACTGTACACAGATGGGGGGTCTGATCTCCATGTATACAGACCTGTCTATACACACTGTACACAGATGAGGGGTGTGATCTCCATGTATACAGACCTGTCTATACACACTGTACACAGATGGGGGGTCTGATCTCCATGTATACAATGCAGACCTCTCTATACACACTGTACACAGATGAGGGGTGTGATCTCCATGTATACAGACCTGTCTATTACACACTGTACACAGATGAGGGGTCTGATCTCCATGTATACAATACAGACCTGTCTATACACACTGTACACAGATGATGGGTGTGATCTCCATGTATACAGACCTGTCTATACACACTGTACAAAGATGAGGGGTCTGATCTCCATGTATACAGACCTGTCTATACACACTGTACACAGATGGGGGGTGTGATCTCCATGTATACAGACCTGTCAATACACACTGTACACAGATGGGGGGTGTGATCTCCATGTATACAGACCTGTCTATACACACTGTACACAGATGGGGGGTCTGATCTCCATGTATACAGACCTGTCTATACACACTGTACACAGATGAGGGGTGTGATCTCCATGTATACAGACCTGTCTATACACACTGTACACAGATGAGGGGTCTGATCTCCATGTATACAATGCAGACCTGTCTATACACACTGTACACAGATGGGGGGTCTGATCTCCATGTATACAGACCTGTCAATACACACTGTACACAGATGATGGGTGTGATCTCCATGTATACAGACCTGTCTATACACACTGTACACAGATGGGGGGTGTGATCTCCATGTATACAGACCTGTCTATACACACTGTACACAGATGATGGGTGTGATCTCCATGTATACAGACCTGTCTATACACACTGTACACAGATGGGGGGTGTGATCTCCATGTATACAGACCTATCTATACACACTGTACACAGATGATGGGTGTGATCTCCATGTATACAGACCTGTCTATACACACTGTACACAGATGAGGGGTGTGATCTCCATGTATACAGACCTGTCTATACACACTGTACACAGATGAGGGGTGTGATCTCCATGTATACAGACCTGTCTATACACACTGTACACAGATGAGGGGTCCGATCTCCATGTATACAGACCTGTCTATACACACTGTACACAGATGAGGGGTGTGATCTCCATGTATACAGATCTGTCTATACACGCTGTACACAGATGGGGGGTCTGATCTCCATGTATACAATGCAGACCTCTCTATACACACTGTACACAGATGAGGGGTGTGATCTCCATGTATACAGACCTGTCTATACACACTGTACACAGATGAGGGGTCTGATCTCCATGTATACAGACCTGTCTATACACACTGTACACAGATGATGGGTCTGATCTCCATGTATACAGATATGTCTATACACACTGTACACAGATGGGGGGTCTGATCTCCATGTATACAGACCTGTCTATACACACTGTACACAGATGATGGGTCTGATCTCCATGTATACAGATATGTCTATACACACTGTATACAGATGGGGGGTGTGATCTCCATGTATACAGACCTGTCTATACACACTGTACACAGATGGGGGGTCTGATCTCCATGTATACAGACCTGTCTATACACACTGTACACAGATGGGGGGTCTGATCTCCATGTATACAATACAGACCTGTCTATACACAGATGAGGGGTCTGATCTCCATGTATACAGACCTGTCTATACACACTGTACACAGATGGGGGGGGGGGTCTGATCTCCGTGTATACAATACAGACCTGTCTATACACAGATGGGGGGTCTGATCTCCATGTATACAGACCTGTCTATACACACTGTACACAGATGAGGGGTCTGATCTCCATGTATACAGACCTGTCTATACACACTGTACACAGATGATGGGTCTGATCTCCATGTATACAGATATGTCTATACACACTGTACACAGATGGGGGGTCTGATCTCCATGTATACAGACCTGTCTATACACACTGTACACAGATGATGGGTCTGATCTCCATGTATACAGATATGTCTATACACACTGTATACAGATGGGGGGTGTGATCTCCATGTATACAGACCTGTCTATACACACTGTACACAGATGGGGGGTCTGATCTCCATGTATACAGACCTGTCTATACACACTGTACACAGATGGGGGGTCTGATCTCCATGTATACAATACAGACCTGTCTATACACAGATGAGGGGTCTGATCTCCATGTATACAGACCTGTCTATACACACTGTACACAGATGGGGGGGGGTCTGATCTCCGTGTATACAATACAGACCTGTCTATACACAGATGGGGGGTCTGATCTCCATGTATACAGACCTGTCTATACACACTGTACACAGATGAGGGGTCTGATCTCCATGTATACAGACCTGTCTATACACACTGTACACAGATGAGGGGTGTGATCTCCATGTATACAGACCTGTCTATTACACACTGTACACAGATGGGGGGTGTGATCTCCATGTATACAATACAGACCTGTCTATACACACTGTACACAGATGATGGGTGTGATCTCCATGTATACAGACCTGTCTATACACACTGTACACAGATGAGGGTCTCTTCGGTATGGAGACAGGCAGACAGGTGGTGACACCAGCTCCACACATAATACTGATAGGTGACTGTACACAGAGGGGGAGGAGCTCCATGTCCTCATATATACACACATAGACCGGACGGAGCCAGCTTCCCCCCGCCTTTCCCTCTCCCGTTTGACCTGGGAAGCCCCTCGCTCCAGCACTGACCTCCTGACCTTTCCCCTCTACGGTCCCGCGCTGACCTCTGACCTCTCCCCGCCGCTCACTCCGAACTCAGCTTCTCCTTCTCTGTCTGGCTCTTTCTCTCAGCCCCTGACGTCATTTCCCCTCAGACTGGACGACTTCCTGAGCACGTGACCACTCCCTCCTCACCTTTCGGTGCGTTGTTATGGGAACGGAGGGGGCGGTCCCTGTGCTATCCCTGTGCTGTGCCCCATGGGTGCCCTGTGTGTACAGGGGATGGGTGTAGAATGGCACACTCTCCTCCACCAGGGTATAGGACCTCATGCACACCCAAATCAGTATAGAGCTGAACATAAAAGTTTCAGTCTGATTGTACAATTACTTTTGTGCTTAACATACACTATACAATCTCCTTTAGACCTGCTAAAAATATGTAAATAATGTGATGGCAATCCTTTCTTCCTGGCAGCAGTGTTTTGACAGAAAAGATGCTTGAAGCTGTAAACACATCTAGACACATTTAGCAAGTCTTGGGCATTAACTCATTTAACCACTTCCAGACCGCACAATAGCCAAATGACAGCTGCAGCGTGGTCGTCCGCTTCTGGGATGGCGTCTATTGACGTCCTCTCAGAATGGCACCCCCCACGCGCCCACTGCAGCGCACACCCTTAAGATACAGCTTATTACAGATCGGGGTAAAGAGCCAATCACAGCAGCTCCTTACTACAAATCACAGCTGATCACAATGGAAACACACTTGTCTGTTATCGGCATTCCTTTCCTTACACTGTGACAGTGCAAGGGGAGGAGAGAGACGGTAACCCACTTGTGCAGTAATGGTGAACCTTGGCACCCCAGATGTTTTGGAACTACATTTCCCATGATGCTCATGCACTCTGCAGTGTAGGTGAGCATCATGGGAAATGTAGTTCCAAAACATCTGGGGTGCCTGGGTTCGCCATCACTGCACTAGTGTGAAAGGGGACATCTGTACTGATCCTCAGTGTGCTGATGATCAGTGCAGCCCAATCAGTGCCCATTAGGGTCACCTATCAGTGCAGCCTATTAGTGTCCATCAGTGCCATATATCAGTGCCTCCTCATCAGTGCTGCCTGTCAGTGCAGCCTCATTGGTACCTTCTCATCAATGCCCATCTGTTACGCCTCATCATCACACATCAGTGAAGGAGAAGAATTAGCTGTTTGCAAAATTATATAACAGAATCTAAGTGCCGGTTCACACTTGTGCGATGCGGGAAGGCTGCGAATTCGCAGCCTGTTCCCTCATCGCAAACGCACATCTGGCAGTTCACACTGCCATATGCGATACGCAGGGGGTGTCAATTAAATGTTAAGGACACCCCCAGTTTGATCGCATATCGTAGTGCAATCTGACAGTTCGCACAGGATCGGATCGCACAAGTGTGAACCACTGTGCGATCCGATCCTGATGCGGCTGGAAAAAAGGGTCCTGTGCGTCTTTTGTGCGGGTGCAGTGCGAATTTACCCATACATAGTGTATAGCTGAATTCGCATCCGCACCTCCGATCGCATGTAATAAAGGAGCAGTGCGCTCCGAATTACATGCAATCTCCGCAGCCGCACTAGTGTGAACCGGCACTTAGACTTCTGTGTTTACAAAAGACAGTAGTGTGGCAAGCACAGGGCCAGCGCCGGAGGTGATAGAATAAAGTTCAGTTCTATTGACGTCCTCCCAGAATGGCACCCCCTGCATGCCCGCTGCAGCGCACGCCATGCGCGCTGTGTGATCGCTGTGTCCTTCAGACACAGCTGATTGGGGTAAAGAGCCAATCACAGCAGCTCTTTACTACATGATCAGCTTTGTCAAATCACAATGTAAACACACTTGCCAGCTATTGACATTTCTTTCCTGACGCTGTGACAGTTTGAGGGGAGGAGAGAGCCGCTTACTGGCTAGTCTGAAAGAGGACATCTGCACTGAGCATCAGTGTCCTGATGAGCAGTGCAGCCCCATCAGTGATCCCAAACAGTGCTGTCAATCAGTGCACAAAAATGCTGCCAATCAGTGCCAGCTATCAGGGGCATCAGGGTCACCTATCAGTGCTGCCTATTAGTGCCCATCAGTGCCGCCTATCAGTGCCATATATCAGTGCCTTCTCATCAGTGCACATCAGTGCTGTCTCCTCAGTGCTGCCTATTATTGCCCATTAGTGCTGCCTATTAGCACCCATCAGTGCTGCCTATTAGTGACCATCAGTGCTGCCTATTAGCGCCCATCAGTGCTGTCTCATCAGGGCTGCCTATTAGCGCCCATCGGTGCTGCCTATTAGTGACTATCAGTGCTTCCTATTAGTGACCATCAGTGCTGCCTATTAGCGCCCATCAGTGCTGCCTATTAGTGCCCATCAGTGCTGCCTATTAGTGACTATCAGTGCTGCCTATTAGCGCCCATCAGTGCTGCCTATTAGTGACTATCAGTGCTGCCTATTAGTGACCATCAGTGCTGCCTATTAGTGACCATCAGTGCTGCCTATTAGCGCCCATCAGTACTGCCTATTAGTGCCCATCAGTGCTGCCTATTAGCGCCCATCAGTGCTGCCTATTAGCGCCCATCAGTGCTGCCTATTAGCGCCCATCAGTGCTGCCTATTAGCACCCATCAGTGCTGCCTATTAGCGCCCATCAATGCTGCCTATTAGTGACCATCAGTGCTGCCTATTAGCGCCCATCAGTGCTGCCTATTAGCACCCATCAGTGCTGCCTATTAGCGCCCATCAATGCTGCCTATTAGTGACCATCAGTGCTGCCTATTAGCGCCCATCAGTGCTGCCTATTAGCACCCATCAGTGCTGCCTATTAGCGCCCATCAATGCTGCCTATTAGTGACCATCAGTGCTGCCTATTAGCGACCATTCAGTCCTGCCTATTAGCCCCCATCAGTGCTGCCTATTAGCGCCCATCAGTGCTGCCTATTAGCGCCCATCAGTGCTGCCTATTAGTGACCATCAGTGCTGCCTATTAGCGCCCATCAGTGCTGCCTATTAGCGCCTATCAGTGCTGCCTATTAGCGCCCATCAGTGCTGCCTATTAGCACCCATCAGTGCCGCCTATCAGTGCAGCTTTATCAGTGTCCACCTGTTCCACCTCATCAGTGCAGCCTCATCAGCGCACATCAGTGCAGGAGAAGAATTAGCTGTTTGTAACATTTTATAACAGAAACTAAGACTTCTGTGTTTACAAAAGACAGTAGTGTGGTAAGCACAGGGCCAATGCCGGAGGTGATAGAATTAAACTGCAGCTAAAAAAAAAGCCCTTGCTGTAACTGGTTATAAAGTATTAGCTGGAGTTCAGCATCAAATGTGTCAGGCCCATCTAAATCTGTCTCTCATCTAACTGTACTGTCTTTCTTTGAATACTACTATGTCTCTGTCTCCATACTGACAATGCTGCTCTCCAAAGGTGGCTGACTTACTCCTTTGTCCAGAATGCAGCCACTGTAAGATGTTTCTGGTCAGATCACCAGGTGAAATAAAGAAAAAAAAGCCTAAATAGAAAACAAATGCAGCCACCACATCTAATCATTAGTGAGCTGCAATTTATTACATGTTTGTTTTTCAGTTTAATTCCACTTTACAGTAGAATTTAGGCTCCATTCACAGTTGTGCGATTTGTAATGCGACTTTGGCCATCAAAGTCGCATGACAAATGGCACCCCTTTTTTTCAATGGCACCCGTTTAAATCTTTGGAAGGATGCCTGCACTACTTTGGTTTGACTTTTGATTGCGTCTTTGATCCAAAGAATGGCAAGTCAGATCATAGTCGCACCAAAAGCCGATTTGCAGTGCAACTTTTAAGACACTGCAATGTTAATGGAGCCTAAAGCTCATTTTTTTTACATGTTGGATAGAGTAAATGAGGGGCAGATCCTCTGTCAGTTTTCTTTTTTTCCCATCTATGTCCAGTTGGGGAGATTTCCTGTCCAATAGCCAAAACAGGAAGAGAGAGGAAATCTCTACAAAGTGAGGAAATCCCTGGTTGTCACCAGAACTAAGGTCCCAAATGGACAAAACGAGTTCTGGGGACAATCCAAAATTTGGGATTTTCTCTCTTTTCCACACGCGGTGATAACGGTAAACAGCACAGAGGGTGAATCTCCCTAATAAGGGCAAAGACAGCAAAAAAAAAAACCTGACAGGTCTTCTAATCCCTCTTCACTCGATCCAAAATGCTGTCTGTTCATGAATTTAGTGCAGGGGATTATTCCCTCTACACATGCTTATTTAGTAGATTGTTGGCAGATTTTCCACATTTAAGTACCCCCCATGAGGATAATCTGAGTAAACTCTTAACGGCCACACAACGATCTTCTGCAGTAGCACAAAAGGGATTTTTGCACTATATATTTTTTTGTGACTAAAGCAGACCTTTACTATGTTAAGGTGACCAGATTTTTAAAATTAAATCCGGGGACCTTTTTATTTTTTTTATTGGCAAATGGCACAGGACTGCATAACACACAGAGCGCTGGGCACAGGACTGCATAATACACAATGGGCTGGGCACAGAACTGCATAATACACAGAGCACTGGGCACAGGACTGCATAATGCACAGAGCACTGAGCACAGGACTGCATAATGCACAGAGCACTGAGCACAGGACTGCATAATACACAGAGCACTGGGCACAGGACTGCATAATACACAGAGCACTGGGCACAGGACTGCATAATGCACAGAGCACTGAGCACAGGACTGCATAATGCACAGAGCACTGAGCACAGGACTGCATAATACACAGAGCACTGAGCACAGGACTGCATAATACACAGAGCACTGGGCACAGGACTGCATAATACACAGAGCGCTTGGCACAGGACTACATAATTCACAGAGCGCTGGGCACAGGACTACATAATTCACAGAGCGCTGGGCACAGTACTACATAATACACCGAGTGCTGGGCACAAGACTGCATAATACACAGTGCGCTGAGCACAGGACTACATAATACACAGAGCACTGGGCACAGGACTGCATAATACACAGAGCGCTTGGCACAGGACTACATAATTCACAGAGCGCTGGGCACAGGACTACATAATTCACAGAGCGCTGGGCACAGTACTACATAATACACCGAGTGCTGGGCACAAGACTGCATAATACACAGTGCGCTGAGCACAGGACTACATAATACACAGAGCAATGGGCACAGAACTGCATAATGCACAGAGAACTGGGCACAGGACTGCATAATACACAGTGCGCTGAGCAAAGGACTACATAATAGACAGAGTGCTGGGCACAGGACTACATAATACACAGAGAACTGGGCACAGGACTGCATAAAACACAGTGCGCTGAGCACAGGACTACATAATACACAGAGTGCTGGGCACAGGACTACATAATACACAGAGCACTGGGCACAGGACTACATAATACACAGAGCACTGGGCACAGGACTACATAATACACAGTGCGCTGAGCACAGGACTACATAATACACAGAGTGCTGGGCACAGGACTACATAATACACAGAGCACTGGGCACAGGACTACATAATACACAGTGCGCTGAGCACAGAACTGCATAATACACAGAGCACTGGGCACAGGACTGCATAATGCACAGAGCACTGGGCACAGGACTACATAATACACAGTGCGCTGAGCACAGGACTGCATAATACACAGAGCACTGGGCACAGGACTGCATAATGCACAGAGCACTGGGCACAGGACTGCATAATACACAGAGCACTGGGCACAGGACTGCATAATACACAGAGCGCTTGGCACAGGACTACATAATTCACAGAGCGCTGGGCACAGTACTACATAATACACCGAGTGCTGGGCACAAGACTGCATAATACACAGTGCGCTGAGCACAGGACTACATAATTCACAGAGCGCTGAGCACAGTACTACATAATACACCGAGTGCTGGGCACAAGACTGCATAATACACAGTGCGCTGAGCACAGGACTACATAATACACAGAGCACTGGGCACAGGACTACATAATACACAGAGAACTGGGCACAGGACTACATAATACACAGAGAGCTGGGCACAGGACTACATAATACACTGAGCACTGGGCACAGGACTACATAATACACAGAGCACTGGGCACAGGACTGCATAATACACAATGCACTGAGCACAGGACTGCATAATACACAAAGCGCTGGGCACAGGACTGCATAATACACAAAGCGCTGGGCACAGGACTGCATAATACACAAAGCGCTGGGCACAGGACTGCATAATACACAGAGCGCTGGGCACAGGACTGCATAATACACAGAGCGCTGGGCACAGGACTGCATAACACACAGTGCGCTGAGCACAGGACTACATAATACACAGAGCACTGGGCACAGGACTGCATAATACACAGAGCACTGGGCACAGGACTGCATGATACACAGAGTGCTGGGCACAGGACTACATAATATACAGGAAGGTGTTATCGTCCAGCAGGGGGTGTCTGCATCTGAGCCACCAGGCTGTTTCTCAGCCAGCATGGGATGCCCTGTCTACATTAATCCAGCCCTGAATCCAGGGACAAACTTGGTCCGGGAACAGTGTCCTCAGTCCGGGGACTGTCCCCGGAAACCAGGGACGTCTGGTCACCCTATACTGAGTAGATGTACTAGACAGCATTGCACTCCTCCCTACCTCCGTAATCTAATTTGGAAAAAAATAAAATTTTGTCTACTTTTCTTTTTTTTAGTCAGCTCAACAGCACAGTCACAGCAGCAGCACAGACATTCACTCACAGCTGGGAACCATGAGATAGTTTGTAACACAGGTATAGCTAATGGGCCATATACACTATACAGTTATCTTTAGATTTTTTCCTTTAGGTTTGACCTAATATTATATAGTTTTGGTAAATCTAAACACTTTCAACTTGTATGCAATCAGGCCCTTGCACTACATAGTTGAAGGTAAATCTAAAGAAAATCTAACAACAAAAGTTGTATAGTGTCAGGGGCGGACTGAGCGGTCAGGCATTTCGGACGTGGTCCGAGGGCCCGGCCGAGAAGAAGGGCCCGGTCGGGAAGGGGACCAGCTGGCCAGTACAGCATTAATTCACCCAATGTTGTCTCAGAGACAACATCGGGCTATCGGGGCCCGGCAGCCAGCGCTGTGGAAATGGGAGGAGGGAGGGGCCCGGCGGCCGTCACTATGGAAGTTGGAGGAGGGGAGAGGAGGGGCCCAGCGGCTGGCGCTATGGATTTGGGAGGAGGGGAGGGGCCCTGTGGCCGTCGCTATGGAAGTGGGAGGAGGGGAGGGGCCCGGCCACCGGCGCTGTGGTAGTGGGAGGAAGGGAGGGGCCCTGTGGCCGGCACTGCTTCCGTGGGAGGAGGGGCCCGCCTTGGGTTTCCATGGTGTCCTCAGTGAGAGGGGGAGCGTCGGCGTCGCATACTGAGTGACGCTGCGTCAATGTCATGATGTCCACAGGTAGGTAATTTCTCTAATTAGTTGGTAACCGTTTAAGAATGATGGTATGGTACAGGCTTTCTTCAAGGCAAGCCCAACTAAATGCCAGATCCACTGACACCCCCACCAATATGGGATCTCCCCCAAATTCACCATGGTGGTGAATTTGGGGGAGATCACATATTGGTAGGGGTTTCAGTGGTGGTGTAGGGGGATGACACTGCAGTGAACTTGGGGGAGATCACATATTGGTGGGGGTGTTAGTGGTGGTGGGGGGGGGGTATGACACAGCGGTGAACTTGGGGGAGATGACATATTGGTGGGGGTGTCAGTGGTGGTGTAGGGGGGATGACACTGCGGTGAACTTGGGGGAGATCACATATTGGTGGAGGGGTTAGTGGTGGTGTAGGGGGGGGTTTGACACAGCGGAGATGTCACCACTGCTGTGTCATACCCCCCCCCACACCACCACTGACACCCCCACCAATATGTGATCTCCCCCAAGTTCACCGCAGTGTCATCCCCTCCCTACACCACCACTGACACCCCACCAATATGTGATCACCCCCAAGTTCACCGCAGTGTCATACCCTCCCATACCACCACTAACACCCCACCAATATGTGATCTCCCCCAAGTTTACCGCAGTGTCATACCCTCCCATACCACCACTGACACCCCACCAATATGTGATCTCCCCCAAGTTCACCGCAGTGTCATACCCTCCCATACCACCACTAACACCCCACCAATATGTGATCTCCCCCAAGTTCACCGCTGTGTCATACCCTCCCACACCACCACTAACACCCCACCAATATGTGATCTCCCCCAAGTGTGATCTCCCCCAAGTTCACTGCAGTGTCACCCCCCCCCCCCCTACACCACCACTGACACTCCCACCAATATGTGATCTCCCCAGAATTAACCACCGCTGTGCCATCCCCCCCCCCTACCACACAATTCACCTGACACCCCCACCAATATGTAATCTCACCAAATTCACCACTGCTGTGTCATCCCCCACCACCCCACACATTTCACCACTGTCACCCCCCACCCCAACATGTGATCTCCCCACCAATTTCACCACTGATCTCCTCACCAAATTCACCACTACTGTGTCATTCAGGGGGAATGACACAGCAGTGGTGAATGTGTTGAGGAGATCAGTGGTGAACTGTGTGGGGGGTATGATACAGTGGTGGTGTAGGGCCCCCCCTGCCAAACCACACAATTCACCACTGACACCCCCCACTCTAATATGTGATCTCCCCACCAAATTCACCACTGCTGTGTCACCCTCCCCCCCTTTACACCACACAATTCACCACTGCTGTGTCACCCCCCCCCCCCATTACACCACACAATTCACTACTGACACCCCACCAATATGTGATCTCCCCCAAATTCACCGCCGCTCTCATTCCCCACCACTCAATTCACCACTGACACCCGGGGCTGACGATTCAGCACTGCCCCCCACCAATATATGATCTCCCCCCAAATTCACCACCACACTGTGTTTCCCCCCCCCCCTCCCAGACCTGATGATTCACTACTACCCCCGCCCCTAATATGTGATCCCCTTCAGACCTGATCATTGACTATTACCTATCCCCCCCCCCGCCAATTCACTGCCACCCCATTCCCAGCCTCCACTGATACTACCTGACTTTATATTGGTGTATCCATAACATCCTATTCCATCAGTCCCTTTAAATGCAACACCACCTGTCATACTGCAAATATCACTTATAGGTGTCTGCAGGAAACTGCATATGTGACCCCCCACCCCCAGACCTGGTAATTCTCCACTGCCTACCCCCCCCCCCCCTAGACCTGGCATTCACCACTGCCTACCACCCCCACTGCTACACAGTGACCCCCCCCCCCCTAGACCTGGCATTCACCACCCCTCCCCCTACTGCTACAATGGGATTCTCCCCCTGACCTAACAATGCACTGTTGCACTTCACCCCCATTGTCACTATTTAATTCCCCCCACCTAGACCTGGCAATTTACCATTGTAATGCTTTGGTTTTGTCTGTTTGTGATTTGTAATGCTCTGGTTTTGTATATTTATGATTTTGTAAAGCACTGGTCTTGGTTTGTCTGTTTATCATTGGTAATGCACTTGTCTTGGTTTGTGATTTATTTTGCACAGTTTGGTTTTGCATTCGTTATTTATATTGCACTTGTTTATAAATTATTGCACTTTTGTTCCTTGTGTCTAAAGATTGTGTAGGGTGTGGCTGGAGGTGTGATGTGGGTGTGGCAGGAGGCAGAACATGGGTGTGGCCTGGAAGGGGGCCATTGATTCCCCTGTATAGTGTGTATCCAGCTTAACCTGAAACCAGGAATAGGTTTAAGGCTGGGTACCATGAAACAGCTTTAGCACAGGTGCAACTAGATAGGTTCCTGCCTGGGGACCATGAAGTAGGTTCATAATGAATGCGAGTTTGAAATTGTGCTACCTCAATTGACCCCTGTGTGGATATAATTGTAATGTAATAAACGGACAACCCCAAAGCAGGGGTATGTCACCTTAATGAGAATCTATAGGCACCCTTTCTGGACTGGGTACAGGATTATGCAAGCAGTTAAAGTGGGACCTTCAGAGGACCCTTCCACTGAAAACTAAGCAGCTAGTTTTGTATGTTTTATCTAGGATCGTTGGCTTTCTCTCCTAAATCCAGGGACTTTGTTTGGTTCTGCTTAGGTGTGCACAGCCTAATGCATTAGGGTGTGCACCTCAAAGCTCAAACACATATGTGTGTGCATGTGTATATATATATACAGGGCTTTTTTTCAGAGGGAACGCGGGAGAACGCAGTTCCGGCACCTCCAGCACCGACTGTATGTAATAGCAAGAGGAGCTGGGGTGCACTACAGGGTCTGTTGATGCTGTCTGCTGGGGGGGGGGGGGTTATTCCACCTGGAGAGGATCTATTGTTGCAGGGGGGTCTATTGACCCTGAGAAAGTCTGTTGTTGCTGGTGGGGGACCTACTGTTGCTGGGGGTGGGTCTTATATTGCTGGGGGAGATCTGCTGTTGAGGTAGGGATCTATTAATGCTGGCTGTGGGAGATCTGTTGTTGCTGCTGGGAGTCTATTGTTGCTAGGGGGGAAATTTTGTTGGGGGTGGTCCATTGCTGTTAGGGGAATCTATTGTTGCACACGGGGGGCTATATTATTACTGCCTGCCAGGGATCTATTTTACCGCTTTTCTTATTATTACCATATTCCATGCAAATTACTTAGCACCACAAAATGATTCTTGGCTCTGTATTCTCTAAAAGGGCAGTACTTGGAGGTGGGTAAGGAGTGGAACCAAGGAATAGGGCTCAGAGGTGGGTAGGGGCAGAGAAAAGGGGTGACTCGGAAAAGGAGAGTTCCTGCTCCTATTCTCTGAGAAAAAAAAACCCTGTGTATATATATATATATATATATATACTGAAGGTGTCAGTAGAGCAGTGAACAGTGTCAGTAAGGCAGAGATTGGTGTATTTTTTATTTGTATTTTATTTTTTATTCTTTTTTACACTTTTTTTTTTAATCATTTTTACACATTTTTTATGAGGCCCATTAGGGGACTTTGGTCAAATATCAGAGGTTTAAGCAGGGGGAATCTGCGCCACCCAGAGTGATTAGGGTGTGCCCAGGCACACCTGGCACACCCTGTGCCCACGCCTATGTTGGTGGCGGGAGAGGTGTCCCCCCCCTCCTGCCACTTCCCGGTCATTTTATTCTCTATAGTCTTTGCTAGAAATATATATATTTCTCTTACGTCCTCCGACAGTCGCCGCCACTTCATAATCTTCACTAATGCCTATCAGCGGCCCTATATATATATATATTTAATGTTTGGGGGTTCTAAGTAATTTTCTAGCAAAAAATACTGATTTTAACCTGCGAACAACAAGTGTCAGAAATGGGCTCGGCCCTTAAGTGGTTAAATGCAAATTTTTTTGGGAAAAAATACACTTTAGCCCCCGTTCACACTGTAGCGACTTGTCATGACAGCTCTCACCCTATTGTTGGCCATGCCACTGTTCAATTCGGTGCAACTTTGACTTTGCGTCGATGCATTGATGTGAAAAAGTAATTCCTGCACTACTTTTGGCGGGGGCGACTCGCATAGACGTCGGTGTATGAAGCCGCACAGATGTCTGCCAAGTTGCACCTGAACTTGCAAGGGCATACGGCTTTGAAAGCGTGCAATTTCAGATAAAGTCGCACGATTTCAAAGCCGCATTCAATGTAAACGAGGGCTTCATGAATGTTATTGTGAAAAGAACACCATAGATATACCATTTGTTATGTAAAATATAAAAGATGATGTTACGCCGAGTAAATTGATACCTAACATGCTTTAAAATTGCACGCGCTTGTGAAATGGCGACAAACTACGCTACTTAAAAATCTCCATAGGCGACGCTTTAAATTTTTTTTTAGAGGTCACCAGTTTAGAGTTACAGAGAAGGTCCAGTGCTAGAATTATTGCTCTCGCTCTAACAAGCGCGGGGATCTTACGGCAGTTCGCGGGAGTGCGTCCCCATAAGGCAGCGGGGAAGCCGATCCACGGGGCCAGCAGCGGCGGCGTTTGCCGCGGGGCACAAGCGATCACTCCCAGCTGAGAGAGAAGGACGGTCTGCTGTTGTAAACACATCAGACCGTTGTTCTCTCTGACATAAACCAGAGATCCTCCTATATAGGATCACACGTCTCTGTGATAATTTCACAAGTCCATCCCCCTCACAGTCAGAAAACACCCCCTAGGCTCACACTTAACCCTTTGATCGCCCCTGGGTTAACCCCTTCCCTGCCAGTGTCATTATTACAGTAACAGTACATATTTTTAGCACTGATTACTGTAGTAATGTCACTGGTCCCCCCAAAAGTGTAAGTCAGGGGTCCGATCTGTCCGCTGCAATTTCGCAGTCCCGCTAAAAATCGCAGATCGCCGCCATTAGTAGTAAAAAATTAAATAAATAAAAATGACATAAATCTTTTCCCTAGTTTGTAGACGCGATAACTTTTGCGTAAACCAATCAAAATACGCTTATTGGGATTTTTTTTTACCAAAAATATGTAGCAGAACACAAATTGGCCTAAAATGTTGAAAAAATTAGATTTTTACATTTTTTTATTGGGAATGTTATATAGCAGAATGTGAAAAATATTGTTTTTTTTTTCCGAATTTTTTTGTTTATAGCGCAGAAAATAAAAACGGTACAGGTGATGAAATACCACCAAAAGAAAGCTTTATTTGTGGGAAAAAAGGACAGCAATTGTACTTGGTCGCACGACCGCGCAATTGTCAGTTAAAGTAATGCAGTGCCGTATCGCAAAAATTGGCTTGGTCATTAAGGGGGTAAAACCTTCCGGTCCACAAGTGGTTAAAAACAAAGGATCAAAAAATAACGTTTTTTGAAACTTTTGCATTAACCACTTTACCACCGGAGGATTTTCCTGCTGTACGTCCAGGCCACTTTTTGCGATTCTGCACTGTGCGACTTTAACTGACAATTTCGCGGTCATGCAACTCCGTACCCAAACGAAATTTACGTCCTTTTTTTCCCACAAACAGAGCTTTCTTATGGTGGTATTTGATCATCTCTGCGATTTTTATTTTTTGCGATATTAATAAAAAAAAAAGCAACAATTTTGAAAAAAATAACAATATTTTTCTACTTTGACAGTTAAAAAATATCCAATATATTCAATTTTTGTCATATATTTAGGCCAAAATGTATTTAGCTACATGTCTTTGACAAAACAATTCTCAATGAGTGCATTTTTAACCGCTTTAAGACCGGAAGATTTTACCCCATTCCTGACCAGGCCAAATTTTGCGATTCGGCACTGCGTTACTTTAATGGACAATTGCGCGGTCGTGCGACGCTGTACCCAAATTAAATTGACTCCCTTTTCCCCACAAATAGAGCTTTCTTTTGGTGGAATTTGATCACCTGTGCGATTTTTACTTTTTGCGCTATAAACAAAAATAGAGCGACAATTTTGAAAAAATAACAATA
The DNA here is from genome assembly GCF_965119305.1 of Pelophylax lessonae. Lineage (NCBI taxonomy): Eukaryota > Metazoa > Chordata > Amphibia > Anura > Ranidae > Pelophylax > Pelophylax lessonae. The sequence goes on from NC_138776.1 coordinate 82,693,517, forward strand.
TTTTTCACATTTTTTTTTTTATATGAAATTCCCCCCCAAAAAATGTAAAAATCAAAATTTTTTAACATTTTAGGCCAATTTGTTTTCTGCTACATATTTTTGGTAAAAAAAAAAACCCAATAACGTATTTTGATTGGTTTGCGCAAAAGTTATCGCAGCTACTAACTACGGGAAATTTATGTCATTTTTATTGTTTTTTTTTTTAACTAGTAATGGCGACGATCTGTGATTTTTTTTTTTGCAGGACTGCGACATTGCGGCGGACAGATTGGACCCTTGACTGACATTTTTGACACTTTTGGGGGTACCAGTGACATTACTACAGTAATCAGTGCTATAAATATGCACTGTTACTGTAAAAATGACACTGGCAGGGAAGGGGTTAATTTTTATTGGTGATCAAGGGGTTAATGTATGCCTGGTGCTTACTAACGTGTGTGGGGGGAGGGGACTATGTGACACAGGCACAGATCGCAGGTTTAGCTATGCTGAATCCTGCAATCTGTCACTGTTTGTCACTTAGGAGATCCGCCCGCTTTGTTTACACAAGTGGGCGGATCTCCACACTCGATCCCCGATGATCGGGGAAGAGCGGCGGTGATCACCACCTCTCCTCCCCTGGTCCGACTCCCGCTGTGACTGAATACAGCGGGAGCGAGCCTACGGCAGCGCGCACGCGCCGCCGAGAGAGGGGAATGTCTGGTGACGTAGGTCTACGTCGCCAGACGATAACGAGCCACTGTGCCGCAGTAGCAGCACAGTGAGCAGTGGTAAAGTGGTTAAAAAAAAATAATAATTATTTTGGCCCGGGAACCAGAAGTGACGTCATGACGTCCCTCTGGTCCTCCAAGGGCATAGAGATGAGTGGGGGCCATCTTGGCTACTGCCAGTGTCGTATTGCTCCCGGTGCATCACCGATCGGTCAGGTAAGCCCGGGCGGGAACAACTGGGAAGCGGTGGGGGAGGGGCACCTGGGGGGGGGGGGCTTCTAATAGTGGGCCCACTGCGAATCTGCCTGCAAAACCACTTTTATCTGAAAGAGAATCTCCTGTAGTAAAAAAAAAATACCTCAGTATTTAACCACTTTAGCCCCGGAAGGTTTCCTCAGCACTGCGTGACTTTAACAGACAATTGCGCGGTGGTGCAGTAATTATCCTAGGCAGAATAAATATTCCCCATACATTGTATCTTCTCACTCAGCCTGCTGAAGAACACTCCTCAGAAAAAGACAGAAGCACATAGGCGTGCGCACAGGGTGTGCCAGGTGTGCCTGGGCACACCCTAATCACTCTGGGTGGCGCAGATTCCCCCTGCTTAACCACTTTAGCCCCGGAGGATTCGGCTGCTCAAAGACCAGGCCCTATTTTGCGATTCAGCACTGTGTGACTTTAACAGACAATTGCGCAGTGGTGCGACACTGTACCTAAATAAAATTGATGCCCTTTTTCCCCACAAACAGAGCTTTCTTTTGGTGGTATTTGATCATCTCTGCGATTTGTACTTTTTGCGCTATAAACAAATAAAGAGCGACAATTTTGAAAACAAAAAAAAAAACTATTTTTCACATAATTTTATATGAAATTGTAAAAAAAAAAAAAGTAAAAATCAAAATTTTTTAACATTTTAAGCCAATTTGTTTTCTGCTACATATTTTTGGTAAAAAAAAAAATCGCAATAAGTGTATTATGATTGGTTTGCGCAAAAGTTATCGCGTCTACTAACTACGGGAAAGATTTATGTCATTTTTATTGTTTTTTTCTTTAATAGTAATGGCGGCGATCTGCGATTTTTAGCGGGATAGATTTTTGAACTTTTTGTTTTTGTTAGTGATGGCAGCGATTAGCGATTTTTAGCGGGACTGCGACATTGCGGCGGACAGATCCGACCCCTGACTGACATTTTTGACACTTTTGGGGGTACCAGCGACATTAATACAGTAATCAGGGTTAAAAATATGCACTGTTACTGTAATAATGACGCTGGCAGGGAAGGGGTTAACCCTGTGGGTGATCAAGGGGTTAAATGTGGCCCTAGGGGCGTGATTCTAACTGTGTGGGGGGGGGGGGGGGGCTTTCCTTGTGAAGTCATCTTAGAGACATGTGATCCTATATAGCAGGATCACATGACATCTGTGATCACTTCAGGGAGAAGTACGGACGGCTGTGTTTATATCAGCCGCCCGTCCTTCTCTGTCAGCGGCGGGAGATCACGAGTGGCCGGCGCACATCGGAGCCGCCAGTCACACGCACTAGCTTCCCTGCTGACAAGCGGGGGCGGGAGCGCGATCGCCCCTTAGCTCCTCCCAGGCGAGCGCCGTACGGTGCCTGGGAGAGCAGACCTGCTGCTGTACATTTGCAGCGGCTGGTCGGCAAGTGGTTAAGTAATTTTCTAGCCAAATAAGTTGTAAAGAAGTGTCAAAAAAAAAAAAAAAAACGGGGAACTTAGGGGGAGGGAACAACTGTAATATTTTCATCTATACATTCCAAACTAATTCTATAAATTACTTTTCTTCCTGAGGAATAATGTCTGTGAAATGAAAAGGAGATTATAATAGGAATGCAGCACATTCTGTCAGTCACTAGCCCTGGCAGAATGTATTATGAGAGCCCAGACCCCGCCTACCACCCCACCAGCCAACCAGAATACATTGTGTGAGCACAGACCCCGCCCACCAGCAGAACTCTAGTACTGTCTCTGAAAACATCGTGGCTCGTGCTGGCTGGTGGGCGGGGTCTGCGCTCCCATAATGCAATGCGGCAGGTCTGCTCATTTGCATATAGTGATATGCCTCACACAATGTGCTGTATTCCTATTATTTTGTTTATTGTAATCAACTTTTTTTTCACATACATTATTCTTTAAGGAAGAAGGTCATTTATACAATCCGTTTGGGACGTTTCCAGTGAAAAAAATAAAAAATGGTACTCTCCCTAACGTGACCAGCTCTGAAATTGGAGGCCTTAAATACCGATTGCAACTTCTCTATATACAGTTCTGCTGAACTGTAGGTTAGGTAATAGGTAATGCAATAGGTAATGCAGCGCCATACTACTCGTCCACCACCGGTAGTGCATAAAGCATTATAAAGTCTACCATTGAGTACAGAGGTGGCCGAAGGAAGCACATTAGCAACCTTTGAGCATCCCACTGTACGCTGGACCCCCAGTCAGCTGCAATACATGTAACAGTTGCTCAAGTCTACCATTGAGTACAGAGGTGGCCGGAGGTGGCCGAAGGAAGCACATTAGCAACCTCTGAGCATCCCGCTGTATGCTGGACCCAGTCAGCTGTAATACATGTAACAGTTTCACAGTAGAACCAAGTTTTTTCTTACACCAAATTGCTTCTACTCAATATTTTTTCATCTATTTTATTCTCACACATAGCTGCCATAACCCAGCTATTCTTTTAAACTGCGGGCGGTCCGCTTTAACAAAAGGGTGGTCCCAGTGGCGGATTGGCTGTGGGAAAAGCCTTATTGGTTGCATTAGGGTGTGCACCTCAAAGCTCAAACACATATGCGTGTGCATGTGTGTATATATATATATATATATATATATATATATACTGACGGTGTCAGTAGAGCAGTGATTGGTGTATTTTTTATTTGTATTATTTTATTTTTTATTCTTCTTTTACACTTTTTTTTTAAAAAAATAATTATTACACATTTTTTACAAGGCCCATTAGGGCAGTGTTCCCCGGGCCACGGACCGAGCAAACAGTACCGGGCCGCCCGAGGAAGTTTAAACTATTTTACTGTGGCGGGCGGCCTGTGCACAGAGCACTCTGCGCCTGAGCCCGCCCGTTGTGTGACAATAGCGAATGAAAATCGCTATTGTCACACCGATCCTCCTCCTGGCCAATCAGGGAGCGGGTCTTCCTGCTTCCTGATTGGTCGAAAGGCAAAACCCATGCCATTGGCTGAGGAGGAGGTGGGAGGACTCAAGGACACCCGGGGACTGAAGAGAAGCTGCCGTGAAGTAAGTGCGCTGGTCTCTGGGGAAACGCTGGCATCTCTGCATTGATGGGGGCATGCTGTGGGCACTGTGCATTGATTGGGGGCAAGCTGTGGCCACTGTGCATTGATTGGGGGCATGCTGTGGGCACTGTGCATTGATTGGGGGCATGCTGTGGGCACTGTGCATTGACTGGGGGCAATCTGTGGGCACTGTGCATTGATTGGGGGCATGCTGTGGGCACTGTGCATTGATTGGAGGCATGCTGTGAGCACTGTGCATTGATTGGGGACATGCTGTCGCCACTGTGCATTGATTGAGGGCATGCTGTGGGCACTGTGCATTGATTGGGGGCATGCTGTGGGCACTGTGCATTGATTGAGGGCATGCTGTGGGCACTGTGCATTGATTGTGGGCATGCTGTGGGCACTGTGCATTGATTGGGGGCATGCTGTGGCCACTGTGCATTGATTGGGGGCATGCTGTGGGCACTGTGCATTGATTGGGGGCAAGCTGTGGGCACTGTGCATTGATTGGGGGCATGCTGTGGGCACTGTGCATTGATTGGGGGCATGCTGTGGGCACTGTGCATTGATTGGGGGCAAGCTGTGGGCACTGTGCATTGATTGGGGGCATGCTGTGGGCACTGTGCATTGATTGGGGGCATGCTGTGGGCACTTTGCATTGATTGGGGGCATGCTGTGGCCACTGTGCATTGATTAAGGGCATGCTGTGGCCACTGTGCATTGATTAGGGGCATGCTGTGGCCACTGTGAATTGATTGGGGGCATGCTGTGGGCACTGTGCATTGATTGGGGGCACGCTGTGGGCACTCTGCATTGACGTCCCCCCTCCAGTGGGCCACAGAGAAATGATCAAACATTGACCGGTCCGCGGGGATAAAAAGGTTGGGGAGCACTGCATTAGGGGACTTTGGTAAAATATCAGGGGTTTACCTACTTGCCCACCGTCCGCCGCAGTTGTACGGCGGCAGTCTGGCGCTCCAACGCAAAGCGTCGTACATTTACGGCACTAGCCTGGGAGGAGCTAGGGGGCGATCACGCCCCCGCTCGTCGGCTGGGGAGTCAGTGCGTGTGCCCGGCGGCTCCGATGGCCACCGGCCACTCGCAATCTCCCTCTGCAGTGAGAGAATGACAGACGGCTGATGTAAACACAGCCGTCTGTCATTCTCACTAAAGTAATCACAGAGGCTATACACACTATACAATTGTCTTTAGATTTTTTCCTTTAGATTTACCAAAACCATATAATATGAGGTCAAACCTAAACACTTTCAATTTGTATGCAATCAGGCAGGCCCTTGCACTACATAGTTGAAGGTAAATCTAAAGAAAATCTAACAACAAAAGTTGTATAGTGTGTATCCAGCTAAACCTGAAACCAGGAATAGGTTTAAGGCTGGGTACCATGAAACAGCTTTAGCACAGGTGCAACTAGATAGGTTCATGCCTGGGGACCATGAAGTAGGTTCATAATGAATGCGAGTTTGAAATTGTGTTACCTCAATTGACCCCTGTGTGGATATAATTGTAATGTAATAAACGGACAACCCCAAAGCAGGGGTATGTCACCTTAACGAGACAATCTATAGGCACCCTTTCTGGACTAGGTACAGGATTATGCAAGCAGTTAAAGTGGGACCTTCAGAGGACCCTTCCACTGAAAACTAAGCAGCTAGTTTTGTATGTTTTATCTAGGATTGTTAGGTTTAGGTTTAGGTGTCTCCTAAATCCAGGGACTTTGCTTCTCAATGGTGGCTGGAGAGGTGTCCCCCCCTCCTGCCACTTCCCGGTCATTTTATTCTCTATAGTCTTTGCTAGAAATATATATATATATATATATTTAATGTTTGGGGGTTCTAAGTAATTTTCTAGCAAAAAATATTGATTTTAACCTGCGAACAACAAGTGTCAGAAATGGGCTCGGTCCTTAAGTGGTTAAATGCAAATTTTTTTTGGAAAAAATACACTTTAGCCCCCGTTCACACTGTAGCGACTTGTCATGACAGCTCTCACCCTATTGTTGGCCATGCCACTGTTCAATTCGGTGCAACTTTGACTTTGCGTCGGTGCATTGATTTGAAAAAGTAATTCCTGCACTACTTTTGGCGGGGGCGACTCGCATAGACGTTGGTGTATGAAGCCGCACAGATGTTTGCCAAGTTGCACCTGGACTTGCAAGGGCAAACGGCTTTGAAAGCGTGCAATTTCAGATGAAGTCGCACGATTTCAAAGCCGCATTCAATGTAAACGAGGGCTTCATGAATGTTATTGTGAAAAGAACACCATAGATATACCATTTTTTATGTACAATATAAAAGATGATGTTACGCCGAGTAAATTGATACCTAACATGCTTTAAAATTGCACGCGCTTGTGAAATGGCGACAAACTACGCTACTTAACCACTTGCCTTCTGTGCACTTATACCCCCTTCCCATCCAGACCAATTTTTAGCTTTCAGTGCTCTCACACTTTGAATGACAATTGCGCGGTCATGCTACACTGTACCCATATGAAATTTTTATAATTTTTTTCACACAAATAGAGCTTTCTTTTGGTGGTATTTAATCATCTCTGGGTTTTTTATTTTTTACAAAAAAAATGAAAAAAGACAGAAAATTTTGAAAAAAAACGGAATTTTTGTAAAATCTTACCGTAAAATTCCTTTCTCTGAGTCCTCAGACAGTCGCCGCCCCCTTCCAAGTCCTCACCAATGGGTATTGACCTTTGCTCCGTAGGAGTAGCTAGGCAACAATAATTGTTAATACAAAAGCTTTTAGCATAGACACACCCCTAGGGGCTGTCCCCTCAGTCAATACCTCCCTGCACCAGCATTCCCAACTCAGTTTGGTAGCATAGCAGTAAGAGTACACAAAAACCTCAAAAGAGGGGCGGGGGCGGCGACTGTCGGAGGACTCAGAGAAAGGAATTTTACGGTAAGATTTTACAAAAATTCAGTTTTCTCTTACGTCCTCCGACAGTCGCCGCCCCCTTCCAAGTCCTCACCAATGGGACGTCCCAAAGCAGTGTAGACATGAGGGGTGGGAGACGCAACCGTAGAAATGCAACGCAGTACCCACATCCGAGAAAGGAACCTTACCACAGTAAGAGAACCAACTGGGCAACAGGAAAACGTGCTCAACAGGAGCAACAACCCAGGAAAAACAAGTAACCCAGGGGCAAAACACCCCAATAACCAAGGACCCACAAAAAACAAGGGTCCCTAAGAAACTGCCGCACTGAGAACTTTACGGCCAAAGGAGGCATCAGCCGATGCCTGAACATCCACCTTATAGAATTTTGAGAAGGTGTGAACGGACGACCAAGTCGCCGCCTTACACACCTGGGCCACAGAAGCCTGATGACGGTAGGCCCAAGACGTACTCAAAGATCTGGTAGAGTGCGCTTTCACAGGGAAGGGAGGAACCTTCCCCTTCAAGGCATAGTCTTGCTCAATGATCTGTCTGATCCATTTGGCGATGGTCGCAGCTGACGCCGCCATGCCCTTCCGAGGTCCCTCAGGAAGGACAAAGAGGGAATCTGACTTGCGAAAAGATTTAGTGGACGACAGGTAAACCCTGATCGCCCGGACAACATCCAAGGAATGCAAGGCAACCTCCTTCGGATGCTTAGGCTTCGTGCAGAGCGAAGGCAAGACAATGTCTTCATTTAGGTGAAATTCCGAGATCCTTTTCGGAAGAAAAGATGGGTTAGGTCGCAGGACCACCTTATCCTTGTGAATCACTAGGTAGGGAGAGTTGCAGGACAAAGCCGCCAGCTCCGACACCCTGCGAGCCGAAGTGATCGCCACCAAAAAGGCAACTTTCTTGGACAACAGAGACAACGAGATCTCCCTGATCTTTTCAAAGGGAGCCTGTTGTAACACGGACAGAACCAAGTTCAAGTCTCATGGAGGCAAAGGCTCCCTCCTAGGAGGGGCCAAATGTCGCACCCCCTGAACAAAGGTGCTAACCAATGAATTAGACGCCACAGGGCGTTGAAAGAGAACAGCCAGTGCAGAAATGTGACCCTTAATCATGGCCAACGCCAAACGCTGGTCCACTCCCGTTTGAAGGAAAGCCAACACTCTCGACACCGAGTATGAGCGAGGGGAATACCCCCTGGACTCACACCAAGCAAAATACCAAGTACGGTAATAAATTTTTCCCGAAGAGGCTTTTCTAGCCTTGATCAAAGTGGGAATGACCTCAGGGGAGAGACCCCTATCCATCAGGACCTGGCTTTTAACAGCCAGGCCATTAAAGCCAGCGACTGTAAAGCAGGATGGAATATCGGCCCTTGAGACAGGAGGTCTTCTCGAAGCGGCAGATGCCACGGAGCGTCGGCTGCCAGATTTACGAGGTCTGCGTACCAAGACCGGCGAGGCCAGTCCGGTGCCACAAGAATCACCGTGTGCGGTTCCGAGGTTAACCTGCGAAGAAACCCGGACAGTAGTTGAATCGGTGGAAAGGCATACATCAGACGATACTGATGCCAGGGCGCCACTAACGCGTCTGAGGCGTCTGCCCGAGGATCGCGCGTCCTTGCCACTAACCTTTTCACCTTGTTGTTCAGACAAGACGCGAACAGGTCCACATCCGGGGAACCCCACTTCGCGCACAACATCTGGAAGACATCCAGGTGAAGGGACCATTCTCCCTGGTCCAGGGTCTGGCGACTCAGATAATCCGCCTGCCAGTTCTCCACCCCCGGAATGTGAACTGCCGTTATCGCCGGGACGTGCGTCTCGGCCCAAGACAGAATGTCGGCTACTACCCGAGCCGCTCGGGCACTCCTGGTGCCCCCTTGGTGGTTGATGTAGGCCACCGCGGTGGCATTGTCCGTTTGGACCCGAACTGGACGGCCCCGAAGCCTGTCCGTCCATCTCAGAAGGCAAAGCTTTATCGCCCTCAATTCCAGAATGTTGATCGGAAGGGAGGACTCCTCCCCCGACCAAGTTTCCTGGGCGGACAGAACGCCCAGAGCACCACCCCAGCCCGACAGGCTGGCATCCGTGGTGAGCACCGTCCACGATAATGGACGAAAAGACAAGCCCCCCGACACCGCCGGGGACTGGAGCCACCACAGAAGATCCCTTCTGGTGCTGTGGCTCAACGAGATCCACAGATCCAGGGATTGCGGCCGCCCGTCCCACTGGGCAAGAATCTCCGCTCGGAGACCTCGCGTGTGAAACTGGGCAAAGGGGATCGCCTCGAAAGCCGAGACCATCAAACCTAGACATCTCATGCATGTCCGGAGAGACGAGTGCCGGTTGTCCCTGAGGGACCTGACCTCGTCTTGAAGAGTCCGAAGCTTGTCTACCGGCAGGAAGACCTTCGCTTGGACAGAGTCCAGAATCATTCCCAGGTAGGGAAGACGAACCGAAGGAACGCAGAGTCGACTTCAGAATGTTTATAGTCCAACCGAACTCCTGCAGTGTCCGCATCGTGGTGGACAGGTCGGTCACCAGGCTCTGACTGGCGCTTGACCTTATCAGGATATCGTCCAGATACCCCAGGACAGCAATGCCCTGTGCTCGCAACAGGGCCAGAACCGGCGCCAGCACTTTGGTAAAAACCCGCGGAGCCGAAGCGAGACCGAAAGGTAACGCCACGAATTGGTAGTGATCCTCCGCAATGGCGAATCAAAGGTACCTCTGGTGACCCTCGAAAATGGGGATGTGTAGGTACGCATCCTTCAGATCGATGGAAGCCATGAATTCCCCCGGACTCAGGGCAGCCACCACTGAGCGCAGGGATTCCATGCGGAACTTGCGAACCCGCACAAAGCGGTTCAGAGCTTTCAAGTCCAGAATCGGATGCACCTTGCCCTCCTTTCTGGGCACAGTGAACAGATTGGAGTAAAACCCCCGATGAACCCATCTGTCCCGAATGTGGGCCAGCCAAGGTTGTAGGAAACCGCGCAGACGTCCCACCACCCCAGAAACGGGTGAGGGCGCCCCTTCAGGCGGAAGTGGTATGGGAAGTCGAACCGGACTGGCCGGACTTCTGCTTCCCCGCCCACGGCTTCTTCTGGGAGCCTTGGCCTTTGAAGGGCTTGCCCTTGGACTGCGACCGAAAGGCACGAAAGGACCCCTGAGAGGGCCTAGACGAGAAATTCCGTTTTCCACATAATGACTTATGCTTGTTGGACTGGGGCAGGAGAGTACTCTTGCCCCCCGTAACCCCTTTTATCAGGGTATCCAAAGCCTCGCCAAAAAGGCGAGATCCCGCGTAGGGAAAATCCGCCAGCGTCTTGCGAGAAGATTGGTCGACCGACCAATTCTTCAGCCAAATCAAACGACGGTTCAGTACCGCCACGCTGGACAGGCGCGCAGCCAAGGGAGCTAAATTCAAATCCGCATCACACAAGTACATGACACCCTGATGGATCTGGTCCACCATAGCCAACGTGGTAGGTGAAGCTGAATCAGCCACTAAGGTGCGCCTGAGCATCTTCGTCCAATCTGCAACAGCCTGTGCCGCCATAATGGAAGCAAAAACAGGCTTCAGCATAGAACCAGCCACCATATAGGCATGACGGGCAAGAGACTCTATTCTCCTGTCCGTAGGGTCCCGGAAAACCGGGGTATCCTCAGAAGGCACGGCAGTAGCCTTGTTCAAAATGGCCACCGCGTGATCCACCTGAGGCGCCACACACCAACGCTCGTCGGTGGAGGGCGCAAATGGATAGAGCAGTTTAAACTTATTTGGCACAGTAAAGGGCTTCTTTAAATTGCGCCACTGTTCATTAACCGTATGGTGGAATTCAGCAGGACAGGGAAAAACCTGCGCTGATTTGCGAGCCCTCTGCGTTCCAAAAGAGGACACCCTAGCAGGAGGAGTAGGCTCATCCTCCAGGTGCAAGGTATCCTTTATAGAAGCAATCAGCTCATTCATGAGTGCAAGCTCTTCAGGCGAGCCAGGGGGAGAAACATCAACCCCCTCCACCTCTGCCTCCCCCTCAGACCCCAGAAGGTCCAAAGATGAGTGGGACCCTGAGAAGGGTACGCCAGCCACAGCAGCCACATCGCCCTCTGAATCAGAGGAAACGGACACCCTGGCCCTTTTTGCGGATCGTTCAGCCATCAGCATCTGCACCTGAGACACTAAGGAAGCCACTACAGCGGTCAGATCGGCCCCCTCGGGGGGTGCAGCAGCCCCCTGGTCCCCCACCAGGGCGGGGGGAAACTTGCTATCCTGAGAATCCATGCCCCAGCACAGAAAAGCAATAAAGGTACTGGCCCTTCAATACCACGGCGAGCGCAGCCCACCGCACACTACTGTATGCACCGACCCCGCAGGGATAGATAACACTGAGCAAGGATTGCAGGACAAGAAGGTAAAAACCTGGAGAGAGCACACCGGACTGCTGCCACCGATCGCTGTTCCCAGAGAAAGAGGAAGTGATGCAATGCTGGTGTAACGTTCATGCGTTTTTGTTAGTGGATGGATTTACAGCTGCAGAATTATTACACTCAGTAGCCTTGTAGAGATTCTGTTGAACAAACATATCCAACTCTCAGGACTTCATCACAGTGCACAGCCTGTTATGCAATATACATATACTCAATCAGATGTTTAATGGAAGGATAGAATATATGAGAATGTATAGATGAGAGACAGGCTATTGTATGGTGAGCACTAGGAGTAGTATTAGGAGAGTTGCAGGTGATGGTAAAGCAGATAGGTTCTGATGTCAAGTATAGTGCAGATGGTAAGAGGACACAGATGGAGTATACTTAGACAGAGTAACCTAGTGCAGGGATAGTTGAAGGTAGTCCCAAGAGCTAACAGTCTATGCAGATGATAGGGAATAGATAGATACAGATAGTCCTGGTAATTGCAGTAGATGACAGTAGGAGATTGGTTAGTAAGGAATCCCCTGTGGGGTACTTATCACTTAGATAGGTTAGTAGTAACAGTGCCCATTAGAGAGAGGTGATCCCGTAGCGAGATACGGATCAGCAGCGAGGTTCCGGCTTCAGTTCAGCAAAGGGAAATGTCAGCAGCTCCGACTTCACAGGAGAAGATGCGGTGAACATGTGGTTTGAACGAGCAATGAGTGAGAGAAAGCCGGCGATTGAAATAGCCGCTCATAGCGGCGCTCAGCAATGATGTCATCCGGTCTTAAAGGTGTATGCGTCTCTTGGATAACAAGATGGGACGCAATTTAGTAAGAGAGAAATAGGGAACAAGGGTACCAGAGGTACCAGAACATTACAGCTGGCTGACTGATATAGCCTATGAAGGCTCCGGCAAAATGGCCGCTCGGCTGGGGGAGAAGGCTACAGTAAAATGGCGCCGACATGTGCTCGGACGAGCACCGCCCACCAAAATTGGCGGCGAATGGCGCCAAAACACGGCGCTGCACAGGGACAGGGCCGGTCACAGTATTCAGGCAAAGAAAATGGCGGATCGCCGCAGCGACCGCCGCACACACACATGTCTGCACACAAAACTGCACCCAGAGCATATTACACAGCAGAGCAGGATGGCCCCCCCTCGCAGCCCACAGGCAGTGCAGCCACACAGGGATCTGACAGGGAGCCCGCAGTTACACAGACATGGGGGGTACTACACAGCCACAGACTGACACCCACACAGAAGGTCCCCACACAGAAGGTGCTTACCGTACCAGATGGCGTGGGGAGCCGTCTCCAGCGGCAAACCGCTATCAAGGCAGACAGGGAGTGCCGCAGCCAGGACGCTAGTGGACTGCAGCCATGGCGTCCAGTGAGGTAGCCACCTCACAGGCAGCATCCCTGCAGCGAACAGGGATGGGTCGTTCAATGTGCCAGGGTAAAACCTAAGCTGAACGCTCGATGGCAGGCCGGGGATCCATCTGGCTCTCAGCCCTGGGAACCAGGGCGGCCAGTCCGAGACCAAGCTCCGCATGACGATTCTTCATTTGAAGATCCCAAAACTAAGGCTGACAAAATAACAGCTAGTAAAGAAAAGAGAAAAAATACTTGAAATAAAATCAAAGAAGGGTAGAAGGCTGAGACTGAGCCCCAGCACAGGAAAGCCAGCTACTCCTAAGCTAGGCAAGATCAAACTGAGTTGGGAATGCTGGTGCAGGGAGGTATTGACTGAGGGGACAGCCCCTAGGGGTGTGTCTATGCTAAAAGCTTTTGTATTAACAATTCTTGTTGCCTAGCTACTCCTACGGAGCAAAGGTCAATACCTATTGGTGAGGACTTGGAAGGGGGCGGCGACTGTCGGAGGACGTAAGAGAAAAAAAGTTTTTTCTTATTTTCTGCGAGTAAATTTTGAAAAGAAATAAATTTTTCTCCTTCACTGATGTGCGCTGATGAGGCGGCACTGATGGGCACTGATAGGCTGCACTGATGGGCACTGATGAGGTGGCACTTATGGGCACTGATGAGGTGGCACTGATGAGGAGGTACTAATATGCGGCACTGATGAGCACTGATAGGCGGCACTGCTGGGCACTGAGAGGTGGCACTGCTGGGCACTGAGAGGTGGCACTGCTGAGCACTGAGAGGCGGCACTGACGGGCAGCACTGATGGGCACTGGCGGGCGGCACTGATGGGCACTGGCGGGCGGCACTGATGGGCACTGGCGGGTGGCACTGATTGACACTGACGGGTGGCACTGATGAGCACTGATGGGCGGCACTGATGAGCACTGATGGGCAGCACCATCAGTGTCCACACTCAGTGCCCATAGTGCTGCCAGTCAGTGCTCATCAGTGCCTAGATGAGCAGGCACTGATGGGCACTGACTGGCAGCACTATGGGCACTGATTGTGTGCACTGATGGGGGGCACTGATGGCGGGCACTGTGGGCATTGATGGTGGGCAGTTAGTGTGTTTGGTGTACCTTGTGTAATCAGGGCACTGGTGATCAGTGCCCTGATTACTTTTTTCTTTGTCCCCGACGGCTGATCTGCTCTCTCCTTCCTCACACTGCAGTCTCCGTGTGAGGAAGGAGCGCTGGCGATGAGAGATGATCTCATATGTTTACATATGAGATCATCTCTCATTGGACGGTCCGATCACGTGGTGAATGGCCGCTGTGATTGGCCATTCACCACGATCTGTGATTGGCTGTGTCCAAGGGACATAGCCGACACAGATTTTCCCCGATGCGCGCTCGCGGGAGTGCGCTGGGAGCCTGTGTCTGGGAGGCCGTTTAAAGACGGCCTCCCGAAAATGTGAGTCCGCGCTGCAGCCGTACTTCGGCTGTAGCGCGGATGGGAGGAGGTTAAAAATCTCCATAGGCGACGCTTTAAATTTTTTTTTAGAGGTCACCAGTTTAGAGTTACAGAGAAGGTCCAGTGCTAGTATTATTGCTCTGCTGTCGGACGGTCTGCTGTTGTAAACACATCAGACCATTGTTCTCTCTGAAATGAACCAGAGATCCTCCTATATAGGATCACACGTCTCTGTGATCATTTCACAAGTCCCTCCCCCTCACAGTCAGAAAACACCCCCTAGACTCACACTTAACCCTTTGATCGCCCCTGGGTTAACCCCTTCCCTGCCAGTGTCATTATTATAGTAACAGTACATATTTTTAGCACTGATTACTGTAGTAATGTCACTGGTCCCCCCAAAAGTGTAAGTCAGGGGTCCGATCTGTCCGCTGCAATGTCGCAGTCCCGCTAAAAATCGCAGATCGCCGCCATTAGTAGTAAAAAATTAAATAAATAAAAATGACATAAATCTTTTCCCTAGTTTGTAGACGCGATAACTTTTGCGCAAACCAATCAAAATACACTTACTGGGATTTTTTTTACCAAAAATATGTAGCAGAACACAAATTGGCCTAAAATGTTGAAAAAAATTAGATTTTTACAATTTTTTTTTATTGGGAATGTTATATAGCAGAATGTGAAAAATATTGTTTTTTTTTTTTTCCGAATTTTTTTGTTTATAGCGCAAAAAATAAAAACGGCACAGGTGATGAAATACCACCAAAAGAAAGCTTTATTTGTGGGGAAAAAGGACAGCAATTGTACTTGGTCGCACGACCGCGCAATTGTCAGTTAAAGTAATGCAGTGCCGTATCGCAAAAATTGGCTTGGTCATTAAGGGGGGTAAAACCTTCCGGTCCACAAGTGGTTAAAAACAAAGGATCAAAAAATAAAGTTTTTTGAAACTTTTGCATTAACCACTTTACCACTGGAGGATTTTCCTGCTGTACGTCCAGGCCACTTTTTGCGATTCGGCACTGTGCGACTTTAACTGACAATTGTGCGGTCATGCAACGCCGTACCCAAAACGAAATTTACGTCCTTTTTTTCCCACAAACAGAGCTTTCTTTTGGTGGTATTTAATCACCTCTGCGCTTTTCAGTTTTTGCGATATTAATAAAAAATGGAACAATTTTGAAAAAATAACAATATTTTTCTACTTTGACAGTTAAAAAATATCCAATATATTACATTTTTGTCATATATTTAGGCCAAAATGTATTTAGCTACATGTCTTTGACAAAACAATTCTCAATGAGTGTATTTTTAAACGCTTTAAGACCGGAAGATTTTACCCCATTCCTGACCAGGCCAAATTTTGCGATTCGGCACTGCGCTATTTTAATGGACGATTGTGCGGTTGTGCGACGCTGTACCCAAACTAAATTTGAGCTTTCTTTTGGTGGTATTTGATCACCTGTGCGATTTTTACTTTTTGTGCTATAAACAAAAAAAGAGCGAAAATTTTGAAAAAATAACAATATTTTTCCCATTTTTTTATATGAAATTCCCCCCCAAAAAATGTAAAAATCAAAATTTTTTAACATTTTAGGCCAATTTGTTTTCTGCTACATATTTTTGGTAAAAGAAAATCGCAATAAGCGTATTTTGATTGGTTTGCGCAAAAGTTATCGCAGCTACTAACTACGGGAAATTTATGTCATTTTTATTGGGTTTTTTTTAACTAGTAATGGCGGCGATCTGCAATTTCTTTTTTTGCGGGACTGCAACATTGCGGCGGACAGATTGGACCCTTGACTGACATTTTTGACACTTTTGGGGGTACCAGTGACATTACTACAGTAATCAGTGCTATAAATATGCACTGTTACTGTAAAAATGACACTGGCAGGGAAGGGGTTAACTTTTATTGGTGATCAAGGGGTTAATGTATGCCTGGTGCTTACTGACGTGTGGGGGGAGGGGACTATGTGACACAGGCACAGATCGCAGGTTCAGCTATGCTGAATCCTGCAATCTGTCACTGTTTGTCACTTAGGAGATCCGCCCGCTTTGTTTACACAAGCAGGCGGATCTCCACACTCGATCCCCGACGATCGGGGAAGAGCGGCGGTGATCACCACCTCTCCTCCCCTGGTCCGACTCCCGCTGTGTCTGAATACAGCGGGAGCGAGCCTACGGCAGCGCGCACGCGCCGCCGAGAGAGAGGAATGTCTGGTGACGTAGGTCTACATCGCCAGACGATAACGAGCCACTGTGCCGCAGTAGCAGCACAGTGAGCAGTGGTAAAGTGGTTAAAAAAAATAATTATTATTTTGGCCCGGGAACCAGAAGTGACGTCACGACGTCCCTCTGGTCCTCCAAGGGCATAGAGATGAGTGGCGGCCATCTTGGCTACTGCCAGTGTCGGATTGCTTCCGGTGCATCACCGATCAGTCAGGTAAGCCCGGGCGGGAACAACTGGGAAGCGGTGGGGGAGGGGCACCTGGGGGGGGGGGGGCTTCTAATAGTGGGCCCACTGCGAATCTGCCTGCAAAACCACTTTTATCTGAAAGAGAATCTCCTATAGTAAAAAAAAAATACCTCAGTATTTAACCACTTTAGCCCCGGAAGGTTTCCTCGGCACTGCGTGACTTTAACAGACAATTGCGCGGTGGTGCAGTAATTATCCAAGGCAGAATAAATATTCCCCATACATTGTATCTTCTCACTCAGCCTGCTGAAGAACACTCCTCAGAAAAAGACAGAAGCACATAGGCGTGCGCACAGGGTGTGCCAGGTGTGCCTGGGCACACCCTAATCACTCTGGGTGGCGCAGATTCCCCCTGCTTAACCACTTTAGCCCCGGAGGATTCGGCTGCTCAAAGACCAGGCCCTATTTTGCGATTCAGCACTGTGTGACTTTAACAGACAATTGCGCAGTGGTGCGACACTGTACCTAAATAAAATTAATGTCCTTTTTTCCCCCACAAACAGAGCTTTCTTTTGGTGGTATTTGATCATCTCTGCGATTTGTACTTTTTGCGCTATAAACAAATAAAGAGCGACAATTTTGAAAAAAAAAATATATATTTTTCACATAATTTTATATGAAATTGTAAAAAAAAAAAAAAACAGTAAAAATCTAAATTTTTTTACATTTTAAGCCAATTTGTTTTCTGCTACATATTTTTGGTAAAAAAAAAAAAAAAATTGCAATAAGTGTATTATGATTGGTTTGCGCAAAAGTTATCGCGTCTACTAACTACGGGAAAGATTTATGTCATTTTTATTGTTTTTTTCTTTAATAGTAATGGCGGCGATCTGCGATTTTTAGCGGGATAGATTTTTGAACTTTTTGTTTTTGTTAGTGATGGCAGCGATTAGCGATTTTTAGCGGGACTGCGACATTGCGGCGGACAGATCGGACCCCTGACTGACATTTTTGACACTTTTGGGGGTACCAGCGACATTAATACAGTAATCAGGGTTAAAAATATGCACTGTTACTGTAATAATGACGCTGGCAGGGAAGGGGTTAACCCTGTGGGTGATCAAGGGGTTAAATGTGGCCCTAGGGGCGTGATTCTAACTGTGTGGGGGGGGGGGGGCTTTCCTTGTGAAGTCATCTTAGAGACATGTGATCCTATATAGCAGGATCACATGACATCTGTGATCACTTCAGGGAGAAGTACGGACGGCTGTGTTTATATCAGCCGCCCGTCCTTCTCTGTCAGCGGCGGGAGATCACGAGTGGCCGGCGCACATCGGAGCCGCCAGTCACACGCACTAGCTTCCCTGCTGACAAGCGGGGGCGGGAGCGCGATCGCCCCTTAGCTCCTCCCAGGCGAGCGCCGTACGGTGCCTGGGAGAGCCGACCTGCTGCTGTACATTTGCAGCGGCTGTTCGGCAAGTGGTTCTAGCCAAATAACTTGTAAAGAAGTGTAAAAAAATGGGGAACTTAGGGGGAGGGAAAAACTGTAATATTTTCATCTATACATTCCAAACTAATTCTATAAATGACTTTTCTTCCTGAGGAATAATGTCTGTGAAATGAAAAGGAGATTATAATAGGAATGCAGCACATTCTGTCAGTCACTAGCCCTGGCAGAATGTATTATGAGAGCCCAGACCCCGCCTACCACCCCCACCAGCCAACCAGAATACATTGTGTGAGCACAGACCCCGCCCACCAGCAGAACTCTGAAAGTACTGTCTCTGAAAACATCGTGGCTCGTGCTGGCTGGTGGGCGGGGTCTGCGCTCCCATAATGCACTGCGGCAGGTCTGCTCATTTGCATATAGTGATATGCCTCACACAATGTGCTGTATTCCTATTATTTTGTTTATTGTAATCAACTTTTTTTTCACATACATTATTCTTTAAGGAAGAAGGTCATTTATACAATCCGTTTGGGACGTTTCCAGTGAAAAAAATAAAAAATGGTACTCCCCCTAACGTGACCAGCTCTGAAATTGGAGGCCTTAAATACCGATTGCAACTTCTCTATATACAGTTCTGCTGAACTGTAGGTTAGGTAATAGGTAATGCAGCGCCATACTACTCGTCCACCACCGGTAGTGCATAAAGCATTGTAAAGTCTACCATTGAGTACAGAGGTGGCCGAAGGAAGCACATTAGCAACCTTTGAGCATCCCACTGTACGCTGGACCCCCAGTCAGCTGCAATACATGTAACAGTTGCTCAAGTCTACCATTGAGTACTAGAGGTGGCCGGAGGTGGCCGAAGGAAGCACATTAGCAACCTCTGAGCATCCCACTGTATGCTGGACCCAGTCAGCTGTAATACATGTAACAGTTTCACAGTAGAACCAAGTTTTTTCTTACACCAAATTGCTTCTACTCAATATTTTTTCATCTATTTTATTCTCACACATAGCTGCCATAACCCAGCTATTCTTTTAAACTGCGGGCGGTCCGCTTTAACAAAAGGGTGGTCCCAGTGGCGGATTGGCTGTGGGAAAAGCCTTATTGGTTGCATTAGGGTGTGCACCTCAAAGCTCAAACACATATGCGTGTGCATGTGTGTATATATATATATATATATATATATATATATATACTGACGGTGTCAGTAGAGCAGTGATTGGTGTATTTTTTATTTGTATTATTTTATTTTTTATTCTTCTTTTACACTTT
The DNA here is from genome assembly GCF_965119305.1 of Pelophylax lessonae. Classification (NCBI taxonomy): domain Eukaryota; kingdom Metazoa; phylum Chordata; class Amphibia; order Anura; family Ranidae; genus Pelophylax; species Pelophylax lessonae. The sequence goes on from NC_138776.1 coordinate 82,712,820, forward strand.
TTTTTTAAAAAAATAATTATTACACATTTTTTACAAGGCCCATTAGGGCAGTGTTCCCCGGGCCACGGACCGAGCAAACAGTACCGGGCCGCCCGAGGAAGTTTAAACTATTTTACTGTGGCGGGCGGCCTGTGCACAGAGCACTCTGCGCCTGAGCCCGCCCGTTGTGTGACAATAGCGAATGAAAATCGCTATTGTCACACCGATCCTCCTCCTGGCCAATCAGGGAGCGGGTCTTCCTGCTTCCTGATTGGTCGAAAGGCAAAACCCATGCCATTGGCTGAGGAGGAGGTGGGAGGACTCAAGGACACCCGGGGACTGAAGAGAAGCTGCCGTGAAGTAAGTGCGCTGGTCTCTGGGGAAACGCTGGCATCTCTGCATTGATGGGGGCATGCTGTGGGCACTGTGCATTGATTGGGGGCAAGCTGTGGCCACTGTGCATTGATTGGGGGCATGCTGTGGGCACTGTGCATTGATTGGGGGCATGCTGTGGGCACTGTGCATTGATTGGGGGCATGCTGTGGGCACTGTGCATTGACTGGGGGCAATCTGTGGGCACTGTGCATTGATTGGGGGCATGCTGTGGGCACTGTGCATTGATTGGAGGCATGCTGTGAGCACTGTGCATTGATTGGGGACATGCTGTCGCCACTGTGCATTGATTGAGGGCATGCTGTGGGCACTGTGCATTGATTGGGGGCATGCTGTGGGCACTGTGCATTGATTGAGGGCATGCTGTGGGCACTGTGCATTGATTGTGGGCATGCTGTGGGCACTGTGCATTGATTGGGGGCATGCTGTGGCCACTGTGCATTGATTGGGGGCATGCTGTGGGCACTGTGCATTGATTGGGGGCAAGCTGTGGGCACTGTGCATTGATTGGGGGCATGCTGTGGGCACTGTGCATTGATTGGGGGCATGCTGTGGGCACTGTGCATTGATTGGGGGCAAGCTGTGGGCACTGTGCATTGATTGGGGGCATGCTGTGGGCACTGTGCATTGATTGGGGGCATGCTGTGGGCACTTTGCATTGATTGGGGGCATGCTGTGGCCACTGTGCATTGATTAAGGGCATGCTGTGGCCACTGTGCATTGATTAGGGGCATGCTGTGGCCACTGTGAATTGATTGGGGGCATGCTGTGGGCACTGTGCATTGATTGGGGGCACGCTGTGGGCACTCTGCATTGACGTCCCCCCTCCAGTGGGCCACAGAGAAATGATCAAACATTGACCGGTCCGCGGGGATAAAAAGGTTGGGGAGCACTGCATTAGGGGACTTTGGTAAAATATCAGGGGTTTACCTACTTGCCCACCGTCCGCCGCAGTTGTACGGCGGCAGTCTGGCGCTCCAACGCAAAGCGTCGTACATTTACGGCACTAGCCTGGGAGGAGCTAGGGGGCGATCACGCCCCCGCTCGTCGGCTGGGGAGTCAGTGCGTGTGCCCGGCGGCTCCGATGGCCACCGGCCACTCGCAATCTCCCTCTGCAGTGAGAGAATGACAGACGGCTGATGTAAACACAGCCGTCTGTCATTCTCACTAAAGTAATCACAGAGGCTATACACACTATACAATTGTCTTTAGATTTTTTCCTTTAGATTTACCAAAACCATATAATATGAGGTCAAACCTAAACACTTTCAATTTGTATGCAATCAGGCAGGCCCTTGCACTACATAGTTGAAGGTAAATCTAAAGAAAATCTAACAACAAAAGTTGTATAGTGTGTATCCAGCTAAACCTGAAACCAGGAATAGGTTTAAGGCTGGGTACCATGAAACAGCTTTAGCACAGGTGCAACTAGATAGGTTCATGCCTGGGGACCATGAAGTAGGTTCATAATGAATGCGAGTTTGAAATTGTGTTACCTCAATTGACCCCTGTGTGGATATAATTGTAATGTAATAAACGGACAACCCCAAAGCAGGGGTATGTCACCTTAACGAGACAATCTATAGGCACCCTTTCTGGACTAGGTACAGGATTATGCAAGCAGTTAAAGTGGGACCTTCAGAGGACCCTTCCACTGAAAACTAAGCAGCTAGTTTTGTATGTTTTATCTAGGATTGTTAGGTTTAGGTTTAGGTGTCTCCTAAATCCAGGGACTTTGCTTCTCAATGGTGGCTGGAGAGGTGTCCCCCCCTCCTGCCACTTCCCGGTCATTTTATTCTCTATAGTCTTTGCTAGAAATATATATATATATATATATTTAATGTTTGGGGGTTCTAAGTAATTTTCTAGCAAAAAATATTGATTTTAACCTGCGAACAACAAGTGTCAGAAATGGGCTCGGTCCTTAAGTGGTTAAATGCAAATTTTTTTTGGAAAAAATACACTTTAGCCCCCGTTCACACTGTAGCGACTTGTCATGACAGCTCTCACCCTATTGTTGGCCATGCCACTGTTCAATTCGGTGCAACTTTGACTTTGCGTCGGTGCATTGATTTGAAAAAGTAATTCCTGCACTACTTTTGGCGGGGGCGACTCGCATAGACGTTGGTGTATGAAGCCGCACAGATGTTTGCCAAGTTGCACCTGGACTTGCAAGGGCAAACGGCTTTGAAAGCGTGCAATTTCAGATGAAGTCGCACGATTTCAAAGCCGCATTCAATGTAAACGAGGGCTTCATGAATGTTATTGTGAAAAGAACACCATAGATATACCATTTTTTATGTACAATATAAAAGATGATGTTACGCCGAGTAAATTGATACCTAACATGCTTTAAAATTGCACGCGCTTGTGAAATGGCGACAAACTACGCTACTTAACCACTTGCCTTCTGTGCACTTATACCCCCTTCCCATCCAGACCAATTTTTAGCTTTCAGTGCTCTCACACTTTGAATGACAATTGCGCGGTCATGCTACACTGTACCCATATGAAATTTTTATAATTTTTTTCACACAAATAGAGCTTTCTTTTGGTGGTATTTAATCATCTCTGGGTTTTTTATTTTTTACAAAAAAAATGAAAAAAGACAGAAAATTTTGAAAAAAAACGGAATTTTTGTAAAATCTTACCGTAAAATTCCTTTCTCTGAGTCCTCAGACAGTCGCCGCCCCCTTCCAAGTCCTCACCAATGGGTATTGACCTTTGCTCCGTAGGAGTAGCTAGGCAACAATAATTGTTAATACAAAAGCTTTTAGCATAGACACACCCCTAGGGGCTGTCCCCTCAGTCAATACCTCCCTGCACCAGCATTCCCAACTCAGTTTGGTAGCATAGCAGTAAGAGTACACAAAAACCTCAAAAGAGGGGCGGGGGCGGCGACTGTCGGAGGACTCAGAGAAAGGAATTTTACGGTAAGATTTTACAAAAATTCAGTTTTCTCTTACGTCCTCCGACAGTCGCCGCCCCCTTCCAAGTCCTCACCAATGGGACGTCCCAAAGCAGTGTAGACATGAGGGGTGGGAGACGCAACCGTAGAAATGCAACGCAGTACCCACATCAGAGAAAGGAACCTTACCACAGTAAGAGAACCAACTGGGCAACAGGAAAACGTGCTCAACAGGAGCAACAACCCAGGAAAAACAAGTAACCCAGGGGCAAAACACCCCAATAACCAAGGACCCACAAAAAACAAGGGTCCCTAAGAAACTGCCGCACTGAGAACTTTACGGCCAAAGGAGGCATCAGCCGATGCCTGAACATCCACCTTATAGAATTTTGAGAAGGTGTGAACGGACGACCAAGTCGCCGCCTTACACACCTGGGCCACAGAAGCCTGATGACGGTAGGCCCAAGACGTACTCAAAGATCTGGTAGAGTGCGCTTTCACAGGGAAGGGAGGAACCTTCCCCTTCAAGGCATAGTCTTGCTCAATGATCTGTCTGATCCATTTGGCGATGGTCGCAGCTGACGCCGCCATGCCCTTCCGAGGTCCCTCAGGAAGGACAAAGAGGGAATCTGACTTGCGAAAAGATTTAGTGGACGACAGGTAAACCCTGATCGCCCGGACAACATCCAAGGAATGCAAGGCAACCTCCTTCGGATGCTTAGGCTTCGTGCAGAGCGAAGGCAAGACAATGTCTTCATTTAGGTGAAATTCCGAGATCCTTTTCGGAAGAAAAGATGGGTTAGGTCGCAGGACCACCTTATCCTTGTGAATCACTAGGTAGGGAGAGTTGCAGGACAAAGCCGCCAGCTCCGACACCCTGCGAGCCGAAGTGATCGCCACCAAAAAGGCAACTTTCTTGGACAACACAGACAACGAGATCTCCCTGATCTTTTCAAAGGGAGCCTGTTGTAACACGGACAGAACCAAGTTCAAGTCTCATGGAGGCAAAGGCTCCCTCCTAGGAGGGGCCAAATGTCGCACCCCCTGAACAAAGGTGCTAACCAATGAATTAGACGCCACAGGGCGTTGAAAGAGAACAGCCAGTGCAGAAATGTGACCCTTAATCATGGCCAACGCCAAACGCTGGTCCACTCCCGTTTGAAGGAAAGCCAACACTCTCGACACCGAGTATGAGCGAGGGGAATACCCCCTGGACTCACACCAAGCAAAATACCAAGTACGGTAATAAATTTTTCCCGAAGAGGCTTTTCTAGCCTTGATCAAAGTGGGAATGACCTCAGGGGAGAGACCCCTATCCATCAGGACCTGGCTTTTAACAGCCAGGCCATTAAAGCCAGCGACTGTAAAGCAGGATGGAATATCGGCCCTTGAGACAGGAGGTCTTCTCGAAGCGGCAGATGCCACGGAGCGTCGGCTGCCAGATTTACGAGGTCTGCGTACCAAGACCGGCGAGGCCAGTCCGGTGCCACAAGAATCACCGTGTGCGGTTCCGAGGTTAACCTGCGAAGAAACCCGGACAGTAGTTGAATCGGTGGAAAGGCATACATCAGACGATACTGATGCCAGGGCGCCACTAACGCGTCTGAGGCGTCTGCCCGAGGATCGCGCGTCCTTGCCACTAACCTTTTCACCTTGTTGTTCAGACAAGACGCGAACAGGTCCACATCCGGGGAACCCCACTTCGCGCACAACATCTGGAAGACATCCAGGTGAAGGGACCATTCTCCCTGGTCCAGGGTCTGGCGACTCAGATAATCCGCCTGCCAGTTCTCCACCCCCGGAATGTGAACTGCCGTTATCGCCGGGACGTGCGTCTCGGCCCAAGACAGAATGTCGGCTACTACCCGAGCCGCTCGGGCACTCCTGGTGCCCCCTTGGTGGTTGATGTAGGCCACCGCGGTGGCATTGTCCGTTTGGACCCGAACTGGACGGCCCCGAAGCCTGTCCGTCCATCTCAGAAGGCAAAGCTTTATCGCCCTCAATTCCAGAATGTTGATCGGAAGGGAGGACTCCTCCCCCGACCAAGTTTCCTGGGCGGACAGAACGCCCAGAGCACCACCCCAGCCCGACAGGCTGGCATCCGTGGTGAGCACCGTCCACGATAATGGACGAAAAGACAAGCCCCCCGACACCGCCGGGGACTGGAGCCACCACAGAAGATCCCTTCTGGTGCTGTGGCTCAACGAGATCCACAGATCCAGGGATTGCGGCCGCCCGTCCCACTGGGCAAGAATCTCCGCTCGGAGACCTCGCGTGTGAAACTGGGCAAAGGGGATCGCCTCGAAAGCCGAGACCATCAAACCTAGACATCTCATGCATGTCCGGAGAGACGAGTGCCGGTTGTCCCTGAGGGACCTGACCTCGTCTTGAAGAGTCCGAAGCTTGTCTACCGGCAGGAAGACCTTCGCTTGGACAGAGTCCAGAATCATTCCCAGGTAGGGAAGACGAACCGAAGGAACGCAGAGTCGACTTCAGAATGTTTATAGTCCAACCGAACTCCTGCAGTGTCCGCATCGTGGTGGACAGGTCGGTCACCAGGCTCTGACTGGCGCTTGACCTTATCAGGATATCGTCCAGATACCCCAGGACAGCAATGCCCTGTGCTCGCAACAGGGCCAGAACCGGCGCCAGCACTTTGGTAAAAACCCGCGGAGCCGAAGCGAGACCGAAAGGTAACGCCACGAATTGGTAGTGATCCTCCGCAATGGCGAATCAAAGGTACCTCTGGTGACCCTCGAAAATGGGGATGTGTAGGTACGCATCCTTCAGATCGATGGAAGCCATGAATTCCCCCGGACTCAGGGCAGCCACCACTGAGCGCAGGGATTCCATGCGGAACTTGCGAACCCGCACAAAGCGGTTCAGAGCTTTCAAGTCCAGAATCGGATGCACCTTGCCCTCCTTTCTGGGCACAGTGAACAGATTGGAGTAAAACCCCCGATGAACCCATCTGTCCCGAATGTGGGCCAGCCAAGGTTGTAGGAAACCGCGCAGACGTCCCACCACCCCAGAAACGGGTGAGGGCGCCCCTTCAGGCGGAAGTGGTATGGGAAGTCGAACCGGACTGGCCGGACTTCTGCTTCCCCGCCCACGGCTTCTTCTGGGAGCCTTGGCCTTTGAAGGGCTTGCCCTTGGACTGCGACCGAAAGGCACGAAAGGACCCCTGAGAGGGCCTAGACGAGAAATTCCGTTTTCCACGGAATGACTTATGCTTGTTGGACTGGGGCAGGAGAGTACTCTTGCCCCCCGTAACCCCTTTTATCAGGGTATCCAAAGCCTCGCCAAAAAGGCGAGATCCCGCGTAGGGAAAATCCGCCAGCGTCTTGCGAGAAGATTGGTCGACCGACCAATTCTTCAGCCAAATCAAACGACGGTTCAGTACCGCCACGCTGGACAGGCGCGCAGCCAAGGGAGCTAAATTCAAATCCGCATCACACAAGTACATGACACCCTGATGGATCTGGTCCACCATAGCCAACGTGGTAGGTGAAGCTGAATCAGCCACTAAGGTGCGCCTGAGCATCTTCGTCCAATCTGCAACAGCCTGTGCCGCCATAATGGAAGCAAAAACAGGCTTCAGCATAGAACCAGCCACCATATAGGCATGACGGGCAAGAGACTCTATTCTCCTGTCCGTAGGGTCCCGGAAAACCGGGGTATCCTCAGAAGGCACGGCAGTAGCCTTGTTCAAAATGGCCACCGCGTGATCCACCTGAGGCGCCACACACCAACGCTCGTCGGTGGAGGGCGCAAATGGATAGAGCAGTTTAAACTTATTTGGCACAGTAAAGGGCTTCTTTAAATTGCGCCACTGTTCATTAACCGTATGGTGGAATTCAGCAGGACAGGGAAAAACCTGCGCTGATTTGCGAGCCCTCTGCGTTCCAAAAGAGGACACCCTAGCAGGAGGAGTAGGCTCATCCTCCAGGTGCAAGGTATCCTTTATAGAAGCAATCAGCTCATTCATGAGTGCAAGCTCTTCAGGCGAGCCAGGGGGAGAAACATCAACCCCCTCCACCTCTGCCTCCCCCTCAGACCCCAGAAGGTCCAAAGATGAGTGGGACCCTGAGAAGGGTACGCCAGCCACAGCAGCCACATCGCCCTCTGAATCAGAGGAAACGGACACCCTGGCCCTTTTTGCGGATCGTTCAGCCATCAGCATCTGCACCTGAGACACTAAGGAAGCCACTACAGCGGTCAGATCGGCCCCCTCGGGGGGTGCAGCAGCCCCCTGGTCCCCCACCAGGGCGGGGGGAAACTTGCTATCCTGAGAATCCATGCCCCAGCACAGAAAAGCAATAAAGGTACTGGCCCTTCAATACCACGGCGAGCGCAGCCCACCGCACACTACTGTATGCACCGACCCCGCAGGGATAGATAACACTGAGCAAGGATTGCAGGACAAGAAGGTAAAAACCTGGAGAGAGCACACCGGACTGCTGCCACCGATCGCTGTTCCCAGAGAAAGAGGAAGTGATGCAATGCTGGTGTAACGTTCATGCGTTTTTGTTAGTGGATGGATTTACAGCTGCAGAATTATTACACTCAGTAGCCTTGTAGAGATTCTGTTGAACAAACATATCCAACTCTCAGGACTTCATCACAGTGCACAGCCTGTTATGCAATATACATATACTCAATCAGATGTTTAATGGAGGGATAGAATATATGAGAATGTATAGATGAGAGACAGGCTATTGTATGGTGAGCACTAGGAGTAGTATTAGGAGAGTTGCAGGTGATGGTAAAGCAGATAGGTTCTGATGTCAAGTATAGTGCAGATGGTAAGAGGACACAGATGGAGTATACTTAGACAGAGTAACCTAGTGCAGGGATAGTTGAAGGTAGTCCCAAGAGCTAACAGTCTATGCAGATGATAGGGAATAGATAGATACAGATAGTCCTGGTAATTGCAGTAGATGACAGTAGGAGATTGGTTAGTAAGGAATCCCCTGTGGGGTACTTATCACTTAGATAGGTTAGTAGTAACAGTGCCCATTAGAGAGAGGTGATCCCGTAGCGAGATACGGATCAGCAGCGAGGTTCCGGCTTCAGTTCAGCAAAGGGAAATGTCAGCAGCTCCGACTTCACAGGAGAAGGTGCGGTGAACATGTGGTTTGAACGAGCAATGAGTGAGAGAAAGCCGGCGATTGAAATAGCCGCTCATAGCGGCGCTCAGCAATGATGTCATCCGGTCTTAAAGGTGTATGCGTCTCTTGGATAACAAGATGGGACGCAATTTAGTAAGAGAGAAATAGGGAACAAGGGTACCAGAGGTACCAGAACATTACAGCTGGCTGACTGATATAGCCTATGAAGGCTCCGGCAAAATGGCCGCTCGGCTGGGGGAGAAGGCTACAGTAAAATGGCGCCGACATGTGCTCGGACGAGCACCGCCCACCAAAATTGGCGGCGAATGGCGCCAAAACACGGCGCTGCACAGGGACAGGGCCGGTCACAGTATTCAGGCAAAGAAAATGGCGGATCGCCGCAGCGACCGCCGCACACACACATGTCTGCACACAAAACTGCACCCAGAGCATATTACACAGCAGAGCAGGATGGCCCCCCCTCGCAGCCCACAGGCAGTGCAGCCACACAGGGATCTGACAGGGAGCCCGCAGTTACACAGACATGGGGGGTACTACACAGCCACAGACTGACACCCACACAGAAGGTCCCCACACAGAAGGTGCTTACCGTACCAGATGGCGTGGGGAGCCGTCTCCAGCGGCAAACCGCTATCAAGGCAGACAGGGAGTGCCGCAGCCAGGACGCTAGTGGACTGCAGCCATGGCGTCCAGTGAGGTAGCCACCTCACAGGCAGCATCCCTGCAGCGAACAGGGATGGGTCGTTCAATGTGCCAGGGTAAAACCTAAGCTGAACGCTCGATGGCAGGCCGGGGATCCATCTGGCTCTCAGCCCTGGGAACCAGGGCGGCCAGTCCGAGACCAAGCTCCGCATGACGATTCTTCATTTGAAGATCCCAAAACTAAGGCTGACAAAATAACAGCTAGTAAAGAAAAGAGAAAAAATACTTGAAATAAAATCAAAGAAGGGTAGAAGGCTGAGACTGAGCCCCAGCACAGGAAAGCCAGCTACTCCTAAGCTAGGCAAGATCAAACTGAGTTGGGAATGCTGGTGCAGGGAGGTATTGACTGAGGGGACAGCCCCTAGGGGTGTGTCTATGCTAAAAGCTTTTGTATTAACAATTCTTGTTGCCTAGCTACTCCTACGGAGCAAAGGTCAATACCTATTGGTGAGGACTTGGAAGGGGGCGGCGACTGTCGGAGGACGTAAGAGAAAAAAAGTTTTTTCTTATTTTCTGCGAGTAAATTTTGAAAAGAAATAAATTTTTCTCCTTCACTGATGTGCGCTGATGAGGCGGCACTGATGGGCACTGATAGGCTGCACTGATGGGCACTGATGAGGTGGCACTTATGGGCACTGATGAGGTGGCACTGATGAGGAGGTACTAATATGCGGCACTGATGAGCACTGATAGGCGGCACTGCTGGGCACTGAGAGGTGGCACTGCTGGGCACTGAGAGGTGGCACTGCTGAGCACTGAGAGGCGGCACTGACGGGCAGCACTGATGGGCACTGGCGGGCGGCACTGATGGGCACTGGCGGGCGGCACTGATGGGCACTGGCGGGTGGCACTGATTGACACTGACGGGTGGCACTGATGAGCACTGATGGGCGGCACTGATGAGCACTGATGGGCAGCACCATCAGTGTCCACACTCAGTGCCCATAGTGCTGCCAGTCAGTGCTCATCAGTGCCTAGATGAGCAGGCACTGATGGGCACTGACTGGCAGCACTATGGGCACTGATTGTGTGCACTGATGGGGGGCACTGATGGCGGGCACTGTGGGCATTGATGGTGGGCAGTTAGTGTGTTTGGTGTACCTTGTGTAATCAGGGCACTGGTGATCAGTGCCCTGATTACTTTTTTCTTTGTCCCCGACGGCTGATCTGCTCTCTCCTTCCTCACACTGCAGTCTCCGTGTGAGGAAGGAGCGCTGGCGATGAGAGATGATCTCATATGTTTACATATGAGATCATCTCTCATTGGACGGTCCGATCACGTGGTGAATGGCCGCTGTGATTGGCCATTCACCACGATCTGTGATTGGCTGTGTCCAAGGGACATAGCCGACACAGATTTTCCCCGATGCGCGCTCGCGGGAGTGCGCTGGGAGCCTGTGTCTGGGAGGCCGTTTAAAGACGGCCTCCCGAAAATGTGAGTCCGCGCTGCAGCCGTACTTCGGCTGTAGCGCGGATGGGAGGAGGTTAAAAATCTCCATAGGCGACGCTTTAAATTTTTTTTTAGAGGTCACCAGTTTAGAGTTACAGAGAAGGTCCAGTGCTAGTATTATTGCTCTGCTGTCGGACGGTCTGCTGTTGTAAACACATCAGACCATTGTTCTCTCTGAAATGAACCAGAGATCCTCCTATATAGGATCACACGTCTCTGTGATCATTTCACAAGTCCCTCCCCCTCACAGTCAGAAAACACCCCCTAGACTCACACTTAACCCTTTGATCGCCCCTGGGTTAACCCCTTCCCTGCCAGTGTCATTATTATAGTAACAGTACATATTTTTAGCACTGATTACTGTAGTAATGTCACTGGTCCCCCCAAAAGTGTAAGTCAGGGGTCCGATCTGTCCGCTGCAATGTCGCAGTCCCGCTAAAAATCGCAGATCGCCGCCATTAGTAGTAAAAAATTAAATAAATAAAAATGACATAAATCTTTTCCCTAGTTTGTAGACGCGATAACTTTTGCGCAAACCAATCAAAATACACTTACTGGGATTTTTTTTACCAAAAATATGTAGCAGAACACAAATTGGCCTAAAATGTTGAAAAAAATTAGATTTTTACAATTTTTTTTTATTGGGAATGTTATATAGCAGAATGTGAAAAATATTGTTTTTTTTTTTTTCCGAATTTTTTTGTTTATAGCGCAAAAAATAAAAACGGCACAGGTGATGAAATACCACCAAAAGAAAGCTTTATTTGTGGGGAAAAAGGACAGCAATTGTACTTGGTCGCACGACCGCGCAATTGTCAGTTAAAGTAATGCAGTGCCGTATCGCAAAAATTGGCTTGGTCATTAAGGGGGGTAAAACCTTCCGGTCCACAAGTGGTTAAAAACAAAGGATCAAAAAATAAAGTTTTTTGAAACTTTTGCATTAACCACTTTACCACTGGAGGATTTTCCTGCTGTACGTCCAGGCCACTTTTTGCGATTCGGCACTGTGCGACTTTAACTGACAATTGTGCGGTCATGCAACGCCGTACCCAAAACGAAATTTACGTCCTTTTTTTCCCACAAACAGAGCTTTCTTTTGGTGGTATTTAATCACCTCTGCGCTTTTCAGTTTTTGCGATATTAATAAAAAATGGAACAATTTTGAAAAAATAACAATATTTTTCTACTTTGACAGTTAAAAAATATCCAATATATTACATTTTTGTCATATATTTAGGCCAAAATGTATTTAGCTACATGTCTTTGACAAAACAATTCTCAATGAGTGTATTTTTAAACGCTTTAAGACCGGAAGATTTTACCCCATTCCTGACCAGGCCAAATTTTGCGATTCGGCACTGCGTTATTTTAATGGACGATTGTGCGGTTGTGCGACGCTGTACCCAAACTAAATTTGAGCTTTCTTTTGGTGGTATTTGATCACCTGTGCGATTTTTACTTTTTGTGCTATAAACAAAAAAAGAGCGAAAATTTTGAAAAAATAACAATATTTTTCCCATTTTTTTATATGAAATTCCCCCCCAAAAAATGTAAAAATCAAAATTTTTTAACATTTTAGGCCAATTTGTTTTCTGCTACATATTTTTGGTAAAAGAAAATCGCAATAAGCGTATTTTGATTGGTTTGCGCAAAAGTTATCGCAGCTACTAACTACGGGAAATTTATGTCATTTTTATTGGGTTTTTTTTAACTAGTAATGGCGGCGATCTGCAATTTCTTTTTTTGCGGGACTGCAACATTGCGGCGGACAGATTGGACCCTTGACTGACATTTTTGACACTTTTGGGGGTACCAGTGACATTACTACAGTAATCAGTGCTATAAATATGCACTGTTACTGTAAAAATGACACTGGCAGGGAAGGGGTTAACTTTTATTGGTGATCAAGGGGTTAATGTATGCCTGGTGCTTACTGACGTGTGGGGGGAGGGGACTATGTGACACAGGCACAGATCGCAGGTTCAGCTATGCTGAATCCTGCAATCTGTCACTGTTTGTCACTTAGGAGATCCGCCCGCTTTGTTTACACAAGCAGGCGGATCTCCACACTCGATCCCCGACGATCGGGGAAGAGCGGCGGTGATCACCACCTCTCCTCCCCTGGTCCGACTCCCGCTGTGTCTGAATACAGCGGGAGCGAGCCTACGGCAGCGCGCACGCGCCGCCAAGAGAGAGGAATGTCTGGTGACGTAGGTCTACATCGCCAGACGATAACGAGCCACTGTGCCGCAGTAGCAGCACAGTGAGCAGTGGTAAAGTGGTTAAAAAAAATAATTATTATTTTGGCCCGGGAACCAGAAGTGACGTCACGACGTCCCTCTGGTCCTCCAAGGGCATAGAGATGAGTGGCGGCCATCTTGGCTACTGCCAGTGTCGGATTGCTTCCGGTGCATCACCGATCAGTCAGGTAAGCCCGGGCGGGAACAACTGGGAAGCGGTGGGGGAGGGGCACCTGGGGGGGGGGGGGGGCTTCTAATAGTGGGCCCACTGCGAATCTGCCTGCAAAACCACTTTTATCTGAAAGAGAATCTCCTATAGTAAAAAAAAAATACCTCAGTATTTAACCACTTTAGCCCCGGAAGGTTTCCTCGGCACTGCGTGACTTTAACAGACAATTGCGCGGTGGTGCAGTAATTATCCAAGGCAGAATAAATATTCCCCATACATTGTATCTTCTCACTCAGCCTGCTGAAGAACACTCCTCAGAAAAAGACAGAAGCACATAGGCGTGCGCACAGGGTGTGCCAGGTGTGCCTGGGCACACCCTAATCACTCTGGGTGGCGCAGATTCCCCCTGCTTAACCACTTTAGCCCCGGAGGATTCGGCTGCTCAAAGACCAGGCCCTATTTTGCGATTCAGCACTGTGTGACTTTAACAGACAATTGCGCAGTGGTGCGACACTGTACCTAAATAAAATTAATGTCCTTTTTTCCCCCACAAACAGAGCTTTCTTTTGGTGGTATTTGATCATCTCTGCGATTTGTACTTTTTGCGCTATAAACAAATAAAGAGCGACAATTTTGAAAAAAAAAATATATATTTTTCACATAATTTTATATGAAATTGTAAAAAAAAAAAAAAACAGTAAAAATCTAAATTTTTTTACATTTTAAGCCAATTTGTTTTCTGCTACATATTTTTGGTAAAAAAAAAAAAAAAATTGCAATAAGTGTATTATGATTGGTTTGCGCAAAAGTTATCGCGTCTACTAACTACGGGAAAGATTTATGTCATTTTTATTGTTTTTTTCTTTAATAGTAATGGCGGCGATCTGCGATTTTTAGCGGGATAGATTTTTGAACTTTTTGTTTTTGTTAGTGATGGCAGCGATTAGCGATTTTTAGCGGGACTGCGACATTGCGGCGGACAGATCGGACCCCTGACTGACATTTTTGACACTTTTGGGGGTACCAGCGACATTAATACAGTAATCAGGGTTAAAAATATGCACTGTTACTGTAATAATGACGCTGGCAGGGAAGGGGTTAACCCTGTGGGTGATCAAGGGGTTAAATGTGGCCCTAGGGGCGTGATTCTAACTGTGTGGGGGGGGGGGGGGGCTTTCCTTGTGAAGTCATCTTAGAGACATGTGATCCTATATAGCAGGATCACATGACATCTGTGATCACTTCAGGGAGAAGTACGGACGGCTGTGTTTATATCAGCCGCCCGTCCTTCTCTGTCAGCGGCGGGAGATCACGAGTGGCCGGCGCACATCGGAGCCGCCAGTCACACGCACTAGCTTCCCTGCTGACAAGCGGGGGCGGGAGCGCGATCGCCCCTTAGCTCCTCCCAGGCGAGCGCCGTACGGTGCCTGGGAGAGCCGACCTGCTGCTGTACATTTGCAGCGGCTGTTCGGCAAGTGGTTCTAGCCAAATAACTTGTAAAGAAGTGTAAAAAAATGGGGAACTTAGGGGGAGGGAAAAACTGTAATATTTTCATCTATACATTCCAAACTAATTCTATAAATGACTTTTCTTCCTGAGGAATAATGTCTGTGAAATGAAAAGGAGATTATAATAGGAATGCAGCACATTCTGTCAGTCACTAGCCCTGGCAGAATGTATTATGAGAGCCCAGACCCCGCCTACCACCCCCACCAGCCAACCAGAATACATTGTGTGAGCACAGACCCCGCCCACCAGCAGAACTCTGAAAGTACTGTCTCTGAAAACATCGTGGCTCGTGCTGGCTGGTGGGCGGGGTCTGCGCTCCCATAATGCACTGCGGCAGGTCTGCTCATTTGCATATAGTGATATGCCTCACACAATGTGCTGTATTCCTATTATTTTGTTTATTGTAATCAACTTTTTTTTCACATACATTATTCTTTAAGGAAGAAGGTCATTTATACAATCCGTTTGGGACGTTTCCAGTGAAAAAAATAAAAAATGGTACTCTCCCTAACGTGACCAGCTCTGAAATTGGAGGCCTTAAATACAGATTGCAACTTCTCTATATACAGTTCTGCTGAACTGTAGGTTAGGTAATAGGTAATGCAGCGCCATACTACTCGTCCACCACCGGTAGTGCATAAAGCATTGTAAAGTCTACCATTGAGTACAGAGGTGGCCGAAGGAAGCACATTAGCAACCTTTGAGCATCCCACTGTACGCTGGACCCCCAGTCAGCTGCAATACATGTAACAGTTGCTCAAGTCTACCATTGAGTACAGAGGTGGCCGGAGGTGGCCGAAGGAAGCACATTAGCAACCTCTGAGCATCCCACTGTATGCTGGACCCAGTCAGCTGTAATACATGTAACAGTTTCACAGTAGAACCAAGTTTTTTCTTACACCAAATTGCTTCTACTCAATATTTTTTCATCTATTTTATTCTCACACATAGCTGCCATAACCCAGCTATTCTTTTAAACTGCGGGCGGTCCGCTTTAACAAAAGGGTGGTCCCAGTGGCGGATTGGCTGTGGGAAAAGCCTTATTGGTTGCATTAGGGTGTGCACCTCAAAGCTCAAACACATATGCGTGTGCATGTGTGTATATATATATATATATATATATATATATATATACTGACGGTGTCAGTAGAGCAGTGATTGGTGTATTTTTTATTTGTATTATTTTATTTTTTATTCTTCTTTTACACTTTTTTTTTAAAAAAATAATTATTACACATTTTTTACAAGGCCCATTAGGGCAGTGTTCCCCGGGCCACGGACCGAGCAAACAGTACCGGGCCGCCCGAGGAAGTTTAAACTATTTTACTGTGGCGGGCGGCCTGTGCACAGAGCACTCTGCGCCTGAGCCCGCCCGTTGTGTGACAATAGCGAATGAAAATCGCTATTGTCACACCGATCCTCCTCCTGGCCAATCAGGGAGCGGGTCTTCCTGCTTCCTGATTGGTCGAAAGGCAAAACCCATGCCATTGGCTGAGGAGGAGGTGGGAGGACTCAAGGACACCCGGGGACTGAAGAGAAGCTGCCGTGAAGTAAGTGCGCTGGTCTCTGGGGAAACGCTGGCATCTCTGCATTGATGGGGGCATGCTGTGGGCACTGTGCATTGATTGGGGGCAAGCTGTGGCCACTGTGCATTGATTGGGGGCATGCTGTGGGCACTGTGCATTGATTGGGGGCATGCTGTGGGCACTGTGCATTGATTGGGGGCATGCTGTGGGCACTGTGCATTGACTGGGGGCAATCTGTGGGCACTGTGCATTGATTGGGGGCATGCTGTGGGCACTGTGCATTGATTGGAGGCATGCTGTGAGCACTGTGCATTGATTGGGGACATGCTGTCGCCACTGTGCATTGATTGAGGGCATGCTGTGGGCACTGTGCATTGATTGGGGGCATGCTGTGGGCACTGTGCATTGATTGAGGGCATGCTGTGGGCACTGTGCATTGATTGTGGGCATGCTGTGGGCACTGTGCATTGATTGGGGGCATGCTGTGGCCACTGTGCATTGATTGGGGGCATGCTGTGGGCACTGTGCATTGATTGGGGGCAAGCTGTGGGCACTGTGCATTGATTGGGGGCATGCTGTGGGCACTGTGCATTGATTGGGGGCATGCTGTGGGCACTGTGCATTGATTGGGGGCAAGCTGTGGGCACTGTGCATTGATTGGGGGCATGCTGTGGGCACTGTGCATTGATTGGGGGCATGCTGTGGGCACTTTGCATTGATTGGGGGCATGCTGTGGCCACTGTGCATTGATTAAGGGCATGCTGTGGCCACTGTGCATTGATTAGGGGCATGCTGTGGCCACTGTGAATTGATTGGGGGCATGCTGTGGGCACTGTGCATTGATTGGGGGCACGCTGTGGGCACTCTGCATTGACGTCCCCCCTCCAGTGGGCCACAGAGAAATGATCAAACATTAACCGGTCCGCGGGGATAAAAAGGTTGGGGAGCACTGCATTAGGGGACTTTGGTAAAATATCAGGGGTTTACCTACTTGCCCACCGTCCGCCGCAGTTGTACGGCGGCAGTCTGGCGCTCCAACGCAAAGCGTCGTACATTTACGGCACTAGCCTGGGAGGAGCTAGGGGGCGATCACGCCCCCGCTCGTCGGCTGGGGAGTCAGTGCGTGTGCCCGGCGGCTCCGATGGCCACCGGCCACTCGCAATCTCCCTCTGCAGTGAGAGAATGACAGACGGCTGATGTAAACACAGCCGTCTGTCATTCTCACTAAAGTAATCACAGAGGCTATACACACTATACAATTGTCTTTAGATTTTTTCCTTTAGATTTACCAAAACCATATAATATGAGGTCAAACCTAAACACTTTCAATTTGTATGCAATCAGGCAGGCCCTTGCACTACATAGTTGAAGGTAAATCTAAAGAAAATCTAACAACAAAAGTTGTATAGTGTGTATCCAGCTAAACCTGAAACCAGGAATAGGTTTAAGGCTGGGTACCATGAAACAGCTTTAGCACAGGTGCAACTAGATAGGTTCATGCCTGGGGACCATGAAGTAGGTTCATAATGAATGCGAGTTTGAAATTGTGTTACCTCAATTGACCCCTGTGTGGATATAATTGTAATGTAATAAACGGACAACCCCAAAGCAGGGGTATGTCACCTTAACGAGACAATCTATAGGCACCCTTTCTGGACTAGGTACAGGATTATGCAAGCAGTTAAAGTGGGACCTTCAGAGGACCCTTCCACTGAAAACTAAGCAGCTAGTTTTGTATGTTTTATCTAGGATTGTTAGGTTTAGGTTTAGGTGTCTCCTAAATCCAGGGACTTTGCTTCTCAATGGTGGCTGGAGAGGTGTCCCCCCCTCCTGCCACTTCCCGGTCATTTTATTCTCTATAGTCTTTGCTAGAAATATATATATATATATATATTTAATGTTTGGGGGTTCTAAGTAATTTTCTAGCAAAAAATATTGATTTTAACCTGCGAACAACAAGTGTCAGAAATGGGCTCGGTCCTTAAGTGGTTAAATGCAAATTTTTTTTGGAAAAAATACACTTTAGCCCCCGTTCACACTGTAGCGACTTGTCATGACAGCTCTCACCCTATTGTTGGCCATGCCACTGTTCAATTCGGTGCAACTTTGACTTTGCGTCGGTGCATTGATTTGAAAAAGTAATTCCTGCACTACTTTTGGCGGGGGCGACTCGCATAGACGTTGGTGTATGAAGCCGCACAGATGTTTGCCAAGTTGCACCTGGACTTGCAAGGGCAAACGGCTTTGAAAGCGTGCAATTTCAGATGAAGTCGCACGATTTCAAAGCCGCATTCAATGTAAACGAGGGCTTCATGAATGTTATTGTGAAAAGAACACCATAGATATACCATTTTTTATGTACAATATAAAAGATGATGTTACGCCGAGTAAATTGATACCTAACATGCTTTAAAATTGCACGCGCTTGTGAAATGGCGACAAACTACGCTACTTAACCACTTGCCTTCTGTGCACTTATACCCCCTTCCCATCCAGACCAATTTTTAGCTTTCAGTGCTCTCACACTTTGAATGACAATTGCGCGGTCATGCTACACTGTACCCATATGAAATTTTTATAATTTTTTTCACACAAATAGAGCTTTCTTTTGGTGGTATTTAATCATCTCTGGGTTTTTTATTTTTTACAAAAAAAATGAAAAAAGACAGAAAATTTTGAAAAAAAACGGAATTTTTGTAAAATCTTACCGTAAAATTCCTTTCTCTGAGTCCTCAGACAGTCGCCGCCCCCTTCCAAGTCCTCACCAATGGGTATTGACCTTTGCTCCGTAGGAGTAGCTAGGCAACAATAATTGTTAATACAAATGCTTTTAGCATAGACACACCCCTAGGGGCTGTCCCCTCAGTCAATACCTCCCTGCACCAGCATTCCCAACTCAGTTTGGTAGCATAGCAGTAAGAGTACACAAAAACCTCAAAAGAGGGGCGGGGGCGGCGACTGTCGGAGGACTCAGAGAAAGGAATTTTACGGTAAGATTTTACAAAAATTCAGTTTTCTCTTACGTCCTCCGACAGTCGCCGCCCCCTTCCAAGTCCTCACCAATGGGACGTCCCAAAGCAGTGTAGACATGAGGGGTGGGAGACGCAACCGTAGAAATGCAACGCAGTACCCACATCAGAGAAAGGAACCTTACCACAGTAAGAGAACCAACTGGGCAACAGGAAAACGTGCTCAACAGGAGCAACAACCCAGGAAAAACAAGTAACCCAGGGGCAAAACACCCCAATAACCAAGGACCCACAAAAAACAAGGGTCCCTAAGAAACTGCCGCACTGAGAACTTTACGGCCAAAGGAGGCATCAGCCGATGCCTGAACATCCACCTTATAGAATTTTGAGAAGGTGTGAACGGACGACCAAGTCGCCGCCTTACACACCTGGGCCACAGAAGCCTGATGACGGTAGGCCCAAGACGTACTCAAAGATCTGGTAGAGTGCGCTTTCACAGGGAAGGGAGGAACCTTCCCCTTCAAGGCATAGTCTTGCTCAATGATCTGTCTGATCCATTTGGCGATGGTCGCAGCTGACGCCGCCATGCCCTTCCGAGGTCCCTCAGGAAGGACAAAGAGGGAATCTGACTTGCGAAAAGATTTAGTGGACGACAGGTAAACCCTGATCGCCCGGACAACATCCAAGGAATGCAAGGCAACCTCCTTCGGATGCTTAGGCTTCGTGCAGAGCGAAGGCAAGACAATGTCTTCATTTAGGTGAAATTCCGAGATCCTTTTCGGAAGAAAAGATGGGTTAGGTCGCAGGACCACCTTATCCTTGTGAATCACTAGGTAGGGAGAGTTGCAGGACAAAGCCGCCAGCTCCGACACCCTGCGAGCCGAAGTGATCGCCACCAAAAAGGCAACTTTCTTGGACAACAGAGACAACGAGATCTCCCTGATCTTTTCAAAGGGAGCCTGTTGTAACACGGACAGAACCAAGTTCAAGTCTCATGGAGGCAAAGGCTCCCTCCTAGGAGGGGCCAAATGTCGCACCCCCTGAACAAAGGTGCTAACCAATGAATTAGACGCCACAGGGCGTTGAAAGAGAACAGCCAGTGCAGAAATGTGACCCTTAATCATGGCCAACGCCAAACGCTGGTCCACTCCCGTTTGAAGGAAAGCCAACACTCTCGACACCGAGTATGAGCGAGGGGAATACCCCCTGGACTCACACCAAGCAAAATACCAAGTACGGTAATAAATTTTTCCCGAAGAGGCTTTTCTAGCCTTGATCAAAGTGGGAATGACCTCAGGGGAGAGACCCCTATCCATCAGGACCTGGCTTTTAACAGCCAGGCCATTAAAGCCAGCGACTGTAAAGCAGGATGGAATATCGGCCCTTGAGACAGGAGGTCTTCTCGAAGCGGCAGATGCCACGGAGCGTCGGCTGCCAGATTTACGAGGTCTGCGTACCAAGACCGGCGAGGCCAGTCCGGTGCCACAAGAATCACCGTGTGCGGTTCCGAGGTTAACCTGCGAAGAAACCCGGACAGTAGTTGAATCGGTGGAAAGGCATACATCAGACGATACTGATGCCAGGGCGCCACTAACGCGTCTGAGGCGTCTGCCCGAGGATCGCGCGTCCTTGCCACTAACCTTTTCACCTTGTTGTTCAGACAAGACGCGAACAGGTCCACATCCGGGGAACCCCACTTCGCGCACAACATCTGGAAGACATCCAGGTGAAGGGACCATTCTCCCTGGTCCAGGGTCTGGCGACTCAGATAATCCGCCTGCCAGTTCTCCACCCCCGGAATGTGAACTGCCGTTATCGCCGGGACGTGCGTCTCGGCCCAAGACAGAATGTCGGCTACTACCCGAGCCGCTCGGGCACTCCTGGTGCCCCCTTGGTGGTTGATGTAGGCCACCGCGGTGGCATTGTCCGTTTGGACCCGAACTGGACGGCCCCGAAGCCTGTCCGTCCATCTCAGAAGGCAAAGCTTTATCGCCCTCAATTCCAGAATGTTGATCGGAAGGGAGGACTCCTCCCCCGACCAAGTTTCCTGGGCGGACAGAACGCCCAGAGCACCACCCCAGCCCGACAGGCTGGCATCCGTGGTGAGCACCGTCCACGATAATGGACGAAAAGACAAGCCCCCCGACACCGCCGGGGACTGGAGCCACCACAGAAGATCCCTTCTGGTGCTGTGGCTCAACGAGATCCACAGATCCAGGGATTGCGGCCGCCCGTCCCACTGGGCAAGAATCTCCGCTCGGAGACCTCGCGTGTGAAACTGGGCAAAGGGGATCGCCTCGAAAGCCGAGACCATCAAACCTAGACATCTCATGCATGTCCGGAGAGACGAGTGCCGGTTGTCCCTGAGGGACCTGACCTCGTCTTGAAGAGTCCGAAGCTTGTCTACCGGCAGGAAGACCTTCGCTTGGACAGAGTCCAGAATCATTCCCAGGTAGGGAAGACGAACCGAAGGAACGCAGAGTCGACTTCAGAATGTTTATAGTCCAACCGAACTCCTGCAGTGTCCGCATCGTGGTGGACAGGTCGGTCACCAGGCTCTGACTGGCGCTTGACCTTATCAGGATATCGTCCAGATACCCCAGGACAGCAATGCCCTGTGCTCGCAACAGGGCCAGAACCGGCGCCAGCACTTTGGTAAAAACCCGCGGAGCCGAAGCGAGACCGAAAGGTAACGCCACGAATTGGTAGTGATCCTCCGCAATGGCGAATCAAAGGTACCTCTGGTGACCCTCGAAAATGGGGATGTGTAGGTACGCATCCTTCAGATCGATGGAAGCCATGAATTCCCCCGGACTCAGGGCAGCCACCACTGAGCGCAGGGATTCCATGCGGAACTTGCGAACCCGCACAAAGCGGTTCAGAGCTTTCAAGTCCAGAATCGGATGCACCTTGCCCTCCTTTCTGGGCACAGTGAACAGATTGGAGTAAAACCCCCGATGAACCCATCTGTCCCGAATGTGGGCCAGCCAAGGTTGTAGGAAACCGCGCAGACGTCCCACCACCCCAGAAACGGGTGAGGGCGCCCCTTCAGGCGGAAGTGGTATGGGAAGTCGAACCGGACTGGCCGGACTTCTGCTTCCCCGCCCACGGCTTCTTCTGGGAGCCTTGGCCTTTGAAGGGCTTGCCCTTGGACTGCGACCGAAAGGCACGAAAGGACCCCTGAGAGGGCCTAGACGAGAAATTCCGTTTTCCACGGAATGACTTATGCTTGTTGGACTGGGGCAGGAGAGTACTCTTGCCCCCCGTAACCCCTTTTATCAGGGTATCCAAAGCCTCGCCAAAAAGGCGAGATCCCGCGTAGGGAAAATCCGCCAGCGTCTTGCGAGAAGATTGGTCGACCGACCAATTCTTCAGCCAAATCAAACGACGGTTCAGTACCGCCACGCTGGACAGGCGCGCAGCCAAGGGAGCTAAATTCAAATCCGCATCACACAAGTACATGACACCCTGATGGATCTGGTCCACCATAGCCAACGTGGTAGGTGAAGCTGAATCAGCCACTAAGGTGCGCCTGAGCATCTTCGTCCAATCTGCAACAGCCTGTGCCGCCATAATGGAAGCAAAAACAGGCTTCAGCATAGAACCAGCCACCATATAGGCATGACGGGCAAGAGACTCTATTCTCCTGTCCGTAGGGTCCCGGAAAACCGGGGTATCCTCAGAAGGCACGGCAGTAGCCTTGTTCAAAATGGCCACCGCGTGATCCACCTGAGGCGCCACACACCAACGCTCGTCGGTGGAGGGCGCAAATGGATAGAGCAGTTTAAACTTATTTGGCACAGTAAAGGGCTTCTTTAAATTGCGCCACTGTTCATTAACCGTATGGTGGAATTCAGCAGGACAGGGAAAAACCTGCGCTGATTTGCGAGCCCTCTGCGTTCCAAAAGAGGACACCCTAGCAGGAGGAGTAGGCTCATCCTCCAGGTGCAAGGTATCCTTTATAGAAGCAATCAGCTCATTCATGAGTGCAAGCTCTTCAGGCGAGCCAGGGGGAGAAACATCAACCCCCTCCACCTCTGCCTCCCCCTCAGACCCCAGAAGGTCCAAAGATGAGTGGGACCCTGAGAAGGGTACGCCAGCCACAGCAGCCACATCGCCCTCTGAATCAGAGGAAACGGACACCCTGGCCCTTTTTGCGGATCGTTCAGCCATCAGCATCTGCACCTGAGACACTAAGGAAGCCACTACAGCGATCAGATCGGCCCCCTCGGGGGGTGCAGCAGCCCCCTGGTCCCCCACCAGGGCGGGGGCAAACTTGCTATCCTGAGAATCCATGCCCCAGCACAGAAAAGCAATAAAGGTACTGGCCCTTCAATACCACGGCGAGCGCAGCCCACCGCACACTACTGTATGCACCGACCCCGCAGGGATAGATAACACTGAGCAAGGATTGCAGGACAAGAAGGTAAAAACCTGGAGAGAGCACACCGGACTGCTGCCACCGATCGCTGTTCCCAGAGAAAGAGGAAGTGATGCAATGCTGGTGTAACGTTCATGCGTTTTTGTTAGTGGATGGATTTACAGCTGCAGAATTATTACACTCAGTAGCCTTGTAGAGATTCTGTTGAACAAACATATCCAACTCTCAGGACTTCATCACAGTGCACAGCCTGTTATGCAATATACATATACTCAATCAGATGTTTAATGGAGGGATAGAATATATGAGAATGTATAGATGAGAGACAGGCTATTGTATGGTGAGCACTAGGAGTAGTATTAGGAGAGTTGCAGGTGATGGTAAAGCAGATAGGTTCTGATGTCAAGTATAGTGCAGATGGTAAGAGGACACAGATGGAGTATACTTAGACAGAGTAACCTAGTGCAGGGATAGTTGAAGGTAGTCCCAAGAGCTAACAGTCTATGCAGATGATAGGGAATAGATAGATACAGATAGTCCTGGTAATTGCAGTAGATGACAGTAGGAGATTGGTTAGTAAGGAATCCCCTGTGGGGTACTTATCACTTAGATAGGTTAGTAGTAACAGTGCCCATTAGAGAGAGGTGATCCCGTAGCGAGATACGGATCAGCAGCGAGGTTCCGGCTTCAGTTCAGCAAAGGGAAATGTCAGCAGCTCCGACTTCACAGGAGAAGGTGCGGTGAACATGTGGTTTGAACGAGCAATGAGTGAGAGAAAGCCGGCGATTGAAATAGCCGCTCATAGCGGCGCTCAGCAATGATGTCATCCGGTCTTAAAGGTGTATGCGTCTCTTGGATAACAAGATGGGACGCAATTTAGTAAGAGAGAAATAGGGAACAAGGGTACCAGAGGTACCAGAACATTACAGCTGGCTGACTGATATAGCCTATGAAGGCTCCGGCAAAATGGCCGCTCGGCTGGGGGAGAAGGCTACAGTAAAATGGCGCCGACATGTGCTCGGACGAGCACCGCCCACCAAAATTGGCGGCGAATGGCGCCAAAACACGGCGCTGCACAGGGACAGGGCCGGTCACAGTATTCAGGCAAAGAAAATGGCGGATCGCCGCAGCGAACGCCGCACACACTCATGTCTGCACACAAAACTGCACCCAGAGCATATTACACAGCAGAGCAGGATGGCCCCCCCTCGCAGCCCACAGGCAGTGCAGCCAAACAGGGATCTGACAGGGAGCCCGCAGTTACACAGACATGGGGGGTACTACACAGCCAAAGACTGACACCCACACAGAAGGTCCCCACACAGAAGGTGCTTACCGTACCAGATGGCGTGGGGAGCCGTCTCCAGCGGCAAACCGCTATCAAGGCAGACAGGGAGTGCCGCAGCCAGGACGCTAGTGGACTGCAGCCATGGCGTCCAGTGAGGTAGCCACCTCACAGGCAGCATCCCTGCAGCGAACAGGGATGGGTCGTTCAATGTGCCAGGGTAAAACCTAAGCTGAACGCTCGATGGCAGGCCGGGGATCCATCTGGCTCTCAGCCCTGGGAACCAGGGCGGCCAGTCCGAGACCCAGCTCCGCATGACGATTCTTCATTTGAAGATCCCAAAACTAAGGCTGACAAAATAACAGCTAGTAAAGAAAAGAGAAAAAATACTTGAAATAAAATCAAAGAAGGGTAGAAGGCTGAGACTGAGCCCCAGCACAGGAAAGCCAGCTACTCCTAAGCTAGGCAAGATCAAACTGAGTTGGGAATGCTGGTGCAGGGAGGTATTGACTGAGGGGACAGCCCCTAGGGGTGTGTCTATGCTAAAAGCTTTTGTATTAACAATTCTTGTTGCCTAGCTACTCCTACGGAGCAAAGGTCAATACCTATTGGTGAGGACTTGGAAGGGGGCGGCGACTGTCGGAGGACGTAAGAGAAAAAAAGTTTTTTCTTATTTTCTGCGAGTAAATTTTGAAAAGAAATAAATTTTTCTCCTTCACTGATGTGCGCTGATGAGGCGGCACTGATGGGCACTGATAGGCTGCACTGATGGGCACTGATGAGGTGGCACTTATGGGCACTGATGAGGTGGCACTTATGGGCACTGATGAGGTGGCACTTATGGGCACTGATGAGGTGGCACTGATGAGGAGGTACTAATATGCGGCACTGATGAGCACTGATAGGCGGCACTGCTGGGCACTGAGAGGTGGCACTGCTGAGCACTGAGAGGCGGCACTGACGGGCAGCACTGATGGGCACTGGCGGGCGGCACTGATGGGCACTGGCGAGCGGCACTGATGGGCACTGGCGGGTGGCACTGATTGACACTGACGGGTGGCACTGATGGGCGGCACTGATGAGCACTGATGGGCAGCACCATCAGTGTCCACACTCAGTGCCCATAGTGCTGCCAGTCAGTGCTCATCAGTGCCTAGATGAGCAGGCACTGATGGGCACTGACTGGCAGCACTATGGGCACTGATTGTGTGCACTGATGGGGGGCACTGATGGCGGGCACTGTGGGCATTGATGGTGGGCAGTTAGTGTGTTTGGTGTACCTTGTGTAATCAGGGCACTGGTGATCAGTGCCCTGATTACTTTTTTCTTTGTCCCCGACGGCTGATCTGCTCTCTCCTTCCTCACACTGCAGTCTCCGTGTGAGGAAGGAGCGCTGGCGATGAGAGATGATCTCATATGTTTACATATGAGATCATCTCTCATTGGACGGTCCGATCACGTGGTGAATGGCCGCTGTGATTGGCCATTCACCACGATCTGTGATTGGCTGTGTCCAAGGGACATAGCCGACACAGATTTTCCCCGATGCGCGCTCGCGGGAGTGCGCTGGGAGCCTGTGTCTGGGAGGCCGTTTAAAGACGGCCTCCCGAAAATGTGAGTCCGCGCTGCAGCCGTACTTCGGCTGTAGCGCGGATGGGAGGAGGTTAAAAATCTCCATAGGCGACGCTTTAAATTTTTTTTTAGAGGTCACCAGTTTAGAGTTACAGAGAAGGTCCAGTGCTAGAATTATTGCTCTGCTGTCGGACGGTCTGCTGTTGTAAACACATCAGACCGTTGTTCTCTCTGACATAAACCAGAGATCCTCCTATATAGGATCACACGTCTCTGTGATAATTTCACAAGTCCATCCCCCTCACAGTCAGAAAACACCCCCTAGGCTCACACTTAACCCTTTGATCGCCCCTGGGTTAACCCCTTCTCTGCCAGTGTCATTATTACAGTAACAGTACATATTTTTAGCACTGATTACTGTAGTAATGTCACTGGTCCCCCCAAAAGTGTAAGTCAGGGGTCCGATCTGTCCGCTGCAATTTCGCAGTCCCGCTAAAAATCGCAGATCGCCGCCATTAGTAGTAAAAAATTAAATAAATAAAAATGACATAAATCTTTTCCCTAGTTTGTAGACGCGATAACTTTTGCGCAAACCAATCAAAATACACTTACTGGGATTTTTTTTACCAAAAATATGTAGCAGAACACAAATTGGCCTAAAATGTTGAAAAAAATTAGATTTTTACAATTTTTTTTTATTGGGAATGTTATATAGCAGAATGTGAAAAATATTGTTTTTTTTTTTTTCCGAATTTTTTTGTTTATAGCGCAAAAAATAAAAACGGCACAGGTGATGAAATACCACCAAAAGAAAGCTTTATTTGTGGGGAAAAAGGACAGCAATTGTACTTGGTCGCACGACCGCGCAATTGTCAGTTAAAGTAATGCAGTGCCATATCGCAAAAATTGGCCTGCTCATTAAGGGGGGTAAAACCTTCCGGTCCACAAGTGGTTAAAAACAAAGGATCAAAAAATAAAGTTTTTTGAAACTTTTGCATTAACCACTTTACCACTGGAGGATTTTCCTGCTGTACGTCCAGGCCACTTTTTGCGATTCGGCACTGTGCGACTTTAACTGACAATTGTGCGGTCATGCAACGCCGTACCCAAAACGAAATTTACGTCCTTTTTTTCCCACAAACAGAGCTTTCTTTTGGTGGTATTTAATCACCTCTGCACTTTTCAGTTTTTGCGATATTAATAAAAAATGGAACAATTTTGAAAAAATAACAATATTTTTCTACTTTGACAGTTAAAAAATATCCAATATATTACATTTTTGTCATATATTTAGGCCAAAATGTATTTAGCTACATGTCTTTGACAAAACAATTCTCAATGAGTGTATTTTTAAACGCTTTAAGACCGGAAGATTTTACCCCATTCCTGACCAGGCCAAATTTTGCGATTCGGCACTGCGTTATTTTAATGGACGATTGTGCGGTTGTGCGACGCTGTACCCAAACTAAATTTGAGCTTTCTTTTGGTGGTATTTGATCACCTGTGCGATTTTTACTTTTTGTGCTATAAACAAAAAAAGAGCGAAAATTTTGAAAAAATAACAATATTTTTCCCATTTTTTTATATGAAATTCCCCCCCAAAAAATGTAAAAATCAAAATTTTTTAACATTTTAGGCCAATTTGTTTTCTGCTACATATTTTTGGTAAAAGAAAATCGCAATAAGCGTATTTTGATTGGTTTGCGCAAAAGTTATCGCAGCTACTAACTACGGGAAATTGATGTCATTTTTATTGGGTTTTTTTTAACTAGTAATGGCGGCGATCTGCAATTTCTTTTTTTGCGGGACTGCAACATTGCGGCGGACAGATTGGACCCTTGACTGACATTTTTGACACTTTTGGGGGTACCAGTGACATTACTACAGTAATCAGTGCTATAAATATGCACTGTTACTGTAAAAATGACACTGGCAGGGAAGGGGTTAACTTTTATTGGTGATCAAGGGGTTAATGTATGCCTGGTGCTTACTGACGTGTGTGGGGGGAGGGGACTATGTGACACAGGCACAGATCGCAGGTTCAGCTATGCTGAATCCTGCAATCTGTCACTGTTTGTCACTTAGGAGATCCGCCCGCTTTGTTTACACAAGCAGGCGGATCTCCACACTCGATCCCCGACGATCGGGGAAGAGCGGCGGTGATCACCACCTCTCCTCCCCTGGTCCGACTCCCGCTGTGTCTGAATACAGCGGGAGCGAGCCTACGGCAGCGCGCACGCGCCGCCGAGAGAGAGGAATGTCTGGTGACGTAGGTCTACATCGCCAGACGATAACGAGCCACTGTGCCGCAGTAGCAGCACAGTGAGCAGTGGTAAAGTGGTTAAAAAAAATAATTATTATTTTGGCCCGGGAACCAGAAGTGACGTCATGACGTCCCTCTGGTCCTCCAAGGGCATAGAGATGAGTGGCGGCCATCTTGGCTACTGCCAGTGTCGGATTGCTTCCGGTGCATCACCGATCAATCAGGTAAGCCCGGGCGGGAACAACTGGGAAGCGGTGGGGGAGGGGCACCTGGGGGGGGGGGCTTCTAATAGTGGGCCCACTGCGAATCTGCCTGCAAAACCACTTTTATCTGAAAGAGAATCTCCTATAGTAAAAAAAAAATACCTCAGTATTTAACCACTTTAGCCCCGGAAGGTTTCCTCGGCACTGCGTGACTTTAACAGACAATTGCGCGGTGGTGCAGTAATTATCCAAGGCAGAATAAATATTCCCCATACATTGTATCTTCTCACTCAGCCTGCTGAAGAACACTCCTCAGAAAAAGACAGAAGCACATAGGCGTGCGCTCAGGGTGTGCCAGGTGTGCCTGGGCACACCCTAAACACTCTGGGTGGCGCAGATTCCCCCTGCTTAACCACTTTAGCCCCGGGGGATTCGGCTGCTCAAAGACCAGGCCCTATTTTGCGATTCAGCACTGTGTGACTTTAACAGGCAATTGCGCAGTGGTGCGACACTGTACCTAAATAAAATTGATGTCCTTTTTTCCCCCACAAACAGAGCTTTCTTTTGGTGGTATTTGATCATCTCTGCGATTTGTACTTTTTGCGCTATAAACAAATAAAGAGCGACAATTTTGAAAAAAAAAAAATATATTTTTCACATAATTTTATATGAAATTGTAAAAAAAAAAAAAAACAGTAAAAATCTAAATTTTGTCACATTTTAAGCCAATTTGTTTTCTGCTACATATTTTTGGTAAAAAAAAAAAAAAAAATCGCAATAAGTGTATTATGATTGGTTTGCGCAAAAGTTATCGCGTCTACTAACTACGGGAAAGATTTATGTCATTTTTATTGTTTTTTTCTTTAATAGTAATGGCGGCGATCTGCGATTTTTAGCGGGATAGATTTTTGAACTTTTTGTTTTTGTTAGTGATGGCAGCGATTAGCGATTTTTAGCGGGACTGCGACATTGCGGCGGACAGATCCGACCCCTGACTGACATTTTTGACACTTTTGGGGGTACCAGCGACATTAATACAGTAATCAGGGTTAAAAATATGCACTGTTACTGTAATAATGACGCTGGCAGGGAAGGGGTTAACCCTGTGGGTGATCAAGGGGTTAAATGTGGCCCTAGGGGCGTGATTCTAACTGTGTGGGGGGGGGGGGCTTTCCTTGTGAAGTCATCTTAGAGACATGTGATCCTATATAGCAGGATCACATGACATCTGTGATCACTTCAGGGAGAAGTACGGACGGCTGTGTTTATATCAGCCGCCCGTCCTTCTCTGTCAGCGGCGGGAGATCACGAGTGGCCGGCGCACATCGGAGCCGCCAGTCACACGCACTAGCTTCCCTGCTGACAAGCGGGGGCGGGAGCGCGATCGCCCCTTAGCTCCTCCCAGGCGAGCGCCGTACGGTGCCTGGGAGAGCAGACCTGCTGCTGTACATTTGCAGCGGCTGGTCGGCAAGTGGTTAAGTAATTTTCTAGCCAAATAACTTGTAAAGAAGTGTCAAAAAAAAAAAAAAAACGGGGAACTTAGGGGGAGGGAACAACTGTAATATTTTCATCTATACATTCCAAACTAATTCTATAAATGACTTTTCTTCCTGAGGAATAATGTCTGTGAAATGAAAAGGAGATTATAATAGGAATGCAGCACATTCTGTCAGTCACTAGCCCTGGCAGAATGTATTATGAGAGCCCAGACCCCGCCTACCACCCCACCAGCCAACCAGAATACATTGTGTGAGCACAGACCCCGCCCACCAGCAGAACTCTAGTACTGTCTCTGAAAACATCGTGGCTCGTGCTGGCTGGTGGGCGGGGTCTGCGCTCCCATAATGCAATGCGGCAGGTCTGCTCATTTGCATATAGTGATATGCCTCACACAATGTGCTGTATTCCTATTATTTTGTTTATTGTAATCAACTTTTTTTTCACATACATTATTCTTTAAGGAAGAAGGTCATTTATACAATCCGTTTGGGACGTTTCCAGTGAAAAAAATAAAAAATGGTACTCTCCCTAACGTGACCAGCTCTGAAATTGGAGGCCTTAAATACCGATTGCAACTTCTCTATATACAGTTCTGCTGAACTGTAGGTTAGGTAATAGGTAATGCAGCGCCATACTACTCGTCCACCACCGGTAGTGCATAAAGCATTGTAAAGTCTACCATTGAGTACAGAGGTGGCCGAAGGAAGCACATTAGCAACCTTTGAGCATCCCACTGTACGCTGGACCCCCAGTCAGCTGCAATACATGTAACAGTTGCTCAAGTCTACCATTGAGTACAGAGGTGGCCGGAGGTGGCCGAAGGAAGCACATTAGCAACCTCTGAGCATCCCACTGTATGCTGGACCCAGTCAGCTGTAATACATGTAACAGTTTCACAGTAGAACCAAGTTTTTTCTTACACCAAATTGCTTCTACTCAATATTTTTTCATCTATTTTATTCTCACACATAGCTGCCATAACCCAGCTATTCTTTTAAACTGCGGGCGGTCCGCTTTAACAAAAGGGTGGTCCCAGTGGCGGATTGGCTGTGGGAAAAGCCTTATTGGTTGCATTAGGGTGTGCACCTCAAAGCTCAAACACATATGCGTGTGCATGTGTGTATATATATATATATATATATATATATATACTGACGGTGTCAGTAGAGCAGTGATTGGTGTATTTTTTATTTGTATTATTTTATTTTTTATTCTTCTTTTACACTTTTTTTTTAAAAAAATAATTATTACACATTTTTTACAAGGCCCATTAGGGCAGTGTTCCCCGGGCCACGGACCGAGCAAACAGTACCGGGCCGCCCGAGGAAGTTTAAACTATTTTACTGTGGCGGGCGGCCTGTGCACAGAGCACTCTGCGCCTGAGCCCGCCCGTTGTGTGACAATAGCGAATGAAAATCGCTATTGTCACACCGATCCTCCTCCTGGCCAATCAGGGAGCGGGTCTTCCTGCTTCCTGATTGGTCGAAAGGCAAAACCCATGCCATTGGCTGAGGAGGAGGTGGGAGGACTCAAGGACACCCGGGGACTGAAGAGAAGCTGCCGTGAAGTAAGTGCGCTGGTCTCTGGGGAAACGCTGGCATCTCTGCATTGATGGGGGCATGCTGTGGGCACTGTGCATTGATTGGGGGCAAGCTGTGGCCACTGTGCATTGATTGGGGGCATGCTGTGGGCACTGTGCATTGATTGGGGGCATGCTGTGGGCACTGTGCATTGATTGGGGGCATGCTGTGGGCACTGTGCATTGACTGGGGGCAATCTGTGGGCACTGTGCATTGATTGGGGGCATGCTGTGGGCACTGTGCATTGATTGGAGGCATGCTGTGAGCACTGTGCATTGATTGGGGACATGCTGTCGCCACTGTGCATTGATTGAGGGCATGCTGTGGGCACTGTGCATTGATTGGGGGCATGCTGTGGGCACTGTGCATTGATTGAGGGCATGCTGTGGGCACTGTGCATTGATTGTGGGCATGCTGTGGGCACTGTGCATTGATTGGGGGCATGCTGTGGCCACTGTGCATTGATTGGGGGCATGCTGTGGGCACTGTGCATTGATTGGGGGCAAGCTGTGGGCACTGTGCATTGATTGGGGGCATGCTGTGGGCACTGTGCATTGATTGGGGGCATGCTGTGGGCACTGTGCATTGATTGGGGGCAAGCTGTGGGCACTGTGCATTGATTGGGGGCATGCTGTGGGCACTGTGCATTGATTGGGGGCATGCTGTGGGCACTTTGCATTGATTGGGGGCATGCTGTGGCCACTGTGCATTGATTAAGGGCATGCTGTGGCCACTGTGCATTGATTAGGGGCATGCTGTGGCCACTGTGAATTGATTGGGGGCATGCTGTGGGCACTGTGCATTGATTGGGGGCACGCTGTGGGCACTCTGCATTGACGTCCCCCCTCCAGTGGGCCACAGAGAAATGATCAAACATTGACCGGTCCGCGGGGATAAAAAGGTTGGGGAGCACTGCATTAGGGGACTTTGGTAAAATATCAGGGGTTTACCTACTTGCCCACCGTCCGCCGCAGTTGTACGGCGGCAGTCTGGCGCTCCAACGCAAAGCGTCGTACATTTACGGCACTAGCCTGGGAGGAGCTAGGGGGCGATCACGCCCCCGCTCGTCGGCTGGGGAGTCAGTGCGTGTGCCCGGCGGCTCCGATGGCCACCGGCCACTCGCAATCTCCCTCTGCAGTGAGAGAATGACAGACGGCTGATGTAAACACAGCCGTCTGTCATTCTCACTAAAGTAATCACAGAGGCTATACACACTATACAATTGTCTTTAGATTTTTTCCTTTAGATTTACCAAAACCATATAATATGAGGTCAAACCTAAACACTTTCAATTTGTATGCAATCAGGCAGGCCCTTGCACTACATAGTTGAAGGTAAATCTAAAGAAAATCTAACAACAAAAGTTGTATAGTGTGTATCCAGCTAAACCTGAAACCAGGAATAGGTTTAAGGCTGGGTACCATGAAACAGCTTTAGCACAGGTGCAACTAGATAGGTTCATGCCTGGGGACCATGAAGTAGGTTCATAATGAATGCGAGTTTGAAATTGTGTTACCTCAATTGACCCCTGTGTGGATATAATTGTAATGTAATAAACGGACAACCCCAAAGCAGGGGTATGTCACCTTAACGAGACAATCTATAGGCACCCTTTCTGGACTAGGTACAGGATTATGCAAGCAGTTAAAGTGGGACCTTCAGAGGACCCTTCCACTGAAAACTAAGCAGCTAGTTTTGTATGTTTTATCTAGGATTGTTAGGTTTAGGTTTAGGTGTCTCCTAAATCCAGGGACTTTGCTTCTCAATGGTGGCTGGAGAGGTGTCCCCCCCTCCTGCCACTTCCCGGTCATTTTATTCTCTATAGTCTTTGCTAGAAATATATATATATATATATATTTAATGTTTGGGGGTTCTAAGTAATTTTCTAGCAAAAAATATTGATTTTAACCTGCGAACAACAAGTGTCAGAAATGGGCTCGGTCCTTAAGTGGTTAAATGCAAATTTTTTTTGGAAAAAATACACTTTAGCCCCCGTTCACACTGTAGCGACTTGTCATGACAGCTCTCACCCTATTGTTGGCCATGCCACTGTTCAATTCGGTGCAACTTTGACTTTGCGTCGGTGCATTGATTTGAAAAAGTAATTCCTGCACTACTTTTGGCGGGGGCGACTCGCATAGACGTTGGTGTATGAAGCCGCACAGATGTTTGCCAAGTTGCACCTGGACTTGCAAGGGCAAACGGCTTTGAAAGCGTGCAATTTCAGATGAAGTCGCACGATTTCAAAGCCGCATTCAATGTAAACGAGGGCTTCATGAATGTTATTGTGAAAAGAACACCATAGATATACCATTTTTTATGTACAATATAAAAGATGATGTTACGCCGAGTAAATTGATACCTAACATGCTTTAAAATTGCACGCGCTTGTGAAATGGCGACAAACTACGCTACTTAACCACTTGCCTTCTGTGCACTTATACCCCCTTCCCATCCAGACCAATTTTTAGCTTTCAGTGCTCTCACACTTTGAATGACAATTGCGCGGTCATGCTACACTGTACCCATATGAAATTTTTATAATTTTTTTCACACAAATAGAGCTTTCTTTTGGTGGTATTTAATCATCTCTGGGTTTTTTATTTTTTACAAAAAAAATGAAAAAAGACAGAAAATTTTGAAAAAAAACGGAATTTTTGTAAAATCTTACCGTAAAATTCCTTTCTCTGAGTCCTCAGACAGTCGCCGCCCCCTTCCAAGTCCTCACCAATGGGTATTGACCTTTGCTCCGTAGGAGTAGCTAGGCAACAATAATTGTTAATACAAAAGCTTTTAGCATAGACACACCCCTAGGGGCTGTCCCCTCAGTCAATACCTCCCTGCACCAGCATTCCCAACTCAGTTTGGTAGCATAGCAGTAAGAGTACACAAAAACCTCAAAAGAGGGGCGGGGGCGGCGACTGTCGGAGGACTCAGAGAAAGGAATTTTACGGTAAGATTTTACAAAAATTCAGTTTTCTCTTACGTCCTCCGACAGTCGCCGCCCCCTTCCAAGTCCTCACCAATGGGACGTCCCAAAGCAGTGTAGACATGAGGGGTGGGAGACGCAACCGTAGAAATGCAACGCAGTACCCACATCAGAGAAAGGAACCTTACCACAGTAAGAGAACCAACTGGGCAACAGGAAAACGTGCTCAACAGGAGCAACAACCCAGGAAAAACAAGTAACCCAGGGGCAAAACACCCCAATAACCAAGGACCCACAAAAAACAAGGGTCCCTAAGAAACTGCCGCACTGAGAACTTTACGGCCAAAGGAGGCATCAGCCGATGCCTGAACATCCACCTTATAGAATTTTGAGAAGGTGTGAACGGACGACCAAGTCGCCGCCTTACACACCTGGGCCACAGAAGCCTGATGACGGTAGGCCCAAGACGTACTCAAAGATCTGGTAGAGTGCGCTTTCACAGGGAAGGGAGGAACCTTCCCCTTCAAGGCATAGTCTTGCTCAATGATCTGTCTGATCCATTTGGCGATGGTCGCAGCTGACGCCGCCATGCCCTTCCGAGGTCCCTCAGGAAGGACAAAGAGGGAATCTGACTTGCGAAAAGATTTAGTGGACGACAGGTAAACCCTGATCGCCCGGACAACATCCAAGGAATGCAAGGCAACCTCCTTCGGATGCTTAGGCTTCGTGCAGAGCGAAGGCAAGACAATGTCTTCATTTAGGTGAAATTCCGAGATCCTTTTCGGAAGAAAAGATGGGTTAGGTCGCAGGACCACCTTATCCTTGTGAATCACTAGGTAGGGAGAGTTGCAGGACAAAGCCGCCAGCTCCGACACCCTGCGAGCCGAAGTGATCGCCACCAAAAAGGCAACTTTCTTGGACAACAGAGACAACGAGATCTCCCTGATCTTTTCAAAGGGAGCCTGTTGTAACACGGACAGAACCAAGTTCAAGTCTCATGGAGGCAAAGGCTCCCTCCTAGGAGGGGCCAAATGTCGCATCCCCTGAACAAAGGTGCTAACCAATGAATTAGACGCCACAGGGCGTTGAAAGAGAACAGCCAGTGCAGAAATGTGACCCTTAATCATGGCCAACGCCAAACGCTGGTCCACTCCCGTTTGAAGGAAAGCCAACACTCTCGACACCGAGTATGAGCGAGGGGAATACCCCCTGGACTCACACCAAGCAAAATACCAAGTACGGTAATAAATTTTTCCCGAAGAGGCTTTTCTAGCCTTGATCAAAGTGGGAATGACCTCAGGGGAGAGACCCCTATCCATCAGGACCTGGCTTTTAACAGCCAGGCCATTAAAGCCAGCGACTGTAAAGCAGGATGGAATATCGGCCCTTGAGACAGGAGGTCTTCTCGAAGCGGCAGATGCCACGGAGCGTCGGCTGCCAGATTTACGAGGTCTGCGTACCAAGACCGGCGAGGCCAGTCCGGTGCCACAAGAATCACCGTGTGCGGTTCCGAGGTTAACCTGCGAAGAAACCCGGACAGTAGTTGAATCGGTGGAAAGGCATACATCAGACGATACTGATGCCAGGGCGCCACTAACGCGTCTGAGGCGTCTGCCCGAGGATCGCGCGTCCTTGCCACTAACCTTTTCACCTTGTTGTTCAGACAAGACGCGAACAGGTCCACATCCGGGGAACCCCACTTCGCGCACAACATCTGGAAGACATCCAGGTGAAGGGACCATTCTCCCTGGTCCAGGGTCTGGCGACTCAGATAATCCGCCTGCCAGTTCTCCACCCCCGGAATGTGAACTGCCGTTATCGCCGGGACGTGCGTCTCGGCCCAAGACAGAATGTCGGCTACTACCCGAGCCGCTCGGGCACTCCTGGTGCCCCCTTGGTGGTTGATGTAGGCCACCGCGGTGGCATTGTCCGTTTGGACCCGAACTGGACGGCCCCGAAGCCTGTCCGTCCATCTCAGAAGGCAAAGCTTTATCGCCCTCAATTCCAGAATGTTGATCGGAAGGGAGGACTCCTCCCCCGACCAAGTTTCCTGGGCGGACAGAACGCCCAGAGCACCACCCCAGCCCGACAGGCTGGCATCCGTGGTGAGCACCGTCCACGATAATGGACGAAAAGACAAGCCCCCCGACACCGCCGGGGACTGGAGCCACCACAGAAGATCCCTTCTGGTGCTGTGGCTCAACGAGATCCACAGATCCAGGGATTGCGGCCGCCCGTCCCACTGGGCAAGAATCTCCGCTCGGAGACCTCGCGTGTGAAACTGGGCAAAGGGGATCGCCTCGAAAGCCGAGACCATCAAACCTAGACATCTCATGCATGTCCGGAGAGACGAGTGCCGGTTGTCCCTGAGGGACCTGACCTCGTCTTGAAGAGTCCGAAGCTTGTCTACCGGCAGGAAGACCTTCGCTTGGACAGAGTCCAGAATCATTCCCAGGTAGGGAAGACGAACCGAAGGAACGCAGAGTCGACTTCAGAATGTTTATAGTCCAACCGAACTCCTGCAGTGTCCGCATCGTGGTGGACAGGTCGGTCACCAGGCTCTGACTGGCGCTTGACCTTATCAGGATATCGTCCAGATACCCCAGGACAGCAATGCCCTGTGCTCGCAACAGGGCCAGAACCGGCGCCAGCACTTTGGTAAAAACCCGCGGAGCCGAAGCGAGACCGAAAGGTAACGCCACGAATTGGTAGTGATCCTCCGCAATGGCGAATCAAAGGTACCTCTGGTGACCCTCGAAAATGGGGATGTGTAGGTACGCATCCTTCAGATCGATGGAAGCCATGAATTCCCCCGGACTCAGGGCAGCCACCACTGAGCGCAGGGATTCCATGCGGAACTTGCGAACCCGCACAAAGCGGTCCAGAGCTTTCAAGTCCAGAATCGGATGCACCTTGCCCTCCTTTCTGGGCACAGTGAACAGATTGGAGTAAAACCCCCGATGAACCCATCTGTCCCGAATGTGGGCCAGCCAAGGTTGTAGGAAACCGCGCAGACGTCCCACCACCCCAGAAACGGGTGAGGGCGCCCCTTCAGGTGGAAGTGGTATGGGAAGTCGAACCGGACTGGCCGGACTTCTGCTTCCCCGCCCACGGCTTCTTCTGGGAGCCTTGGCCTTTGAAGGGCTTGCCCTTGGACTGCGACCGAAAGGCACGAAAGGACCCCTGAGAGGGCCTAGACGAGAAATTCCGTTTTCCACATAATGACTTATGCTTGTTGGACTGGGGCAGGAGAGTACTCTTGCCCCCCGTAACCCCTTTTATCAGGGTATCCAAAGCCTCGCCAAAAAGGCGAGATCCCGCGTAGGGAAAATCCGCCAGCGTCTTGCGAGAAGATTGGTCGACCGACCAATTCTTCAGCCAAATCAAACGACGGTTCAGTACCGCCACGCTGGACAGGCGCGCAGCCAAGGGAGCTAAATTCAAATCCGCATCACACAAGTACATGACACCCTGATGGATCTGGTCCACCATAGCCAACGTGGTAGGTGAAGCTGAATCAGCCACTAAGGTGCGCCTGAGCATCTTCGTCCAATCTGCAACAGCCTGTGCCGCCATAATGGAAGCAAAAACAGGCTTCAGCATAGAACCAGCCACCATATAGGCATGACGGGCAAGAGACTCTATTCTCCTGTCCGTAGGGTCCCGGAAAACCGGGGTATCCTCAGAAGGCACGGCAGTAGCCTTGTTCAAAATGGCCACCGCGTGATCCACCTGAGGCGCCACACACCAACGCTCGTCGGTGGAGGGCGCAAATGGATAGAGCAGTTTAAACTTATTTGGCACAGTAAAGGGCTTCTTTAAATTGCGCCACTGTTCATTAACCGTATGGTGGAATTCAGCAGGACAGGGAAAAACCTGCGCTGATTTGCGAGCCCTCTGCGTTCCAAAAGAGGACACCCTAGCAGGAGGAGTAGGCTCATCCTCCAGGTGCAAGGTATCCTTTATAGAAGCAATCAGCTCATTCATGAGTGCAAGCTCTTCAGGCGAGCCAGGGGGAGAAACATCAACCCCCTCCACCTCTGCCTCCCCCTCAGACCCCAGAAGGTCCAAAGATGAGTGGGACCCTGAGAAGGGTACGCCAGCCACAGCAGCCACATCGCCCTCTGAATCAGAGGAAACGGACACCCTGGCCCTTTTTGCGGATCGTTCAGCCATCAGCATCTGCACCTGAGACACTAAGGAAGCCACTACAGCGGTCAGATCGGCCCCCTCGGGGGGTGCAGCAGCCCCCTGGTCCCCCACCAGGGCGGGGGGAAACTTGCTATCCTGAGAATCCATGCCCCAGCACAGAAAAGCAATAAAGGTACTGGCCCTTCAATACCACGGCGAGCGCAGCCCACCGCACACTACTGTATGCACCGACCCCGCAGGGATAGATAACACTGAGCAAGGATTGCAGGACAAGAAGGTAAAAACCTGGAGAGAGCACACCGGACTGCTGCCACCGATCGCTGTTCCCAGAGAAAGAGGAAGTGATGCAATGCTGGTGTAACGTTCATGCGTTTTTGTTAGTGGATGGATTTACAGCTGCAGAATTATTACACTCAGTAGCCTTGTAGAGATTCTGTTGAACAAACATATCCAACTCTCAGGACTTCATCACAGTGCACAGCCTGTTATGCAATATACATATACTCAATCAGATGTTTAATGGAAGGATAGAATATATGAGAATGTATAGATGAGAGACAGGCTATTGTATGGTGAGCACTAGGAGTAGTATTAGGAGAGTTGCAGGTGATGGTAAAGCAGATAGGTTCTGATGTCAAGTATAGTGCAGATGGTAAGAGGACACAGATGGAGTATACTTAGACAGAGTAACCTAGTGCAGGGATAGTTGAAGGTAGTCCCAAGAGCTAACAGTCTATGCAGATGATAGGGAATAGATAGATACAGATAGTCCTGGTAATTGCAGTAGATGACAGTAGGAGATTGGTTAGTAAGGAATCCCCTGTGGGGTACTTATCACTTAGATAGGTTAGTAGTAACAGTGCCCATTAGAGAGAGGTGATCCCGTAGCGAGATACGGATCAGCAGCGAGGTTCCGGCTTCAGTTCAGCAAAGGGAAATGTCAGCAGCTCCGACTTCACAGGAGAAGGTGCGGTGAACATGTGGTTTGAACGAGCAATGAGTGAGAGAAAGCCGGCGATTGAAATAGCCGCTCATAGCGGCGCTCAGCAATGATGTCATCCGGTCTTAAAGGTGTATGCGTCTCTTGGATAACAAGATGGGACGCAATTTAGTAAGAGAGAAATAGGGAACAAGGGTACCAGAGGTACCAGAACATTACAGCTGGCTGACTGATATAGCCTATGAAGGCTCCGGCAAAATGGCCGCTCGGCTGGGGGAGAAGGCTACAGTAAAATGGCGCCGACATGTGCTCGGACGAGCACCGCCCACCAAAATTGGCGGCGAATGGCGCCAAAACACGGCGCTGCACAGGGACAGGGCCGGTCACAGTATTCAGGCAAAGAAAATGGCGGATCGCCGCAGCGACCGCCGCACACACACATGTCTGCACACAAAACTGCACCCAGAGCATATTACACAGCAGAGCAGGATGGCCCCCCCTCGCAGCCCACAGGCAGTGCAGCCACACAGGGATCTGACAGGGAGCCCGCAGTTACACAGACATGGGGGGTACTACACAGCCACAGACTGACACCCACACAGAAGGTCCCCACACAGAAGGTGCTTACCGTACCAGATGGCGTGGGGAGCCGTCTCCAGCGGCAAACCGCTATCAAGGCAGACAGGGAGTGCCGCAGCCAGGACGCTAGTGGACTGCAGCCATGGCGTCCAGTGAGGTAGCCACCTCACAGGCAGCATCCCTGCAGCGAACAGGGATGGGTCGTTCAATGTGCCAGGGTAAAACCTAAGCTGAACGCTCGATGGCAGGCCGGGGATCCATCTGGCTCTCAGCCCTGGGAACCAGGGCGGCCAGTCCGAGACCAAGCTCCGCATGACGATTCTTCATTTGAAGATCCCAAAACTAAGGCTGACAAAATAACAGCTAGTAAAGAAAAGAGAAAAAATACTTGAAATAAAATCAAAGAAGGGTAGAAGGCTGAGACTGAGCCCCAGCACAGGAAAGCCAGCTACTCCTAAGCTAGGCAAGATCAAACTGAGTTGGGAATGCTGGTGCAGGGAGGTATTGACTGAGGGGACAGCCCCTAGGGGTGTGTCTATGCTAAAAGCTTTTGTATTAACAATTCTTGTTGCCTAGCTACTCCTACGGAGCAAAGGTCAATACCTATTGGTGAGGACTTGGAAGGGGGCGGCGACTGTCGGAGGACGTAAGAGAAAAAAAGTTTTTTCTTATTTTCTGCGAGTAAATTTTGAAAAGAAATAAATTTTTCTCCTTCACTGATGTGCGCTGATGAGGCGGCACTGATGGGCACTGATAGGCTGCACTGATGGGCACTGATGAGGTGGCACTTATGGGCACTGATGAGGTGGCACTGATGAGGAGGTACTAATATGCGGCACTGATGAGCACTGATAGGCGGCACTGCTGGGCACTGAGAGGTGGCACTGCTGGGCACTGAGAGGTGGCACTGCTGAGCACTGAGAGGCGGCACTGACGGGCAGCACTGATGGGCACTGGCGGGCGGCACTGATGGGCACTGGCGGGCGGCACTGATGGGCACTGGCGGGTGGCACTGATTGACACTGACGGGTGGCACTGATGAGCACTGATGGGCGGCACTGATGAGCACTGATGGGCAGCACCATCAGTGTCCACACTCAGTGCCCATAGTGCTGCCAGTCAGTGCTCATCAGTGCCTAGATGAGCAGGCACTGATGGGCACTGACTGGCAGCACTATGGGCACTGATTGTGTGCACTGATGGGGGGCACTGATGGCGGGCACTGTGGGCATTGATGGTGGGCAGTTAGTGTGTTTGGTGTACCTTGTGTAATCAGGGCACTGGTGATCAGTGCCCTGATTACTTTTTTCTTTGTCCCCGACGGCTGATCTGCTCTCTCCTTCCTCACACTGCAGTCTCCGTGTGAGGAAGGAGCGCTGGCGATGAGAGATGATCTCATATGTTTACATATGAGATCATCTCTCATTGGACGGTCCGATCACGTGGTGAATGGCCGCTGTGATTGGCCATTCACCACGATCTGTGATTGGCTGTGTCCAAGGGACATAGCCGACACAGATTTTCCCCGATGCGCGCTCGCGGGAGTGCGCTGGGAGCCTGTGTCTGGGAGGCCGTTTAAAGACGGCCTCCCGAAAATGTGAGTCCGCGCTGCAGCCGTACTTCGGCTGTAGCGCGGATGGGAGGAGGTTAAAAATCTCCATAGGCGACGCTTTAAATTTTTTTTTAGAGGTCACCAGTTTAGAGTTACAGAGAAGGTCCAGTGCTAGTATTATTGCTCTGCTGTCGGACGGTCTGCTGTTGTAAACACATCAGACCATTGTTCTCTCTGAAATGAACCAGAGATCCTCCTATATAGGATCACACGTCTCTGTGATCATTTCACAAGTCCCTCCCCCTCACAGTCAGAAAACACCCCCTAGACTCACACTTAACCCTTTGATCGCCCCTGGGTTAACCCCTTCCCTGCCAGTGTCATTATTATAGTAACAGTACATATTTTTAGCACTGATTACTGTAGTAATGTCACTGGTCCCCCCAAAAGTGTAAGTCAGGGGTCCGATCTGTCCGCTGCAATGTCGCAGTCCCGCTAAAAATCGCAGATCGCCGCCATTAGTAGTAAAAAATTAAATAAATAAAAATGACATAAATCTTTTCCCTAGTTTGTAGACGCGATAACTTTTGCGCAAACCAATCAAAATACACTTACTGGGATTTTTTTTACCAAAAATATGTAGCAGAACACAAATTGGCCTAAAATGTTGAAAAAAATTAGATTTTTACAATTTTTTTTTATTGGGAATGTTATATAGCAGAATGTGAAAAATATTGTTTTTTTTTTTTCCGAATTTTTTTGTTTATAGCGCAAAAAATAAAAACGGCACAGGTGATGAAATACCACCAAAAGAAAGCTTTATTTGTGGGGAAAAAGGACAGCAATTGTACTTGGTCGCACGACCGCGCAATTGTCAGTTAAAGTAATGCAGTGCCGTATCGCAAAAATTGGCTTGGTCATTAAGGGGGGTAAAACCTTCCGGTCCACAAGTGGTTAAAAACAAAGGATCAAAAAATAAAGTTTTTTGAAACTTTTGCATTAACCACTTTACCACTGGAGGATTTTCCTGCTGTACGTCCAGGCCACTTTTTGCGATTCGGCACTGTGCGACTTTAACTGACAATTGTGCGGTCATGCAACGCCGTACCCAAAACGAAATTTACGTCCTTTTTTTCCCACAAACAGAGCTTTCTTTTGGTGGTATTTAATCACCTCTGCGCTTTTCAGTTTTTGCGATATTAATAAAAAATGGAACAATTTTGAAAAAATAACAATATTTTTCTACTTTGACAGTTAAAAAATATCCAATATATTACATTTTTGTCATATATTTAGGCCAAAATGTATTTAGCTACATGTCTTTGACAAAACAATTCTCAATGAGTGTATTTTTAAACGCTTTAAGACCGGAAGATTTTACCCCATTCCTGACCAGGCCAAATTTTGCGATTCGGCACTGCGTTATTTTAATGGACGATTGTGCGGTTGTGCGACGCTGTACCCAAACTAAATTTGAGCTTTCTTTTGGTGGTATTTGATCACCTGTGCGAT
This sequence comes from Pelophylax lessonae, assembly GCF_965119305.1. Taxonomy (NCBI): domain Eukaryota; kingdom Metazoa; phylum Chordata; class Amphibia; order Anura; family Ranidae; genus Pelophylax; species Pelophylax lessonae. The sequence continues at coordinate 82,756,245 of NC_138776.1, forward strand.
TTTTACTTTTTGTGCTATAAACAAAAAAAGAGCGAAAATTTTGAAAAAATAACAATATTTTTCCCATTTTTTTATATGAAATTCCCCCCCAAAAAATGTAAAAATCAAAATTTTTTAACATTTTAGGCCAATTTGTTTTCTGCTACATATTTTTGGTAAAAGAAAATCGCAATAAGCGTATTTTGATTGGTTTGCGCAAAAGTTATCGCAGCTACTAACTACGGGAAATTTATGTCATTTTTATTGGGTTTTTTTTAACTAGTAATGGCGGCGATCTGCAATTTCTTTTTTTGCGGGACTGCAACATTGCGGCGGACAGATTGGACCCTTGACTGACATTTTTGACACTTTTGGGGGTACCAGTGACATTACTACAGTAATCAGTGCTATAAATATGCACTGTTACTGTAAAAATGACACTGGCAGGGAAGGGGTTAACTTTTATTGGTGATCAAGGGGTTAATGTATGCCTGGTGCTTACTGACGTGTGGGGGGAGGGGACTATGTGACACAGGCACAGATCGCAGGTTCAGCTATGCTGAATCCTGCAATCTGTCACTGTTTGTCACTTAGGAGATCCGCCCGCTTTGTTTACACAAGCAGGCGGATCTCCACACTCGATCCCCGACGATCGGGGAAGAGCGGCGGTGATCACCACCTCTCCTCCCCTGGTCCGACTCCCGCTGTGTCTGAATACAGCGGGAGCGAGCCTACGGCAGCGCGCACGCGCCGCCGAGAGAGAGGAATGTCTGGTGACGTAGGTCTACATCGCCAGACGATAACGAGCCACTGTGCCGCAGTAGCAGCACAGTGAGCAGTGGTAAAGTGGTTAAAAAAAATAATTATTATTTTGGCCCGGGAACCAGAAGTGACGTCACGACGTCCCTCTGGTCCTCCAAGGGCATAGAGATGAGTGGCGGCCATCTTGGCTACTGCCAGTGTCGGATTGCTTCCGGTGCATCACCGATCAGTCAGGTAAGCCCGGGCGGGAACAACTGGGAAGCGGTGGGGGAGGGGCACCTGGGGGGGGGGGCTTCTAATAGTGGGCCCACTGCGAATCTGCCTGCAAAACCACTTTTATCTGAAAGAGAATCTCCTATAGTAAAAAAAAAATACCTCAGTATTTAACCACTTTAGCCCCGGAAGGTTTCCTCGGCACTGCGTGACTTTAACAGACAATTGCGCGGTGGTGCAGTAATTATCCAAGGCAGAATAAATATTCCCCATACATTGTATCTTCTCACTCAGCCTGCTGAAGAACACTCCTCAGAAAAAGACAGAAGCACATAGGCGTGCGCACAGGGTGTGCCAGGTGTGCCTGGGCACACCCTAATCACTCTGGGTGGCGCAGATTCCCCCTGCTTAACCACTTTAGCCCCGGAGGATTCGGCTGCTCAAAGACCAGGCCCTATTTTGCGATTCAGCACTGTGTGACTTTAACAGACAATTGCGCAGTGGTGCGACACTGTACCTAAATAAAATTAATGTCCTTTTTTCCCCCACAAACAGAGCTTTCTTTTGGTGGTATTTGATCATCTCTGCGATTTGTACTTTTTGCGCTATAAACAAATAAAGAGCGACAATTTTGAAAAAAAAAATATATATTTTTCACATAATTTTATATGAAATTGTAAAAAAAAAAAAAAACAGTAAAAATCTAAATTTTTTTACATTTTAAGCCAATTTGTTTTCTGCTACATATTTTTGGTAAAAAAAAAAAAAAAATTGCAATAAGTGTATTATGATTGGTTTGCGCAAAAGTTATCGCGTCTACTAACTACGGGAAAGATTTATGTCATTTTTATTGTTTTTTTCTTTAATAGTAATGGCGGCGATCTGCGATTTTTAGCGGGATAGATTTTTGAACTTTTTGTTTTTGTTAGTGATGGCAGCGATTAGCGATTTTTAGCGGGACTGCGACATTGCGGCGGACAGATCGGACCCCTGACTGACATTTTTGACACTTTTGGGGGTACCAGCGACATTAATACAGTAATCAGGGTTAAAAATATGCACTGTTACTGTAATAATGACGCTGGCAGGGAAGGGGTTAACCCTGTGGGTGATCAAGGGGTTAAATGTGGCCCTAGGGGCGTGATTCTAACTGTGTGGGGGGGGGGGGGGGCTTTCCTTGTGAAGTCATCTTAGAGACATGTGATCCTATATAGCAGGATCACATGACATCTGTGATCACTTCAGGGAGAAGTACGGACGGCTGTGTTTATATCAGCCGCCCGTCCTTCTCTGTCAGCGGCGGGAGATCACGAGTGGCCGGCGCACATCGGAGCCGCCAGTCACACGCACTAGCTTCCCTGCTGACAAGCGGGGGCGGGAGCGCGATCGCCCCTTAGCTCCTCCCAGGCGAGCGCCGTACGGTGCCTGGGAGAGCCGACCTGCTGCTGTACATTTGCAGCGGCTGTTCGGCAAGTGGTTCTAGCCAAATAACTTGTAAAGAAGTGTAAAAAAATGGGGAACTTAGGGGGAGGGAAAAACTGTAATATTTTCATCTATACATTCCAAACTAATTCTATAAATGACTTTTCTTCCTGAGGAATAATGTCTGTGAAATGAAAAGGAGATTATAATAGGAATGCAGCACATTCTGTCAGTCACTAGCCCTGGCAGAATGTATTATGAGAGCCCAGACCCCGCCTACCACCCCCACCAGCCAACCAGAATACATTGTGTGAGCACAGACCCCGCCCACCAGCAGAACTCTGAAAGTACTGTCTCTGAAAACATCGTGGCTCGTGCTGGCTGGTGGGCGGGGTCTGCGCTCCCATAATGCACTGCGGCAGGTCTGCTCATTTGCATATAGTGATATGCCTCACACAATGTGCTGTATTCCTATTATTTTGTTTATTGTAATCAACTTTTTTTTCACATACATTATTCTTTAAGGAAGAAGGTCATTTATACAATCCGTTTGGGACGTTTCCAGTGAAAAAAATAAAAAATGGTACTCTCCCTAACGTGACCAGCTCTGAAATTGGAGGCCTTAAATACAGATTGCAACTTCTCTATATACAGTTCTGCTGAACTGTAGGTTAGGTAATAGGTAATGCAGCGCCATACTACTCGTCCACCACCGGTAGTGCATAAAGCATTGTAAAGTCTACCATTGAGTACAGAGGTGGCCGAAGGAAGCACATTAGCAACCTTTGAGCATCCCACTGTACGCTGGACCCCCAGTCAGCTGCAATACATGTAACAGTTGCTCAAGTCTACCATTGAGTACAGAGGTGGCCGGAGGTGGCCGAAGGAAGCACATTAGCAACCTCTGAGCATCCCACTGTATGCTGGACCCAGTCAGCTGTAATACATGTAACAGTTTCACAGTAGAACCAAGTTTTTTCTTACACCAAATTGCTTCTACTCAATATTTTTTCATCTATTTTATTCTCACACATAGCTGCCATAACCCAGCTATTCTTTTAAACTGCGGGCGGTCCGCTTTAACAAAAGGGTGGTCCCAGTGGCGGATTGGCTGTGGGAAAAGCCTTATTGGTTGCATTAGGGTGTGCACCTCAAAGCTCAAACACATATGCGTGTGCATGTGTGTATATATATATATATATATATATATATATATATACTGACGGTGTCAGTAGAGCAGTGATTGGTGTATTTTTTATTTGTATTATTTTATTTTTTATTCTTCTTTTACACTTTTTTTTTAAAAAAATAATTATTACACATTTTTTACAAGGCCCATTAGGGCAGTGTTCCCCGGGCCACGGACCGAGCAAACAGTACCGGGCCGCCCGAGGAAGTTTAAACTATTTTACTGTGGCGGGCGGCCTGTGCACAGAGCACTCTGCGCCTGAGCCCGCCCGTTGTGTGACAATAGCGAATGAAAATCGCTATTGTCACACCGATCCTCCTCCTGGCCAATCAGGGAGCGGGTCTTCCTGCTTCCTGATTGGTCGAAAGGCAAAACCCATGCCATTGGCTGAGGAGGAGGTGGGAGGACTCAAGGACACCCGGGGACTGAAGAGAAGCTGCCGTGAAGTAAGTGCGCTGGTCTCTGGGGAAACGCTGGCATCTCTGCATTGATGGGGGCATGCTGTGGGCACTGTGCATTGATTGGGGGCAAGCTGTGGCCACTGTGCATTGATTGGGGGCATGCTGTGGGCACTGTGCATTGATTGGGGGCATGCTGTGGGCACTGTGCATTGATTGGGGGCATGCTGTGGGCACTGTGCATTGACTGGGGGCAATCTGTGGGCACTGTGCATTGATTGGGGGCATGCTGTGGGCACTGTGCATTGATTGGAGGCATGCTGTGAGCACTGTGCATTGATTGGGGACATGCTGTCGCCACTGTGCATTGATTGAGGGCATGCTGTGGGCACTGTGCATTGATTGGGGGCATGCTGTGGGCACTGTGCATTGATTGAGGGCATGCTGTGGGCACTGTGCATTGATTGTGGGCATGCTGTGGGCACTGTGCATTGATTGGGGGCATGCTGTGGCCACTGTGCATTGATTGGGGGCATGCTGTGGGCACTGTGCATTGATTGGGGGCAAGCTGTGGGCACTGTGCATTGATTGGGGGCATGCTGTGGGCACTGTGCATTGATTGGGGGCATGCTGTGGGCACTGTGCATTGATTGGGGGCAAGCTGTGGGCACTGTGCATTGATTGGGGGCATGCTGTGGGCACTGTGCATTGATTGGGGGCATGCTGTGGGCACTTTGCATTGATTGGGGGCATGCTGTGGCCACTGTGCATTGATTAAGGGCATGCTGTGGCCACTGTGCATTGATTAGGGGCATGCTGTGGCCACTGTGAATTGATTGGGGGCATGCTGTGGGCACTGTGCATTGATTGGGGGCACGCTGTGGGCACTCTGCATTGACGTCCCCCCTCCAGTGGGCCACAGAGAAATGATCAAACATTGACCGGTCCGCGGGGATAAAAAGGTTGGGGAGCACTGCATTAGGGGACTTTGGTAAAATATCAGGGGTTTACCTACTTGCCCACCGTCCGCCGCAGTTGTACGGCGGCAGTCTGGCGCTCCAACGCAAAGCGTCGTACATTTACGGCACTAGCCTGGGAGGAGCTAGGGGGCGATCACGCCCCCGCTCGTCGGCTGGGGAGTCAGTGCGTGTGCCCGGCGGCTCCGATGGCCACCGGCCACTCGCAATCTCCCTCTGCAGTGAGAGAATGACAGACGGCTGATGTAAACACAGCCGTCTGTCATTCTCACTAAAGTAATCACAGAGGCTATACACACTATACAATTGTCTTTAGATTTTTTCCTTTAGATTTACCAAAACCATATAATATGAGGTCAAACCTAAACACTTTCAATTTGTATGCAATCAGGCAGGCCCTTGCACTACATAGTTGAAGGTAAATCTAAAGAAAATCTAACAACAAAAGTTGTATAGTGTGTATCCAGCTAAACCTGAAACCAGGAATAGGTTTAAGGCTGGGTACCATGAAACAGCTTTAGCACAGGTGCAACTAGATAGGTTCATGCCTGGGGACCATGAAGTAGGTTCATAATGAATGCGAGTTTGAAATTGTGTTACCTCAATTGACCCCTGTGTGGATATAATTGTAATGTAATAAACGGACAACCCCAAAGCAGGGGTATGTCACCTTAACGAGACAATCTATAGGCACCCTTTCTGGACTAGGTACAGGATTATGCAAGCAGTTAAAGTGGGACCTTCAGAGGACCCTTCCACTGAAAACTAAGCAGCTAGTTTTGTATGTTTTATCTAGGATTGTTAGGTTTAGGTTTAGGTGTCTCCTAAATCCAGGGACTTTGCTTCTCAATGGTGGCTGGAGAGGTGTCCCCCCCTCCTGCCACTTCCCGGTCATTTTATTCTCTATAGTCTTTGCTAGAAATATATATATATATATATATTTAATGTTTGGGGGTTCTAAGTAATTTTCTAGCAAAAAATATTGATTTTAACCTGCGAACAACAAGTGTCAGAAATGGGCTCGGTCCTTAAGTGGTTAAATGCAAATTTTTTTTGGAAAAAATACACTTTAGCCCCCGTTCACACTGTAGCGACTTGTCATGACAGCTCTCACCCTATTGTTGGCCATGCCACTGTTCAATTCGGTGCAACTTTGACTTTGCGTCGGTGCATTGATTTGAAAAAGTAATTCCTGCACTACTTTTGGCGGGGGCGACTCGCATAGACGTTGGTGTATGAAGCCGCACAGATGTTTGCCAAGTTGCACCTGGACTTGCAAGGGCAAACGGCTTTGAAAGCGTGCAATTTCAGATGAAGTCGCACGATTTCAAAGCCGCATTCAATGTAAACGAGGGCTTCATGAATGTTATTGTGAAAAGAACACCATAGATATACCATTTTTTATGTACAATATAAAAGATGATGTTACGCCGAGTAAATTGATACCTAACATGCTTTAAAATTGCACGCGCTTGTGAAATGGCGACAAACTACGCTACTTAACCACTTGCCTTCTGTGCACTTATACCCCCTTCCCATCCAGACCAATTTTTAGCTTTCAGTGCTCTCACACTTTGAATGACAATTGCGCGGTCATGCTACACTGTACCCATATGAAATTTTTATAATTTTTTTCACACAAATAGAGCTTTCTTTTGGTGGTATTTAATCATCTCTGGGTTTTTTATTTTTTACAAAAAAAATGAAAAAAGACAGAAAATTTTGAAAAAAAACGGAATTTTTGTAAAATCTTACCGTAAAATTCCTTTCTCTGAGTCCTCAGACAGTCGCCGCCCCCTTCCAAGTCCTCACCAATGGGTATTGACCTTTGCTCCGTAGGAGTAGCTAGGCAACAATAATTGTTAATACAAAAGCTTTTAGCATAGACACACCCCTAGGGGCTGTCCCCTCAGTCAATACCTCCCTGCACCAGCATTCCCAACTCAGTTTGGTAGCATAGCAGTAAGAGTACACAAAAACCTCAAAAGAGGGGCGGGGGCGGCGACTGTCGGAGGACTCAGAGAAAGGAATTTTACGGTAAGATTTTACAAAAATTCAGTTTTCTCTTACGTCCTCCGACAGTCGCCGCCCCCTTCCAAGTCCTCACCAATGGGACGTCCCAAAGCAGTGTAGACATGAGGGGTGGGAGACGCAACCGTAGAAATGCAACGCAGTACCCACATCAGAGAAAGGAACCTTACCACAGTAAGAGAACCAACTGGGCAACAGGAAAACGTGCTCAACAGGAGCAACAACCCAGGAAAAACAAGTAACCCAGGGGCAAAACACCCCAATAACCAAGGACCCACAAAAAACAAGGGTCCCTAAGAAACTGCCGCACTGAGAACTTTACGGCCAAAGGAGGCATCAGCCGATGCCTGAACATCCACCTTATAGAATTTTGAGAAGGTGTGAACGGACGACCAAGTCGCCGCCTTACACACCTGGGCCACAGAAGCCTGATGACGGTAGGCCCAAGACGTACTCAAAGATCTGGTAGAGTGCGCTTTCACAGGGAAGGGAGGAACCTTCCCCTTCAAGGCATAGTCTTGCTCAATGATCTGTCTGATCCATTTGGCGATGGTCGCAGCTGACGCCGCCATGCCCTTCCGAGGTCCCTCAGGAAGGACAAAGAGGGAATCTGACTTGCGAAAAGATTTAGTGGACGACAGGTAAACCCTGATCGCCCGGACAACATCCAAGGAATGCAAGGCAACCTCCTTCGGATGCTTAGGCTTCGTGCAGAGCGAAGGCAAGACAATGTCTTCATTTAGGTGAAATTCCGAGATCCTTTTCGGAAGAAAAGATGGGTTAGGTCGCAGGACCACCTTATCCTTGTGAATCACTAGGTAGGGAGAGTTGCAGGACAAAGCCGCCAGCTCCGACACCCTGCGAGCCGAAGTGATCGCCACCAAAAAGGCAACTTTCTTGGACAACAGAGACAACGAGATCTCCCTGATCTTTTCAAAGGGAGCCTGTTGTAACACGGACAGAACCAAGTTCAAGTCTCATGGAGGCAAAGGCTCCCTCCTAGGAGGGGCCAAATGTCGCACCCCCTGAACAAAGGTGCTAACCAATGAATTAGACGCCACAGGGCGTTGAAAGAGAACAGCCAGTGCAGAAATGTGACCCTTAATCATGGCCAACGCCAAACGCTGGTCCACTCCCGTTTGAAGGAAAGCCAACACTCTCGACACCGAGTATGAGCGAGGGGAATACCCCCTGGACTCACACCAAGCAAAATACCAAGTAGGGAGAGACCCCTATCCATCAGGACCTGGCTTTTAACAGCCAGGCCATTAAAGCCAGCGACTGTAAAGCAGGATGGAATATCGGCCCTTGAGACAGGAGGTCTTCTCGAAGCGGCAGATGCCACGGAGCGTCGGCTGCCAGATTTACGAGGTCTGCGTACCAAGACCGGCGAGGCCAGTCCGGTGCCACAAGAATCACCGTGTGCGGTTCCGAGGTTAACCTGCGAAGAAACCCGGACAGTAGTTGAATCGGTGGAAAGGCATACATCAGACGATACTGATGCCAGGGCGCCACTAACGCGTCTGAGGCGTCTGCCCGAGGATCGCGCGTCCTTGCCACTAACCTTTTCACCTTGTTGTTCAGACAAGACGCGAACAGGTCCACATCCGGGGAACCCCACTTCGCGCACAACATCTGGAAGACATCCAGGTGAAGGGACCATTCTCCCTGGTCCAGGGTCTGGCGACTCAGATAATCCGCCTGCCAGTTCTCCACCCCCGGAATGTGAACTGCCGTTATCGCCGGGACGTGCGTCTCGGCCCAAGACAGAATGTCGGCTACTACCCGAGCCGCTCGGGCACTCCTGGTGCCCCCTTGGTGGTTGATGTAGGCCACCGCGGTGGCATTGTCCGTTTGGACCCGAACTGGACGGCCCCGAAGCCTGTCCGTCCATCTCAGAAGGCAAAGCTTTATCGCCCTCAATTCCAGAATGTTGATCGGAAGGGAGGACTCCTCCCCCGACCAAGTTTCCTGGGCGGACAGAACGCCCAGAGCACCACCCCAGCCCGACAGGCTGGCATCCGTGGTGAGCACCGTCCACGATAATGGACGAAAAGACAAGCCCCCCGACACCGCCGGGGACTGGAGCCACCACAGAAGATCCCTTCTGGTGCTGTGGCTCAACGAGATCCACAGATCCAGGGATTGCGGCCGCCCGTCCCACTGGGCAAGAATCTCCGCTCGGAGACCTCGCGTGTGAAACTGGGCAAAGGGGATCGCCTCGAAAGCCGAGACCATCAAACCTAGACATCTCATGCATGTCCGGAGAGACGAGTGCCGGTTGTCCCTGAGGGACCTGACCTCGTCTTGAAGAGTCCGAAGCTTGTCTACCGGCAGGAAGACCTTCGCTTGGACAGAGTCCAGAATCATTCCCAGGTAGGGAAGACGAACCGAAGGAACGCAGAGTCGACTTCAGAATGTTTATAGTCCAACCGAACTCCTGCAGTGTCCGCATCGTGGTGGACAGGTCGGTCACCAGGCTCTGACTGGCGCTTGACCTTATCAGGATATCGTCCAGATACCCCAGGACAGCAATGCCCTGTGCTCGCAACAGGGCCAGAACCGGCGCCAGCACTTTGGTAAAAACCCGCGGAGCCGAAGCGAGACCGAAAGGTAACGCCACGAATTGGTAGTGATCCTCCGCAATGGCGAATCAAAGGTACCTCTGGTGACCCTCGAAAATGGGGATGTGTAGGTACGCATCCTTCAGATCGATGGAAGCCATGAATTCCCCCGGACTCAGGGCAGCCACCACTGAGCGCAGGGATTCCATGCGGAACTTGCGAACCCGCACAAAGCGGTTCAGAGCTTTCAAGTCCAGAATCGGATGCACCTTGCCCTCCTTTCTGGGCACAGTGAACAGATTGGAGTAAAACCCCCGATGAACCCATCTGTCCCGAATGTGGGCCAGCCAAGGTTGTAGGAAACCGCGCAGACGTCCCACCACCCCAGAAACGGGTGAGGGCGCCCCTTCAGGCGGAAGTGGTATGGGAAGTCGAACCGGACTGGCCGGACTTCTGCTTCCCCGCCCACGGCTTCTTCTGGGAGCCTTGGCCTTTGAAGGGCTTGCCCTTGGACTGCGACCGAAAGGCACGAAAGGACCCCTGAGAGGGCCTAGACGAGAAATTCCGTTTTCCACGGAATGACTTATGCTTGTTGGACTGGGGCAGGAGAGTACTCTTGCCCCCCGTAACCCCTTTTATCAGGGTATCCAAAGCCTCGCCAAAAAGGCGAGATCCCGCGTAGGGAAAATCCGCCAGCGTCTTGCGAGAAGATTGGTCGACCGACCAATTCTTCAGCCAAATCAAACGACGGTTCAGTACCGCCACGCTGGACAGGCGCGCAGCCAAGGGAGCTAAATTCAAATCCGCATCACACAAGTACATGACACCCTGATGGATCTGGTCCACCATAGCCAACGTGGTAGGTGAAGCTGAATCAGCCACTAAGGTGCGCCTGAGCATCTTCGTCCAATCTGCAACAGCCTGTGCCGCCATAATGGAAGCAAAAACAGGCTTCAGCATAGAACCAGCCACCATATAGGCATGACGGGCAAGAGACTCTATTCTCCTGTCCGTAGGGTCCCGGAAAACCGGGGTATCCTCAGAAGGCACGGCAGTAGCCTTGTTCAAAATGGCCACCGCGTGATCCACCTGAGGCGCCACACACCAACGCTCGTCGGTGGAGGGCGCAAATGGATAGAGCAGTTTAAACTTATTTGGCACAGTAAAGGGCTTCTTTAAATTGCGCCACTGTTCATTAACCGTATGGTGGAATTCAGCAGGACAGGGAAAAACCTGCGCTGATTTGCGAGCCCTCTGCGTTCCAAAAGAGGACACCCTAGCAGGAGGAGTAGGCTCATCCTCCAGGTGCAAGGTATCCTTTATAGAAGCAATCAGCTCATTCATGAGTGCAAGCTCTTCAGGCGAGCCAGGGGGAGAAACATCAACCCCCTCCACCTCTGCCTCCCCCTCAGACCCCAGAAGGTCCAAAGATGAGTGGGACCCTGAGAAGGGTACGCCAGCCACAGCAGCCACATCGCCCTCTGAATCAGAGGAAACGGACACCCTGGCCCTTTTTGCGGATCGTTCAGCCATCAGCATCTGCACCTGAGACACTAAGGAAGCCACTACAGCGGTCAGATCGGCCCCCTCGGGGGGTGCAGCAGCCCCCTGGTCCCCCACCAGGGCGGGGGGAAACTTGCTATCCTGAGAATCCATGCCCCAGCACAGAAAAGCAATAAAGGTACTGGCCCTTCAATACCACGGCGAGCGCAGCCCACCGCACACTACTGTATGCACCGACCCCGCAGGGATAGATAACACTGAGCAAGGATTGCAGGACAAGAAGGTAAAAACCTGGAGAGAGCACACCGGACTGCTGCCACCGATCGCTGTTCCCAGAGAAAGAGGAAGTGATGCAATGCTGGTGTAACGTTCATGCGTTTTTGTTAGTGGATGGATTTACAGCTGCAGAATTATTACACTCAGTAGCCTTGTAGAGATTCTGTTGAACAAACATATCCAACTCTCAGGACTTCATCACAGTGCACAGCCTGTTATGCAATATACATATACTCAATCAGATGTTTAATGGAGGGATAGAATATATGAGAATGTATAGATGAGAGACAGGCTATTGTATGGTGAGCACTAGGAGTAGTATTAGGAGAGTTGCAGGTGATGGTAAAGCAGATAGGTTCTGATGTCAAGTATAGTGCAGATGGTAAGAGGACACAGATGGAGTATACTTAGACAGAGTAACCTAGTGCAGGGATAGTTGAAGGTAGTCCCAAGAGCTAACAGTCTATGCAGATGATAGGGAATAGATAGATACAGATAGTCCTGGTAATTGCAGTAGATGACAGTAGGAGATTGGTTAGTAAGGAATCCCCTGTGGGGTACTTATCACTTAGATAGGTTAGTAGTAACAGTGCCCATTAGAGAGAGGTGATCCCGTAGCGAGATACGGATCAGCAGCGAGGTTCCGGCTTCAGTTCAGCAAAGGGAAATGTCAGCAGCTCCGACTTCACAGGAGAAGGTGCGGTGAACATGTGGTTTGAACGAGCAATGAGTGAGAGAAAGCCGGCGATTGAAATAGCCGCTCATAGCGGCGCTCAGCAATGATGTCATCCGGTCTTAAAGGTGTATGCGTCTCTTGGATAACAAGATGGGACGCAATTTAGTAAGAGAGAAATAGGGAACAAGGGTACCAGAGGTACCAGAACATTACAGCTGGCTGACTGATATAGCCTATGAAGGCTCCGGCAAAATGGCCGCTCGGCTGGGGGAGAAGGCTACAGTAAAATGGCGCCGACATGTGCTCGGACGAGCACCGCCCACCAAAATTGGCGGCGAATGGCGCCAAAACACGGCGCTGCACAGGGACAGGGCCGGTCACAGTATTCAGGCAAAGAAAATGGCGGATCGCCGCAGCGACCGCCGCACACACACATGTCTGCACACAAAACTGCACCCAGAGCATATTACACAGCAGAGCAGGATGCCCCCCCCTCGCAGCCCACAGGCAGTGCAGCCACACAGGGATCTGACAGGGAGCCCGCAGTTACACAGACATGGGGGGTACTACACAGCCACAGACTGACACCCACACAGAAGGTCCCCACACAGAAGGTGCTTACCGTACCAGATGGCGTGGGGAGCCGTCTCCAGCGGCAAACCGCTATCAAGGCAGACAGGGAGTGCCGCAGCCAGGACGCTAGTGGACTGCAGCCATGGCGTCCAGTGAGGTAGCCACCTCACAGGCAGCATCCCTGCAGCGAACAGGGATGGGTCGTTCAATGTGCCAGGGTAAAACCTAAGCTGAACGCTCGATGGCAGGCCGGGGATCCATCTGGCTCTCAGCCCTGGGAACCAGGGCGGCCAGTCCGAGACCAAGCTCCGCATGACGATTCTTCATTTGAAGATCCCAAAACTAAGGCTGACAAAATAACAGCTAGTAAAGAAAAGAGAAAAAATACTTGAAATAAAATCAAAGAAGGGTAGAAGGCTGAGACTGAGCCCCAGCACAGGAAAGCCAGCTACTCCTAAGCTAGGCAAGATCAAACTGAGTTGGGAATGCTGGTGCAGGGAGGTATTGACTGAGGGGACAGCCCCTAGGGGTGTGTCTATGCTAAAAGCTTTTGTATTAACAATTCTTGTTGCCTAGCTACTCCTACGGAGCAAAGGTCAATACCTATTGGTGAGGACTTGGAAGGGGGCGGCGACTGTCGGAGGACGTAAGAGAAAAAAAGTTTTTTCTTATTTTCTGCGAGTAAATTTTGAAAAGAAATAAATTTTTCTCCTTCACTGATGTGCGCTGATGAGGCGGCACTGATGGGCACTGATAGGCTGCACTGATGGGCACTGATGAGGTGGCACTTATGGGCACTGATGAGGTGGCACTGATGAGGAGGTACTAATATGCGGCACTGATGAGCACTGATAGGCGGCACTGCTGGGCACTGAGAGGTGGCACTGCTGGGCACTGAGAGGTGGCACTGCTGAGCACTGAGAGGCGGCACTGACGGGCAGCACTGATGGGCACTGGCGGGCGGCACTGATGGGCACTGGCGGGCGGCACTGATGGGCACTGGCGGGTGGCACTGATTGACACTGACGGGTGGCACTGATGAGCACTGATGGGCGGCACTGATGAGCACTGATGGGCAGCACCATCAGTGTCCACACTCAGTGCCCATAGTGCTGCCAGTCAGTGCTCATCAGTGCCTAGATGAGCAGGCACTGATGGGCACTGACTGGCAGCACTATGGGCACTGATTGTGTGCACTGATGGGGGGCACTGATGGCGGGCACTGTGGGCATTGATGGTGGGCAGTTAGTGTGTTTGGTGTACCTTGTGTAATCAGGGCACTGGTGATCAGTGCCCTGATTACTTTTTTCTTTGTCCCCGACGGCTGATCTGCTCTCTCCTTCCTCACACTGCAGTCTCCGTGTGAGGAAGGAGCGCTGGCGATGAGAGATGATCTCATATGTTTACATATGAGATCATCTCTCATTGGACGGTCCGATCACGTGGTGAATGGCCGCTGTGATTGGCCATTCACCACGATCTGTGATTGGCTGTGTCCAAGGGACATAGCCGACACAGATTTTCCCCGATGCGCGCTCGCGGGAGTGCGCTGGGAGCCTGTGTCTGGGAGGCCGTTTAAAGACGGCCTCCCGAAAATGTGAGTCCGCGCTGCAGCCGTACTTCGGCTGTAGCGCGGATGGGAGGAGGTTAAAAATCTCCATAGGCGACGCTTTAAATTTTTTTTTAGAGGTCACCAGTTTAGAGTTACAGAGAAGGTCCAGTGCTAGTATTATTGCTCTGCTGTCGGACGGTCTGCTGTTGTAAACACATCAGACCATTGTTCTCTCTGAAATGAACCAGAGATCCTCCTATATAGGATCACACGTCTCTGTGATCATTTCACAAGTCCCTCCCCCTCACAGTCAGAAAACACCCCCTAGACTCACACTTAACCCTTTGATCGCCCCTGGGTTAACCCCTTCCCTGCCAGTGTCATTATTATAGTAACAGTACATATTTTTAGCACTGATTACTGTAGTAATGTCACTGGTCCCCCCAAAAGTGTAAGTCAGGGGTCCGATCTGTCCGCTGCAATGTCGCAGTCCCGCTAAAAATCGCAGATCGCCGCCATTAGTAGTAAAAAATTAAATAAATAAAAATGACATAAATCTTTTCCCTAGTTTGTAGACGCGATAACTTTTGCGCAAACCAATCAAAATACACTTACTGGGATTTTTTTTACCAAAAATATGTAGCAGAACACAAATTGGCCTAAAATGTTGAAAAAAATTAGATTTTTACAATTTTTTTTTATTGGGAATGTTATATAGCAGAATGTGAAAAATATTGTTTTTTTTTTTTTCCGAATTTTTTTGTTTATAGCGCAAAAAATAAAAACGGCACAGGTGATGAAATACCACCAAAAGAAAGCTTTATTTGTGGGGAAAAAGGACAGCAATTGTACTTGGTCGCACGACCGCGCAATTGTCAGTTAAAGTAATGCAGTGCCGTATCGCAAAAATTGGCTTGGTCATTAAGGGGGGTAAAACCTTCCGGTCCACAAGTGGTTAAAAACAAAGGATCAAAAAATAAAGTTTTTTGAAACTTTTGCATTAACCACTTTACCACTGGAGGATTTTCCTGCTGTACGTCCAGGCCACTTTTTGCGATTCGGCACTGTGCGACTTTAACTGACAATTGTGCGGTCATGCAACGCCGTACCCAAAACGAAATTTACGTCCTTTTTTTCCCACAAACAGAGCTTTCTTTTGGTGGTATTTAATCACCTCTGCGCTTTTCAGTTTTTGCGATATTAATAAAAAATGGAACAATTTTGAAAAAATAACAATATTTTTCTACTTTGACAGTTAAAAAATATCCAATATATTACATTTTTGTCATATATTTAGGCCAAAATGTATTTAGCTACATGTCTTTGACAAAACAATTCTCAATGAGTGTATTTTTAAACGCTTTAAGACCGGAAGATTTTACCCCATTCCTGACCAGGCCAAATTTTGCGATTCGGCACTGCGTTATTTTAATGGACGATTGTGCGGTTGTGCGACGCTGTACCCAAACTAAATTTGAGCTTTCTTTTGGTGGTATTTGATCACCTGTGCGATTTTTACTTTTTGTGCTATAAACAAAAAAAGAGCGAAAATTTTGAAAAAATAACAATATTTTTCCCATTTTTTTATATGAAATTCCCCCCCAAAAAATGTAAAAATCAAAATTTTTTAACATTTTAGGCCAATTTGTTTTCTGCTACATATTTTTGGTAAAAGAAAATCGCAATAAGCGTATTTTGATTGGTTTGCGCAAAAGTTATCGCAGCTACTAACTACGGGAAATTTATGTCATTTTTATTGGGTTTTTTTTAACTAGTAATGGCGGCGATCTGCAATTTCTTTTTTTGCGGGACTGCAACATTGCGGCGGACAGATTGGACCCTTGACTGACATTTTTGACACTTTTGGGGGTACCAGTGACATTACTACAGTAATCAGTGCTATAAATATGCACTGTTACTGTAAAAATGACACTGGCAGGGAAGGGGTTAACTTTTATTGGTGATCAAGGGGTTAATGTATGCCTGGTGCTTACTGACGTGTGGGGGGAGGGGACTATGTGACACAGGCACAGATCGCAGGTTCAGCTATGCTGAATCCTGCAATCTGTCACTGTTTGTCACTTAGGAGATCCGCCCGCTTTGTTTACACAAGCAGGCGGATCTCCACACTCGATCCCCGACGATCGGGGAAGAGCGGCGGTGATCACCACCTCTCCTCCCCTGGTCCGACTCCCGCTGTGTCTGAATACAGCGGGAGCGAGCCTACGGCAGCGCATACGCGCCGCCGAGAGAGAGGAATGTCTGGTGACGTAGGTCTACATCGCCAGACGATAACGAGCCACTGTGCCGCAGTAGCAGCACAGTGAGCAGTGGTAAAGTGGTTAAAAAAAATAATTATTATTTTGGCCCGGGAACCAGAAGTGACGTCACGACGTCCCTCTGGTCCTCCAAGGGCATAGAGATGAGTGGCGGCCATCTTGGCTACTGCCAGTGTCGGATTGCTTCCGGTGCATCACCGATCAGTCAGGTAAGCCCGGGCGGGAACAACTGGGAAGCGGTGGGGGAGGGGCACCTGGGGGGGGGGGCTTCTAATAGTGGGCCCACTGCGAATCTGCCTGCAAAACCACTTTTATCTGAAAGAGAATCTCCTATAGTAAAAAAAAAATACCTCAGTATTTAACCACTTTAGCCCCGGAAGGTTTCCTCGGCACTGCGTGACTTTAACAGACAATTGCGCGGTGGTGCAGTAATTATCCAAGGCAGAATAAATATTCCCCATACATTGTATCTTCTCACTCAGCCTGCTGAAGAACACTCCTCAGAAAAAGACAGAAGCACATAGGCGTGCGCACAGGGTGTGCCAGGTGTGCCTGGGCACACCCTAATCACTCTGGGTGGCGCAGATTCCCCCTGCTTAACCACTTTAGCCCCGGAGGATTCGGCTGCTCAAAGACCAGGCCCTATTTTGCGATTCAGCACTGTGTGACTTTAACAGACAATTGCGCAGTGGTGCGACACTGTACCTAAATAAAATTAATGTCCTTTTTTCCCCCACAAACAGAGCTTTCTTTTGGTGGTATTTGATCATCTCTGCGATTTGTACTTTTTGCGCTATAAACAAATAAAGAGCGACAATTTTGAAAAAAAAAATATATATTTTTCACATAATTTTATATGAAATTGTAAAAAAAAAAAAAAAAACAGTAAAAATCTAAATTTTTTTACATTTTAAGCCAATTTGTTTTCTGCTACATATTTTTGGTAAAAAAAAAAAAAAAATTGCAATAAGTGTATTATGATTGGTTTGCGCAAAAGTTATCGCGTCTACTAACTACGGGAAAGATTTATGTCATTTTTATTGTTTTTTTCTTTAATAGTAATGGCGGCGATCTGCGATTTTTAGCGGGATAGATTTTTGAACTTTTTGTTTTTGTTAGTGATGGCAGCGATTAGCGATTTTTAGCGGGACTGCGACATTGCGGCGGACAGATCGGACCCCTGACTGACATTTTTGACACTTTTGGGGGTACCAGCGACATTAATACAGTAATCAGGGTTAAAAATATGCACTGTTACTGTAATAATGACGCTGGCAGGGAAGGGGTTAACCCTGTGGGTGATCAAGGGGTTAAATGTGGCCCTAGGGGCGTGATTCTAACTGTGTGGGGGGGGGGGGGGGCTTTCCTTGTGAAGTCATCTTAGAGACATGTGATCCTATATAGCAGGATCACATGACATCTGTGATCACTTCAGGGAGAAGTACGGACGGCTGTGTTTATATCAGCCGCCCGTCCTTCTCTGTCAGCGGCGGGAGATCACGAGTGGCCGGCGCACATCGGAGCCGCCAGTCACACGCACTAGCTTCCCTGCTGACAAGCGGGGGCGGGAGCGCGATCGCCCCTTAGCTCCTCCCAGGCGAGCGCCGTACGGTGCCTGGGAGAGCCGACCTGCTGCTGTACATTTGCAGCGGCTGTTCGGCAAGTGGTTCTAGCCAAATAACTTGTAAAGAAGTGTAAAAAAATGGGGAACTTAGGGGGAGGGAAAAACTGTAATATTTTCATCTATACATTCCAAACTAATTCTATAAATGACTTTTCTTCCTGAGGAATAATGTCTGTGAAATGAAAAGGAGATTATAATAGGAATGCAGCACATTCTGTCAGTCACTAGCCCTGGCAGAATGTATTATGAGAGCCCAGACCCCGCCTACCACCCCCACCAGCCAACCAGAATACATTGTGTGAGCACAGACCCCGCCCACCAGCAGAACTCTGAAAGTACTGTCTCTGAAAACATCGTGGCTCGTGCTGGCTGGTGGGCGGGGTCTGCGCTCCCATAATGCACTGCGGCAGGTCTGCTCATTTGCATATAGTGATATGCCTCACACAATGTGCTGTATTCCTATTATTTTGTTTATTGTAATCAACTTTTTTTTCACATACATTATTCTTTAAGGAAGAAGGTCATTTATACAATCCGTTTGGGACGTTTCCAGTGAAAAAAATAAAAAATGGTACTCTCCCTAACGTGACCAGCTCTGAAATTGGAGGCCTTAAATACCGATTGCAACTTCTCTATATACAGTTCTGCTGAACTGTAGGTTAGGTAATAGGTAATGCAGCGCCATACTACTCGTCCACCACCGGTAGTGCATAAAGCATTGTAAAGTCTACCATTGAGTACAGAGGTGGCCGAAGGAAGCACATTAGCAACCTTTGAGCATCCCACTGTACGCTGGACCCCCAGTCAGCTGCAATACATGTAACAGTTGCTCAAGTCTACCATTGAGTACAGAGGTGGCCGGAGGTGGCCGAAGGAAGCACATTAGCAACCTCTGAGCATCCCACTGTATGCTGGACCCAGTCAGCTGTAATACATGTAACAGTTTCACAGTAGAACCAAGTTTTTTCTTACACCAAATTGCTTCTACTCAATATTTTTTCATCTATTTTATTCTCACACATAGCTGCCATAACCCAGCTATTCTTTTAAACTGCGGGCGGTCCGCTTTAACAAAAGGGTGGTCCCAGTGGCGGATTGGCTGTGGGAAAAGCCTTATTGGTTGCATTAGGGTGTGCACCTCAAAGCTCAAACACATATGCGTGTGCATGTGTGTATATATATATATATATATATATATATATATATACTGACGGTGTCAGTAGAGCAGTGATTGGTGTATTTTTTATTTGTATTATTTTATTTTTTATTCTTCTTTTACACTTTTTTTTAAAAAAAATAATTATTACACATTTTTTACAAGGCCCATTAGGGCAGTGTTCCCCGGGCCACGGACCGAGCAAACAGTACCGGGCCGCCCGAGGAAGTTTAAACTATTTTACTGTGGCGGGCGGCCTGTGCACAGAGCACTCTGCGCCTGAGCCCGCCCGTTGTGTGACAATAGCGAATGAAAATCGCTATTGTCACACCGATCCTCCTCCTGGCCAATCAGGGAGCGGGTCTTCCTGCTTCCTGATTGGTCGAAAGGCAAAACCCATGCCATTGGCTGAGGAGGAGGTGGGAGGACTCAAGGACACCCGGGGACTGAAGAGAAGCTGCCGTGAAGTAAGTGCGCTGGTCTCTGGGGAAACGCTGGCATCTCTGCATTGATGGGGGCATGCTGTGGGCACTGTGCATTGATTGGGGGCAAGCTGTGGCCACTGTGCATTGATTGGGGGCATGCTGTGGGCACTGTGCATTGATTGGGGGCATGCTGTGGGCACTGTGCATTGATTGGGGGCATGCTGTGGGCACTGTGCATTGACTGGGGGCAATCTGTGGGCACTGTGCATTGATTGGGGGCATGCTGTGGGCACTGTGCATTGATTGGAGGCATGCTGTGAGCACTGTGCATTGATTGGGGACATGCTGTCGCCACTGTGCATTGATTGAGGGCATGCTGTGGGCACTGTGCATTGATTGGGGGCATGCTGTGGGCACTGTGCATTGATTGAGGGCATGCTGTGGGCACTGTGCATTGATTGTGGGCATGCTGTGGGCACTGTGCATTGATTGGGGGCATGCTGTGGCCACTGTGCATTGATTGGGGGCATGCTGTGGGCACTGTGCATTGATTGGGGGCAAGCTGTGGGCACTGTGCATTGATTGGGGGCATGCTGTGGGCACTGTGCATTGATTGGGGGCATGCTGTGGGCACTGTGCATTGATTGGGGGCAAGCTGTGGGCACTGTGCATTGATTGGGGGCATGCTGTGGGCACTGTGCATTGATTGGGGGCATGCTGTGGGCACTTTGCATTGATTGGGGGCATGCTGTGGCCACTGTGCATTGATTAAGGGCATGCTGTGGCCACTGTGCATTGATTAGGGGCATGCTGTGGCCACTGTGAATTGATTGGGGGCATGCTGTGGGCACTGTGCATTGATTGGGGGCACGCTGTGGGCACTCTGCATTGACGTCCCCCCTCCAGTGGGCCACAGAGAAATGATCAAACATTGACCGGTCCGCGGGGATAAAAAGGTTGGGGAGCACTGCATTAGGGGACTTTGGTAAAATATCAGGGGTTTACCTACTTGCCCACCGTCCGCCGCAGTTGTACGGCGGCAGTCTGGCGCTCCAACGCAAAGCGTCGTACATTTACGGCACTAGCCTGGGAGGAGCTAGGGGGCGATCACGCCCCCGCTCGTCGGCTGGGGAGTCAGTGCGTGTGCCCGGCGGCTCCGATGGCCACCGGCCACTCGCAATCTCCCTCTGCAGTGAGAGAATGACAGACGGCTGATGTAAACACAGCCGTCTGTCATTCTCACTAAAGTAATCACAGAGGCTATACACACTATACAATTGTCTTTAGATTTTTTCCTTTAGATTTACCAAAACCATATAATATGAGGTCAAACCTAAACACTTTCAATTTGTATGCAATCAGGCAGGCCCTTGCACTACATAGTTGAAGGTAAATCTAAAGAAAATCTAACAACAAAAGTTGTATAGTGTGTATCCAGCTAAACCTGAAACCAGGAATAGGTTTAAGGCTGGGTACCATGAAACAGCTTTAGCACAGGTGCAACTAGATAGGTTCATGCCTGGGGACCATGAAGTAGGTTCATAATGAATGCGAGTTTGAAATTGTGTTACCTCAATTGACCCCTGTGTGGATATAATTGTAATGTAATAAACGGACAACCCCAAAGCAGGGGTATGTCACCTTAACGAGACAATCTATAGGCACCCTTTCTGGACTAGGTACAGGATTATGCAAGCAGTTAAAGTGGGACCTTCAGAGGACCCTTCCACTGAAAACTAAGCAGCTAGTTTTGTATGTTTTATCTAGGATTGTTAGGTTTAGGTTTAGGTGTCTCCTAAATCCAGGGACTTTGCTTCTCAATGGTGGCTGGAGAGGTGTCCCCCCCTCCTGCCACTTCCCGGTCATTTTATTCTCTATAGTCTTTGCTAGAAATATATATATATATATATATTTAATGTTTGGGGGTTCTAAGTAATTTTCTAGCAAAAAATATTGATTTTAACCTGCGAACAACAAGTGTCAGAAATGGGCTCGGTCCTTAAGTGGTTAAATGCAAATTTTTTTTGGAAAAAATACACTTTAGCCCCCGTTCACACTGTAGCGACTTGTCATGACAGCTCTCACCCTATTGTTGGCCATGCCACTGTTCAATTCGGTGCAACTTTGACTTTGCGTCGGTGCATTGATTTGAAAAAGTAATTCCTGCACTACTTTTGGCGGGGGCGACTCGCATAGACGTTGGTGTATGAAGCCGCACAGATGTTTGCCAAGTTGCACCTGGACTTGCAAGGGCAAACGGCTTTGAAAGCGTGCAATTTCAGATGAAGTCGCACGATTTCAAAGCCGCATTCAATGTAAACGAGGGCTTCATGAATGTTATTGTGAAAAGAACACCATAGATATACCATTTTTTATGTACAATATAAAAGATGATGTTACGCCGAGTAAATTGATACCTAACATGCTTTAAAATTGCACGCGCTTGTGAAATGGCGACAAACTACGCTACTTAACCACTTGCCTTCTGTGCACTTATACCCCCTTCCCATCCAGACCAATTTTTAGCTTTCAGTGCTCTCACACTTTGAATGACAATTGCGCGGTCATGCTACACTGTACCCATATGAAATTTTTATAATTTTTTCACACAAATAGAGCTTTCTTTTGGTGGTATTTAATCATCTCTGGGTTTTTTATTTTTTACAAAAAAAATGAAAAAAGACAGAAAATTTTGAAAAAAAACGGAATTTTTGTAAAATCTTACCGTAAAATTCCTTTCTCTGAGTCCTCAGACAGTCGCCGCCCCCTTCCAAGTCCTCACCAATGGGTATTGACCTTTGCTCCGTAGGAGTAGCTAGGCAACAATAATTGTTAATACAAAAGCTTTTAGCATAGACACACCCCTAGGGGCTGTCCCCTCAGTCAATACCTCCCTGCACCAGCATTCCCAACTCAGTTTGGTAGCATAGCAGTAAGAGTACACAAAAACCTCAAAAGAGGGGCGGGGGCGGCGACTGTCGGAGGACTCAGAGAAAGGAATTTTACGGTAAGATTTTACAAAAATTCAGTTTTCTCTTACGTCCTCCGACAGTCGCCGCCCCCTTCCAAGTCCTCACCAATGGGACGTCCCAAAGCAGTGTAGACATGAGGGGTGGGAGACGCAACCGTAGAAATGCAACGCAGTACCCACATCAGAGAAAGGAACCTTACCACAGTAAGAGAACCAACTGGGCAACAGGAAAACGTGCTCAACAGGAGCAACAACCCAGGAAAAACAAGTAACCCAGGGGCAAAACACCCCAATAACCAAGGACCCACAAAAAACAAGGGTCCCTAAGAAACTGCCGCACTGAGAACTTTACGGCCAAAGGAGGCATCAGCCGATGCCTGAACATCCACCTTATAGAATTTTGAGAAGGTGTGAACGGACGACCAAGTCGCCGCCTTACACACCTGGGCCACAGAAGCCTGATGACGGTAGGCCCAAGACGTACTCAAAGATCTGGTAGAGTGCGCTTTCACAGGGAAGGGAGGAACCTTCCCCTTCAAGGCATAGTCTTGCTCAATGATCTGTCTGATCCATTTGGCGATGGTCGCAGCTGACGCCGCCATGCCCTTCCGAGGTCCCTCAGGAAGGACAAAGAGGGAATCTGACTTGCGAAAAGATTTAGTGGACGACAGGTAAACCCTGATCGCCCGGACAACATCCAAGGAATGCAAGGCAACCTCCTTCGGATGCTTAGGCTTCGTGCAGAGCGAAGGCAAGACAATGTCTTCATTTAGGTGAAATTCCGAGATCCTTTTCGGAAGAAAAGATGGGTTAGGTCGCAGGACCACCTTATCCTTGTGAATCACTAGGTAGGGAGAGTTGCAGGACAAAGCCGCCAGCTCCGACACCCTGCGAGCCGAAGTGATCGCCACCAAAAAGGCAACTTTCTTGGACAACAGAGACAACGAGATCTCCCTGATCTTTTCAAAGGGAGCCTGTTGTAACACGGACAGAACCAAGTTCAAGTCTCATGGAGGCAAAGGCTCCCTCCTAGGAGGGGCCAAATGTCGCACCCCCTGAACAAAGGTGCTAACCAATGAATTAGACGCCACAGGGCGTTGAAAGAGAACAGCCAGTGCAGAAATGTGACCCTTAATCATGGCCAACGCCAAACGCTGGTCCACTCCCGTTTGAAGGAAAGCCAACACTCTCGACACCGAGTATGAGCGAGGGGAATACCCCCTGGACTCACACCAAGCAAAATACCAAGTACGGTAATAAATTTTTCCCGAAGAGGCTTTTCTAGCCTTGATCAAAGTGGGAATGACCTCAGGGGAGAGACCCCTATCCATCAGGACCTGGCTTTTAACAGCCAGGCCATTAAAGCCAGCGACTGTAAAGCAGGATGGAATATCGGCCCTTGAGACAGGAGGTCTTCTCGAAGCGGCAGATGCCACGGAGCGTCGGCTGCCAGATTTACGAGGTCTGCGTACCAAGACCGGCGAGGCCAGTCCGGTGCCACAAGAATCACCGTGTGCGGTTCCGAGGTTAACCTGCGAAGAAACCCGGACAGTAGTTGAATCGGTGGAAAGGCATACATCAGACGATACTGATGCCAGGGCGCCACTAACGCGTCTGAGGCGTCTGCCCGAGGATCGCGCGTCCTTGCCACTAACCTTTTCACCTTGTTGTTCAGACAAGACGCGAACAGGTCCACATCCGGGGAACCCCACTTCGCGCACAACATCTGGAAGACATCCAGGTGAAGGGACCATTCTCCCTGGTCCAGGGTCTGGCGACTCAGATAATCCGCCTGCCAGTTCTCCACCCCCGGAATGTGAACTGCCGTTATCGCCGGGACGTGCGTCTCGGCCCAAGACAGAATGTCGGCTACTACCCGAGCCGCTCGGGCACTCCTGGTGCCCCCTTGGTGGTTGATGTAGGCCACCGCGGTGGCATTGTCCGTTTGGACCCGAACTGGACGGCCCCGAAGCCTGTCCGTCCATCTCAGAAGGCAAAGCTTTATCGCCCTCAATTCCAGAATGTTGATCGGAAGGGAGGACTCCTCCCCCGACCAAGTTTCCTGGGCGGACAGAACGCCCAGAGCACCACCCCAGCCCGACAGGCTGGCATCCGTGGTGAGCACCGTCCACGATAATGGACGAAAAGACAAGCCCCCCGACACCGCCGGGGACTGGAGCCACCACAGAAGATCCCTTCTGGTGCTGTGGCTCAACGAGATCCACAGATCCAGGGATTGCGGCCGCCCGTCCCACTGGGCAAGAATCTCCGCTCGGAGACCTCGCGTGTGAAACTGGGCAAAGGGGATCGCCTCGAAAGCCGAGACCATCAAACCTAGACATCTCATGCATGTCCGGAGAGACGAGTGCCGGTTGTCCCTGAGGGACCTGACCTCGTCTTGAAGAGTCCGAAGCTTGTCTACCGGCAGGAAGACCTTCGCTTGGACAGAGTCCAGAATCATTCCCAGGTAGGGAAGACGAACCGAAGGAACGCAGAGTCGACTTCAGAATGTTTATAGTCCAACCGAACTCCTGCAGTGTCCGCATCGTGGTGGACAGGTCGGTCACCAGGCTCTGACTGGCGCTTGACCTTATCAGGATATCGTCCAGATACCCCAGGACAGCAATGCCCTGTGCTCGCAACAGGGCCAGAACCGGCGCCAGCACTTTGGTAAAAACCCGCGGAGCCGAAGCGAGACCGAAAGGTAACGCCACGAATTGGTAGTGATCCTCCGCAATGGCGAATCAAAGGTACCTCTGGTGACCCTCGAAAATGGGGATGTGTAGGTACGCATCCTTCAGATCGATGGAAGCCATGAATTCCCCCGGACTCAGGGCAGCCACCACTGAGCGCAGGGATTCCATGCGGAACTTGCGAACCCGCACAAAGCGGTTCAGAGCTTTCAAGTCCAGAATCGGATGCACCTTGCCCTCCTTTCTGGGCACAGTGAACAGATTGGAGTAAAACCCCCGATGAACCCATCTGTCCCGAATGTGGGCCAGCCAAGGTTGTAGGAAACCGCGCAGACGTCCCACCACCCCAGAAACGGGTGAGGGCGCCCCTTCAGGCGGAAGTGGTATGGGAAGTCGAACCGGACTGGCCGGACTTCTGCTTCCCCGCCCACGGCTTCTTCTGGGAGCCTTGGCCTTTGAAGGGCTTGCCCTTGGACTGCGACCGAAAGGCACGAAAGGACCCCTGAGAGGGCCTAGACGAGAAATTCCGTTTTCCACGGAATGACTTATGCTTGTTGGACTGGGGCAGGAGAGTACTCTTGCCCCCCGTAACCCCTTTTATCAGGGTATCCAAAGCCTCGCCAAAAAGGCGAGATCCCGCGTAGGGAAAATCCGCCAGCGTCTTGCGAGAAGATTGGTCGACCGACCAATTCTTCAGCCAAATCAAACGACGGTTCAGTACCGCCACGCTGGACAGGCGCGCAGCCAAGGGAGCTAAATTCAAATCCGCATCACACAAGTACATGACACCCTGATGGATCTGGTCCACCATAGCCAACGTGGTAGGTGAAGCTGAATCAGCCACTAAGGTGCGCCTGAGCATCTTCGTCCAATCTGCAACAGCCTGTGCCGCCATAATGGAAGCAAAAACAGGCTTCAGCATAGAACCAGCCACCATATAGGCATGACGGGCAAGAGACTCTATTCTCCTGTCCGTAGGGTCCCGGAAAACCGGGGTATCCTCAGAAGGCACGGCAGTAGCCTTGTTCAAAATGGCCACCGCGTGATCCACCTGAGGCGCCACACACCAACGCTCGTCGGTGGAGGGCGCAAATGGATAGAGCAGTTTAAACTTATTTGGCACAGTAAAGGGCTTCTTTAAATTGCGCCACTGTTCATTAACCGTATGGTGGAATTCAGCAGGACAGGGAAAAACCTGCGCTGATTTGCGAGCCCTCTGCGTTCCAAAAGAGGACACCCTAGCAGGAGGAGTAGGCTCATCCTCCAGGTGCAAGGTATCCTTTATAGAAGCAATCAGCTCATTCATGAGTGCAAGCTCTTCAGGCGAGCCAGGGGGAGAAACATCAACCCCCTCCACCTCTGCCTCCCCCTCAGACCCCAGAAGGTCCAAAGATGAGTGGGACCCTGAGAAGGGTACGCCAGCCACAGCAGCCACATCGCCCTCTGAATCAGAGGAAACGGACACCCTGGCCCTTTTTGCGGATCGTTCAGCCATCAGCATCTGCACCTGAGACACTAAGGAAGCCACTACAGCGATCAGATCGGCCCCCTCGGGGGGTGCAGCAGCCCCCTGGTCCCCCACCAGGGCGGGGGCAAACTTGCTATCCTGAGAATCCATGCCCCAGCACAGAAAAGCAATAAAGGTACTGGCCCTTCAATACCACGGCGAGCGCAGCCCACCGCACACTACTGTATGCACCGACCCCGCAGGGATAGATAACACTGAGCAAGGATTGCAGGACAAGAAGGTAAAAACCTGGAGAGAGCACACCGGACTGCTGCCACCGATCGCTGTTCCCAGAGAAAGAGGAAGTGATGCAATGCTGGTGTAACGTTCATGCGTTTTTGTTAGTGGATGGATTTACAGCTGCAGAATTATTACACTCAGTAGCCTTGTAGAGATTCTGTTGAACAAACATATCCAACTCTCAGGACTTCATCACAGTGCACAGCCTGTTATGCAATATACATATACTCAATCAGATGTTTAATGGAGGGATAGAATATATGAGAATGTATAGATGAGAGACAGGCTATTGTATGGTGAGCACTAGGAGTAGTATTAGGAGAGTTGCAGGTGATGGTAAAGCAGATAGGTTCTGATGTCAAGTATAGTGCAGATGGTAAGAGGACACAGATGGAGTATACTTAGACAGAGTAACCTAGTGCAGGGATAGTTGAAGGTAGTCCCAAGAGCTAACAGTCTATGCAGATGATAGGGAATAGATAGATACAGATAGTCCTGGTAATTGCAGTAGATGACAGTAGGAGATTGGTTAGTAAGGAATCCCCTGTGGGGTACTTATCACTTAGATAGGTTAGTAGTAACAGTGCCCATTAGAGAGAGGTGATCCCGTAGCGAGATACGGATCAGCAGCGAGGTTCCGGCTTCAGTTCAGCAAAGGGAAATGTCAGCAGCTCCGACTTCACAGGAGAAGGTGCGGTGAACATGTGGTTTGAACGAGCAATGAGTGAGAGAAAGCCGGCGATTGAAATAGCCGCTCATAGCGGCGCTCAGCAATGATGTCATCCGGTCTTAAAGGTGTATGCGTCTCTTGGATAACAAGATGGGACGCAATTTAGTAAGAGAGAAATAGGGAACAAGGGTACCAGAGGTACCAGAACATTACAGCTGGCTGACTGATATAGCCTATGAAGGCTCCGGCAAAATGGCCGCTCGGCTGGGGGAGAAGGCTACAGTAAAATGGCGCCGACATGTGCTCGGACGAGCACCGCCCACCAAAATTGGCGGCGAATGGCGCCAAAACACGGCGCTGCACAGGGACAGGGCCGGTCACAGTATTCAGGCAAAGAAAATGGCGGATCGCCGCAGCGAACGCCGCACACACTCATGTCTGCACACAAAACTGCACCCAGAGCATATTACACAGCAGAGCAGGATGGCCCCCCCTCGCAGCCCACAGGCAGTGCAGCCACACAGGGATCTGACAGGGAGCCCGCAGTTACACAGACATGGGGGGTACTACACAGCCACAGACTGACACCCACACAGAAGGTCCCCACACAGAAGGTGCTTACCGTACCAGATGGCGTGGGGAGCCGTCTCCAGCGGCAAACCGCTATCAAGGCAGACAGGGAGTGCCGCAGCCAGGACGCTAGTGGACTGCAGCCATGGCGTCCAGTGAGGTAGCCACCTCACAGGCAGCATCCCTGCAGCGAACAGGGATGGGTCGTTCAATGTGCCAGGGTAAAACCTAAGCTGAACGCTCGATGGCAGGCCGGGGATCCATCTGGCTCTCAGCCCTGGGAACCAGGGCGGCCAGTCCGAGACCCAGCTCCGCATGACGATTCTTCATTTGAAGATCCCAAAACTAAGGCTGACAAAATAACAGCTAGTAAAGAAAAGAGAAAAAATACTTGAAATAAAATCAAAGAAGGGTAGAAGGCTGAGACTGAGCCCCAGCACAGGAAAGCCAGCTACTCCTAAGCTAGGCAAGATCAAACTGAGTTGGGAATGCTGGTGCAGGGAGGTATTGACTGAGGGGACAGCCCCTAGGGGTGTGTCTATGCTAAAAGCTTTTGTATTAACAATTCTTGTTGCCTAGCTACTCCTACGGAGCAAAGGTCAATACCTATTGGTGAGGACTTGGAAGGGGGCGGCGACTGTCGGAGGACGTAAGAGAAAAAAAGTTTTTTCTTATTTTCTGCGAGTAAATTTTGAAAAGAAATAAATTTTTCTCCTTCACTGATGTGCGCTGATGAGGCGGCACTGATGGGCACTGATAGGCTGCACTGATGGGCACTGATGAGGTGGCACTTATGGGCACTGATGAGGTGGCACTTATGGGCACTGATGAGGTGGCACTTATGGGCACTGATGAGGTGGCACTGATGAGGAGGTACTAATATGCGGCACTGATGAGCACTGATAGGCGGCACTGCTGGGCACTGAGAGGTGGCACTGCTGAGCACTGAGAGGCGGCACTGACGGGCAGCACTGATGGGCACTGGCGGGCGGCACTGATGGGCACTGGCGAGCGGCACTGATGGGCACTGGCGGGTGGCACTGATTGACACTGACGGGTGGCACTGATGGGCGGCACTGATGAGCACTGATGGGCAGCACCATCAGTGTCCACACTCAGTGCCCATAGTGCTGCCAGTCAGTGCTCATCAGTGCCTAGATGAGCAGGCACTGATGGGCACTGACTGGCAGCACTATGGGCACTGATTGTGTGCACTGATGGGGGGCACTGATGGCGGGCACTGTGGGCATTGATGGTGGGCAGTTAGTGTGTTTGGTGTACCTTGTGTAATCAGGGCACTGGTGATCAGTGCCCTGATTACTTTTTTCTTTGTCCCCGACGGCTGATCTGCTCTCTCCTTCCTCACACTGCAGTCTCCGTGTGAGGAAGGAGCGCTGGCGATGAGAGATGATCTCATATGTTTACATATGAGATCATCTCTCATTGGACGGTCCGATCACGTGGTGAATGGCCGCTGTGATTGGCCATTCACCACGATCTGTGATTGGCTGTGTCCAAGGGACATAGCCGACACAGATTTTCCCCGATGCGCGCTCGCGGGAGTGCGCTGGGAGCCTGTGTCTGGGAGGCCGTTTAAAGACGGCCTCCCGAAAATGTGAGTCCGCGCTGCAGCCGTACTTCGGCTGTAGCGCGGATGGGAGGAGGTTAAAAATCTCCATAGGCGACGCTTTAAATTTTTTTTTAGAGGTCACCAGTTTAGAGTTACAGAGAAGGTCCAGTGCTAGAATTATTGCTCTGCTGTCGGACGGTCTGCTGTTGTAAACACATCAGACCGTTGTTCTCTCTGACATAAACCAGAGATCCTCCTATATAGGATCACACGTCTCTGTGATAATTTCACAAGTCCATCCCCCTCACAGTCAGAAAACACCCCCTAGGCTCACACTTAACCCTTTGATCGCCCCTGGGTTAACCCCTTCTCTGCCAGTGTCATTATTATAGTAACAGTACATATTTTTAGCACTGATTACTGTAGTAATGTCACTGGTCCCCCCAAAAGTGTAAGTCAGGGGTCCGATCTGTCCGCTGCAATTTCGCAGTCCCGCTAAAAATCGCAGATCGCCGCCATTAGTAGTAAAAAATTAAATAAATAAAAATGACATAAATCTTTTCCCTAGTTTGTAGACGCGATAACTTTTGCGCAAACCAATCAAAATACACTTACTGGGATTTTTTTTACCAAAAATATGTAGCAGAACACAAATTGGCCTAAAATGTTGAAAAAAATTAGATTTTTACAATTTTTTTTTATTGGGAATGTTATATAGCAGAATGTGAAAAATATTGTTTTTTTTTTTTTCCGAATTTTTTTGTTTATAGCGCAAAAAATAAAAACGGCACAGGTGATGAAATACCACCAAAAGAAAGCTTTATTTGTGGGGAAAAAGGACAGCAATTGTACTTGGTCGCACGACCGCGCAATTGTCAGTTAAAGTAATGCAGTGCCATATCGCAAAAATTGGCCTGCTCATTAAGGGGGGTAAAACCTTCCGGTCCACAAGTGGTTAAAAACAAAGGATCAAAAAATAAAGTTTTTTGAAACTTTTGCATTAACCACTTTACCACTGGAGGATTTTCCTGCTGTACGTCCAGGCCACTTTTTGCGATTCGGCACTGTGCGACTTTAACTGACAATTGTGCGGTCATGCAACGCCGTACCCAAAACGAAATTTACGTCCTTTTTTTCCCACAAACAGAGCTTTCTTTTGGTGGTATTTAATCACCTCTGCGCTTTTCAGTTTTTGCGATATTAATAAAAAATGGAACAATTTTGAAAAAATAACAATATTTTTCTACTTTGACAGTTAAAAAATATCCAATATATTACATTTTTGTCATATATTTAGGCCAAAATGTATTTAGCTACATGTCTTTGACAAAACAATTCTCAATGAGTGTATTTTTAAACGCTTTAAGACCGGAAGATTTTACCCCATTCCTGACCAGGCCAAATTTTGCGATTCGGCACTGCGTTATTTTAATGGACGATTGTGCGGTTGTGCGACGCTGTACCCAAACTAAATTTGAGCTTTCTTTTGGTGGTATTTGATCACCTGTGCGATTTTTACTTTTTGTGCTATAAACAAAAAAAGAGCGAAAATTTTGAAAAAATAACAATATTTTTCCCATTTTTTTATATGAAATTCCCCCCCAAAAAATGTAAAAATCAAAATTTTTTAACATTTTAGGCCAATTTGTTTTCTGCTACATATTTTTGGTAAAAGAAAATCGCAATAAGCGTATTTTGATTGGTTTGCGCAAAAGTTATCGCAGCTACTAACTACGGGAAATTGATGTCATTTTTATTGGGTTTTTTTTAACTAGTAATGGCGGCGATCTGCAATTTCTTTTTTTGCGGGACTGCAACATTGCGGCGGACAGATTGGACCCTTGACTGACATTTTTGACACTTTTGGGGGTACCAGTGACATTACTACAGTAATCAGTGCTATAAATATGCACTGTTACTGTAAAAATGACACTGGCAGGGAAGGGGTTAACTTTTATTGGTGATCAAGGGGTTAATGTATGCCTGGTGCTTACTGACGTGTGTGGGGGGAGGGGACTATGTGACACAGGCACAGATCGCAGGTTCAGCTATGCTGAATCCTGCAATCTGTCACTGTTTGTCACTTAGGAGATCCGCCCGCTTTGTTTACACAAGCAGGCGGATCTCCACACTCGATCCCCGACGATCGGGGAAGAGCGGCGGTGATCACCACCTCTCCTCCCCTGGTCCGACTCCCGCTGTGTCTGAATACAGCGGGAGCGAGCCTACGGCAGCGCGCACGCGCCGCCGAGAGAGAGGAATGTCTGGTGACGTAGGTCTACATCGCCAGACGATAACGAGCCACTGTGCCGCAGTAGCAGCACAGTGAGCAGTGGTAAAGTGGTTAAAAAAAATAATTATTATTTTGGCCCGGGAACCAGAAGTGACGTCATGACGTCCCTCTGGTCCTCCAAGGGCATAGAGATGAGTGGCGGCCATCTTGGCTACTGCCAGTGTCGGATTGCTTCCGGTGCATCACCGATCAATCAGGTAAGCCCGGGCGGGAACAACTGGGAAGCGGTGGGGGAGGGGCACCTGGGGGGGGGGGGGGCTTCTAATAGTGGGCCCACTGCGAATCTGCCTGCAAAACCACTTTTATCTGAAAGAGAATCTCCTATAGTAAAAAAAAAATACCTCAGTATTTAACCACTTTAGCCCCGGAAGGTTTCCTCGGCACTGCGTGACTTTAACAGACAATTGCGCGGTGGTGCAGTAATTATCCAAGGCAGAATAAATATTCCCCATACATTGTATCTTCTCACTCAGCCTGCTGAAGAACACTCCTCAGAAAAAGACAGAAGCACATAGGCGTGCGCTCAGGGTGTGCCAGGTGTGCCTGGGCACACCCTAAACACTCTGGGTGGCGCAGATTCCCCCTGCTTAACCACTTTAGCCCCGGGGGATTCGGCTGCTCAAAGACCAGGCCCTATTTTGCGATTCAGCACTGTGTGACTTTAACAGGCAATTGCGCAGTGGTGCGACACTGTACCTAAATAAAATTGATGTCCTTTTTTCCCCCACAAACAGAGCTTTCTTTTGGTGGTATTTGATCATCTCTGCGATTTGTACTTTTTGCGCTATAAACAAATAAAGAGCGACAATTTTGAAAAAAAAAAAAATATATTTTTCACATAATTTTATATGAAATTGTAAAAAAAAAAAAAAACAGTAAAAATCTAAATTTTGTCACATTTTAAGCCAATTTGTTTTCTGCTACATATTTTTGGTAAAAAAAAAAAAAAAAATCGCAATAAGTGTATTATGATTGGTTTGCGCAAAAGTTATCGCGTCTACTAACTACGGGAAAGATTTATGTCATTTTTATTGTTTTTTTCTTTAATAGTAATGGCGGCGATCTGCGATTTTTAGCGGGATAGATTTTTGAACTTTTTGTTTTTGTTAGTGATGGCAGCGATTAGCGATTTTTAGCGGGACTGCGACATTGCGGCGGACAGATCCGACCCCTGACTGACATTTTTGACACTTTTGGGGGTACCAGCGACATTAATACAGTAATCAGGGTTAAAAATATGCACTGTTACTGTAATAATGACGCTGGCAGGGAAGGGGTTAACCCTGTGGGTGATCAAGGGGTTAAATGTGGCCCTAGGGGCGTGATTCTAACTGTGTGGGGGGGGGGGGGCTTTCCTTGTGAAGTCATCTTAGAGACATGTGATCCTATATAGCAGGATCACATGACATCTGTGATCACTTCAGGGAGAAGTACGGACGGCTGTGTTTATATCAGCCGCCCGTCCTTCTCTGTCAGCGGCGGGAGATCACGAGTGGCCGGCGCACATCGGAGCCGCCAGTCACACGCACTAGCTTCCCTGCTGACAAGCGGGGGCGGGAGCGCGATCGCCCCTTAGCTCCTCCCAGGCGAGCGCCGTACGGTGCCTGGGAGAGCAGACCTGCTGCTGTACATTTGCAGCGGCTGGTCGGCAAGTGGTTAAGTAATTTTCTAGCCAAATAACTTGTAAAGAAGTGTCAAAAAAAAAAAAAAACGGGGAACTTAGGGGGAGGGAACAACTGTAATATTTTCATCTATACATTCCAAACTAATTCTATAAATGACTTTTCTTCCTGAGGAATAATGTCTGTGAAATGAAAAGGAGATTATAATAGGAATGCAGCACATTCTGTCAGTCACTAGCCCTGGCAGAATGTATTATGAGAGCCCAGACCCCGCCTACCACCCCACCAGCCAACCAGAATACATTGTGTGAGCACAGACCCCGCCCACCAGCAGAACTCTAGTACTGTCTCTGAAAACATCGTGGCTCGTGCTGGCTGGTGGGCGGGGTCTGCGCTCCCATAATGCAATGCGGCAGGTCTGCTCATTTGCATATAGTGATATGCCTCACACAATGTGCTGTATTCCTATTATTTTGTTTATTGTAATCAACTTTTTTTTCACATACATTATTCTTTAAGGAAGAAGGTCATTTATACAATCCGTTTGGGACGTTTCCAGTGAAAAAAATAAAAAATGGTACTCTCCCTAACGTGACCAGCTCTGAAATTGGAGGCCTTAAATACCGATTGTAACTTCTCTATATACAGTTCTGCTGAACTGTAGGTTAGGTAATAGGTAATGCAATAGGTAATGCAGCGCCATACTACTCGTCCACCACCTGTAGTGCATAAAGCATTATAAAGTCTACCATTGAGTACAGAGGTGGCCGAAGGAAGCACATTAGCAACCTTTGAGCATCCCACTGTACGCTGGACCCCCAGTCAGCTGCAATACATGTAACAGTTGCTCAAGTCTACCATTGAGTACAGAGGTGGCCGGAGGTGGCCGAAGGAAGCACATTAGCAACCTCTGAGCATCCCACTGTATGCTGGACCCAGTCAGCTGTAATACATGTAACAGTTTCACAGTAGAACCAAGTTTTTTCTTACACCAAATTGCTTCTACTCAATATTTTTTCATCTATTTTATTCTCACACATAGCTGCCATAACCCAGCTATTCTTTTAAACTGCGGGCGGTCCGCTTTAACAAAAGGGTGGTCCCAGTGGCGGATTGGCTGTGGGAAAAGCCTTATTGGTTGCATTAGGGTGTGCACCTCAAAGCTCAAACACATATGCGTGTGCATGTGTGTATATATATATATATATACTGACGGTGTCAGTAGAGCAGTGATTGGTGTCGGCTATTGTCACACCGATCCTCCTCCTGGCCAATCAGGGAGCGGGTCTTCCCGCTTCCTGATTGGTCGAAAGGCAAAACCCATGCCATTGGCTGAGGAGGAGGTGGGAGGACTCGAGGACACCCGGGGACTGAAGAGAAGCTGCCGTGAGGTAAGTGCGCTGGTCTCTGGGGAAACGCTGGCATCTCTGCATTGATGGGGGCATGCTGTGGGCGCTGTGCATTGATTGGGGGCAAGCTGTGGCCACTGTGCATTGATTGGGGGCATGCTGTGGGCACTGTGCATTGATTGGGGGCATGCTGTGGGCACTGTGTATTGATTGGGGGCATGCTGTGGGCACTGTGCATTAACTGAGGGCAATCTGTGGGCACTGTGCATTGATTGGGGGCATGCTGTGGGCACTGTGCATTGAATGGAGGCATGCTGTGGGCACTGTGCATTGATTGGGGG
Source organism: Pelophylax lessonae (assembly GCF_965119305.1). Lineage (NCBI taxonomy): Eukaryota > Metazoa > Chordata > Amphibia > Anura > Ranidae > Pelophylax > Pelophylax lessonae. The sequence continues at coordinate 82,791,670 of NC_138776.1, forward strand.
CATGCTGTCGCCACTGTGCATTGATTGAGGGCATGCTGTGGGCACTGTGCATTGATTGGGGGCATGCTGTGGGCACTGTGCATTGATTGGGGGCATGCTGTTGCTACTGTGCATTGATTGGGGGCATGCTGTGGGCACTGTGCATTGATTGGGGGCATGCTGTGGGCACTGTGCATTGATTGGGGGCATGCTGTGGGCACTGTGCATTGATTGGGGGCATGCTGTGGGCACTGTGTATTGATTGGGGGCATGCTGTGGGCACTGTGCATTGACTGAGGGCAATCTGTGGGCACTGTGCATTGATTGGGGGCATGCTGTGGGCACTGTGCATTGAATGGAGGCATGCTGTGGGCACTGTGCATTGATTGGGGGCATGCTGTCGCCACTGTGCATTGATTGAGGGCATGCTGTGGGCACTGTGCATTGATTGGGGGCATGCTGTGGGCACTGTGCATTGATTGGGGGCATGCTGTTGCTACTGTGCATTGATTGGGGGCATGCTGTGGGCACTGTGCATTGATTGGGGGCAAGCTGTGGGCACTGTGCATTGATTGGGGGCATGCTGTGGGCACTGTGCATTGATTGGGGGCAAGCTGTGGGCACTGTGCATTGATTGGGGACATGCTGTGGCCACTGTGCATTGATTGGGGGCATGCTGTGGGCACTGTGCATTGATTGGGTGCATGCTGTGGGCACTTTGCATTGATTGGGGGCATGCTGTAGCCACTGTGCATTGATTAGGGGCATGCTGTGGCCACTGTGCATTGATTAGGGGCATGCTGTGGCCACTGTGAATTGATTGGGGGCATGCTGTGGGCACTGTGCATTGATTGGGGGCACGCTGTGGGCACTCTGCATTGACGTCCCCCCCCCCCCCAGCGGGCCACAGAGAAATTATCAAACATTGACCGGTTTGCGGCGATTAAAAGGTTGGGGAGCACTGCATTAGGGGACTTTGGTAAAATATCAGGGGTTTACCTACTTGCCGACCGTCCGCCGCAGTTGTACGGCGGCAGTCTGGCGCTCCCAGGCAAAGCGTCGTACATTTACGGCGCTAGCCTGGGAGGAGCTAGGGGGCAATCACGCCCCCGCTCGTCGGCTGGGGAGTCAGTGCGTGTGCCCGGTGGCTCCGATGGCCACCCGCAATCTCCCTCTGCAGTGAGAGAATGACAGACGGCTGATGTAAACACAGCCGTCTGTCATTCTCACTAAAGTAATCACAGAGGCCATACACACTATACAATTGTCTTTAGATGTTTTCCTTTAGATTTACCAAAACCATATAATATGAGGTCAAACCTAAACACTTTAAATTTGTATGCAATCAGGCAGGCCCTTGCACTACATAGTTGAAGGTAAATCTAAAGAAAATCTAACAACAAAAGTTGTATAGTGTGTATTCAGCTTAACCTGAAACCAGGAATAGGTTTAAGGCTGGGTACCATGAAACAGCTTTAGCACAGGTGCAACTAGATAGGTTCATGCCTGGAGACCATGAAGTAGGTTCATAATGAATGCGAGTTTGAAATTGTGCTACCTCAATTGACCCCTGTGTGGATATAATTGTAATGTAATAAACGGACAACCCCAAAGCAGGGGTATGTCACCTTAATGAGAATCTATAGGCACCCTTTCTGGACTAGGTACAGGATTATGCAAGCAGTTAAAGTGGGACCTTCAGAGGACCCTTCCACTGAAAACTAAGCAGCTAGTTTTGTATGTTTTATCTAGGATCGTTAGGTTTCTCTCCTAAATCCAGGGACTTTGTTTGGTTCTGCTTAGGTGTGCACAGCCTAAGGCATTAGGGTGTGCACCTCAAAGCTCAAACACATATGTGTGTGCATGTGTATATACAGGGTTTTTTATCTCAGAGAATAGAAGCAGAAACTCTCCTTTTCCGAGTCACCCCTTTTCTCTGCCCCTACCCACCTCCGAGCCCTATTCCTTGGTTCCACTCCTTACCCACCTCCAAGTACTGCCCTCTTAGAGAATACAGAGCCAAGAATCATTTTGTGGTGCTAAGTAATTTGTATGGAATATGGTAATAATAAGAAAAGCGGTAAAATAGATCCCTGGCAGGCAGTATTAATATAGCCCCCCGTGTGCAACAATAGATTCCCCTAACAGCAATGGACCACCCCCAACAAAATTCCCCCCCTAGCAACAATAGACTCCCAGCAGCAACAACAGATCTCCCACAGCCAGCATTAATAGATCCCTACCTCAACAGCAGATCTCCCCCAGCAATATAAGACCCACCCCCAGCAACAGTAGGTCCCCCACCAGCAACAACAGACTTTCTCAGGGTCAATAGACCCCCCTGCAACAATAGATTCTCTCCAGGTGGAATAACCCCCCCCCCCCAGCAGCCAGCATCAACAGACCCTGTAGTGCACCGCAGCTCCTCTTGCTATTACATACAGTCAGTGCTGGAGGTGCCAGAACTGCGTTCTCCCGCGTTCCCGCTGAAAAAAAGTCCTGTATATACAGTGCCTTGCGAAAGTATTCGGCCCCCTTGAACTTTTCGACCTTTTACCACATTTCAGGCTTCAAACATAAAGATATAAAACTGTAATTTTTTTTGAAGAATCAACAACAATTGGGACACAATCATGAAGTGGAACGAAATTTATTGGATATTTCAAACTTTTTTAACGAATAAAAAACTGAAAAATTGGGCGTGCAAAATTATTCAGCCCCCATAAGTTAATACTTTGTAACGCCACCTTTTGCTGCAATTACAGCTGTAAGTCGCTTGGGGTATGTCTCTATCAGTTTTGCACATCGATAGACTGAAATTTTTGCCCATTCCTCCTTGTAAAACAGCTGGAGCTCAGTGAGGTTGGATGGAGAACGTTTGTGAACAGCAGTTTTCAGTTCTTTCCACAGATTCTCGATTGGATTCAGTTCTGGACTTTGACTTTGCCATTCTAACACCTGGATATGTTTATTTGTGAACCATTCCATTGTAGATATTGCTTTATGTTTTGGATCATTGTCTTGTTGGAAGGCAAATCTCTGTCCCAGTCTCAGGTCTTTTGCAGACTCCATCAGGTTTTCTTCCAGAATGGTCCTGTATTTGGCTCCATCCATCTTCCCATCAATTTTAACCATCTTCCTGGTCCCTGCTGAAAAAAAGCAGGCCCAAACCATGATGCTGCCACCACCATGTTTGACAGTGGGGATGGTGTGTTCAGGGTCATGAGCTGTGTTGCTTTTACGCCAAACATAACGTTTTGTATTGTTGCCAAAAAGTTTGATTTTGGTTTCATCTGACCAGAGCACCTTCTTCCACATGTTTGGTGTGTCTCCCAGGTGGCTTGTGGCAAACTTTAAACAACACTTTTTATGGATATCTTTAAGAAATGGCTTTCTTCTTGCCACTCTTCCATAAAGGCCAGATTTGTGCAGTATACGACTGATTGTTGTCCTATGGACAGAGTCTCCCACCTCAGCTGTAGATCTCTGCAGTTCATCCAGAGTGATCATGGGCCTCTTGGCTGCATCTCTGATCAGTCTTCTCCTTGTATGAGCTGAAAGTTTAGAGGGACGCCAGGTCTTCGTAGATTTGCAGTGGTCTGATACTCCTTCCATTTCAATATTATCGCTTGCACAGTGCTCCTTGGGATGTTTAAAGCTTGGGAAATCTTTTTGTATCCAAATCCGGCTTCAAACTTCTTTACAACAGTATCTCGGACCTGCCTGGTGTGTTCCTTGTTCTTCTTGATGCTCTCTGCGCTTTAAACGGACCTCTGAGACTATCACAGTGCAGGTGCATTTATACGGAGACTTGATTACACACAGGTGGATTCTATTTATCATCATTAGTCATTTAGGTCAACATTGGATCATTCAGAGATCCTCACTGAACTTCTGGAGAGAGTTTGCTGCACTGAAAGTAAAGGGGCTGAATAATTTTGCACGCCCAATTTTTCAGTTTTTTATTTGTTAACAAAGTTTGAAATATCCAATAAATTTTGTTCCACTTCATGTTTGTGTCCCACTTGTTGATTCTTCACAAAAAATTACAGTTTTATATCTTTATGTTTGAAGCCTGAAATGTGGCAAAAGGTCAAAAAGTTCAAGGGGGCCGAATACTTTCGCAAGGCACTGTGTGTATATATATATATATATATATATATATATATATACAGGGCTTTTTTATTTCAGCGGGAACGCGGGGGAACGCAGTCCCGGCACCTCCAGCACTGACTGTATGTAATAGCAAGAGGAGCTGCGGTGCACTACAGGGTCTGTTGATGCTGGCTGCTGGGGGGGGGGGGGTTATTCCACCTGGAGAGGATCTATTTTTGCAGGGGGGTCTATTGACCCTGAGAAAGTCTGTTGTTGCTGGTGGGGGACCTACTGTTGCTGGGGGTGGGTCTTATATTGCTGGGGGAGATCTGCTGTTGAGGTAGGGATCTATTAATGCTGGCTGTGGGAGATCTGTTGTTGCTGCTGGGAGTCTATTGTTGCTAGGGGGGGAATTTTGTTGGGGGTGGTCCATTGCTGTTAAGGGAATCTATTGTTGCACACGGGGGGCTATATTAATACTGCCTGCCAGGGATCTATTTTACCGCTTTTCTTATTATTACCATATTCCATACAAATTACTTAGCACCACAAAATGATTCTTGGCTCTGTATTCTCTAAAAGGGCAGTACTTGGAGGTGGGTAAGGAGTGGAACCAAGGAATAGGGCTCGGAGGTGGGTAGGGGCAGAGAAAAGGGGTGACTCGGAAAAGGAGAGTTCCTGCTCCTATTCTCTGAGAAAAAAACCCCTGTATATATATATATATATATATATATATATATATATACTGAAGGTGTCAGTAGAGCAGTGAACAGTGTCAGTAAGGCAGAGATTGGTGTATTTTTTATTTGTATTTTATTTTTTATTCTTTTTTACACTTTTTTTTTTAATCATTTTTACACATTTTTTATGAGGCCCATTAGGGGACTTTGGTCAAATATCAGAGGTTTAAGCAGGGGGAATCTGCGCCACCCAGAGTGATTAGGGTGTGCCCAGGCACACCTGGCACACCCTGTGCGCACGCCTATGTTGGTGGCGGGAGAGGTGTCCCCCCCTCCTGCCACTTCCCGGTCATTTTATTCTCTATAGTCTTTGCTAGAAATATATATATTTCTCTTACGTCCTCCGACAGTCGCCGCCACTTCATAATCTTCACTAATGCCTATCAGCGGCCCTATATATATATATATTTAATGTTTGGGGGTTCTAAGTAATTTTCTAGCAAAAAATACTGATTTTAACCTGCGAACAACAAGTGTCAGAAATGGGCTCGGCCCTTAAGTGGTTAAATGCAAATTTTTTTGGGAAAAAATACACTTTAGCCCCCGTTCACACTGTAGCGACTTGTCATGACAGCTCTCACCCTATTGTTGGCCATGCCACTGTTCAATTCGGTGCAACTTTGACTTTGCGTCGGTGCATTGATGTGAAAAAGTAATTCCTGCACTACTTTTGGCGGGGGCGACTCGCATAGACGTCGGTGCATGAAGCCGCACAGATGTCTGCCAAGTTGCACCTGAACTTGCAAGGGCATACGGCTTTGAAAGCATGCAATTTCAGATAAAGTCGCACGATTTCAAAGCCGCATTCAATGTAAACGAGGGCTTCATGAATGTTATTGTGAAAAGAACACCATAGATATACCATTTGTTATGTAAAATATAAAAGATGATGTTACGCCGAGTAAATTGATACCTAACATGCTTTAAAATTGCACGCGCTTGTGAAATGGCGACAAACTACGCTACTTAAAAATCTCCATAGGCGACGCTTTAAATTTTTTTTTTAGAGGTCACCAGTTTAGAGTTACAGAGAAGGTCCAGTGCTAGAATTATTGCTCTCGCTCTAACAAGCGCGGGGATCGTACGGCAGTTCGCGGGAGTGCGTCCCCATAAGGCAACGGGGAAGCCGATCCACGGGGCCAGCAGCGGCGGCGTTTGCCGCGGGGCACAAGCGATCACTCCCAGCTGAGAGAGAAGGACGGTCTGCTGTTGTAAACACATCAGACCGTTGTTCTCTCTGACATAAACCAGAGATCCTCCTATATAGGATCACACGTCTCTGTGATAATTTCACAAGTCCATCCCCCTCACAGTCAGAAAACACCCCCTAGGCTCACACTTAACCCTTTGATCGCCCCTGGGTTAACCCCTTCTCTGCCAGTGTCATTATTACAGTAACAGTACATATTTTTAGCACTGATTACTGTAGTAATGTCACTGGTCCCCCCAAAAGTGTAAGTCAGGGGTCCGATCTGTCCGCTGCAATTTCGCAGTCCCGCTAAAAATCGCAGATCGCCGCCATTAGTAGTAAAAAATTAAATAAATAAAAATGACATAAATCTTTTCCCTAGTTTGTAGACGCGATAACTTTTGCGCAAACCAATCAAAATACGCTTATTGGGATTTTTTTTTTACCAAAAATATGTAGCAGAACACAAATTGGCCTAAAATGTTGAAAAAATTAGATTTTTACATTTTTTTTATTGGGAATGTTATATAGCAGAATGTGAAAAATATTGTTTTTTTTTTCCGAATTTTTTTGTTTATAGCGCAGAAAATAAAAACGGCACAGGTGATGAAATACCACCAAAAGAAAGCTTTATTTGTGGGAAAAAAGGACAGCAATTGTACTTGGTCGCACGACCGCGCAATTGTCAGTTAAAGTAATGCAGTGCCGTATCGCAAAAATTGGCTTGGTCATTAAGGGGGTAAAACCTTCCGGTCCACAAGTGGTTAAAAACAAAGGATCAAAAAATAACGTTTTTTGAAACTTTTGCGTTAACCACTTTACCACCGGAGGATTTTCCTGCTGTACGTCCAGGCCACTTTTTGCGATTCGGCACTGTGCGACTTTAACTGACAATTGCGCGGTCATGCAACGCCGTACCCAAACGAAATTTACGTCCTTTTTTTCCCAAAAACAGAGCTTTCTTTTGGTGGTATTTGATCATCTCTGCGATTTTTATTTTTTGCGATATTAATAAAAAAAAGCAACAATTTTGAAAAAAATAACAATATTTTTCTACTTTGACAGTTAAAAAATATCCAATACAGTAAAACCTCGGATTGCGAGCATAATTCGTTCCGGAAGCATGCTTGTAATCCAAAGCACTCTTATATCAAAGCGAATTTCCCCATAAGAAATAATGGAAACTCAGATGATTCGTTCCACAACCATTTATTCATAAATCCTTCAATTTATAGTCCATATAAAAAGATTATAGCATTGCGATAGGTTATATAACCATAAAATGTCCATCCACAAATAGCCGCTTCCACAAGGGGATTGGAAGCAAAATCCAGCAGGAGCTACAGAGTATCAAAGAGAAGACAGGCGCCTCTAAGTGTAGCAATATGGTTCCATTTAATGAAGGTACAACATTTAGCAACTCACATGATTGATGAATAAAACAGGCACATCTAAGTATGCAGGCATCCGGGGTGAAGCTGTCCACATAGATTATCTTCTGCACCGCCGGCTGCCAGTCTGTAATCCTGACCGGGAAGACCACCCTGCAGTAAAGCGATCTGAAAGCGAGGGGCAGCATGGAATGGATGACGTAGATGGTGGTGTGGAGGATGGTCCTATGTGGACAGCTTTACCCCTGATGCCTGCATCCTTAGATGTGCCTGTTCCAATAATCAACCATGTGAGTTGCTAAATGGTGTACCTTCATTCGATGTAACCATATTGCTACACTTAGAGGCGCCTCTCTTCTCTTTTATACTCAGCTGTGACTTGAGACTACTTGTATATCAAGACATCGCTTGTATATCAAGTCAAAATTTATTTGAAAAGTTTGCTTGTCTTGCAAAGCGCTCTTAAACCAAGTTACTCTCAAACCAAGGTTTTACTGTATATTCAATTTTTGTCATATATTTAGGCCAAAATGTATTTAGCTACATGTCTTTGACAAAACAATTCTCAATGAGTGCATTTTTAACCGCTTTAAGACCGGAAGATTTTACCCCATTCCTGACCAGGCCAAATTTTGCGATTCGGCACTGCGTTACTTTAATGGACAATTGCACGGTCGTGCGACGCTGTACCCAAACTAAATTGACGCCCTTTTCCCCACAAATAGAGCTTTCTTTTGGTGGTATTTGATCACCTGTGCGATTTTTACTTTTTGCGCTATAAACAAAAATAGAGCGACAATTTTGAAAAAATAACAATATTTTTCACATTTTTTTATATGAAATCCCCCCCCAAAAAATGTAAAAATCAAAATTTTTTAACATTTTAGGCCAATTTGTTTTCTGCTACATATTTTTGGTAAAAAAAAATCGCAATAACGTATTTTGATTGGTTTGCGCAAAAGTTATCGCAGCTACTAACTACGGGAAATTTATGTAATTTTTATTGTTTTTTTTTTTAAACTAGCAATGGTGACGATCTGCAATTTTTTTTTTTTTTGCGGGACTGCGACATTGCGGCGGACAGATTGGACCCTTGACTGACATTTTTGACAATTTTGGGGGTACCAATGACATTACTACAGTAATCAGTGCTATAAATATGCACTGTTACTGTAAAAATGACACTGGCAGGGAAGGGGTTAACTTTTATTGGTGATCAAGGGGTTAATGTATGCCTGGTGCTTACTAACGTGTGTGGGGGGAGGGGACTATGTGACACAGGCACAGATCGCAGGTTTAGCTATGCTGAATCTTGCAATCTGTCACTGTTTGTCACTTAGGAGATCCGCCCGCTTTGTTTACACAAGTGGGTGGATCTCCACACTCGATCCCCGATGATCGGTGGAAAATCGGCGGTGATCACCACCTCTCCTCCCCTGGTCCGACTCCCGCTGTGTCTGAATACAGCGGGAGCGAGCCTACGGTGGCGCGCACGCGCCGCCGAGAGAGGGGAATGTCTGGTGACGTAGGTCTACGTCGCCAGACGATAACGAGCCACTGTGCCGCAGTAGCAGCACAGTGAGCAGTGGTAAAGTGGTTAAAAAAAAATAATAATTATTTTGGCCTGGGAACCAGAAGTGACGTCATGACGTCCCTCTGGTCCTCCAAGAGCATAGAGATGAGTGGCGGCCATCTTGGCTACTGCCAGTGTCGGATTGCTCCCGGTGCATCACCGATCGGTCAGGTAAGCCCGGGCGGGAACAACTGGGAAGCGGTGGGGGAGGGGCACCTGGGGGGGGTGGGGCTTCTAATAGTGGGCCCACTGCGAATCTGCCTGCGAAACCACTTTTATCTGAAAGAGAATCTCCTGTAGTAAAAAAAAAAATACCTCAGTATTTAACCACTTCAGCCCCGGAAGGTTTCCTCGGCACTGCGTGACTTTAACAGACAATTGCGCGGTGGTGCAGTAATTATCCAAGGCAGAATAAATATTCCCCATACATTGTATCTTCTCACTCAGCCTGCTGAAGAACACTCCTCAGAAAAAGACAGAAGCACATAGGCGTGCGCACAGGGTGTGCCAGGTGTGCCTGGGCACGCCCTAATCACTCTGGGTGGCGCAGATTACCCCTGCTTAACCACTTTAGCCCCGGAGGGTTCGGCTGCTCAAAGACCAGGCCCTATTTTGCGATTCAGCACTGTGTGACTTTTTGGCTCGGTTCACATTTATGCGATGCGGGAAGGCTGCGAATTCGCAGCCTGTTCCCGCATCGCACACGCACCCTTGGCAGTTCACACTGCCATATGCGATACGCTGGGGGTGTCAATGTAATCTTAACGACACCCCCAGTTTGATCGCATATCGCAGTGCGATCATGCAGTTCGCACAGGATCGGATCGCACAAGTGTGAACCGCTGTGCGATCCGATCCTGATGCGGCAGCAAAAATGCCTCCTGTGCGTGTTTGCTGCGGGTGCGATGCGAATTTAGCCATACAAACTGTATGGCTAAACTCGCACCGCACAGCCGATCGCATGTAATGTCGGAGCAGTGCGCTCCGACATTACATGCGAACCCCGCACACGAAGAAGTGTGAACCGGGGCTAACAGACAATTGCGTGGTCGTGCGACACTGTACCTAAATAAAATTGATGTCCTTTTTTTCCCCCACAAACAGAGCTTTCTTTTGATGGTATTTGATCATCTCTGCGATTTTTATTTTTTGCGCTATAAACAAATAAAGAGCGACAATTTTGAAAACAAAAAAAAAACAATATTTTTCACATAATTTTATATGAAATTGTAAAAAAAAAAAAAAAGTAAAAATCTAAATTTTTTAACATTTTAGGCCAATTTGTTTTCTGCTACATATTTTTGGTAAAAAAAAAAAAAATCGCAATAAGTGTATTATGATTGGTTTGCGCAAAAGTTATCGCGTCTACTAACTACGGGAAAGATTTATGTCATTTTTATTGTTTTTTTTTTTTAATAGTAATGGCGGCGATCTGCGATTTTTAGCGGGATAGATTTTTGAACTTTTTGTTTTTGTTAGTGATGGCAGCGATTTTTAGCGGGACTGCGACTTTGCGGTGGACAGATCGGACCCCTGACTGACATTTTTGACACTTTTGGGGGTACCAGTGACATTACTACAGTAATCAGGGTTAAAAATATGCACTGTTACTGTAATAATGATGCTGGCAGGGAAGGGGTTAAAGCCTGTGGGTGATCAAGGGGTTAAATGTGGCCCTAGGGGCGTGATTCTAACTGTGTGTGTGGGGGGGGGGGGGCTTTGCTTGTGAAGTCATCTTAGAGACATGTGATCCTATATAGCAGGATCACATGACATCTGTGATCACTTCAGGGAGAAGTACGGACGGCTGTGTTTATATCAGCCGCCCGTCCTTCTCTGTCAGCGGCGGGAGATCACGAGTGGCCAGCGCACATCAGAGCCGCCAGTCACACGCACTAGCTTCCCTGCTGACAAGCGGGGGCGGGAGCACAATCGTCCCTTAGCTCCTCCCAGGCGAGCGCCGTACGGTGCCTGGGAGAGCAGACCTGCTGCTGTACATTTGCAGCGGCTGTTCGGCAAGTGGTTAAGTAATTTTCTAGCCAAATAAGTTGTAAAGAAGTGTCAAAAAAAAACAAAAAAACGGGGAACTTAGGGGGAGGGAACAACTGTAATATTTTCATCTATACATTCCAAACTAATTCTATAAATGACTTTTCTTCCTGAGGAATAATGTCTGTGAAATGAAAAGGAGATTATAATAGGAATGCAGCACATTCTGTCAGTCACTAGCCCTGGCAGAATGTATTATGAGAGCCCAGACCCCGCCTACCACCCCCACCAGCCAACCAGAATACATTGTGTGAGCACAGACCCCGCCCACCAGCAGAACTCTGAAAGTACTGTCTCTGAAAACATCGTGGCTCGTGCTGGCTGGTGGGCGGGGTCTGCGCTCCCATAATGCAATGCGGCAGGTCTGCTCATTTGCATATAGTGATATGCCTCACACAATGTGCTGTATTCCTATTATTTTGTTTATTGTAATCAACTTTTTTTTCACATACATTATTCTTTAAGGAAGAATGTCATTTATACAATCCGTTTGGGACGTTTCCAGTGAAAAAAATAAAAAAATGGTACTCTCCCTAACTTGACCAGCTCTGAAATTGGAGGCCTTAAATACCGATTGCAACTTCTCTATATACAGTTCTGCTGAACTGTAGGTTAGGTAATAGGTAATGCAGCGCCATACTACTCGTCCACCACCGGTAGTGCATAAAGCATTGGAAAGTCTACCATTGAGTACAGAGGTGGCCGAAGGAAGCACATTAGCAACCTTTGAGCATCCCACTGTACGCTGGACCCCCAGTCAGCTGCAATACATGTAACAGTTGCTCAAGTCTACCATTGAGTACAGAGGTGGCCGGAGGTGGCCGAAGGAAGCACATTAGCAACCTCTGAGCATCCCACTGTATGCTGGACCCAGTCAGCTGTAATACATGTAACAGTTTCACAGTAGAACCAAGTTTTTTCTTACACCAAATTGCTTCTACTCAATATTTTTTCATCTATTTTATTCTCACACATAGCTGCCATAACCCAGCTATTCTTTTAAACTGCGGGCGGTCCGCTTTAACAAAAGGGTGGTCCCAGTGGCGGATTGGCTGTGGGAAAAGCCTTATTGGTTGCATTAGGGTGTGCACCTCAAAGCTCAAACACATATGCGTGTGCATGTGTGTATATATATATATATATATACTGACGGTGTCAGTAGAGCAGTGATTGGTGTATTTTTTATTTGTATTATTTTATTTTTTATTCTTCTTTTACACTTTTTTTTAAAAAAAATAATTATTACACATTTTTTACGAGGCCCATTAGGGCAGTGTTCCCCGGGCCACGGACCGGTACCGGTCCGTGGAGCAAACAGTACCGGGCCGCCCGAGGAAGTTTAAACTATTTTACTGTGGCGGGCGGCCTGTGCACAGAGCACTCTGCGCCTGAGCACGCCCGTTGTGTGACAATAGCGAATGAAAATCGCTATTGTCACACCGATCCTCCTCCTGGCCAATCAGGGAGCGGGTCTTCCCGCTTCCTGATTGGTCGAAAGGCAAAACCCATGCCATTGGCTGAGGAGGAGGTGGGAGGACTCGAGGACACCCGGGGACTGAAGAGAAGCTGCCGTGAGGTAAGTGCGCTGGTCTCTGGGGAAACGCTGGCATCTCTGCATTGATGGGGGCATGCTGTGGGCGCTGTGCATTGATTGGGGGCAAACTGTGGCCACTGTGCATTGATTGGGGGCATGCTGTGGGCACTGTGCATTGATTGGGGGCATGCTGTGGGCACTGTGTATTGATTGGGGGCATGCTGTGGGCACTGTGTATTGACTGAGGGCAATCTGTGGGCACTGTGCATTGATTGGGGGCATGCTGGGGGCACTGTGCATTGAATGGAGGCATGCTGTGGGCACTGTGCATTGATTGGGGGCATGCTGTCGCCACTGTGCATTGATTGAGGGCATGCTGTGGGCACTGTGCATTGATTGGGGGCATGCTGTGGGCACTGTGCATTGATTGGGGGCATGCTGTTGCTACTGTGCATTGATTGGGGGCATGCTGTAGCCACTGTGCATTGATTAGGGGCATGCTGTGGCCACTGTGCATTGATTAGGGGCATGCTGTGGCCACTGTGAATTGATTGGGGGCATGCTGTGGGCACTGTGCATTGATTGGGGGCACGCTGTGGGCACTCTGCATTGACGTCCCCCCCCCCCCCCCCAGCGGGCCACAGAGAAATTATCAAACATTGACCGGTTCGCGGCGATTAAAAGGTTGGGGAGCACTGCATTAGGGGACTTTGGTAAAATATCAGGGGTTTACCTACTTGCCGACCGTCCGCCGCAGTTGTACGGCGGCAGTCTGGCGCTCCCAGGCAAAGCGTCGTACATTTACGGCGCTAGCCTGGGAGGAGCTAGGGGGCAATCACGCCCCCGCTCGTCGGCTGGGGAGTCAGTGCGTGTGCCCGGTGGCTCCGATGGCCACCCGCAATCTCCCTCTGCAGTGAGAGAATGACAGACGGCTGATGTAAACACAGCCGTCTGTCATTCTCACTAAAGTAATCACAGAGGCCATACACACTATACAATTGTCTTTAGATGTTTTCCTTTAGATTTACCAAAACCATATAATATGAGGTCAAACCTAAACACTTTCAATTTGTATGCAATCAGGCAGGCCCTTGCACTACATAGTTGAAGGTAAATCTAAAGAAAATCTAACAACAAAAGTTGTATAGTGTGTATCCAGCTAAACCTGAAACCAGGAATAGGTTTAAGGCTGGGTACCATGAAACAGCTTTAGCACAGGTGCAGCTAGATAGGTTCCTGCCTGGGGACCATGAAGTAGGTTCATAATGAATGCGAGTTTGAAATTGTGCTACCTCAATTGACCCCTGTGTGGATATAATTGTAATGTAATAAACGGACAACCCCAAAGCAGGGGTATGTCACCTTAATGAGAATCTATAGGCACCCTTTCTGGACTAGGTACAGGATTATGCAAGCAGTTAAAGTGGGACCTTCAGAGGACCCTTCCACTGAAAACTAAGCAGCTAGTTTTGTATGTTTTATCTAGGATCGTTAGGTTTCTCTCCTAAATCCAGGGACTTTGCTTCTGCTTAGGTGTGCACAGCCTAATGCATTAGGGTGTGCACCTCAAAGCCCAAACACATATGTGTGTGCATGTGTATATACAGGGTTTTTTATCTCAGAGAATAGAAGCAGAACTCTCCTTTTCCGAGTCACCCCTTTTCTCTGCCCCTACCCACCTCTGAGCCCTATTCCTTGGTTCCACTCCTTACCCACCTCCAAGTACTGCCCTCTTAGAGAATACAGAGCCAAGAATCATTTTGTGGTGCTAAGTAATTTGTATGGAATATGGTAATAATAAGAAAAGCGGTAAAATAGATCCCTGGCAGGCAGTATTAATATAGCCCCCCGTGTGCAACAATAGATTTCCCTAACAGCAATGGACCACCCCCAACAAAATTCCCCCCCTAGCAACAATAGACTCCCAGCAGCAACAACAGATCTCCCACAGCCAGCATTAATAGATCCCTACCTCAACAGCAGATCTCCCCCAGCAATATAAGACCCACCCCCAGCAACAGTAGGTCCCCCACCAGCAACAACAGACTTTCTCAGGGTCAATAGACCCCCCTGCAACAATAGATCCTCTCCAGGTGGAATAACCCCCCCCCCCCAGCAGCCAGCATCAACAGACCCTGTAGTGCACCCCAGCTCCTCTTGCTATTACATACAGTCAGTGCTGGAGGTGCCAGAACTGCGTTCTCCCGCGTTCCCGCTGAAAAAAAGCCCTGTATATACAGTGCCTTGCTAAAGTATTCAGCCCCCTTGAACTTTTTGACCTTTTACCACATTTCAGGCTTCAAACATAAAGATATAAAACTGTAATTTTTTTGAAGAATCAACAACAATTGGGACACAATCATGAAGTGGAACGAAATTTATTGGATATTTCAAACTTTTTTAACAAATAAAAAACTGAAAAATTGGGCGTGCAAAATTATTCAGCCCCCATAAGTTAATACTTTGTAACGCCACCTTTTGCTGCAATTACAGCTGTAAGTCGCTTGGGGTATGTCTCTATCAGTTTTGCACATCGAGAGACTGAAATTTTTGCCCATTCCTCCTTGTAAAACAGCTGGAGCTCAGTGAGGTTGGATGGAGAACGTTTGTGAACAGCAGTTTTCAGTTCTTTCCACAGATTCTCGATTGGATTCAGTTCTGGACTTTGACTTTGCCATTCTAACACCTGGATATGTTTATTTGTGAACCATTCCATTGTAGATATTGCTTTATGTTTTGGATCATTGTCTTGTTGGAAGACAAATCTTTGTCCCAGTCTCAGGTCTTTTGCAGACTCCATCAGGTTTTCTTACAGAATGGTCCTGTATTTGGCTCCATCCATCTTCCCATCAATTTTAACCATCTTCCTGGTCCCTGCTGAAGAAAAGCAGGCCCAAACCATGATGCTGCCACCACCATGTTTGACAGTGGGGATGGTGTGTTCAGGGTGATGAGCTGTGTTGCTTTTACGTCAAACATAACACTTTGCATTGTTGCCAAAAAGTTTGATTTTGGTTTCATCTGACCAGAGCACCTTCTTCCACATGTTTGGTGTGTCTCCTAGGTGGCTTGTGGCAAACTTTAAACAACACTCTTCATGGATATCTTTAAGAAATGGCTTTCTTCTTGCCACTCTTCCATAAAGGCCAGATTTGTGCAGTATACGACTGATTGTTGTCCTATGGACAGAGTCTCCCACCTGAGCTGTAGATCTCTGCAGTTCATCCAGAGTGATCATGGGCCTCTTGGCTGCATCTCTGATCAGTCTTCTCCTTGTATGAGCTGAAAGTTTAGAGGGACGCCAGGTCTTCGTAGATTTGCAGTGGTCTGATACTCCTTCCATTTCAATATTATCGCTTGCACAGTGCTCCTTGGGATGTTTAAAGCTTGGGAAATCTTTTTGTATCCAAATCCGGCTTCAAACTTCTTTACAACAGTATCTCGGACCTGCCTGGTGTGTTCCTTGTTCTTCTTGATGCTCTCTGCGCTTTAAACGGACCTCTGAGACTATCACAGTGCAGGTGCATTTATACGGAGACTTGATTACACACAGGTGGATTCTATTTATCATCATAAGTCATTTAGGTCAACATTGGATCATTCAGAGATCCTCACTGAACTTCTGGAGAGAGTTTGCTGCACTGAAAGTAAAGGGGCTGAATAATTTTGCACGCCCAATTTTTCAGTTTTTTATTTGTTAACAAAGTTTGAAATATCCAATAAATTTTGTTCCACTTCATGACTGTGTCCCACTTGTTGATTCTTCACAAAAAATTACAGTTTTATATCTTTATGTTTGAAGCCTGAAATGTGGCAACAAAAAGTTCAAGGGGGCCGAATACTTTCGCAAGGCACTGTGTGTGTATATATATATATATATATACACAGGGCTTTTTTATTTCAGCGGGAACGCGGGGGAACGCAGTCCCGGCACCTCCAGCACTGACTGTATGTAATAGCAAGAGGAGCTGCGGTGCACTACAGGGTCTGTTGATGCTGGCTGCTGGGGGGGGGGGGGGGGGGGTTATTCCACCTGGAGAGGATCTATTTTTGCAGGGGGGTCTATTGACCCTGAGAAAGTCTGTTGTTGCTGGTGGGGGACCTACTGTTGCTGGGGGTGGGTCTTATACTGCTGGGGGAGATCTGCTGTTGAGGCAGGGATCTATTAATGCTGGCTGTGGTTGATCTGTTGTTGCTGCTGGGAGTCTATTGTTGCTAGGGGGGAAATTTTGTTGGGGGTGGTCCATTGCTGTTAGGGGAATCTATTGTTGGGGCTATATTAATACTGCCTGCCAGGGATCTATTTTACCGCTTTTCTTATTATTACCATATTCCATACAAATTACTTAGCACCACAAAATGATTCTTGGCTCTGTATTCTCTAAAAGGGCAGTACTTGGAGGTGGGTAAGGAGTGGAACCAAGGAATAGGGCTCGGAGGTGGGTAGGGGCAGAGAAAAGGGGTGACTCGGAAAAGGAGAGTTCCTGCTCCTATTCTCTGAGAAAAAAAACCCTGTATATATATATATATATATATATATATATATATATATACTGAAGGTGTCAGTAGAGCAGTGAACAGTGTCAGTAAGGCCGAGATTGGTGTATTTTTTATTTGTATTATTTTATTTTTTATTCTTTTTTACACTTTTTATTTAATAATTTTTACACATTTTTTATGAGGCCCATTAGGGGACTTTGGTCAAATATCAGGGGTTTAAGCAGGGGGAATCTGCGCCACCCAGAGTGATTAGGGTGTGCCCAGGCACACCTAGCACACCCTGTGCGCACGCCTATGTTGGTGGCGGGAGAGGTGTCCCCCCCCTCCTGCCACTTCCCGGTCATTTTATTCTCTATAGTCTTTGCTAGAAATATATATATTTAATGTTTGGGGGTTCTAAGTAATTTTCTAGCAAAAAATACTGATTTTAACCTGCGAACAACAAGTGTCAGAAATGGGCTCGGTCCTTAGGTGGTTAAATGCAAATTTTTTTTGGAAAAAATACACTTTAGCCCCCGTTCACACTGTAGCGACTTGTCATGACAGCTCTCACCCTATTGTTGGCCATGGCACTGTTCAATTCGGTGCAACTTTGACTTTGCGTCGGTGCATTGATGTGAAAAAGTAATTCCTGCACTACTTTTGGCGGGGGCGACTCGCATAGACGTCGGTGTATGAAGACGCACAGATGTCTGCCAAGTTGCACCTGGACTTGCAAGGGCATACGGCTTTGAAAGCGTGCAATTTCAGATGAAGTCGCACGATTTCAAAGCCGCATTCAATGTAAACGAGGGCTTCATGAATGTTATTGTGAAAAGAACACCATAGATATACCATTTTTTATGTAAAATATAAAAGATGATGTTACGCCGAGTAAATTGATACCTAACATGCTTTAAAATTGCACGCGCTTGTGAAATGGCGACAAACTACGCTACTTAACCACTTGCCTTCTGTGCACTTATACCCCCTTCCCATCCAGACCAATTTTTAGCTTTCAGTGCTCTCACACTTTGAATGACAATTGCGCGGTCATGCTACACTGTACCCATATGAAATTTTTATCATTTTTTTTCACACAAATAGAGCTTTCTTTTGGTGGTATTTAATCATCTCTGGGTTTTTTATTTTTTACAAAAAAAAAGAAAAAAGACAGAAAATTTTGAAAAAAAAAAAGTTTTTCTTATTTATTGCGAGTAAATTTTGAAAAGAAATAAATTTTTCTCCTTCACTGATGTGCGCTGATGAGGCGGCACTGATGGGCACTGATAGGCTGCACTGATAGGCACTGATGAGGTGGCACTTATGGGCACTGATGAGGTGGCACTGATGAGGAGGTACTAATATGCCGCACTGATGAGCACTGAGAGGTGGCACTGCTGGGCACTGAGAGGTGGCACTGCTGAGCACTGAGAGGCGGCACTGATGGGCAGCACTGGCGGGTGGCACTGATGGGCACTGGCGGGTGGCACTGGGCACTGACGGGTGGCACTGATGAGCACTGATGGGCGGCACTGATGAGCACTGATGGGCAGCACCATCAGTGCCCACACTCAGTGCCCATAGGGCTGCCAGTCAGTGCTCATCAGTGCCTAGATGAGCAGGCACTGATGGGCACTGACTGGCAGCACTATGGGCACTGATTGTGTGCACTGATAGGGGGCACTGATGGCGGGCACTGTGGGCATTGATGGTGGGCAGTTAGTGTGTTTGGTGTACCTTGTGTAATCAGGGCACTGGTGATCAGTGCCCTGATTACTTTTTTCTTTGTCCCCGACGGCTGATCTGCTCTCTCCTTCCTCACACTGCAGTCTCCGTATGAGGAAGGAGCGCTGGCGATGAGAGATGATCTCATATGTTTACATATGAGATCATCTCTCATTGGACGGTCCGATCACGTGGTGAATGGCCGCTGTGATTGGCCATTCACCACGATCTGTGATTGGCTGTGTCCAAGGGACATAGCCGACACAGATTTTCCCCGATGCGCGCTCGCGGGAGTGCGCTGGGAGCCTGTGTCTGGGAGGCCGTTTAAAGACGGCCTCCCGAAAATGTGAGTCCGCGCTGCAGCCGTACTTCGGCTGTAGCGCGGATGGGAGGAGGTTAAAAATCTCCATAGGCGACGCTTTAAATTTTTTTTTAGAGGTCACCAGTTTAGAGTTACAGAGAAGGTCCAGTGCTAGAATTATTGCTCTCGCTCTAACGAGCGCGGGGATCGTACGGCAGTTCGCGGTAGTGCGTCCCCATAAGGCAGCGGGGAAGCCGATCCACGGGGCCAGCGGCGGCGGCGTTTGCACGCGATCGCTCCCAGCTGAGAGAGAAGGACGGTCTGCTGTTGTAAACACATCAGACCATTGTTCTCTCTGAAATGAACCAGAGATCCTCCTATATAGGATCACACGTCTCTGTGATCATTTCACAAGTCCCTTCCCCTCACAGTCAGAAAACACCCCCTAGGCTCACACTTAACCCTTTGATCGCCCCTGGGTTAACCCCTTCCCTGCCAGTGTCATTATTATAGTAACAGTACATATTTTTAGCACTGATTACTGTAGTAATGTCACTGGTCCACCCAAAAGTGTAAGTCAGGGGTCCGATCTGTCCGCTGCAATGTCGCAGTCCCGCTAAAAATCGCAGATCGCCGCCATTAGTAGTAAAAAATTAAATAAATAAAAATGACATAAATCTTTTCCCTAGTTTGTAGACGCGATAACTTTTGCGCAAACCAATCAAAATACACTTACTGGGATTTTTTTTACCAAAAATATGTAGCAGAACACAAATTGGCCAAAAATGTTGAAAAAATTAGATTTTTACATTTTTTTTTTATTGGGAATGTTATATAGCAGAATGTGAAAAATATTGTTTTTTTTTTTGGTCACTGCACCTACACACTTTTTCAGCACCTGCCTCTTGGGCAAGGCCTTTTGGCTTCGACCAGAGGAATTTTTTGTTTGTGTGTATTTTTCTTTGTGGTGTGTCACTTCACTTTCACTCTTCTTTTCCTGCACGACGAGTACGGTGTGGGTCTCTGGGCCTACCTTGAAAGTCTTGGGAGGGGGTGGATATGGCCTTCTGGCTTAGTTCGCCCTCTCTCATGGGGTCTCCCTTCGGGGGAGCCCCACCCAGTACTTGGGGCGGGCTGTTTCGGCAGTCCCCCTGGAGAACGGGGTTTGCCAGGTCTCGGCCAGGCAAACCATAGGAAGTACCTCAGTCCCTGTCAGGAGTCTTGCGCCCCTGGGGATCAAGGTATAGGTCCAACCTCTTCGGAGGCCAGACCATTTTCGCACACCCTGTGCAGTTTTTGTGTGTTCACGTTTGCGTGTGTGCACTTTTTATGCACCTGGTGTTAAGTCTTTTTGAGTGTGATTCACACGCTACGGGCTTAAAAAAAAAAAAAAAAAAAATAAGTCTACTATGGGCAGTCCGTGGAGTGTGTTAAAGCATTATGAAGCCTACCATAGAGTACAGAGGCCACAGGCAGCACATTAGCAACCTGTGAAGCTCCACTGTAAACTGGACCTAGTCAGCTGCCATACATGCAACAGTTGCACAGTAGAACCAAGTTTTTTCTTACACCAAATTGCTTCTCCTCAATATTTTTTCATCTATTTTACTCTCACACATAGCTGCCATAACCCAGCTATTCTTTTAAACTGCGGGCGGTCCGCTTTAACAAAAGGGTGGTCCCAGTGGCGGATTGGCTGTGGGAAAAGCCTTATTGGTTGCATTAGGGTGTGCACCTCAAAGCTCAAACACATATGTGTGTGCATGTGTATATATATATATATATATATATATATATATATATATTTATATACTGACAGTGTCAGTAGAGCAGTGATTGGTGTATTTATTTGTATTATTTAATTTTTTATTCTTCTTTTACACTTTTTTTTTTTTTAAATAATTATTACACATTTTTTACGAGGCCCATTAGGGGACTTTGGTAAAAAATCAGGGGTTTACCTACTTGCCGACCATCCGCCGCAGTTTTACGGCGGCAGTCTGGCGCTCCCAGGCAAAGCGTCGTACATGTACGGCGCTAGCCTGGGAGGAGCTAGGGGGCGATCGCGCCGCTCGTCGGCTGGGGAGTCAGTGCGTGTGCCCGCCGGCCACTCGCAATCTCCCTCTGCAGTGAGAGAATGACAGACGGCTGATGTAAACACAGCCGTCTGTCATTCTCACTAAAGTAATCACAGAGGCTATGCGATCCTGCTATGTAGGATCGCATGTCTCAGTGATTACATCACAAGTCATTCCCCCCCCCCACAGTTAGAATCACACCCTTAGGGACACACTTAACCCCTTAATCACCAGTAAAGATAACCCCTTCCCTGCCAGTGTCAGTTTTTACAGTAACAGTGCATATTTATTGTATCAATTACTATAGTAATGTCATTGGTACCCCCAAAAGTGTCAAAAATGTCAGTCAGGGGTCCGATCTGTCCGCCGCAATGTTACAGTCCAGCAAAAACGTAGATCGCCGCCATTACTAGTTAAAAAAAACACAATAAAAATGACATAAATCTTTCCCATAGTTAGTAAACGCAATAACTTTTGTGCAAACCAATCAAAATACGCTTTTTTTGCGATTTTTTTTTTTACCAAAAATATGCAGCAGAAAACAAATTGGTCTAAAATGTTAAAAAATTTTGATTTTTACATTTTTTTTTTTTTTTGAGAATTTCATATAAAAAAATTTGAAAAATATTGTTATTTTTTTTCAAAATTGTCGCTTTTTTTTTTGTTTATAGCGCAAAAAATAAAAATCGCACAGGTGATCAAATACCACCAAAAGAAAGCTCTATTTGTGAGAAAAAAAAAGGACATCAATTTAGTTTAGGTACAGCGTCGCACGATCGGACAATTGTCCGTTAAAGTCACACAGTTTTTGTTGAAAATTTAATCTTTATTTTGCATAAAAGATATACAAAAAACAATACTTTTGTCGGGGTACATTCTCCCCTGTACTGCGACGCAGCGCATAAATACACTACATTACAATACATTTCCGGTCATACTAATAAATACATTCAATCACATACATTCATTCTGCGGTATGATGCCTGATGTGTTGTGCGGAGTAAGGATACCCCGTGCCATCACATCATGCATGACGCCGCAATACCCCTAAAGCACGAAACTGAAAAATACGTTATCTATACGTTGCATTCCTTAAACAATATCAAATAATAAACATTTCAAAAAAGCAACAGGTGTGATGGGGGGTGGGAGAGTGGGGGTAGGGGGAGGGGGAATGAAATCACAGGCCCGAAGCTTTATTGAATGGACAAAGACACACAAGGGAGAGTGGGGGAAGGGGAAATCTTCAGACCTCCTCTTCCTCCATGAGATCCATCAGGTTATAGTCTCTGAGCAGACTGTGAACCAGTCTGCGACAGTCCTCAATGGACATCCTCTCCCTCTGGTGGATAAGGCGCTTTCTGGCGCACCATAAAGCGTCCTTAAAGCAACACAACACCCGCCAGGCGTTGTCAATGTCCTCTTGGGAAAAAGTCCCATGAAAAAGTCCATTCAGCACAGCAAAATGTGTGATGGCAGTCTGTGGAACAAAGTCTCTCAGTTCAGGTTCCAAGGCCCTCAACAGGCTCTGTGCAAATGAGCACTCCCAGAAAACGTGAAATGACGTTTCCTCATGGATGATACAAAAGGGGCAGTGCCTGTATCTGCACAAGTTTCTGGCATGCATAAATGTCCTGAGTGGCAAACCCCCCTGGACAGCCATCCACGCCAGATCTTTATGCCTGTTGGTGAGTCCCTTTGAAGAAACATTCCTCCAGACCACTTTGCAAGTGGCTGAAGGGAGGCCTGGAACAGTCTCAGCAATGTCCGATGCTCTGATCAACTTGTAGATAGTTTTTGGCTTCCACAAGTCGGGCTTGACTCCATGCAGCCCCAGCTCCTTGATGAACTTGAAAGTGTCCAAGTAGTACCAAGGAGTGTCCCAGTTGTAGGGGATGGAGCTGTCCCATTTGTCCCATCCAAGGGACCTCCAGAGAGGCAGGAGGAAAAAACGGGACATGGAGTTGCCTCCAGAGTCCGAAGTTCTGTCAATCAAAGTTCTGCGGATGCAGTTGCCGGCAAAGAACACCCCAGTAACGTTGCGATGTCGGGCACGCCCTTACCGCCCTTGAGGGGTTCCTTGAACATGACTGCTCGCTTCACTCTGTCCATCTTGGAGCCCCAGATGAAGTGGAACACCGCCCTGGTGATGGCCTTGCAGGTGTTGACCTGGGGGGGCCAGGCCTGGGCGAGGTACTGCAACACAGGGAGGATCTCGCTGCGGAGTACCAGTGTTTTCCCTTCGATGGTGAGTTCTCTGAGGCTCCATAGTCCAAACTTTTGTCTCATCTTGGACAGTCTCTCCTCCCAAGACTTCAGGGCTGCGCCCTCAGCTCCAAACCAAACTCCAAGAATTTTGATGAAGTCCGTCTTGATGCTGAAAGGGATAGATGCAGAAGAAGGCAGGAACCACTTTCCGAAGAGCATGATCTCTGACTTCCCGCAGTTGACTTTTGCCCCTGAAGCTTTGCCGAAGTCCTCACAGGTCTGGACGAGCGAGTCGATGGAGCGCTGGTCAGCACAGAACACCGTTACGTCGTCCATGTAGAGTGAGCACTTGACAACCCTTCTGTCCGGTCCCGGTGCGGTGATCCTTCTGATCTCTGGGTTCTGTCGGATGCATTCGGCGAAGAGCTCTATACAGCAAACAAAAAGCAGAGGTGAGAGAGGGCAGCCTTGTCTGACCCCAGAGAGAACAGGGAAAGGGTCAGTTTTCCAGCCATTCACCAACACCGTACTACAAATGTCATTATACATCACATTCACATACGAACAAAACATGTCCCCAAGACCAAACCTGCGCAGAGCTCTGCACATAAACTCATGGGAGACACGGTCAAAGGCCTTTTCCTGGTCAAGACTGACCAGGGCCGCGTGCACACGGCGGCCTCGAATGTACTGGACCGTGTCCCGGACAAGCGCAAGGCTGTCCGCAATCCTGCGACCAGGAATGCCACAAGTCTGATCCGGGTGGATGATCTGTCCGATGACAGATTTCAGCCTGTTGGCCAGAACCTTGGCGAGGATTTTGTAGTCCACGTTCAAGAGAGAGATGGGACGCCAATTTTTCAGATCCCCTCTCTCCTCCTTACGCTTATACAAAATCGTGATCATCCCCTCCCTCAGCGACAGAGGCATTGTGCCCTCCACCACCATCTCCTCGTACAGCTCGAGCAGGTCCGGGCCAACGAGATCCCACAGCGCTACATAGAGCTCCGCTGGGAGACCGTCGCAGCCCGGAGTCCTGCCTTGCCTAGAGGATCTGACGGCAGAGTGCAGTTCCTCCAGCGCCAAGGGGGCGTTGATTGCCGACATACCTGCAGGATCAATTTGGTTAGTGATACCTGACAAGAACCTGTCGGCCTCAGCCGTATCTGTTTCTTTCGGGGAGTAGAGGTTGGTGTAGTAGTCGCTGACCACTTGCATCACAGCCTCCTTCCCCTTCTGGAGTGTTCCGGTCTCGTCCCGCAGCTCAGACAAGGGAGTGTGTCCTGCATGGAGTTTCCTGAAAAAGAAAGAGTTACATTTCTTACCTTTCTCAAGATTCTCCACCTTGGAACGGAAGACGAGGTGCCTGGATTCTTCCTCGAAGTGTCCTTTCAGGCTCTTCTTGGTGTCCTCCAGGTCCTGCCTAACGTCCCAGCCGCAGTGGTGAAGGTCCTGCAGGGACTGCATCTGACGTTGCAGTCTCCTGAGTTCCCTCTTCCTGGCACACACTTGCTGGCGTCCCCTTGCCTGAAAGAAGCTGCGTAGCTTGACTTTCACAAACTCCCAGTAGTCGCTTACCTTTCCGAAGAACCCCTTGTCCTCCTTCCAGGTAATGTAGGCCTCCCTGAGTTCCTCCAGCAGTTCCTCATTTTCCAGCAGGGTACCATTCAGCTTCCAGGAGCCCGGACCGGGGGCAAAGCCCTCGCCCAGGTCACCCCGAAAGTGAATGGCCCTGTGGTCAGAGAAAAAGCAGGGGACCATGGAGAACCCGCGATGTCTGACTGTCTTGGAGGTGAGCACGAAGTCTATCCTAGAACGCACAGATCCATCAGGACGGCACCACGAATAGTTCACGGAACCTTTCCCTATGGATCCCACGGCGTCCTTCAAGGAAGCCTCCGCAATCATCTCCTTGAGCAGCCTAGACGTGGTGTCGAGCTTTGCGTACATGCTGGAGCTGCGCCCATCCTCCTCAATCGGACAGTTAAAATCACCGCCGATTACTACTGCCCTGGTGGTGACGAGTTGGGTCTGCAGGGTCTGGAAAAGCTCCAGTCGCTCATTCTTATCTGGGGAGGCGTACACGTTGATGAGCCTAACTGGCTCTCCCGCCCATGAGCCGTCTACGACCAAAAGACAGCCACAGACGAGCTCCTGGACGGAGTCAACCGTGAAACGACCACCCCTGACAAGAATGGCTACCCCTGCAGACTTACAATCGACACCCCCAGACCAGTAGGAGGGACCATGGGTCCACTGGGAGGACAGATGAGTGTACCTCCTCGAGAAGGGTAGGGCACACTCCTGAAGCATGTAGACATCACTCTGCTGAGTGGAAAGAAAAGTCAGCGCCACCTGTCTTCTAGACGCATCCTTGATGCTCCTAACATTAATGGAAAATATGGAGATCTCTGCCATCATGTAAAGGAGATGAAGGGGCTAGCTAGCAGGTGGGCTGAACTTACCTCCCCTGAGGGGGGGGTGGTTCTTCCACTGCCTCTTGTGCCTGTCCGGTGTCCTGGTTCAGGCCGTTCTCCTCGAGGATGCTGTCCATCAGGTCCTGGGTGAGGTCAGTCCCTGGGGGGGCCAGATCCTTACCTTCCTGCATTTCTCCTTCGTCTTCCCCCGCAGACTTGAGGTCCTCGAGGTCCTCCACCACTGGGTCCAGTCCAGCGATGTCATGTTGCTGGGCCACGGTGGGCCGCTTGGTGAGTTCTTCAGTTGTCGGACTATCTAGGTTCCGTTTCCGGCCTTTGCTGGTGGGGGTGGGGGTGGCGGTGGGCAGGGTGGGGAAGTCCTCCATGGAGGACAGGGCGGGGGGGGGGCTGGGAGGGGGGAGGGGCAGGTGGGGTCACCTCCGACTCAGAGGGGGTGGGGAGGGATGGGTCGGAGGAGGTGGTAGGGGCCTGGGGAGGGGGGGACTCACCAGTGGCTTTCCGCGGTTCCTTCGCTGTCTTTTCCCCTGGCTTCTTTTTCCCAGCGCTGTCTGGAGCTTTGTCCTTGATCAGGGCTCCAGCGTAGGACCGGGATCTCTGGGGGCAGTCTCTGTAGACGTGCTCCGCCAATCCGCAGAGGTTACAGGTCTTGGACCTTGGGGAATCCTTGGTCTCATGGCCTGTAGCCCAACAGAACTTGCAAGAAGGTTCCTGACAACCCATACCTACGTGACCCTGCTTACCGCACCTGTAACAGGACTGGGGCATGTCTGCGTAGTACAGGAGTCCTGCGGAGGCTCCCAGAGAGAAGTAGGGTTTCAGGTGCTGGAGATCCCCCGAAGGCTCTCTCCTTAACCTGCAAGAAACTGCCCACTTACCTGTCCAGAAGCCGTTGACATCGAGGATTCGGACTGGGTCTTTGGCCACGATGCAAAACCTCTGGAGGTAGGTAGCGATGTCTTTTCCTGGGGTATGTGGATTCCTCATGGACACCGTCACCCAGAGGCGGCTCTAGGCTTTCTGAGGCCTAAGGCAAAACTTGGACATGAGGCCCCACTCACGCCCATAATTGGAAAAATAATTAATGCGATAACAATTAACTGTATACATTGCATATATTAAGAGCCTTAACCTTTGTACTATGAATTCACAGTTTCTAGAATTTTCTCTAACCAATTCTTCTTTAATCAAAGATCATTAAACATCGGGTATGTATGTATATATATATATATATATATATATATATATATATATATGTCTGCCCTTACATCACAGTCCCCAGAATTTCCCTATAGGTCATGATTCCCCGAGTCTCTCCTTACATCAGAGTTCAGTGTCCCCCCTTACATAAGAGTTCTCCTTTAAATCAGATTCCCCCCAGCATCTCCTCCTTACATCAAAGTCCACAGAATTCCTCTTTACATTAGAGTCCCCCTCTTAAATCAAATTTCACAGAGCCCCCTTTACATCAGAGTCTCAAGAGTTTCCCCCTTACACTGTAAGAGGGAACTCTGAAGACTCTGATGTAAGAGGAGTTCTGGGAACCCTGATTTAGGAGGAATGTTGGGGACTCTGAAGTAAGGGGAGTTCTGGGAACCCTGATTTGAGGGGGAAAGCTGGGGACTCTGGTGTAAAAGGGAACTCTGTGGTCACCAAAGCTCCCCCTTGCATCAGAGTTTCCAGAGACCCCCTTACACTTCCCTTCCTCAGTCCGCCAAAGTCTAGGGCAAGACAAGTCCCACTGCAGAAGGCTGCCATACCTGAGTCCCCACAGAGGGCACTGTAAATTCCAGTATAGTGCACTGCCATTCCTCCCTGAGGAATGGAAGCCTGCTATGCTTGGACTTGTACTGCTCTCTGTAGGGGACTGAGGAACTACTGCCTGCTATGCTAAGACTTGTAGTGCCCTCTGTGGGGACTAAGGCATGGCAGCCTGCTATTCTGGAACTTGTAGTGCCCTCTGTGAGGGACTGAGGATCCCTCAGTCCTCCACATTCTAGGGCACTATAGGTCCCAGCATAGTGAGCTGTCATTCCTCAGTACCTCACAGCTGGGGGGAAAAACATCTTAAACAGTTAAACATCTAAAGGATAACTCCAACCAAAACTACCAATAATGTACATAGTCCATATGCTATATAATGTAACAGCCCCGCTACCCCTCACCTTCCATCTCGGGTGCTGTCATTGTGTAGGGCAAAGGGCTCCAGCTCCACCATGTTTGGCTTTGATGTCAGATATGCAGGACTTGCTCAGCTCCACTCTTCCCTGCCAACTGACTCTGGCATCACGGGGGGCCTCTCCTCCTCCCCCAGCCACCCAGGGGCCCTATCCTTCTTCCCCAGCCACTCAGGGGCCCCTTTCCTTTTCCTCCAGCCACCCAGGGGCCCTCTCCTTTTCCTCCAGCCACCCAGGGGCCCTCTCCTTCTCCTCCAGCCACCCAGCGGGCCCTCTCCTTCTCCTCCAGCC
This sequence comes from Pelophylax lessonae, assembly GCF_965119305.1. Taxonomy (NCBI): domain Eukaryota; kingdom Metazoa; phylum Chordata; class Amphibia; order Anura; family Ranidae; genus Pelophylax; species Pelophylax lessonae. The sequence goes on from NC_138776.1 coordinate 82,819,917, forward strand.
ACTCAGGGGCCCTCTCCTTCTTCTTTTGCAGCCACCCAGGGTCCCTCTCCTTCTCCTCCAGCCACCCAGGGTCCCTCTCCTTCTCCTCCTCCAGCCACCCAGGGTCCCTCTCCTTTCTTCTCCTCCAGCCACCCAGGGTACCTCTCCTTCTCTTCCTCCAGCCACTCAGGGGCCCTCTCCTTCTCCTCCAGCCACCCAGGGGCCCTCTCCTTCTCCCCCAGCCACCCAGGGGCCCTGTCCTTCTCCCCCAGCCACCCAGGATCCTTCTCCCCCAGCCACCCAGGGGCCCTCTCCTTCTCCCCCAGCCACCCAGGGGCCCTCTACTTCTCCCCCAGCCACCCAGGGGCGCTCTCCCCCAGCCACCCAGGGGCCCTCTCCCCAGCCACCCAGGGGCTCTCTCCTTCTCCTACAGCCACCCAGGGCCCTTTCTTTCTTTTCCTCTAGCCAATCAGGGGCCCTCTCCTTCTCCCCGAGCCACCCAGGGTCCCTCTCCTTCTCCCCGAGCCACCCAGGGGTCCTCTTCTTCTACCCCCAGCCACCCAGGTGCCCTCTCCTTCTCCTTCAGCCATCCAGGGGCCCTCTCCTCTTCCCCTAGCCACCCAAGGGCCCTCTCCTTTTCCCCTAGCCACCCAGGGACCCTTTCCTTTTCCCCTAGCCACCCAGGGACCCTCCTTCTCTTCCAGCCACCCTCTCCTCCCCCAGCCACCCAGGGCCTTTTTCTTCTCCTCCTCCTCCACCAACCATTCTAAGACTCTTCCAACTTCCCTGGGGCTACTCACCCCCTTTGCATAGTAGACACCACAAATCTATGGCCAGCCTGCAGAGTGACAAGTCAGGGCCTGGTTATCTGTATGTTCCTGGGCCAGGGCAGTGCTCTCCTCCCAGAGCAACAACCGATGATAGCAGAGTGAGCTGACCGGGCAGGGACTGCAGCACACTGCTGCAACTTTTATATCCGAGGAATTAAAACAATCTTTTACTTGGTAGATTTCCCTGACTGCGCCCTTCAAAATGTTGTCGCTCCGCCACTGGCCGCGAGGCCCCTGTAGGTGCGAGGCCTTTGGCAACCGCCTAATTTGCCTAATTAGAGAGCCGCCTATGCCGTCACCCGCCTTTTATCCCGTTGAATGGGAGTGTTCGCAACAAAGTTGCGGAAAGGGGAATCCGGGCCACAATTCTTCACCGCTTCCCAGTACCTTCTACAGACCTGTAGAGACACAAAAGTTATATAAAATATACCTTTCATGAAGGTCTGCACGGACAGTGTCTCCGCCTTGCTGAACCCCTGTTCGAGGATCATCTTCTTGCCAAAGATTTCCGGGGTCATGTTGGGAACTCTTCCGTCCACCTCCTTCAGCTGCAGCACCACTGTCTGCCTCATCCAGGGTTCCAGGGTAGGAAGCCCGTCTGCGGACCTGGTTGGCCTTGCTGAGCCCGACTGGCTAACGGCCGCTGGGGTGGGGGTGGAGGTTGAAACGACTTCTCCCGGAGTCTTGGCAGAAGTGGCGGGGACGTGCTTTCTCTTCCCGGTGCTCTTCCCCATGACGGAGGAGTTCGTCGGTAGTCGCTTCAGGCAAACTTCGGCGGCTTCCTTCTTATTCCTCGGCGTCTTCACTCTTTCGCAGCCTTTAAAAAGGCCCTTGTGCGCCTACTGCCCGAAGGTAGTAGCGCAGAGTGGGGGGGAGGAGGGAAGATCGCAGTCTCGTTCCTTGTGGGGGCTAAGCCTCAAGCCCAATAGCAGCAAGTAGGTGAAGCCAAATTTAATCGACGATCCTACAAGGCCGAGCAGAGGGTACCCCACAAGGACCAAATGGCTTGGATAGATACAAGTGTTTCTCAACGTCCTAGCCGTAAAGCAGAGACACCCCTAAGGGCTAAAGTCGATACTACACTTGATCTTAGCCAAAAGGCCGTTAAAGTCACACAGTGCTGAATTGCAAAATAGGGCCTGGTCTTTGAGCAGCCGAATCCTCCGGGGCTAAAGTGGTTAAGCAGGGGGAATCTGCGCCACCCAGACTGATTAGGGTGTGCCCTGGTACACCTGGCACACCCTGTGCGCACGCCTATGTGCTTCTGTCTCTTTCTGAGGAGTGTTCTTCAGCAGGCTGAGTGAGAAGATACAATGTATGGGGTTATGAATATTTATTCTGCCTTGGATAATTACTAAAAGATTTATGTCAGTGATGTAGATTGAGGAAGAAGATAAATATTGGGGAGAATATTTGTGTGAAGAGTCCTGTCTATGCCTCACAGACATTCCCTGGTGAATACTGAAGTCAGAGGTCCGGGTTTTGCCTTCCAGGCTTTTCCTGGAGGGGATGTACTGTAAAAGGGCTTTGCCCCCCCCCCCCCCATATCTTTTGCCTGGGGGAGGAAGCTGTTCAGATAGTTGCCCATCTGGGCTTAAAGGTCCACAACTAACCACAGAGAGGTCTGAAGAGTCCTAACCTGGTCTATGGCCAAAGATACTGAAAGTGGCCTAAGATACTAAAAGTCAACAGTCAATCTGGGCCTACAAAGTCTGCATTAGTTGTGGCAATGGCAGCAAGAGTTCTACATTATTCTGTGGAAGAGGCATAATGATACTAGAAAATACTAAAAAGAGTAGAGAGTGGAATTTAGATCCTGTTTTGGGTATCCTGTACCCCTAACCCTCTTTTCTGAGAAAATTGGGCCCATACATTTTGCAAACCAAATGTAGAGATCTTGAAGTCTGCCTGATTGTCGCTACTGGAGGGTTGGTGAGTGTCTGGGCTCAGCTATAGGGCAGGTCATTAGTAGGGAAAGTAAGAGAGCCTGTTAAAATCCAGTTGCTTCTAAAGGGTCATTGCTACCTCTGCAATACAGCAGTAATATTTTCTGTTTGATAATTTAAGTCAATAAGAATGATAGCATGGGAAACGCTGGATGCCCAGGATTATCCATAAACACTGGATTCTAAATTTAGTTACCCTCCAAAGTGGGTAGACTAAAGACCACAAGATCAGTCTTTACCCCCTAAACAAAAAAAAAACTGGGGGATTTTTTTTTCTCTCAACAAAACTGTTGGTTGTTTTTTCTTTGTACTGTTGAGTCTAAAAGGCCATTTTTCAGGTTCCCCTGACAGCAGGAGGTAGAAAATTATTTACTTGGGGTAAATTGCACATAACTCCATAAATGAATCCTGCACCATCTGAAAAGCCTGGTTGTTTGATAGGGGTAATCAATTTTTTTTAATAACTCCACTTCCTGGTGATGAAGGGCATATGGGTTAATACCAGGCAATCGCACAAACCTCCAGCCCCTATGCCTGTACTGGGTTGGTATTTAGGGAAACGGGGGAGAGGGGTTCTGAAAATAGCAGTACCAGAAATATCCCATTGTCAGTTCTGTAACAACCGATAATTACCAGCAGGGCCATTTTACTGAATGGGCACACTGGGCAGTTGCCCAGGGGCCCCACCTGCCCAGTGACCAAGCCCCAGCCAAGCATTAGTCCTGATTCCCGTGTGCATCCCACCGGCAAAATTAGCAGGTGGCAAGCGCCTGTCGGCCCTGTGCTACTGTCAGGCCACTTGGGCCGTGAAGGGGGAAACCACAACTGCAGGAATGCCTGTCTGCCTCCACGGGAACAGGCACACACAGGACAGTCAAGTCTGACTCCTGTCCGTGTGTGTGTTCACTGGATCCAGCCGCCAAACTTGGGAACTGTCATCAGCCTGGCACTGCTGTACCAATAAATATGGCCTTATCGATAATTTGCATTTTTATTCTCGTGGGTGATTGTGTAGGCAGGGCCCCAGTGCACTGCATTGCCCGGGGGCCTATAATGCTCTTAAGATGCCACTGATTACCAGTGGACAACACATAAAATGCCAGTCCAGTCCTGAACTAAAATAAATGATGAACTCCAATGCAGTATTGCTAACTTGTTTTCATGAGAAAATACATGAAAATGAATCATAATTTAAATAAGGTGAGAACTTTACTCATTACTTTACTCTCTTTACTCGTTGAACACATAGTTCATGAACTAGTGCATAGGACGCAAAACATTCAGCATTTGCTTCACATTGGAGGCAGAGATTCAAAGTTTGAAGGTTCCTGGCATATATAGTAACTCTAATTGTGAAACAATATTTGCTCTCACAGTCACCTTTGATTCACAAACTAAAAAGTTCTGCGGGTCATTAACAGCCCTCATACTAACTTCTGTGTTACTTAACCACTTAAGCCCCGGAGGATTTGGCTGCTAAACGACCAGAGGGTATTTTGCGATTCGGCACTGCGTGACTTTAACGGACAATTGCGCGGTCGTGCGACGCTGTACCTAAACGAATTTGGCGTCCTTTTTTTCCCACAAACAGAGCTTTCTTTTGGCGGTATTTGATCCCCTGTGCGATTTTTTGATCACGCGCTATAAACAAAAAAAGAGCGTAAATTTTGCAAAAATAGCAATATTTTTCCCTTTTTTTTATATGAAATTCCCCCAAAAAAAAATGTAAAAATCAAAATTTTTTAATATTTTCGGCCAATTTGTTTTATGCTACCTATGTTTGGTAAAAAAAATCGCAAAAAGCGTATTTTGATTGGTTTGCGCAAAAGTTATTGCGTTTACTAACAAAGGGAAAGATTTTTGTCATTTTTGTTGTTTTTTTTTTTAACGCGTAATGGCGGCGATCTGCGATTTTTTTTTGCGGTACTGCGACATTGCGGCGGACAGATCGGACCCTTGACTGACATTTGTGACACTTTTGGGGTTACCAGTGACATTTCTACAGTAATCAGTGCTATATATATGCACTGTTACTGTAAAAATACACTGGTAGTGAAGGGGTTAACTTTATTTGAGAGGGAGGGGCTGTGTGTGTCCCTAGGGGCGTGATTCTAACTGTGATTGGCTGTGGCTTCAACTGTATGCAGAGTGATCAATGGATCTACATAGTAGATCCATGTGATCAGCTCTCATACAGAGAGGAGAATGACAGGCAGCTTGTTTACACAAGCTGCCTGACTTTCTCCCTCTCCCCCGCCGATCGCAGAGTGGCCGGCGGCGATCGGGTCCGCCGGTCACACGCGCGGGGGGGTCCGTGACCACGCGGGAGCGGGAGCGCGCCTCCGGCGGCGCGCGCTCGCTCCCTAAACCCTCACAGGCGAGCGACGTAGACCTACGTCACTTTGCCTGTGAGGGGCTGACCGCCGCCGTAGATAGTCGTGCGGCGGTCGGCAAGTGGTTAAAGGAAACATGTACTCCCCTACTTGAGGTTCCTCACCCATCACCCACCACTTCATAACTCTTTGGCAAAAGCTGCACCTAAAATACTTCTTCCTCAACATCTACACTTTTAAGCCCCGTACACACGCTACGAATTTCTGCCGACCGGTCGTCCGTTTTTTGTGGCATGCTAGTCTGATGTGGAAAGTGAAGAGGTTTTTTGCATACGAATTTTCCCGTACGACAGAATTCTACTTCAGAATTGATGTCATGTGTTGGATTGATTTGTATGTGTTCTTTTCGTCTCTGAGCATGCCTAGTCTTGCTCTTAAGATTTTTTTCCATGGAAATCTGTACTAATGAGATGAAAATCGATGTTGTATTACGGACAACAAAAAGTTTATAGCCTGCACATCAGGATTTTGTCAGCCGAAAAGTCGGAGTCGGCTGTCGAAAGCACCATACTAACAATCCGAAAATCGGCAGATCGGTCGTCGGACGAAATTTCCCTTCCGAATTTCTTATCATGTGTACGGCAGCTTTAGAATGGTTTTAAAATCCTAACTCGGCATAGGGAAATCCAATGTTTAATGGTTGAACCAGAAAAGTCATCTTAATCTTTCAAACATTCTTTATAATGGCAAATTATTGTTTTCAAAATACTTTATCACCAAATATCACACCCACCCCTCACCACCCTTGGAATCCTTCTGGTTAAATCAGGTGTTCCACTGCCTCAGGAACCTAAAGCCTCGTACACATGCAACGATTGTTGGCCGTGAATTTTCGGCCAACGTCCGATCGGCCGGTTGTTAGTATGATGCTTCCGACAACCGACTGCGAATTTTCGGCCGAACAAAATCTGGTGTGCATGCTATAAAATTTTTGTTGGCCGTCAACAGAACGGCCGATTGTTCTTCAGTCAGTACAGATTTCGGCAGACAAAAATGTGATGAGCAAGACTGGGCATGCTCAGAGAAGAAAAAACACACGAAAAGTAGACCAGAACATGACATCACTTCTGAAGTTGGTTTTTGTTGGCCGATAAAATTAGTGTGCAGTCTAGAGCACATTTCAACCAACACAACAACACTGGACAAAAGACGGCCGATTGGTCGGCCAACAATCGTTGCTTGTGTACGAGGCTTTACTCAAAATTAGTGCTTTTCTTCACAACAAACACATTTTGAGAATTTTGACATTTTGTGCACATACACCCATCACCATAGGCATTACGTCTGCTTTTTATGACATAATGAATGAGTCTGGAACTAAGACAAAATTTAACTTTATGACCATGGGAGACAATTTCGGACAGGGAGTGTTGTTTTACTAGGCTTAAGCTGGATACACACTATGCAACTTTTATGGTTAGATTTCCTTCAGATTTACCTTTTCTATGTAGTGCAAGGGCCTGCCAGATTGCATACAAATTGAAAGTGTTTAGATTTGACTTCATATTATATGGTTTTGGTAAGTCCAAAGGAAAAAGTCTTCAGAAAATCTTATAGTGTGTATGGCCCATTAGTAAAGGAAGTTATCAGGAATCCTTGATGGAACTGGCAATCTGACTTGGTTCTAGTCAACTTAAATAAACCATTCTCCTCTAACTGCTTTAGTAACTGTATTTTGAAGGGAAGTTTACTTTGATTGTGAAGTTTACTTTTCAGTTTTGGATACAGTGGAGATGGGTGAGAAGCTCTGTCAGCTATTTGATGCTATTTCCCCAGCAGAGAGATAGCCCTGTACGTCCAGTCTGCAGAGACACAACAGTAAGTAAGTGGAAATCCCCCAAAATAAGGAGACACCCTACCTTTGATAGTTTTTAGTTCCCATCCTATTTCAACTGGCAATCGAATCCAGGTGTCCTAATGTCTTTAGAACAAATAGTGAGAATGGATCTCCTCCAACAGGGATAAAGACAACAATAAAAATCTTAAAGCCATTTAAAATCCCAAGTTCAGTTTAGATTTTTTTAAAAAATGAATAAATAATTTCCTCAGAATTAAACAAAAAAACAGAAGCTTCAGTTGCAATACTCAATCCATCTCTGGCACTGTCCCACAATAGACTCACTAATCCACATCCAGTACTCTTTTGATGGTTTCCTCTTTTTTTAAAAAATACTTACAGGGGTTGATTTACTAAAGGCATGTAGACTGTGCACTCTGCAAGTGCAGTTGCTCCAGAGCTTAAAGCGGAGTTCTGGCCTATTTTCCAACTTTAGTGATTCCTGGAGTGTTCGCTATGCTGATCAACAATTGGGCATTTTCAATTTTATTGGGGGTCCCTTACCTTATTTTTAGGGCATTTTTGATCTTACTTTCTCCTTCTCCACCCTCTGTGGCCACGGCCACCGACATTACTTCCGCCTTTGCATTGCATCCTGGGAGCTGTTTGTCATCACTCCCAGGAGGCTGGAATCAGGAAGAACTCCCAGAACACTCCCTGGAATCAGGAAGAAGGACACAGCAGATTACACTGCGCCTTCAGATGCCCACATTCAAGATGGCCACGCGCGCCCAGACAGTGTTTTTAAAAGTACGATTTTGACTAAAATCAAATACTGTACACCTTGTAAGTATGAGAACAGCGGTTCTGTAAAGGGCGATGGATTAGTATTATAGGGGTATTTTTTGTTAAAAAAGGTATTTGAGGCCGGAACTCCGCTTTAGCATTCTGCAAGTGCAGTTGCTCCAGAGCTTAAAGCGGAGTTCCGGCCTATTGCAAAATAGGCCGGAACTCTGCTTTAAGCTCTGGAGCAACTGCACTTGCAGAGTGCTAAAGCGGAGTTCCGGCCTATTTTGCAACTTTAGTGATTCCTGGAGTGCTCGCTATGCTGATCGACAATTGGGCATTTTCAATTTATTTGGGGGTTCCTTACCTTATTTTCAGGGCATTTTTGATTGTACTTCCTCCTTCTCCCCCCTCTGTGGCCACGGCTGCCGACATCACTTCCGCCTTTGCATTGCATCCTGGGAGCTGTTTGTCATCACTCCCAGGAGGCTGGAATCAGGAAGAACTCCCAGAACACTCCCTGGAATCAGGAAGAAGGACACAGCAGATTACACTGCGGCTTCAGATGCCCACATCCAAGATGGCCGTGCCCAGACAGCGTTTTTAAAAGTAAGATTTTGACTAAAATCCAATACTGTACACCTTGTAAGTATGAGAATCGCGGTTCTGTAAAGGGCGATGGATTAGTATTATAGGGGTAGTTTTAGTTAAAAAGGTTATTTGAGGCCGGAACTCTGCTTTAACCACTTAAGCCCCGGAGGATTTTGCTGCTCAAAGACCAGGGCCTATTTTGCGATTCGCCACTGCGTGACTTTAATGGACAATTGCGCGGGCGTGCAACGCTGTACCCAAATGAAATTGACGTCCTTTTTTTCCCTCAAACAGAGCTTTCTTTTGGTGGTATTTTTTTTGCGGGACTGCGACATTGTGGCGGACAGATTGGACCCCTGACTGACATTTTTGACACTTTTGGGGGTACCAGTGACATTACTACAGTAATCAGTGCTATAAATATGCACTGTTACTGTAAAAATGACACTGGCAGGGAAGGGGTTAACTTTATTAGTGATCAAGGGGTTAAATGTGTCCCTAGGGGCGTGATTCTAACTGTCAAGGGGCGTGGCTTGTGATGTAACCACAGAGACATACGATCCTACATAGCAGGATCGTGTAGTCTCTGCAGTTACAGCAGGGAGAATGACAGCAGCTTTGTTTACTTTAGCCGCCTGCCTTTCTCCCTCTCCAGCGAGAGATCGCGAGTGGCTGGCGGACATCGGAGCCGCCGGTCACTCGCGCGGGGGAAGTCAGGGAACAAGCGGGGGCGGAAGCAGGCCTCCGGCAGTGCGCGCTCGCCCTCTAGAGGCTCGTGGGCAAGCGACGTACTGGTACATTGCTTTGCCCAGGAGGGGCTGACCGCCGCAGTATATGTACTTGCGGCGGTCGGCAAGTGGTTAATAAATGAGTTAATGCTTTACTTTGCAAAGACTACCCAATCACATGCAAGGAAAAACAAATACAGCATTTTTGCTTGCACATAAGTGGAGGGTGGAAGTCAGCAGAGCTTCTGCTCATTTGCTAAGCTCTGCAGCAACTGCTCTTGCAGAGTGCAACTGCACTTTGAAAAGTTCACAGCCTATTTGCCTTTAGTAAATCAAACCCACAGTATCGACATTATCCATCTGAATGGGGTTTAATGCAAAGTGACAGTTGGGTTGATTTACCAAAGGCAATTAGATTGTTCACTTTGCAAAGAAGTTTCACTTTGCAAGAGAATTTTCCCCAGAGCTTAATGTGTGAATGTGTAGAAATTTCACTTTGTAAATTATACCTAATCATGTGCAAAGAAAATAAAAAACACAATTTTTGCTCCCACCTGACTGGATGATAGAAGTCAGCAGAGATTAACCACATTCACTAAGCTCTGGAGAAACTTTCCTTGCAAAGTAAACAGTATACTGTATTTACTTTTAGTATATTAACCCCAGTGTCACCTGATAGCTCTCTTCTGCAGAAATGTATACTCACTCATCTATGCTCATTTGACATCTTCCACTCTGTCAGATCCTTTTCTGCATTTTTGCTGCATATCTTACTGCAGGGGGTGGACTGTCAGGAGATACTGACAAAGTGACAATGCCTTTCTAATTTAAAAAGACATACTTATATGCATGTTCTACTAAAGTCATGACTATCCACCTCCATTAGCTTAATGAATTTTGAGGTTGTATAAAAGTTCTTAAATTTTCAAGACTTGTTATAACCTTTTACAATCTTTAATAAAATTAAGAGTAAGCAATATCTAGAAAACAGTTTTTGGAAGTTTATATGTTCCCTTTAAGAAGAACTAAAGCAAAACCATTTATATTTTGGATTGAGCATTTTTTTTTTGCCATTAATGGCCAATTGGGGAGATTTATCCTCACTTCCTGTTCATACAAAAAGAAGGTTGTCTCCAAAGTAAGGGAAATCCCCTCCTGGATAGTTTTCATCAGAACTACTCTCATGGATAATTCCGTGATAATTACCTACCTCGTGAAAAAAACCTACCCTCGTCACTTCCTGCCAGGAACAGCTGAGCAGCGCAGCAGTGCACATGCTCACAGCCCCAGATACGTAATGGAGCAGCTGAGGATCAGACTAGTGCGCATGCGCACTAGTATGAAATGATCACGGTGTCCGTGAAAAAAACCTACCCACGCAGCGGTTACATTAAAACAGCTGGGCTGCAATACGAGTCATCTCCGCTCCTGTCCCTGCCACTACCCTGATCTTGGCTAGTAAATATAAAAGCGGCTCTAGGCTCCGTGACTTATCTTTTCATACACCCGCCGCCACTTTTATATTTACTAGCCCAGATCAGGGAAGTGACAGGGATAGGAGTGGAGATGACTCATGTTGCAGCAAAGCTGTTTTAATGTAACCGCTCGCGTTACACACACTGCCGTGAACCGGAAGTGACGAGGGTAGGTTTTTCTCACGGGTAGGTAATTCTCACGGAACATCGGACAAATAGAGGGGTGAATCTCCCTAACAGAGACAGCAATAAAAACTTTATAAACAAATCCATCCAGCACCAGACCATTACTGCCACAACTGCAGAGTTCACAGCTAATGGTGAATATTGCTTCATGCAAGCAATGTAAACCTTAATAAGTGTTCTAAACCTTTCCACTCTATCCAAAATTAAAAAAAAAAATGTTTTAGTTAGTGTTATTGTGACTGAGTGTAAAATGATGTGTAGTGTTAGAGTATTAATGAATACGGGTAGGGAATATGGCGCTGCCAAATAGATAATGGGTATTAAAGCAAATGGACTATAGTATATCAGGAGGGTGGTATATAAATTATATAAATATTCTGCTTTATGTGCACATATAAATTAGTTATAAAAGTGTCCACCACACCAATACATAATACAATTGAAAAAATATAGTTGAAAAAATGTATTATGTATTGGTGTAGTGTCAGTGTAGTGTTAAAGTAGTATCAGTGTAGTGTGATTATAATGTAGTGTGAGTATAGTGTAGTGTCAGTGTAATGTTAAAGTAGTATCAGTGTAGTGTGATTATAGTGTAGTGTGAGTATAGTGTAGTGTCAGTGTAGTGTGATTATAGTGTAGTGCGAGTATAGTGTAGTGTCAGTGTAGTGTTAAAGTAGTATCAGTGTAGTGTGATTATAGTGTAGTGTGAGTATAGTGTAGTGTCAGTGTTTAACAGCATTCCATTTAGTGCTGTATACAGTGCTATATACACACACTTTATTTATATATTTTTTGTCGCTGTGTCCTTTTTATTTATTTTTTGTTCCCCTGTCCCCTTTTTTTTTAAATTCTTCGCTACAGTTTGTTTTACTGCAACGCTACTGTTCCCCCTTTTTTTTTATTATTTTTTTTTCATAGTTTATTTAACTTGTGTCAGCGTCAGTCCTCAATTTATAGTGCACCAAACGCCACATTTCATTCAATAAAGTGCTTCGATTCACCCATTTCCTATCATCTATAAAATGTGTGTAATAAGCTCCCTCATCATGTCTGGGAGGCCAACAAAGAGAGGCAAATGTCCCCATGCCACTTTGAGGGGGCCAGCAGCATCTTTGTCCACAGGCAATGGTGGACATGGTCTGTCCACGTGCTATCCAGCCACAGCTGTTTGCACAAACCCTTCTGGATTTTGTGCAGATGTTATTCTACATACTGCTACCATAGCAAAGCACGCCCTGTTCATTGGACTAGAAATTTTGGAAGGCCTGAAAGCAAAAGATTGTTCTAGGCATAAAAAGGAACCAAACCAACAGTGACAAAGCATGCAAAAAAGTATCTTGTGGTGTCTGTTTTTTTAAAAACCACTCAGATGATGCAGTGCGGTGTACGGAAAACAATGGTTCAAATCTTAACATCTGGATAGAGCCACATGACCATACTTCTTTTTTTTTCTAGATGTTATTGAGATATATAGTACATTTAAAAACTGTAAATATATATGAAAAGATATTCATGTGTTAGAACATTAATCCTTGACTGACCAGGTCCTAGACACTGGTTTTCCATTGAAGATGGGTGCTGGATATGGATTGATGGGAGATGGGTGCTGGATATGGATTGATGGGAGATGGGTGCTGGATATGGGCTGATGAGAGATGGGTGCTGGATATGGATTGGGCTATGGATATGGGCTGATGAGAGATGGGTGCTAGATATGGATTGATGGGAGATGCGTGCTGGATATGGATTGATGGGAGATTGGTGCTGGATATGGATTGATGGGAGATGGGTGCTGGATATGGATTGATGGGAGATGGGTGCTGGATATGGATTGATGGGCGATGGGTGCTGGAGATGGGTGCTGGATATGGATTGATGGGAGATGGGTGCTGGATATGGATTGATGGGAGTGGATATGGATTGATGGGAGATGGGTGCTCGATATGGATTGATGGGAGATGGGTGCTGGATATGGGCTGATGAGAGATGGGTGCTGGATATGGATTGATGGGAGATGGGTGCTGGATATGGATTGATGGGAGATGGGTGCTGGATATGGATTGATGGGAGATGGGTGCTGGATATGGGCTGATGAGAGATGGGTGCTGGATATGGATTGATGGGAGATGGGTGCTGGATATGGATTGATGGTAGATGTGTGCTGGATATGGATTGATGGTAGATGTGTGCTGGATATGGATTGATGGGAGATGGGTGCTGGATATGGGCTGATGAGAGATGGGTGCTAGATATGGATTGATGGGAGATGGGTGCTGGATATGGATTGATGGGAGATTGGTGCTGGATATGGATTGATGGGAGATGGGTGCTGGATATGGGCTGATGAGAGATGGGTGCTGGATATGGATTGATGGGAGATGGGTGCTGAATATGGATTGATGTGAGATGGGTGCTGGATATGGATTGATGGGAGATGGGTGCTGGATATGGGCTGATGAGAGATGGGTGCTGGATATGGATTGATGGGAGATTGGTGCTGGATATGGATTGATGGGAGATGGTTGCTGGATATGGGCTGATGAGAGATGGGTGCTGGATATGGATTGATGGGAGATTGGTGCTGGATATGGATTGATGGGAGATGGGTGCTGGATATGGATTGATGGGAGATTGGTGCTGGATATGGATTGATGGGAGATGGGTGCTGGATATGGGCTGATGAGAGATGGGTGCTGGATATGGATTGATGGGAGATTGGTGCTGGATATGGATTGATGGGAGATGGTTGCTGGATATGGATTGATGGGAGATGGGTGCTGGATATGGGCTGATGAGAGATGGGTGCTGGATATGGATTGATGGGAGATGGGTGCTGGATATGGATTGATGGGAGATGGGTGCTGGATATGGATTGATGGGAGATGGGTGCTGGATATGGATTGATGGGAGATGGGTGCTGGATATGGGCTGATGAGAGATGGGTGCTAGATATGGATTGATGGGAGATGGGTGCTGGATATGGATTGATGGGAGATGGGTGCTGGATATGGATTGATGGTCGATGGGTGCTGGATATGGGCTGATGAGAGATGGGTGCTGGATATGGATTGATGGGAGATGGGTGCTGGATATGGATTGATGGGAGATGGGTGCTGAATATGGATTGATGAGAGATGGGTGCTGGATATGGATTGATGGGAGATGGGTGCTGGATATGGATTGATGGGAGATTGGTGCTGGATATGGGCTGATGAGAGATGGGTGCTGGATATGGATTGATGGGAGATGGGTGCTGGATATGGATTTATGGGAGATTGGTGCTGGATATGGATTGATGGGAGATGGGTGCTGGATATGGATTGATGGGGGATGGGTGCTGGATATGGGCTGATGAGAGATGGGTGCTGGATATGGATTGATGGGAGATGGGTGCTGGATATGGATTGATGGGAGATGGGTGCTGGATATGGATTGATGGGAGATGGGTGCTGGATATGGATTGATGGGAGATGGGTGCTGGATATGGATTGATGGGTGCTGGAGATGGGTGCTGGATATGGATTGATGGGAGATGGTTGCTGGATATGGATTGATGGGAGTGGATATGGATTGATGGGAGATGGGTGCTCGATATGGATTGATGGGAGATGGGTGCTGGATATGGGCTGATGAGAGATGGGTGCTGGATATGGATTGATGGGAGATGGGTGCTGGATATGGATTGATGGGAGATGGGTGCTGGATATGGATTGATGGGAGATGGGTGCTGGATATGGGCTGATGAGAGATGGGTGCTGGATATGGATTGATGGGAGATGGGTGCTGGATATGGATTGATGGTAGATGTGTGCTGGATATGGATTGATGGGAGATGGGTGCTGGATATGGGCTGATGAGAGATGGGTGCTAGATATGGATTGATGGGAGATGGGTGCTGGATATGGATTGATGGGAGATGGGTGCTGGATATGGATTGATGGTCGATGGGTGCTGGATATGGGCTGATGAGAGATGGGTGCTGGATATGGATTGATGGGAGATGGGTGCTGAATATGGATTGATGAGAGATGGGTGCTGGATATGGATTGATGGGAGATGGGTGCTGGATATGGGCTGATGAGAGATGGGTGCTGGATATGGATTGATGGGAGATTGGTGCTGGATATGGATTGATGGGAGATGGGTGCTGGATATGGATTGATGGGAGATGGGTGCTGGATATGGGCTGATGAGAGATGGGTGCTGGATATGGATTGATGGGAGATGGGTGCTGTATATGGATTGATGGGAGATGGGTGCTGGATATGGATTGATGGGAGATGGGTGCTGGATATGGATTGATGGGAGATGGGTGCTGGATATGGATTGATGGGTGCTGGAGATGGGTGCTGGATATGGATTGATGGGAGATGGTTGCTGGATATGGATTGATGGGAGTGGATATGGATTGATGGGAGATGGGTGCTCGATATGGATTGATGGGAGATGGGTGCTGGATATGGGCTGATGAGAGATGGGTGCTGGATATGGATTGATGGGAGATGGGTGCTGGATATGGATTGATGGGAGATGGGTGCTGGATATGGATTGATGGGAGATGGGTGCTGGATATGGGCTGATGAGAGATGGGTGCTGGATATGGATTGATGGGAGATGGGTGCTGGATATGGATTGATGGTAGATGTGTGCTGGATATGGATTGATGGGAGATGGGTGCTGGATATGGGCTGATGAGAGATGGGTGCTAGATATGGATTGATGGGAGATGGGTGCTGGATATGGATTGATGGGAGATGGGTGCTGGATATGGATTGATGGTCGATGGGTGCTGGATATGGGCTGATGAGAGATGGGTGCTGGATATGGATTGATGGGAGATGGGTGCTGAATATGGATTGATGAGAGATGGGTGCTGGATATGGATTGATGGGAGATGGGTGCTGGATATGGGCTGATGAGAGATGGGTGCTGGATATGGATTGATGGGAGATTGGTGCTGGATATGGATTGATGGGAGATGGGTGCTGGATATGGATTGATGGGAGATGGGTGCTGGATATGGGCTGATGAGAGATGGGTGCTGGATATGGATTGATGGGAGATGGGTGCTGTATATGGATTGATGGGAGATGGGTGCTGGATATGGATTGATGGGAGATGGGTGCTGGATATGGGCTGATGAGAGATGGGTGCTAGATATGGATTGATGGGAGATGGGTGCTGGATATGGATTGATGGGAGATGGGTGCTGGATGTGGATTGATGGTCGATGGGTGCTGGATATGGGCTGATGAGAGATGGGTGCTGGATATGGATTGATGGGAGATGGGTGCTGGATATGGATTGATGGGAGATGGGTGCTGGATATGGATTGATGGGAGATGGGTGCTGAATATGGATTGATGGTCGATGGGTGCTGGATATGGGCTGATGAGAGATGGGTGCTGGATATGGATTGATGGGAGATGGGTGCTGGATATGGATTGATGGTCGATGGGTGCTGGATATGAGCTGATGAGAGATGGGTGCTGGATATGGATTGATGGGAGATGGGTGCTGGATATGGATTGATGGGAGATGGGTGCTGAATATGGATTGATGAGAGATGGGTGCTGGATATGGATTGATGGGAGATGGGTGCTGGATATGGATTGATGGGAGATTGGTGCTGGATATGGGCTGATGAGAGATGGGTGCTGGATATGGATTGATGGGAGATGGGTGCTGGATATGGATTGATGGGAGATTGGTGCTGGATATGGATTGATGGGAGATGGGTGCTGGATATGGATTGATGGGGGATGGGTGCTGGATATGGGCTGATGAGAGATGGGTGCTGGATATGGATTGATGGGAGATGGGTGCTGGATATGGATTGATGGGAGATGGGTGCTGGATATGGATTGATGGGAGATGGGTGCTGGATATGGATTGATGGGTGCTGGAGATGGGTGCTGGATATGGATTGATGGGAGATGGTTGCTGGATATGGATTGATGGGAGTGGATATGGATTGATGGGAGATGGGTGCTCGATATGGATTGATGGGAGATGGGTGCTGGATATGGGCTGATGAGAGATGGGTGCTGGATATGGATTGATGGGAGATGGGTGCTGGATATGGATTGATGGGAGATGGGTGCTGGATATGGATTGATGGGAGATGGGTGCTGGATATGGGCTGATGAGAGATGGGTGCTGGATATGGATTGATGGGAGATGGGTGCTGGATATGGATTGATGGTAGATGTGTGCTGGATATGGATTGATGGGAGATGGGTGCTGGATATGGGCTGATGAGAGATGGGTGCTAGATATGGATTGATGGGAGATGGGTGCTGGATATGGATTGATGGGAGATGGGTGCTGGATATGGATTGATGGTCGATGGGTGCTGGATATGGGCTGATGAGAGATGGGTGCTGGATATGGATTGATGGGAGATGGGTGCTGAATATGGATTGATGAGAGATGGGTGCTGGATATGGATTGATGGGAGATGGGTGCTGGATATGGGCTGATGAGAGATGGGTGCTAGATATGGATTGATGGGAGATGGGTGCTGGATATGGATTGATGGGAGATGGGTGCTGGATATGGATTGATGGTCGATGGGTGCTGGATATGGGCTGATGAGAGATGGGTGCTGGATATGGATTGATGGGAGATGGGTGCTGAATATGGATTGATGAGAGATGGGTGCTGGATATGGATTGATGGGAGATGGGTGCTGGATATGGGCTGATGAGAGATGGGTGCTGGATATGGATTGATGGGAGATTGGTGCTGGATATGGATTGATGGGAGATGGGTGCTGGATATGGATTGATGGGAGATGGGTGCTGGATATGGGCTGATGAGAGATGGGTGCTGTATATGGATTGATGGGAGATGGGTGCTGGATATGGATTGATGGGAGATGGGTGCTGGATATGGGCAGATGAGACATGGGTGCTAGATATGGATTGATGGGAGATGGGTGCTGGATATGGATTGATGGGAGATGGGTGCTGGATATGGATTGATGGTCGATGGGTGCTGGATATGGGCTGATGAGAGATGGGTGCTGGATATGGATTGATGGGAGATGGGTGCTGGATATGGATTGATGGGAGATGGGTGCTGGATATGGATTGATGGGAGATGGGTGCTGAATATGGATTGATGAGAGATGGGTGCTGGATATGGATTGATGGGAGATGGGTGCTGGATATGGATTGATGGGAGATTGGTGCTGGATATGGGCTGATGAGAGATGGGTGCTGGATATGGATTGATGGGAGATGGGTGCTGGATATGGATTGATGGGAGATGGGTGCTGGATATGGGCTGATGAGAGATGGGTGCTGGATATGGATTGATGGGAGATGGGTGCTGGATATGGATTGATGGGAGATTGGTGCTGGATATGGATTGATGGGAGATGGGTGCTGGATATGGATTGATGGGGGATGGGTGCTGGATATGGGCTGATGAGAGATGGGTGCTGGATATGGATTGATGGGAGATGGATGCTGGATATGAATTGATGGGAGATGGGTGCTGGATATGGATTGATGGGAGATGGATGCTGGATATGAATTGATGGGAGATGGGTGCTGGATATGGATTGATGGGAGATGCTAAGATGGCAGCATCCCTGCCTGTACAGAAAAGGAGGGTTTCATTCCACTTTAAGAATACTGCCAAGAATACCTTATTTCTTGTACTAGGGTGATTGTTATTTGATTCCAGGGCTTCTGGAAGAGCAAGTGAGGCAGTTACAAAGGCATTGAGATTTAGGAAGAGCCCTTCACTCCCTTCATCCCAGTAAAACAGAGTCCGTGGCTGTGAGAAAGAATAGTTAGAATTTTTCGAGTTACAACAAATCACAGCTTCCTGCAGATTAAAATGGAAAAATACTTTCTAATGATATTAACCGCTTGCCGACCAGCGGCCGTAGTTTCACTGCGGCATGTCGACTTTGCGGGACCGCTCCATCGGCGTGCGCGCGCCCATTGGCCACAGGGGGAGCCAATTAGCGGGTCCGGCGCCTGCAATTGCTGCTGGGCACCTGCAATCGCTCCCCATGGAGACAGAACGGCGGTCTGCCGTTGTAAACACAGCAGACTGCTGTTCTGTCAGTTATGAATACAGGGATCCTGTGTTCATTCTATTTAGGAACACAGGTCTCTGTGTTCATGCAGCAAGCCCACCCCCCCACACACAGTTAGAAAGCACCCCCTAGGGACACATTTAAGCCTTTGATCGGCGTTAACCTCTTCCCTGCCAGTGTCATTAGTACAGTAACAGTGCATATATTTAGCACTGATTACTGTAGTAATGTCACTGGTCCCCCCAAAAGTGTAAAAAATGTAAGTTAGGTGTCCGATCTGTCCACTGCAATGTCGCAGTCCCGCTAAAAATTGCTGATCGCCGCCTTTACTAGTAAAAAAAAAAAAAATAGATAAAACTGACATACATCTTTCCCCTAGTTTGTAGACGCGATAACTTTAAACATGTATGGATAACAAAAATATGCAGCAGAATACAAAATGGCCTAAAATGAAGAAAAATTAGATTTTAAAATCTTTTTTTTTGGGAATGTTATATAGCAGAAAGTAAAAAATATTGTTTTTTTTTTTTTTTTTCAGAATTTGTGCTCTTTTTTTGTTTATAGCGAAAAAAAAAAAAAATTGCAGAGGTGATCAAATACCACCAAAAGAAAGCTCTTATTGTGGGAAAAAAACAGCATCGCACGACTGCGCAATTGTCAGTTAAAGTAGCGCAGTGCCGTATCGCAAAAAATGGCCTGGTCATTAAGGGGGATAATCTTCCGGTCCAGAAGTGGTTAAAGCTAAACTATTATAGTTGGGTTCTGGTGCGTTGCATCAAAAGAGATGTACAGCCAAAGCTTGTTTGGCTGTACATCTCTTATGGATCACAGGAGTGCAGTTCGTTCTGCACTCCTGTAACCCGTTTTCAGCAGAGAGAGGGCTGAAGTCCGCTTCCTGCTGACGTCACAGATATCTGTCCAGACAATGCATCATCATGACCACAGAGTCGGGATCTGCCAGGAGCCTGGACCGACACCAGGCTCAGCCTCTCAGCAAGCCATTGAGAGCCGCCCGCTCCTGCTCCCTCCACAGCCCAGCGCTCCAGTGAGCCAGGAGGGGGCAGAGCAGAGAACTGCTGACAGTCACTCGGCAGCCCTTGTGAATCGCCGAGTGACGTAATCGCCTATAGGCCGGACCCGGAAGTGTGCATGAAAAAAGAAGAAAGAAAGGTATTTCCTTGCAAAAAAAAAATAAAAAATTGTTTCCATTGGTAAAAGTATTTTTAAAGGGGATTACATACATCTAAACTTATTAAAATGGGTGGAACTCCACTTTAACCTTCTTAGCGGTATTCCCGAGCGTGGCTCGGGGTTAAATTTCAGAGCCGAAAGCGGTAACCCCGAGCCACACTCGGGGTACCGCCAGAAGCATCGCTGGATCCTGTAAGAGAGGTTACTTACCTTGTCACCGGGATCCAGCGATGTGTCTCGCAGCGGATCTTCCTCCCGATTGTCTCCATGCCCCGGCATCCGTCTTCTGTGACGTGACGTTCGCAGGGGGGTGGAACCGGCGGCAAATTCAAATGTAAAAACGCACCAAACACACTGATACAGTTCAAAATAAAAAAAAAATCACATTAGTTTGCCCCCCAATGCCCTTTCCTGCAGTTTTACTGTACTTTTTATGTGTATATATATATATATATATATATATATATATATATATATATATATATATATACACACACACACGTATATACATATATATATATACGTACAGTATATATATATATATATATATATATATATATATATATATATATATATATATATATAATGTATACAGTTTGGGCTGCTCATTCACAAGAATTACATGCAAAATAATGGTACCGCTTTCAGCACCTAAAATCCAAAAGAATCATACCGCCAGGGAGGTTAAAGGGGTTATAAAGTCAGAAGGTTTTTCTTTATCTTAATGCATTCTTTGCACTAAAGCGGAGTTCCAGAGGTTTCTGTGTTTATGAAAAGTCAGCAGCTACAAAAAGTGTAGCTGCTGACATTTAATAAACACACATTCACCTGTCCCAGGATCCAGCGATGCGGCCGTCTGAAGCTTCGGTTCTCTCCCTCTCTTCTCCCCGGCGTCGGCATTACTCATGTGGGCACCCGGCTATGACAGCTCGTGGCTTCACAGCCGGGTGCGCACTGCGCATGCGCGAGTCGCGATGCGCGTCCTGAATGGCCGAGCAATCTTCTGGGACCTGTGACGTGTCCTAGAAGATTGCAGGGAGGGAGGGGGAGAGGAAAACTTCCGTTCAATCTGCCTAGGTGACCCGAACAGAAGTGGGAGCTGGGTACCTGTCAAAACTAGGTATCCACCCCCCCCCCCCAAAAAAAAATTACATGCCAAATGTGGCATGTCAGGGGGTCAGGAGTCCCTAAAGCGGAAGTTCCACTTTCGGGTGGAACACTGCTTTAAGATTAAAAAAAAAACCTTCTGTATGCAGCAGCCCCCCTCAGCCCCCCTAATACTTTCTCGCGCCCCCTCTCTATCAAGTGATGTCCACGTGTGCCTCAGCTGTCCGGGACTCTCTCTACCGAGACACAGCAGTGCTGCCATTGCTGTAAATCAAACTCAGTTAGCCAATATGGAGAGAAAGGGGGTGGGACCGAATGGCAGCTCCGTGTTTGAATGGATACACGGAGATACAGCTCTGCTCGGGTGCCCCCAAAGCAAGCTGCTTGCTATGGGGGCACTTAACAGGAGGGAGGGGCTAGGAGCTCCAGCAAGGGACCTAAGAAGAGGAAGATCTGGGCTGCTCTGTGCAAAACCAACTACACAGAGGAGGTAAGTATAACATGTTTGTTATTTTAATAAAAAAAAGAATTAAACTTTTGGATCACTTTAAGACTTAGACAACTATTTGTTTTGATCCACCTAAAATGTATTTAGCTGTTTTAGGCTGACCCATCAATTGGGTTTTAAAATGTTAATAAATGCATTAAAGATGTTATTCAGTCACTTTTTAAAAAATGTAAATTCAGCAGCTTCAAATACTGTTCAGGGATCACTTACTTGTCCAGGGTTCCAGTACTGTCCTTACCCGGGCTGGTTCTTCACTGGTCTTCGGGTCCCTAGCACCATAGCACCACCATATTGAGTATAGGAAGCCACAGCTGGCTCCCTACTGCGCATACATGAGCATTGCAGCGCTCTGAATGGTCCCACATCCTTCTGGAACCTTTGACTTGCCCAGGAGATTGCGGGAATGGAGGGGGTCCAACTTCTGCTGGGATTGGCTAGGTGATTACAGCTAAAGTGGGGCGCGGGTACCTGTCAAAACTGGGTACCAACCCCCCCCCCCCCCCCTGCACAAAGAAGAGGAAAGAAGACCAGCTCAGAATCAGGTGATCAGCTGGGATCAGGGTTGGGGGCCTGGGGTGAGTCTGAGGAGAGTGCACAGTGTTAGTTCACCTTTACATTTTTTATGTAAAGGTGAGCCAACACTTTAAAATGTTACTAAACCCACAACAGTAAAATCAGTCTGTATATGCAGTAAAGCATGCTTGTTATACTCATAGTGGAACCTAAGGGGTTAATCCTCCGCATTGTGTAAAAAGGCTTTTTGACCCTGTCTTCTCTGTTCCTCCCCTTCTTTCACAATCCCTAATTCATCTCCTGATAAAACAGTCTAGGGGACAAGCTGCACATGCTCAGTTTGGTGTGTATTGCTAGAGAGTTTTGTTCTGTTGGAAGAGTGCATGTGATCTGCACAGGGCCAATCAGCACTGTCCAGACAGAGAGTCATGGGTCCTGCAGCCTCATTGCAAAGTCATTAGAGAATGAAAACTCCTCCTACAAGCTTTAACCAGACACTGATAGAAGTCACAAGACTGCTCTAACTGCTGATGAAAAAAAGGGATTTAGCGGTTTATAGTTACTAAAGCTATTGCATTTCCATGTACTATGGGAGACCAGATATAGTGAATGCAGGGTCCTGTATTTAGTAACACTTTAACTCTGAGCTAATTTTTATGGTTTCTATCCAATCAACATTAGACATGAGGTGAGAAGAGCAGTTGAACTCAGTTTAGATCATATTTTATATTTATAGGACAATCATAACTATGACTTTTCATTGCTTGCTTGCTGGTGTAGCACCCTACAGGTAGGTGCTAGGTAAATGCATAGTGGGCTTTGTCTGCCTAACAGCAGGGCCATGATTGCTTTTTGGTTCGAGTGTCCTGGCTTCCAGGTGTGTCTGCTGAGAGGGGAGTCTCCCCACTGGCTCTGTGAAAGGCTTCTTATAGGGCAGTGGAGGAAACCCAATCAGGGGCACATTCAGGCTTGTAACTACCCCAGAAGGCAGATTCTGCTGCAAAGGATTCTGGGAGTGGGTATAAGTCTGAGGGGCGTGCGTGACTCATGGTCTTTGGTGGGAAGCAGAGTCCCAGGAGGGAGAGTATGGCTGTCTCTCCTCCTGTCAGAGGAAGCGGATGTGTCGGGTGCTGCCTGAGAATTCAGAGATTGCTGAGTTGAGCTGAGAGGGATCCGGTGTCCCGAGAACCAACGGAGAGCGAGAGGGGTCCAGACCCAGGAAAGCCTACATAGGTTGTGAGTACTGAGGATTGCCCCTGGGGGTCTGCCTAGAGTCAGTGGGGACCACTCCGGAGAAGGTTCTAGGATCCAAGTATCAGCTAGCAGTAAAGGGGTGCCTGGTCAGAGGACCCTGAAGTGATATAGGGGAACCTGTAGTTTGGGCCCTGAAGAGTCAGAGCACAGTGTGTAGTGTATCAGTTAGGAGTTGCAGCCATACAGGAATCTACAGCAAGCTACCTCAAGCCAGGGATAGGCTGGAGGGAGCAGTCAGTGACTTTGCAGTGCAAGCAGTGTCAGACGTTCAATGTTCTACAGTCCTGGATCTTTTGGACTTAAGTCGGAGTTCCAGCACAGCTTTCAGAGATACAGTGTGTTCAAAGCTCCAGTAAGCGTTGGTTAGCGTTGGCTGGCGTCAAGACAGCGCTAATTTTAGCTATAAAGTCCCGGAATTGTACATAGTCGAGCCAAAGGAGTATCCCACTCATTCCCTTTCCCCGTCCCCTAAAACTACAATAAAACAACCAAACAAAGATGCCGGAGTTGTCAATGTGTCAGTTCTCACACCCAGGGCCGCAGCTCACATGGGCTGGAGAGGTAACCGGTAACAATGGCAGACCCACATCAGGCCACAGGCCTGGAAATATTGCTACACTAAGAATAAAGTAATATTTACAAATTATTTTAGTATCTCCATGATTGTGTAGTCTGATCCACAGTATGGACCAGACTGTCAGTGTTATTGCTGTCACCTGCACACTTTATCTGCCTCTCAAAGGCCACTAGAGAGTCGGAGGAGCTGCTGTGTGGGGAGAGGAGAGAGAAACAGAGGACGCAGGATGCTTTGCTGGGCTGTGCTGCAGCCAGAGGAGTCCCCTGCCCACCATCCAGCCTCAGAGAGCTCAAACACTACTGGGAACCTCCTGGAATTGTGGGGGGATGTAGTCCCCAAAGACAGCTCTTTACCAAGCCATGGACTAGATGGGACTACTAATCCCAGCAGGAGAGAGATAAGAAGAGGAAAAGAAGAGAGAAGCCCTGGTCTCATGGGGGCAGTGGCCATCTGAGTGGGCTGCTGTATTACATAGCTACCAACTGTCCCTGATTTTGAGGGGCTGTCCCTGACTTAGAACTTAGAAGTCCCTCCATCCCTCTTTCCTCCTCACTTGTCCCTCATTTCGGTCTGATTTATATAGTTGTACTTGAATATAAAATGCACATTTTATCTTTCAAAAATTGTTTCTCAGCACTAAACCTTTCATCCAATTTCTAAGTTTCTGCATTTGTAAATTTCAAAAGCCAGTATAAAGGAATAGTAGTGGTAAAAGCAAGCACTTGGGGGTGTAACTAATCATTTTTTTGTATATTTCTCTTTTAGGAGGGCATGACAGGGGGTGTGCCCTATGCCTATATATGTTTGCTAATAGGTGTTCCTCGTTCCCAGCTCAAAAAGTTGGCAAGTATGGTATTGCAGAGCTACCAGCTGGAGTGCTCACTGGGGTGTCGTAGATAGCAAAAGACTCTATTGCCTCATCTACCCAAAGGTCTCAGCTGTCCTGTCCTGAGCTGACCGGTCCACTGCAAGGTCTTGACATCATTGGTTCCGTGAGAGATTGTTCGTCAGTGCCAGGTCCTGAGTTGCAGTCAACATCACTGGTTCCCGGAGGCTAGAGAGTGGGAGAAGGTGAAATCATAGTTCATTTGGTAGTGAGAGGCAGAGAGAGGTGAGGGGCCATTGACCACAACTTACTGCCCAATTCATAAAGGTAATCGGAGCACTTTAATGCTGCTGGAACTTTGGTCCCCAATGATTACAAATACACTGGCCACAGGTTGGGGTTCGGAGAGACTGAAAGACCTTTAGTTCTCAGTACCAGCCCTTCGTTAGAAACTCCCTAGAGTTAGAGTTCATAGGCAGAGGCATTTGTTCCTCAAGTGGTGTTATACAAAATTGGTATTTGTTGTTCATGGTTATTGTCCTTTTGTTTATTGATTTATTTGGTGTGTTGCACAACTAAATATTCCTTCATCAGTCTTGGTGTGTTGGAAAGTGTCATGCTGCCTAGTGGGTGGAAAGTTGTGTACACACTATACGAAAATTGTACGAAAGTTCTTTGGATGAAAATTCTTACCCAAATTTCTTATAGTGTGTACGAGCCTTTAAGGTAATTTGTGTTTACCAGGTAACAAGTGACCCTTTAACCACTTAAGCCCTGGAAGATTTTACCCCCTTCCTGCCTAGGTCAGTTTTCAGCCTTCAGCACTGTCGCACTTTAAATGACAATTGCACGGCCATGCAACACTGTACCCATATAAAATTAAAATTTTTTTTTTTTTTACACAAATAGCGCTTTCTTCTGGTGCTATCGAATCACCACTGTGTTTTTTACTTTTTGCTAAATAAATGAAAAAAAGACTGGAAATTTTGAAAAAAATAAAAAAACACAGTTTTCTTAGTTTATGTTATAAAATTTTGCGAATAATCTTTCTTCATGAATTTAGGCCAAAATTTATTCTGCTATATTTTTTGGGTGTATATTATTTACTCTGTATTAAAGAGTCCACAAACTATGGGATATATCTGAAAATCGATCAATGACACCCTATCTCGTTTCTTGAGGCCTGCAAGCACCAGGACAGTACAAATATCCCCCATATAATCCCTTTTTGGAACATAGAAAGCCCAAGGTATTTAGTAAGAGGCATAGCAAACTCTTTGAAGTTGTATTTTTTTTGTCACAATTTTTTGGAAAATTAAGAAATTAAAAAAAAACTAATTTAAATAATTTTTTTTTTTTTTTCACATAAGCTGTACAGCGTTATCATATAACAGGCGTGGCAGTGATCGGGGACACTGACTGACTTCGGTATGTAAAAAAAATAAAAATATTATAATTTTGTATTACAATTCTTTTTTTTTTATTAAACACTGTGATCAGAGCAATACATTGCTACCATAGTAACACTGTACTACTCTGGGAAAGTGAATTCATTTTTTATTTATTTTTTTTACACATTTTTACTGAATGAAACTGATTAATTCAGAGTGTTTTGTTGTGCTTGGCTGTGATTAGACACGGCTAATCACATGGTACTGATGGGCTATGATTGGCCAATCACAGCTAGCAACACAATTGCATACAATGAATGGCATGAAAGGAAGGCATCCATTGTTTACAATTGTCATGTGGCCTGCTGTGATTGGTCACAGCGATCACACGATGTTGGTACACTGATTAGTCAGGCGGCCGCTTTCAAGGAGCGATCTGTGAGGATGTCATATGACGTCCACCTAGATTAACGAAAGTCCCACTCAGCCATCATTTTGCTATAGGAACTGGTTAAGGAGCAGACTATTTTTCTACATACGCTCTTCCAGCGGAGGCTACAATCAGTTGTGCCAATGCACAGGGCTGCTGATAGAAATCATGAGGCTCTGTACAGCCTACCTGATGGGACCCCCTTCAACCCTCAACCCCACCCTGGCCCCACCCCTGACCCCTCCCAAGACCCCATCTTGAAACAACAATTGCATGTAAAAATCGGACAGGCAGGTTGTACCTAAGTTGACATATTACTTAGGTACAATCAGCCTACCTTAGTCGGTCCCTGCTAACCTGGGCAAGATTGTAATCATCTATGGCTGGTTTAACTGACACTGACATCAATAGTGACACCAAAACAGTGATCAGCTAAGTTACTGTATAGTGTACACTATATTAATGGCACTGGCTGGGTTAACATCAAGGGGCAATGAAGGGGTCAACTGTGTGCCTAACAAGTGTCATGTGTGTAACATGTGCTGCTTTTACTAACAAATCTGACTTTGCAGGAAGAAGAAATAGCCAGATTGCTGTTTTGTGTACGGAGCCCTGTGTTTGTAAACACAGGACTTTGTGCTGTGATTGGCTACAGCTGATCAGCAAGTATCGGCCATAAATCTTTGGCCAGGACCTGCTGACAAAATCCGGCGGTAGTCAATTGACAGAGTGGGTTAGCAGCAGGCACACGCATGTGCGTCCCTAGCCTGGAACAGGCTGGATGACATACACGTATGTCATCCAGCCTGCCTGTACTACCCTTCTACAAAAAATGTACTGAGGGCGTGCGGCAAGCTGTTAAAGGGAAAATGTTAGGGTTGGGTTCACACGACAGGTCTGGAGCTGATCTGACCCTCCATTCACTACTATAGAGCGATGAATCTAAATGGAATCAGATTGGAGGACAGTTGGGTGTAAACAGACAGCCAGTTTGTTTACACCAGCCAGCCTTAGAGCATACTGGGCTGTGTCTGTGTCCGCTCTAGATTAAATCTGAGTGGACACGGACCTGTCATCTTCCCACTTCGCTCAGTGGGGGATCAGCGGACAGATCCCCCACTGAACAAGCGGATTCTGCTCCTTGTGAAAGAAGCCTTGATAACATACAGCAACACCGGCAGGTTACGATTATCAGCATTATGATAACACACAGGCAGCAGTCAGCAGGTTCTATGTCACAGTGTGCTGACCTTACCTTATTAACTTATGACCAATCAGCACCCTACAGCCTACAGAGTGACATTATAGTGTAGTATCCTCCTAAGTAGGTGCTAGGAAAAAGCATATATTTGCTTCTTCTGCTTATCAGGGGAGCCTGATCTGTTAGTTTGCCTGTCACATGTTTCCAGGTGTGATTCACTGGGTCTGAGGGAGTGTCCCCACTGTATCCAATAAGGGAGATTGTTGTACAGTGGAGGAAACCTAACCAGTGACACATCATGTTTTATGGCAGTCCCAGTGGGAGGGCATTCCTGCAATGCATCCTGGGATTGACCATAAATATGGAGGGGACATGTGACAGGGCGTCTTTGGCGGGAAGCAGAGTACCAGGAGGAGGAGGACGGCTGTCTCTCCTCCTGCAGTGTGTGAGGAAGGTGGTTCAGGCGGTCGGCCTAGTGAACCGGGTGTGGAGCTGATCTGCAGAGGATCCAGAGTGCTGACAGTGGAGTTGCTGGCAGAATCTCTTGGGAAAAACAGTGACTGTGAGTACCAGGAGGTTTGCCTAAGGGTCTGACGAGGAAGGGGGAACCACTCCAGAGAAGTCAGGGGGATCAAGGAGCTAGCTCTCACAGGAAGTGTAACAGTAAAGGGGGTGCCGTGTAGTTCACCCTGAAGAATAGGAACAAAGGGGGTGCCAGGAAGGGCCCTGAAGATTGTTCTGCAGTACAGTTCCTGTTTACCTCAGACAGTTCATTTCTTACTACTTCACTGCTACTGACAAGGTGAAGCAGCGGCCTTGCCGCACTCAACATTATTCAGTCGTCCTAGCTAATTGTGCATAGTTCATTTAAGTTGGAGTATCCAACTCATTCCCTTCTCCCATCCAAGTTCTCAATAAAAACACAAAAACCAAAGCTCCTAGACTGTTTCCTGACTGAGCCAAAATCACTTGGAAAATGTTGAACTGTCGTGCTGTTGCTAATGGTAACCCAGGGGAACCCGTAACCAGCAGCTCCCAAGGGAGTAGTGCTACAATAGTAATGTACAGTGCAGTAAATCTTTCACCCATCCCCCGACATCCCTGTGCTGCAGCAGCCATGATGAATTCCGGAGGAGGCAGTCAGCTGCCTGCCTCTCGCTCTCCATCTCTTTCTGCCTGAGAGTCCGACTACTGAGTGGGGAGCTGAGTGAAGGAAGATCAGTCTGCCAGGAAATGAAAGCAGTTGGGACTTTAAGCAGCCGGGACATATAGAGCATGGCATGCACTGCGCATGCGCCCAAAAATGAAAACAAACAGTCTCTCCACTCTCACAAACACAGATCACCAGAGAGGGGCCCAGAAAATAGTAATATTAATCCCCCCTAAACTAGAGGTAGCGGCTAAGCGGGGGTGTAATTTAGAAAGCCTGTTTTTTCAAACTTCTGCACTGACTGTTTGTGAGGCTGCCCGGGCCCCCCCCCCCCTTCAGAGCTGGGTACGCCGGGCCCGGTACAACAGGCCCAAATGTACTGGTTTATCAGCGGCCCTGCTAATGCATATTCCACAGGCATGTTCTACTGTTTCTAAAAAATATATATATAAAATATATATATAAACAAATCAGCGCTAAAAATACACAGCAAATGATATATATCATGCATCAAATAATACAATTATGTTCATAAAAATCAATTAATAATAAGTAAATCTTAATTACATCATACAATGTCCATAGTGCACAAGAATGTGTCAAATCCCCAAAAAAAGTTTTTCCAGTGAAAAAAACACTGCAATATAAAAATACAATTGTACAAACCCGATTCCAAAAAAGTTGAGACACTGTACAAATTGTGAATAAAAACTGAATGCAATGATGTGGAAGTTTCAAATTTCAATATTTTATTCAGAATACAACATAGATAACATATCAAATGTTTAAACTGAGAAAATGTATAATTTTAAGGGAAAAATAAGTTGATTTTAAATTTCATGGCATCAACACATCTCAAAAAAGTTGGGACAAAGCCATGTATACCACTGTGTGGCCTCCCCTCTTCTTTTTATAACAGTCTGCAAACGTCTGGGGACTGTGGAGACAAGTTTCTGAAGTTTAGGAATAGGAATGTTGTCCCATTCTTGTCTAATACAGGCTTCTAGTTGCTCAACTGTCTTAGGTCTTTGTCGCATTTTCCTCTTTATGATGCGCCAAATGTTTTCTATGGGTGAAAGATCTGGACTGCAGGCTGGCCATTTCAGTACCCGGATCCTCCTTCTGCGCAGCCATGATGTTGTAATTGATGCAGTATGTGGTCTGGCATTGTCATGTTGGAAAATGCAAGGTCTTCCCTGAAAGAGACTCTGGATGGGAGCATATGTTGTTCTAGAACTTGGATATATCTTTCAGCATTGATGGTGCCTTTCCAGATGTGTAAGCTGCCCATGCCACACACACTCATGCAACCCCATACCATCAGAGATGCAGGCTTCTGAACTGAGCGCTGATAACAACTTGGGTTGTCCTTGTCCTCTTTAGTCCGGATGACATGGCGTCCCAGTTTTCCACAAAGAACTTCAAATTTTGATTCATCTGACCACAGAAAAGTTTTCCACTTTGCCACAGTCCATTTTAAATGAGCCTTGGCCCAGAGAAAACGCCTGTGCTTCTGGATCATGTTTAGATATGGCTTCTTTTTTGGCCTATCGAGTTGTAGACAGCAACGGCGAATGGCGCGGTGGATTGTATTCACCGACAATGTTTTCTGGAAGTATTCCGGAGCCCATGTTGTGATTTCCATTACAGTAGCATTCCTGTATGTGATGCAGTGCCATCTAAGGGCCCGAAGATCACGGGCATCCAATATGGTTTTTCAGCCTTGACCCTTACGCACAGAGATTGTTCCAGGTTCTCTGAATCTTTGGATGATATTGTGCACTGTAGATGATGATAACTCCAAACTCTTTCAAAATTTTCTCTGAGAAACTCCTTTCTGATATTGCTCCACTATTTTTTGCCGCAGCATTGGGGGAATTGGTGATCCTCTGCCCATCTTGACTTCTGAGAGACACTGCCACTCTGAGAGGCTCTTTTTATACCCAATCATGTTGCCAATTGACCCAATAAGTTGCAAATTGGTCCTCCAGCTGTTCCTTATATGTGCATTTAACTTTTTCGGCCTCTTATTGCTACCCGTCCCAACATTTTTGGAATGTGTAGCTCTCATGAAATCCAAAATGAGTCAATAATTGGCATGACATTTCAAAATGTCTCACTTTCAACATTTTATATGTTATCTATATTATATTGTAAATAAAATATAAGATTATGAGATTTGTAAATTAGTCCATTCCTTTTTTACTCGCAATTTGTACAGTTTCCCAACTTTTTTGGATTTGGGTTTGTATATAAAAGTCACAAATATCTACTGTCCAATCTAAAGTGAGAAAATTCAAGGCATAAATGGGTGGGTGTCTTCCGTGGAATAGGTGGGGGGAGATCCCAGAAAGCCAGCAATTTTGATTTTTATATTGCAGTGTTTTTTCACTGGAAAAAACTTTTTTTGGGGATTTGACAGATTCTTGTGCACTATGGACACTATATGATATAATTAAGATTTGCTTATTATTAATTGATTTTTATGCACATAATTGAATCATTTGATTCATGATATATATCATATGCTGTGTATTTTTAGCACTGATTTGTTTATATATATATATATATATATATATATATATATATATATATATATATATATATATATATATATTTTTTTTTTTTTTTAGATTCTATTGTATGTGGTGACACTGCAAAAATTGGCTGCTATTAAGTTCTCTTGCACAGTCTTTTCACTTGTATTCACTCTCTTATTGGTTAGCACATTGTTTTATTATTTTTACTTTCCTTTTAATGTTCTACTGTTGTCACCATCAGGAAGCCCATCATGGTAAATTTCATACAGTAATCACTGGAGTGCATGTATTTAAACAAGGAAGGGTGGTAAAAAGGCTGCAGGAGATACGCATCAATGAGACTCAACAAAGGGTGACAAAAATGTTATTATGTTAGAATTTACAGTACATGTACTTCAAAGGGAACCTGTCATATAAAACACTATTGGCATTATTGAAGGACAGGCAAAAATCCTAATTAATTTGAATATCCAGTGAGTGGGACATTTGCCCATGCAAAAATAGAAGGGTTGGTAGCAATTTTTATCTTATAAGTCTATGGATGTCATTAAACCACTTTGACATAATAATCAAAATAAAGCCATACCTCCCAACTGTCTCGAGATAGGAATGAGGGACACCCATTAGCAAAAGTATGTAGGCATAGGACACACCCACTGCCACACCCCCCTTAAAGGAAAATTGTGCAAAAAAATTATTGGTTAAACCTACAAGTGATTGTTTATACCAGTACTAATCCTTTATATTGGCTTTTGGAATTTACAAATGCATTTAAAATTTGGATGAAAGGTTTAGCACTGGGAAACACTTTTTGATAGAGAAGTAGTACATTTAATATAACTATATAGATCAGACCAAAATGACGGACAAATGAGGAAAGAGCGACAATGTTCCAAATGAGGGACAGTTCCTTAAAATCAGGGACAGTTGGGCTATGATAAAGCAATTAAGTTATATTGGCCCCTTCACATCATGAGTAAAAATCATGGTGGGTACAGCTATGCCCTTGTTGATGATCAGAGATTATCTGATCTCCCATAGGGACCAACGAAGATGATGGACAACCTTAAACTTGCCATACACACAAAGACTTGGCCACTCAATCTGGGACCAACCTTTCAGCTGCCCAATATTAAACCAAGGTGGCCATATACTGTACATATGGCCAGAACCAAAAACACACAGTTGTCCTGTAAAGTGGTCCCAGGGAGTTTTTTTTACTAGTGTACATGCCAGTGTATTTTAGATGATTTCCTGCATCTGTCTTGAATAGAATTGCTGTGGGAATCAATTTCTACATGTGATCATTGGCAGCAGGTTCACGAGACAAGCATATGCCATTGTTTGGATGCAAAGAGATACATAGAAAGGAAACAAAGACACGTTGTGCAGTTGTGTGAGGTTGGCTCAGGGCTGGTGCTACCGCTAGGCAAACTAGGCAGCCGCCTGGGGCACAGCCATGGCCAATGCCTTACCTACTCTCTACTGGGAGGAGAGGGCACCTGGAGCTTGTCAGTGCACCTCGTCTTCTACCTGGCTGTCTAGCACCGGCCCTGTCTGTGGTGGTGTGGCACCAATCAGTTGGCTGTACTAGCAAGGTTTCATTCACTCTAGTGAGTCTTCTGTAAAGTTGACTTATCCTGATCACCATTGAAACCCCTAAGATGTTGGAGCGGACTGAGAATTGTTGGGTTTACTTTTCTGAAACCAGAAGTGTGCGAAAAGTGTTTGAGCACGAGAAAAGGTTTTTCTCTGTAGAGTGTGAAAAATTAGAACTTTCATTGCAGGAAGAGGAACCCGTGAGCATCCAGAGTCCCTGACTGTTATCCTGCTGAGGATTATTATCCTTCTAAGATCTCTTAAATGGATTAGCCCTAAGGACCCACTAATCCCCACTACCATATAAATCACTCTGATCACAAAGGCTTGATATAAGTTAATTTACAAACCAACCTAGCAACCCCTAAATCTGGGTACACACTATGAGAAAATCAAAAGAAAAATTCCATATGAGGCACAATCATTCGATGTTCCTATAGTGTGTACACAACTTTTGACATCAGATTCAGACTTTCTAAACAAAAATTTCTGAAGGAACAAACTCCAAAATTTTTCTTGTATGGGAACAGAATGAACGTTTTTTGTATGTTGTGTTTTTTGTTCCTACGGTTTTAATACAAGAAAAATCAGATACGAAAGACTGCACGTGATCATAAACAATAAACGAGAAAAAAAAGCCTTTTTTCGTATTATTTTGCCATTATCAGTTCCAACTTGCTGTGAAATATCGGGGAAAGCCAGATTCATTTGCCCGATATTCTTATAGTGTGTACCCACCTTTACTCCCTAGAGGCTATTATGGACTCCCAGAGGGCAGGTAGGCAAGCATTTCACCTCAGAGTTGAATCCTTTACAATTTGTGGGGTTGAAGAAACTGGATGCCAGTCACTTTTGGAAGTTTAATAGAGTTTGTAATAGGCGGTAAACTCACAGAGAGAGGTTAGCACACAATACCCAAAATGACCAAAATTATTAGCATTATTATACAGGATTTATAGTGTCAACAGTTTGCACCATGCTTTCCAATATAAAGAGGGACAAAACAGCAACCATTAAAATTCAATACAAGAGGGTTAAGAGGGCCTTGCTCCTGGGAACTTACAATCTAATAGGGAGGGCCTGGGGGAACAAAATGCAGACTCCATTGTACAACTCACAATCAATACAGAAAAAGGACTTTAAAGTCAGACCGAAACTCTGTACTGTTCAGACTGTAGAGGAGCTTCAGTGCAACACACATACCACTTGGATGAACCACCAGAGGGTCTTTTACAGCTCTCCTGGACTCTCTTCAGCAGTAAAGTCTTCACCCCTGGTCAGACCTGGGACAAGGGGTGGGCAGGAGGGACGGCTGCCTGGGCGCAATAGTTTATTGCAGGGATGGGGCACCCTGAACCTAACCCTAAGGGATGGTGGGGGGGGCACAGTTTGGCATCTTTGGATGGCCTTGTCCCGGCACTGCCCCTGGTACTCCAATCCATGGTAATCCCCTTCCTTTTCCATGGATGTACCCTCCTTCAGGATAGCTGGAAGCTTCAGCCCCAGGCTTGGACCTCTCTCTATATAGCACACCCTCCCCAGACAAAAGGCCTCAGAGAACAATAACCTCAGCAGCACACCCTCCCCAGGCAAACCAGGGGAGGCAAGAGAACTTCCGGTAGGTTTCCTCCAAATATTTACACCCTTTCCAGCATGCAACACTAGCAATAAACCTTCTAGTGGTTAGCCAAGGGGATAAAATATTTATTACAGTCTCCTACACTATTGCCAGGGACACTCCACAGCAGCCAGCAGAAGCAAACAATAGCAAAAACTCAGGAGAGAAAGCTGAATTGTCAGGCTTAGGCTGGCTACAGCCTGGCAGACTACATTAGGCTCATGCACACTGCATCTCAAAGAAGCTGCTCCTACAGGCTTTTGAGCTTTATTTTTGAGCGATCATTTTTTTCTGCCTGGAAACTCCCCTCCACGATAGTCAATGTGTCTATGCACACTATGGCTTTTTCAAGAGTTTACAGGCTTAGGCTCTTACAGGCAGAAAAAAAACCCCACCAAATTTGTGTTTTTGAAAGAAACTTTCGAGCACAAAAAAAAAAGCGCAAAAAAGCACAAAAGAGCATGAAAAGCTCAAAAAGCTTGCAAAAACGCATAAAACATAAATAGGAAAAATTAGCTAAGGGAAGGGTTTGTGAAAAAAAGGATTATGCTCAAAAAAGCTCAAAGAAGCTTAATAAAAACATGCAAAAGAGCACAAAAAAGCACAAGCTTCATAGGGCCCTTAGGAAACATGCATATTGCAGCTCAAAAAAAAAAACTGCTTTTACAGGCATTTGAGCTCTTATTTCAGCTTGAAGAAGCTTGTATGTTTTTTTAGGCTCTTTTACACGTTTTTATTGAAAGTCTTTGAGCATAAGCATTTGGTTTTTTTTTTACAAATCCTCCTCTCAGCTAATTTGTTTCTATTTTTTTGTTTTGTTGAGTTTGGTGGTGGTGGGGGGGGGGGGGGGGGGATTCTGCCTGTAAGAGCATATGCCTGCAAACTCCTGAAAAAAACCCATAGTGTGCATGGACACATAGAGGAGAGTTTCCAGGCAGAAAAAAAATGAGAGCTCAAAAAAGCTTGAAAGCCTATAGGAGCAGCTTCTTTGAGCTTCTTTGAGCTGCAGTGTACAGGAGCTCTTTGAGAGAGTCACTGACTACACTCATACACTTTTGCACTCACCAGGTACATTGGACCAACATTACTGCATGTGAAAGAATTTAAGGAAAGACCTTCTGGCCACCTGATCACAACAGGTTGTATGACTTTGGACACCACTAACTCAGGATAAGCCCAAAATTTTCCCATTGGCACAGGTGGAGTTCTGGTGTTTTTTGTTTTTTCTATTAATCCTAGATCTTCTTAGGTGTAATACCCTCTCCTACCATTGAGCAAGGATCCAACACAGTGTCTGAGTGGAATTAACCTCTCCATAGTCACAAATGTGAAAGAAGCAAAATGCTGACATATTATATAACTGTTTTATTTAAAAGGTTAAAATCATAAATAATAGTTGTATCTCATCTCGATTACTGCAACTCCATTCTCATTGGGTTACCTTTAAAAAGACTATCCCCCCTTCAGTCCATCATGAACGCTGCTGCCAGGCTCATCCACCTTGCAAACCGCTCTGTGTCTGCTACCCCTCTTTGCCAATCCCTCCATTGGCTGCCACTCAACCAACAAATTAAATTCAAGCTACTAACCATAACCTACAAAGCCATCCATAACTTGGCGCCCAGCTACATCACTAATCTGGTCTCAAAATACCGACCAACTCATTCTCTTTGTTCCTCCCAGGACCTCCTGCTCTCTAGCTTCCTTATAACCACTTCCTATGCTCTCCTCCGTGACTTCTCCCGAGCTTCTCCCATCCTCTGGAATGCTCTACCCCCATCTGTTCGACTATCTCCAACTTTGACTACTTTCAGACGATCCCTGAAAACACATCTCTTCAGAGAAACCTATCTGGCAACCACCTAACAACTGTGCTCTTATTTTCTCCATCAGCCCATCCCCCACAGTTATCACCTCTTGTATCTCTTGACCGTCCCTCTTAGATTGTAAGCAGGGTCCTCTGATTCCTTCTGTATTGAAGTGTATTGTATTTGTACTGTCTACCCTCAAGTTGTAAAGCGCTGCGTAAACTGTCGGCGCTATATAAATACTATATTATAATAATAATAATAAATAACATGAATAAAATTACCGCAACATGCCTATTGAAACTGATCACCACTACTAGGTTATGGTGCTCTGAACCAAAGGGGGAGACACAGAGAGATGCTAAATCTACAAGGACCACTTGAAAGTTGTTTACTACTGCTTCTGTGGAGTATTCAATCTACTGGCCTGGACGTTAGGTTCCATTTAGAGTTGTGAAATAAAACAATTATCAACCAATCCGAAAGCATGTGTTTATGTAGGCGTATGCCTTAGGCCTCCATCTGCACCTGGTATCTAAGGACATTTGGCTTATGTATTATTACATTTCCACAGTATTGTTGTTTTCTTAAACACATGTGGTTGCACAATGGCCACCAATGTACACAGACTGATGTAGTCATTATTCAGCAAAATGTTCCATTCCACCCAAGAAATGGTTAAGCAAATAACAATAAAAAGAGGAAATCTATGTGTTGCAGTGTGCAAATGTATCTGCATTGTAATCAGCCAGTGGGTGGAGATATCTGTGCAACTGGCTATTATGGCATGCATGGAAATAAGAAGACCAGCTTTGTCACAGTTGGTTAGCCCTCATCCCCTATAACAGTGATGGCGAACCTTGGCACCCCAGATGTTTTGGAACTACATTTCCCATGATGCTCAGCTACACTGCAGAGTGTTTGAGCATCTTGGGAAATGTAGTTCCAAAACATCTGGGGTGCCAAGGTTTGCCATAACTGCCCTATAAGAACAAAAGAACAGCCAATAACCTGATGAGATCTGAAGGACAGTTAAGGCAGAGTGTAATAAATAAGCCATTCAGTTTCTTGAGAAAAAGTGGAGAGACTCCAAGCATGGTAAACTGGAGTGTTTATGGGGGTAACATCTATCTTCTCCAAGTGAATGTCTGTTTCAGTTAACAAGACAGGCTCTGGAACAAAGAACAAGTAAAGGCTAGTACACACTATATGAAAAATCGGGCGAACATTTTCGTCCCAAAAATTTTCGTACGATTTTCGTATAGTGTGTACAGAACTTTCTACAGCCGATTCAGAATTTTCTTACGAAAATTCTCGAAGGGACAAACTCCAAAATGTTTCTTGTACAGGAAAAAACAAATGATTTTAGTTTAATGTGTACCGTTTTCGTACGATTTTTGTACAAGAAAAATCAGAAAAGAAAGACTGCGCATGATCAGAAACAATAAACAACAAAAAAGCCTTTGTTGTACGAGAATTTTCGTAAGAAAATTCTTTCATCGGTTCCAATTTGCTGTGAAACAACAAGGAAAATCGAACAAGCGTTCGCCCGTGAACCCCACTTTAGTCTGGATACACACTATACAACTTTTGTTGTTAGATTTACTTTAGATTTATCTTCAACTATGTAGTGCAAGGGCCTGCCTGCATACAAATTGAAAGTGTTTAGGTTTGGCCTCATATTATATGGTTGTGGTAAATCTACAGGAAAAATCTAAAGCAAATTGTATAGTGTGTATCCAGCTGAATGGAACCCTGCAGTGCTGATCAGACAACAGTGGAGTTATCTGCTAAATTGATTTTGCCCTCAGAATAATGTCATCACAGCAGAATTTCGGAATTTCTCTCACTGAACTGCTTCAGCAAAAATTGCATGGAAAATAAATAAATAAATAAATACATACATTTTTTCCCCTTTCTTATAAAAGTGTAGATTTTGGGGGGTGTATTTGAAGCACATGCGGGCCCCGGGTTACAAACATCTGACGTACAAACTATTCCTACTTACATACAGAGGGAGACAACAGGAAGTAAGAGGAAATCTCCCCCTAGGAAGGGAAATTCACTCCTCTAAGAGGTACCATGGGAAAAAGGTGTCTCCACTGAAGCTTTATCACCAATCCTTCTTTCCACAACAACCCAAAATGTTCAAAATCCAATTGTCATAGGGACAGAAAGTGAGATGAAATCTTCTGAAAAGGGGCACAGACAGCCCAAAAAAATGTTACAGGAGTGTTAACTCTTCCCTATGCTATCCAAAAAACCTTAAAAGTTATTTTTGTGGCTGGAGCTACACTTAAAAATGTACCTGTTCCGACTTACAAACAAATTCAACTTAAGAACAAACCTACAGACCCTATTTTGTTTGTAACCTGGGGACCGCCTGTAGTTTAATTTATTTAATTTAATAGTCTTTGTATTTGTGTTGTTTCTTTTTTTTTTTTTTTTTTTTTTGTGTATTTAATCATTATTTGTGTGCTTTTTTTCTCTCTATCTGTGAAATAAAAACATTTTCCTCTTCAAAGGATAAAGCACTACTTCAGGAAGACTGTGGTTGATACTTAGGCTAGATTTCTTGAGTTGTTCTCTTCTGGTAAACCATAAGGTAGGGGGAAGGAGAAGCCTCTGTTCCCTTTATGCCTTTCCTCACCCAATACACTCCACCGTTCTACAACTTTTTCTTATTCCTCTAGACCACATGTGTCAAGCACAAGGCCTGTGGGCCGAATATGCCTGCCAGGCCATTTCATGTTGCCCTTGCATCTCTCCTGCAGCTGTGGAACCCCCCTCATCTTCGCCCCATCTTGTCCCAGCAGTCAGAAGCAGAGAGGACAACGGAACTCCTCTACCAGATCCTGTTTTTTTTCATTCAACCGCTGTGAGGCACATCTCTGCCCCCCCCATCTCAGCAGTCGGCAGCAGAGAGGAGGACACAGCTCCCTCTACAGTTCCTGTGCCTACCTCATCTCCACATCCCCAAGTCTCAGCACTCAAAAGACTCTGGTAGCTGACTCCCGCTTTCCTCTGGTCCTCCTCCAGAAGGTGCACCTTCTGCTTCCCAGCTCCTTCCCCGCAGCAAAGTAAGGGGGGTTCACTGTGATGTAAGGGAGGATAGGGGACTCTTAACATCTGATGTAAGTAGGATGGGGTGCTCTGGACATCTAGTCTTATAGATACAACTGGCCCTTTGTGGGCAACCATAATGCTGATGCAGGCTGCAATGAAATTGAATTTGGCACCCCTGCTCTAGACCCTGTCATTCCCACTCTGGCCCCTTTCCTTACCTCTGATACCCCCCTTTTTTCTTTTCCTTATTCTTACTCCTTCCCTAGCCCACTCATTTTCCACCAACCCTTCACCCCCTTAACCTTTTCCATCAACCCACCACACCTTCTCCAAACCCGATACTAAAACAATGAGTGATGTGATTATCCTCTCTTTTCAATATTTTTTATTGATTTTGACACAGAAAAAAGGTCACGTGGTGCGCATGAGGTCATAGTAAGAGAACATCGGATGATAAAACTTCACTATTGCGAAACAATAAAGGTTAAGGCATGAGAAAGCTGAATGGTCCTCCCCTCTTCTTTTTCTCACACAGTCATTGAAGTTCCATTCAGGACCTGGCATGCCTGCATACAAACCATAGGTCCCAGTTGTATTGCTGACCACCTCGTGCAGTAAGCAATAGATCTGAAAAGTGTAATATGTGTCTTGTTTGTATACTTATTATTTGATGTACTTTCAATGATTGTACATTTTTTGTGTTCCTTTAATTAAATAATTTATAATAATAGGCTAATGAGGGGTTGTCTTTTTGGCGCAAGAACAGATCCAGGCTAGTTGGGAAAAGCTTCACCCTTGGGAGCTATATAGTGCCCCATGCACCCATATAAAGTCTTTAAAACAAGCTTAATTTTGCCTTCCCTATCTACTCCAAGGCGTTTAGCCAAAATCACAAAAGTTAACTGAAACCTCCCTATTTTCACTAAAATTTCAGGGAAATGATCGGAGTCACACTTATAGCCTACCAGTTCTGAGGAGACCAAAAGACTGGCCTTTGTCTTGACGATGACCTTTGTCAAGGAACTTGCCCAAAGTATGGGCATGTTATCTGCAGGAAAGTGTAACATAATTATATAAAAGGCAGATTAGACGACCATTAATGAGGTGTGATGATACCAAAATAAGTGATTACGCTGTGGGTGTAATTGTGGTCTTTAGTATTAAAAAAGACTCAGATCAAAATCAGTCCATTTCATTTCTTTGTGACCTTAGACTTGATATAAACGAATATTTTATTGTTTTGTAACATTAATTTTATATCCAGCACAATAGTTTTTTTTCAAATGGATAAATCAAAATTTTGTCTGTTTAGAGCCATTGTTTAATTCTTATTGGCAAAGCTGTAAATAAGCTGAAAGCCTAGGCCTAGGTTCACACTTAATGCCGGTTTGAAACTGAACTCGCACGATTTCAAACCGGCATTTCTGTCCGATTTTGGGGGGCGATTTGAGAGACACCTGTGCGGGTTCATGCACAGATGTCTATTGAAATCGCCCCCAAAGTCGTCAAAAGTAGTGCAGGAAGTACTTTTGGGAATCGGTGTGGTGCCGCAAAGTCGGATTCGCACCGATTCAGACAGTGCCGTTGCCGGCAATAGGCTCAGATTTGACATGACAAATTTAACAAATCCGCCCGATGTGAACGGGGGCTAAAGGAGAAGTACAGCCAAAGCTCCTTTGGCTGTACATCCCCTGTGGATTACAGGAGTGCATTTTCTTCTGCACTCCTGTGACCCATTTTTAGCAAATAGCGGTCTGAAGCCTGCTGTTGGCTGATGTCACAAAGCCGGTCTGGGCTCGGGAAAGATCACGCCCACATGCCTGGAGCCTGAGCTGGCCGCTCCCACCCCCTCCACAGCCCAGCACTCCAGTGAACGTGGGGTGGTGGGGGGGGGGGGGCAGAGCACAGAGTCGGTGACTGACAGTCAGCAGTTCTCTGCACAGGTAGCTCTGAGAACCGAGTGATCGGTGGTGTTTGATCACTTGGTTCTCAGTCTTAGAGCCGGTGGGAGACGTATGCAGCATCGGACTGATTCTGTATTCACCTAGGTAACTAGTACGATTCCATAAAAAAACATTCCCTTACTTCTCTTTCAATCAGGAAAAGAAATCCAAAAGCAGATGTTATACTGTGCATTTTTAATCTTCCAATACATAAATTTAGGAATTTAGGTTTAGTACTTAGTAGTACTAACTATTTTAGCAGTCTTGGCTGGTAGTCTTCCAGTATATGGACATTTTTAAGTGTATTGTACATTGTTTTTTGACTTATGTATGTATACTCAAAATCTTTTTTTTTTCTTCAGTTTTAGATTAGAGAAGAAAAGGGTTAAAGTTATTCAGTTCATGTTTTGCTGTTTGCATTCCATTGGGGAGAGTTCTCTTCATTTTCTGCTTTAGGCTGGGTTCACATTGATGTGAATTGGAGGCGGGCAAACCAGCCTCCAATTTGCATGACAGGAGAGCGTTACCAGTTCTCAATGGAGCCGGTTCACACACCTCCGGGGCGGCCACAGCCTCAATTGCAGAAGGGTACTGTGCGTCATCTGGTCCGTTTCAGGTGCGAATTCAGACAAAAATTCGGACATAAATAAAGTAAGCAAAAATAAGCGCAACCAATTATTCACCCAGTGAAAAATTAAAAATAGTGTGCTAGTAATTTAACCACTTGCCGACCGCCCACAGTATATTTACTGCGGCAGTCAGCCCCTCCTGGGCAAAGAGATGTAGTATTACGTCGCTTGCCCAGGAGCCTGCAGGGGGCGAGCGTGCGCCGCCGGAGGCGCGCTCCCGCCCCGCTCGTTCATGGCCATTCCAGCGCGTGTGACTGGCGGCTCCGATGTCCGCCAGCCACTCGCGATTCTCCCACTGGAGAGAGAGAAAGGCAGGCGGCTGATGTAAACAAAGCCGCCTGTCATTCTCCCTGGTGTAACTGCAGAGATCATACGATGAGTCATACGCAGTCCCGCAAAAAAAATCGCAGATCGCCGCCATTACTAGTTAAAAATAAAAACAATAAAAATGACATAAACCTATCCCATAGTTAGTAAACGCAATAACTTTTGTGTAAACCAATCAAAATAGGCTTATTGCGATTTTTTTTTACTAAAAATATGTATCAGAAAACAAATTGGCCTAAAATATAAAAAAAGTTTGATTTTTAAATTTTTTTGGGGGAATTTCATATAAAAAAATGTGAAAAATATTGTTATTTTTTCAAAATTTACGCTCTTTTTTTGTTTATAGCGCAAAAAATAAAAAAATCGCACAGGTGATCAAATACCACCAAAAGAAAGCTCTGTTTGTGGGAAAAAAGGACGTCAATTTCATTTGGGTACAGCGTCGCACGACCGCGCAATTGTCCGTTAAAGTCACGCAGTGCCGAATCGCAAAATAGGCTCTGGTCTTTGAGCAGGAAAATCCTCCGGGGCTTAAGTGGTTAATGAATATATAAGCGGCCACTGTCACTAAGTATGTTTTCACCGCATACAGTATCTCTAGTATTATCAAAAACAGTGCTGCGCCACTTAAGTTTCAAAAAAATAAATAAATAGTTTGTGTATTCAGTAAAAATTCTAAAGTGCTACAATATAGTAAAAATAAATAGGACTAATTCATAAATGAATGTCAAAATTAATAACAGTAAAAAATCCATGTGCAAAAAAAGTATTCAAATGCAGTGAAAATGAGCAAATATACAGTATATCTCAATTAAAATATAGGTTCTTATAATATAAATGTCCCAATAAAGTGCAAAAATCGTGTGCAAATAATCCGTACAAACACTGCAATATATAGCAGTTTGATTTGCAGTGTTTGTACGGATTATTTGCACATGATTTTTGCACTTTATTGCGACTTTTATATTATAAAGGACCTATATTTCCATTGAGATATATATTTGCTCATTTTCACTACATTTGAATACTTTTTTGCACATTAATTTTTTATTTTTATTAATTTTGACATTCATTTATGAATTAGTCTTATTTATTTTTACTATATTGTAGCACTTTAAAAAATTCAAACATAATTAGCACCTGAAACAGTGAGCAGACACGCACGAGACCCCTGCGGCTGCAGCTAGTGTGAACCCAGCCTCAAAGATGCAACAGGAAGTTAAAAGAAGTTAAAAGAAAGCTCTACAAAGTAATAGGAATTTCCTTCCAAAGACTCATACACACTA
The DNA here is from genome assembly GCF_965119305.1 of Pelophylax lessonae. Taxonomy (NCBI): domain Eukaryota; kingdom Metazoa; phylum Chordata; class Amphibia; order Anura; family Ranidae; genus Pelophylax; species Pelophylax lessonae. The sequence continues at coordinate 82,863,628 of NC_138776.1, forward strand.
TAAGAAAATGGGGCGAACATTTTCGTCTGATGAACTTTCGTGCGATTTTCGTATAGTGTTTACACAACTTTCTGAAAACTGATTCTGACCTTCTGAATGAAAATTTCCGAAGGGATAAACTCCAAAATGTTTCTTGTATGGGAACAGAATGAATGACTTAGTTTAATGTGTACTGTTTTCGTACGAGAAAAAACAGTAACCAAAGACATGATCGGAAACAATAAACAACAAAAAAAGCCTTTGTTGTATGAGAAATTTCATACAAATTTTCCTTTATCGGTTGCTGTGAAACAACGAGGAACAATCGTTCACCCGCTTTTCTTATAGTGTGTACCCCACTTAAGACAAATACCTCCATCAGACAATTATAGAGGATAAATCCACCCAACAAGAACACAGACAATAAACACTTCAACAGGGATCCAATCCTGACCTACCAAAAAAAAAAAAACTCTAAAAATCGAAACTCCACCTGCAAAAGGTAAGAGATATACTCACCCATCCCACCATCCATATCACAAAGCTCCTTTGTTTTTACAAGTTATGCTGTCTGAATTTTCGACACCTCTGGGAGGCTTAAATGCCTGGACCCCTCTGTGAAATTGTGGTCAGAAAAAGGAACCCCAGAGCACAGCAGGGGACTATGCAATAGATACCCAGAAATGTGGCGGACGGTGACGATTTTTCATCCAGCGTAACCCATGAGAATTGCAAAGATCAGTGACACAAGCAGCAGGAGGGTGACTTAATCCTTTACTTTGCAGCTTGGGCTTTGATTTGTAGTCTTTAATAATCAATGTTATATAGTTCCCTGCTGTGGAGGAGATCACGCAAACTTAAGATAAGAAAAAACAAAAGAAAGTATGAAAACCAGTAACCTCTTAATAATCCCACACATGTGAGAAGTAAATTAAGTGGCCTAGGGATTAATCCAGGGCTTTAGGAACTGACCAGCGAATGAAGAGATTGCACAGCCTGTGTCGTTGCACTGCAAAGGAAGGGAAGGTTTCTCTCTCTGATTTTCTGGTACACGCTGGGAAAGGAGGGGGTCCCGGGTCTGTAATACACACTGGAGACCTTTGTGTCCCCTGTTTCTGTGCCAGGTAAATAATACAATCTGAGGATCTCTATGCCAGATTGTAATTTAAAACTGTTTCTCAAGGGCTTTTTAAAATGTCACATCAGGTTTAGACCCCACTGGGACAGCAGCGGGCATTCACTATTCATTGTATTTCCCAACACAATTCAGATTTCCTTTTGTGTAGCTGGGCAGGAGGTTATACAAACTAAGCAAAAAAGAACCTGATTCCAAAAAAACAGTTCTGTAAATAGATATAAGGCTAGGCAAACACGCTGCATCATTTACAGAGCAGCCTTGTGCAAGGGTCACTGTGTAGAGTTTGTAACTCTTGTGTGATTGCCAGAGGGGCTGTACACAGATGGAGCTTTATAAAGCCTTCTGTCTCCGCAGTGCTCTTCTTCCTGACCAACATATCTGGGCTGCAGAATGTGGAGCTCCACGCTGGGACTGTGCCTGCTTCTCACCGTCTTCCATGGAGGACAACCCAGCAACCCTGACCCGTAAGAAATTCCTTTTTTTACAGTATTATGGATGATAGTGCAAATAAGAAGTATCATTTTTTTTTACTACTAGGCTTTTTATATTGTACTAAATAGTAATAACAATGATTACAATAATAATTGTTGCTCTAGAATGATTATTGTGGTTAACAGTTATTATTATTATTAGCAAAAATATAATAATAATAATAGAAAAAAAGGGGGATTTTTGACCGAATGGTCCTAGAAACCAGGTAAGGTCATGTAAGGGTGGGACTATAGCAGATCTGACACCGGTAGTGATCACTGCTCACCTGTGCAATGTCATGCTATTATTGTATATTATGCCGCAATTCACCATGCTGCTAATTGTTGCTGCCATTTTGCATTTTATGATATTTGTAATAAAATACGTTTTTTCAATTTTTGCTTACCTTTTTTACTACCGGTATCAGATCTGATATAGTCCCACCCTCACATGACCTTACCTGGTTTCTAGGACCATTAGGTCAAAAATCCCCCTTTTTAAAAAATGATTCAGGGATAAGGATCTGATACTGAAAAAAGGGTTGATTCACTTTTTATATCTTTAATAATAATATCCATAAATAATAAAATAAATAATAATATCTATTTTTACATATTTAACTATTAATAATAGTATAATAACAGAACAGAAAAAATATATATTCAATTTTTTTTATGACTATTAAAGATAATAATATTATTAATTATATTATTAATAATATATTAATGTTTTTATTATATATTTTATATTACTAATATACTGTACTTTCTATTTAAATATATACTTTGTACAATGGGGTTGATTTACTAAAACTGCAGAGTGCAAAATCTGATGCAGCTGTGCATGGTAGCCGATCCACTTCTAACTCCAGCTTGTTCTATTAAGCTTTGACAAAAACCTGGAAGCTGATTGGTTTTTGTTCAGAGCTGCACCAGATTTTGCACTCTTCAGTTTGAGGTTCACACTAGTGCATGCAGAACACCGCATGTGATTTGCACAGGAATCGCACCGCATTCCTGTGCACATCATATGTGATGTCTGTGCGGTGTGATTTGAGCTATACATTCTGTATGGCTCAAATCGCATCACATCCAGTCCAAAATGATGCAGGACCCTTTTTTGTTCCGCACCTGAACTACACTGCATGGATGTGAACAGCCATGCAATGCAATTCTGGCAATCACACTGCAGTTTGCGATCTGTTTTTTTGACTGTCATTAATCTAACAGTGACACCTGCAGCAGACGCTGGACGCTGTGCGATTGCTATGCAGTGCGATGCAAACGCAGAAAATCTTGTTTCCTGCATCGCATCAGTGTAAACCAGAGTTTAGTAAATCAAGCCAATATGTTATATACTTCTTTTATTTCATCAATGGTACTACTATTATTATTAAACCATAATTGTCTTTGAACCACTTCAGCCCCGGAAGATTTGGCTGCTAAAAGACCAGGCCCTATTTTGTGATTCGGCACTGCCTGAATTTAACGGACAATTGCGCAGTCGTGCAACGCTGTACCTAAATTAAATTGACGTCCTTTTTTTCCCACACACAGAGCTTTCTTTTGGTGGTATTTGATCACCTGTGCGATTTTTATTTTTTGCGATATAAACAAAAAAAGAGCGACAATTTTGAAAAAATAACAATATTTTTCACATTTTTTATATGAAATTCTCAAAAAAAAAAAATGTAAAAATCAAAATTTTTTAACATGTTAGGCTAATTTCTTTTCTGCTACATATTTTTGGTAAAAAAAAATCGTAATAATTGTATTTTGATTGGTTTGCACAAAAGTTATTGCGTTTACCAACTACGGGAAAGATTTATGTCATTTTTATTGGTTTTTTTTTAACGAGTAATGGCTGTGATTTGCTATTTTTTTTGCAGGACTGCGACATTGCGGCGGACAGATCGGACCCCTGATTGACATTTTTGACACTTTTGGGGGTACCAGTGACATTACTACAGTAATCAGTGCTAAAAATATGCACTGTTACTGTAAAAATGACACTGGCAGGAAGGGGTAACTTTATTGGTGATCAAGGGGTTAAGTGTGTCTCTAGGGGCGTGATTCTAACTGTCAGGGGGCATGGCTAGTGAAGTAACCACAGAGACATGAGATCCTTTATAGCAGGATCGCATAGCCTCTGTGCCTACTTCAGTGAGAATTACAGACGGCTGTGTTTACATCAGCCGTCTGTATTTCTCCCTCTCCTGCGGGAGATTGCGAGTGGCCGGTGGCCATCAGAGCCACCGGTCACACGCGCTGGCTAGCAGGGCCGGATTAACATAGGGGCTATTGGAGCTGCAGCTCCAGGCCCCTCCCTGAATATAGGCCTATGCCAGTGGCTTATCGATATCTACGTGTGCTGTCTTGAAGAAGAAGTCCCCTCTGCACTGCACATGTGAAGGAGAGAAGTCTCAGCTGCTGCAGCTGAGTCCTGTTCCTGCCGATGCCTGGCTCCTATCACAGGATCTGTTACACTCACACAGATCCTCAGTGTAAAGGAGATGCAGGCAGCCGTCAGGGGGAGGGGTGCTGATGTCATCCTAACCATCAGAAGCCCGGGAGAAAGGAAATATTTCATGCTGCTCAAATGAGGTTAGTAAATAGGGAGAGAGGATTGTGCAAAAACTCTCCTGGGGGCTGTGATGATTGTGGGAGAGGCTGCTGCTTCCCCCCATGTAATGTGTTCCCTTTTGCCCACAATGTAATGTGTTATGCCATACAGTGCCCACCATGTCATATGCTGTGCCATGCAGTGCTTGCAGTGCAATATGCAGTGCCCACCATGTAATGTACTGTGCCATGCAGTGTCCACTATGTTATGAGCAGTGCCCACTATGCCATATGATGTACCATGCAGTGCCCACCATCAGAGGCGTAACTAGAAGCTTCAGGGCCCCGATGCAAGAAACCATGAAGGGCCCCCCAGACCCCTGGCCGGGGCCCTTCCCTTCAAGCCTGGGGCTCTTCCCACTAATCCTGGGGCTCTTTAATCTCATTGCATGGCCTTTTATTATGGTCCCGCATCAGGATCCTTTCACAAGTTCTGCAGTGGGCCCCCTTCCTGCAATCTTGGGGCCTCCCCACAGTGGTGAAATGCCAGGGCCCGGTCGCAAGTGTGACCTTTGAGATCCTAGAAGTTCACCCACTGGTTTGCTACCGGGCCCCCTGGAGCATGGGGCCCGGTAGCGATTGCAACCCCTGCAACCCCTGTAGTTACGCCCCTGCCCACCATGTAATGTACTGTGCCATGCAGTGCAATATGCAGTGCCCACCATGTAATGTACTGTGCCATGCAGTGTCCACTATGTTATGAGCAGTGCCCACTATGCCATATGATGTACCATGCAGTGTCCACCATGTAATGTGCTGTGCCATGCAGGGCCTACCATTTAATGTGCAGTGCCTATCATGCCATGTGCTGTGCCATGCAGTGCCCACCATGTCATGTGCAGTGCCCACCATGTCATGTGCTGTGCCATGCAGTGCCCACCATGTCACATGCAGTGCCCACCATGTCATGTGCAGTGCCCACCATGTCATGTGCTGTGCCATGCAGTGTCCACCATGTCACGTGCAGTGTCCACCATGTCATATGCTGTGCCCAGCATGCAATGTGTTTTGCCCGCTGTGTAATGTGCTATGCAGCAGTGCCCACCATGTCGTGTGCTGTGCAGTGCCCACCATGTCACATGCAGTGCCCACCATGTAATGTGCTGTGCCCAGCATGTAATACGTTGTGCCCACTGTGTAATGTGCTATGCAGCAGTGCCCACCATGTCGTGTGCCATGCAGTGGCCACCATGTCACGTGCAGTGTCCACCATGTCATATGCTGTGCCCAGCATGCAATGTGTTTTGCCCACTGTGTAATGTGCTATGCAGCAGTGCCCACCATGTCGTGTGCTGTGCAGTGCCCACCATGTCACATGCAGTGCCCACCATGTCACATGCAGTGCCCACCATGTAATGTGCTGTGCCCAGCATGTAATGCGTTGTGCCCACTGTGTAATGTGCTATGCAGCAGTGCCCACCATGTCACATGCAGTGCCCACCATGTAATGTGCTGTGCCCACCATGTAATGTGCTGTGCCCAGCATGTAATGCGTTGTGCCCACTGTGTAATGTGCTATGCAGCAGTGCCCACCATGTCACATGCAGTGCCCACCATGTAATGTGCTGTGCCCACCATGTAATGTGCTGTGCCCACTATGTAATGTGCTGTGCCCAAAATGTAATGTGTTGTGCCCAAAATGTAATGTGCTGTGCATTGCCCACCATGTCATGTGTATTGCCCACCATGTAATGTGCTATGCCATGAAGGCCTCCCATGTCAATTGCTGTTCAGTGCCCACCATGTCATGTGCTGTGTTGTGCCTATCTTGTCATGTGCTGCACCATGCAATGCCTACCATGTAATGTGCTGTGTATTGCCCACCATGTCGTGTGCCGTGCAGTACCCACTATAAAATGTGCTGTGCCGTGCAGTGCTCACCATGTCATGTACTTTGCCCACCATGTAATGTGCTGTGTTGTGCAGTGCCCACCATGTCATGTGCAGTGCTCACCATGAAATGTTCTGCACCCACAATGTAATGTGGTGCCGTGGAGTGCCCCAGGTAATGTGATGTCCAGTGCCCACCATGCCATGTGCAGTACCCACCATATATTGTGCTGTGCCCACCATATGATGTGCAGTGCCCAACATGTAATGTGCTGTGCCAGCCATGTCATGTGCTGTGCCCACCATATAAGGTGATTTGCCCACCATGTGCTGTGTTGTGTCCACCATCTAATGTGCTGTGCAGTGCCCACTATGTCATGTGTTGTGCCCACCATGTAATGTGCTGTATCCATGTATCCACCATTTAGTGTGCTGTGCCCACCATGTAATGTACTTTGCTATTACCCCCATGTATTGTACTATACTGTGCCCCCCCCACAGACTCACCTCCCCTCTACCCTTTCTCTCTCTCGCCCCCTTAACCCCCTCTCTCCTACCACTCTCTCTCACTTTCACCCCCCTCTCTCTCTCATCCCCTCGCTTTCAGCCCCCTCTCTCTCTCTTTCGACCCCCCTTCTCTCTCTCTCAGCCCATCTCTCACTCTCTTTAATTTATTTTAACAAAAAAATGTTTGCGTTTTCATTTTATTTTATTTTTCATTTTATTTTTTTTCATAAAAAGGCCCACCAAAATCCTCAACACCAGGCCCATGATGCTCTTAATCCGGCCCTGCTGGCTAGGCAGGGAACAAGCGGGGGCACACGCTCGCCCCTACAGGCTCTTTGGCAAGCGATGTAGTACTACGTCACATTGCCTGTAAGCGGCTGCGTGCTGCAGTAAATATACAGGAGGCGGTCGGCAAGTGGTTAAATTGTTACATTCTAGGTTACTAGATTGTTGAATTTTTAGACAAAAAAACAAAATAACAAATCTAAGTGCCGGTTCACACTACCGCAGCATGACTTAAGGGGCGACCTGTGAAGTCGTGTGCACCGCGACTTCGGCGCGACTTGCACAGACTTCACATAATGGAAGTCAATGCAAGTTGCTCCGATGTCGTCCCGAAGTAGTACAGGAACTATTTTCTAAGTCGGAGCGACTTGAGTCGCTCCTATTAGAATGGTTCCAGTAGCACAGAATGGACCGCAACTTGTCAGGCTGACCAGTCGCCTGACAAGTTGCGGTATTGTGGACCGACACTAAATTAACTTTATTTTTTATTAGAGTTTTTACCGTGTGTTTGTTTATTTACACATTTTCTAATTTTCAGACTTTTTTGTTTGTTTAGCAAAAAATAAAAAAACCCAGTGGTGACTATATACCACCAAAAGTAAGCTCTATTTGTGTTAAAAAAAAAATTATAAAAATTTCATATGGGTACAGTGTAGCATGACCGCGCAATTGTCATTCAAAGAGTGATAGCGCTGCAAGCTGAAAATTGGCCTGGGCAGGAAGGGGGTATATGTGTCCAGTAAGCAAGTGGCAAAAAAGCGCACTGCAAATGCCTCAAAAGCACTGCAAAAGCGCCCAGCACTTTACTGGCAGTTTTGAAGCGAACCAGTGGGAAAGGGGCCTTAATGTATGTTAACTCACCAATGTGCTTCAGCATATACAGTATTCCCTTTTACTTCATAGTCAGTCTGTGCAGAAAATCCCCAGTGTAGTTGGAAAACAGGATACAAATGTGTGTTGATCAGTATTTGTACAGAATAAAATGAGTTACAGGCATAGTTCAGATATTTATTTCAACCTAACTTCCCCCCGGCTACAGAGACATCTTACACTGCTGTTCAAAAAACTATGCAAACTGAATTCAGATGGCTAAGTTGCAAAACTTGATTTACTAAAGGCAAATAAGCAGTTACATTTGCAAGGAAAGTTGCACTTTGCAGGGGAATTTATCCAGTGCTTAGCGAATGCGATGAAATTTCACTTTACAAAAAAATATCCATGTGCAAGGAAAATAAAAAAATAAAAAAACAGAAATGATGCTTTCCCTCATTCACTAAGGTCTGGGGAAAATTCTCTTGCAAAGTGCAACTTCTCTTGCAAAGTGAATATTGTATTTACTTTTATTAAAATACCCCCTAGATGTCACCAGTAGATTTGGCATCAGAAATTATGGGAAATAATGTTTGTACCCATATTTATTTTATTTTCCTTTTGGAATTTCGATCCATATATTGCCATTCCCACTTGAGAGAAGTCAATCATTATACAATAAACATACATTATTGGCTTCTCTCAAACAGGAATGTAGGAAAATCAGGAGTCCCCGCTGTCAGAACACAATAGCGCAGCAGGGAGGATTCCCCCATCCACACCAAAGAAGTGGATGGGGGAATCCGCTCCCTTTTTTTTTTTTTGATCAGCCTGTTGATAAAGAAATGTTAAAGAGTGACAACCAAGTAAGAGAATTGGGATAAAGAGGAAACAAGTGCTATTAATGTTCTATCCAACTTTTTATAACTTGCATAAGGGGATATATTGATGATATAATGGTGGAGGAAACATGCAGGCATCGGTCTGGGTACCAGCAGTAAAATTGACCATAAGAGAGCAGGGTACTGATACAAAAAATCTCTAACTCCTCCATTGGTATGGTTTGCTAAGTCAATTCTATATTTATAAGTAAACTACTACCAAATACAGCACTTTGCCCAAAGTACCAACCCAACACCAAGCAAAATGTACTGTATAACACTAGCTTAACTACTTTAACCAGTTGCCTACCGGGCACTTTCACCCCCTTCCTATCCAGGCCAATTTTCAGCTTTCAGCGCTCTCACGCTTTGAATGACAATTCCGCGGTCATGCTACACTATACCCATATGAAATTTTTATAATTTTTTTCACACAAATAGAGCTTTCTTTTGGTGGTATTTAATCACCTCTGGGTTTTTAATTTCTTACAAAAAAAAAGAAAAAAGAAATTTTGAAAAAAAAAAAGTTTTTCCTATTTTCTGCGAGTAAATTTTGAAAATAAATAAATTTTTCTCCTTCACTGATGTGCGCTGATGAGGCGGCACTGATGGGCACTGATAGGTTGCACTGATGGGCACTGATGAGGTGGCACTTATGGGCACTGATGAGGTGGCACTTATGGGCACTGATGAGGTGGCACTGATGAGGAGGTACTAATATGCCGCACTGATGAGCACTGATAGGTGGCACTGATAGGCGGCACTGATGAGCACTGATAGGCGGCACTGATGGGAACTGAGAGGTGGCACTGCTGGGCACTGAGAGACGGCATTGCTGGACACTGATGGGTGGCACTGATGGACACTGTCGGGTGGCACTGATGAGCAATGATGGGAGGCACTGATGAGCACTGATGAGCAGGCACTCATGGGCACTGACTGGCAGCACTATGGGCACTGATTGTGGGCACTGATGGCGGGCACTGTGGGCACTGATGGTGGGCACTTGTGTTATTTTATTTACCTTTTTTGTAATCAGGGCACTGGTGATCAGTGCCCTGATTACATTTTTCTTTGTCCCCTAAGCGCTGATTGGCTCTGCTCCTTCCTCACACGCAGTCTCTGTGTGAGGAAGGAGAGCTGGCGATGAGAGATGATCTCATATGTCTGATCACGTGGTAAATGGCCGCTGTGATTGGCCATTTACCTCGATCTGTGATTGGCTATGTCCAAGGGACACAGCCAACACAGATTTTCCCCGATGCGCGCTCGCGGGAGCGTGCGGGGAGTCTGTTACTGGGAGGCCGTATAAAGACGGCCTCCCGTAAATTAGAGCCCGCGCTGTAGTCGTACTTCGGCTATAGCGCGGGCCGGAAGTAGTTAATACAGTGCACTTTCACCCCCTTCAGCTTTCAGCGCTCTCACATTTTGAATGACAATTGAAATTGTTATAATTTTTTCACACAAATAGAGCTTTCTTTTGGTGGTATTTAACCACTTGCCGACCGCCGCACGACTATCTACGTCGGCGGTCAGCCCCTCACAGGCAAACTGACGTAGGTCTACGTCGCTTGCTTGTGAGGGTCTAGGGAGCGAGCACGCGCCCCCGGAGGCGCGCTCCCGCTCCCGCGTGGTCACGGACCCCCCCGCGCGTGTGACCGGCGGACTCGATGTCCGCCGGCCACTCTGCGATCGGCGGGGGAGAGGGAGAAAGTCAGGCAGCTTGTGTAAACAAGCTGCCTGTCATTCTCCTCGGTGTAAAGACACTGATCACACGGATCTACTATGTAGATCCGTTGATCAGTGTCCTTACAGCTCAAGCCACAGCCAATCACAGTAGAAAGCACGCCCCTAGGGACACACACAGCCCCTCCCTCCCAAATAAAGTTAGCCCCTTCACTACCAGTGTATTTTTACAGTAACAGTGCATATGTATAGCACTGATTACTGTAGAAATGTCACTGGTAACCCCAAAAGTGTCAAAAATGTCAGTCAAGGGTCCGATCTGTCCGCCCCAATGTCGCAGTACCGCAAAAAAAATCGCAGATCGCCACCATTACGCGTTAAAAAAAAAAACAACAAAAATGACAAAAATCTTTCCCTTTGTTAGTAAACGCGATAACTTTTGCGCAAACCAATCAAAATACGCTTTTTGCGATTTTTTTTACCAAACATAGGTAGCATAAAACAAATTGGCCGAAAATGTTAAAAAATTTAGATTTTTACATTTTTTTGGGGGGGAATTTCATATAAAAAAATGTGAAAAATATTGCTATTTTTGCAAAATTGACGCTCTTTTTTTGTTTATAGCGCATGATCAAAAAATCGCACAGGTGATCAAATACCACCAAAAGAAAGCTCTGTTTGTGGGAAAAAAAGGACGCCAAATTCGTTTAGGTACAGTGTTGCACGACCGCGCAATGGTCCGTTAAAGTCACGCAGTGCCGAATCGCAAAATACCCCCTGGTCAGGAAGGGGGTAAAATCTTCCGGGGCTTAAGTGGTTAATCACCGCTGGTTTTTTTTTTATTTCTTACAAAGAAAAAAAAAAAGAAAAAAGACAGAAAATTTTTGAAAAAAAAAAAGATTTTCTGTGAGTAAATTTTGAAAAGAAGTAATTTTTCTCCTTCACTGATGAACGCTGATGAGGTGGCACAGATGGGCACTGATAGGCTGCACTGAAGGGCACTGATAAGGTGGCACTTATGGGCACTGATGAGGTGGCACTGATGAGGACTGGAGGTACTAATATGTCGCACTGATGGGCACTGATAGGTGGCACTGACGGGTGGCACTGATGAGCACTGACGGGCGGCACTGATGGACATTGATGGGCAGCCCAGATGAGAAGGCAATGACTGCCAACACTATGAGCACTGATTGTGGACACTGATGGTGGGCACTGCTGGACATTGCTTGGGGGGACTTAAGGGCACTGTTTTTTACTTTACAGTAATCAGGGCACTGATGATCAGTGCCCTGATTACCTTTCCTAGGCTTCCCTTTGAGGAGGAGCCGCTGATCAGCTCTCCTCGCCACCCACACTGATAGTGAGAGGCGAAGAGAGCCGATAAACGGCATTTCCTCATTTACATGTGACCGGTTGTGATTGGACACAGCTGATCACATGGTTAAAGAGCCATGTCATCGTGGGCGTGCGAGAGAGGCTGTTCTGGTGCGTCGTCATATGACGGCGTCCCAGAACGAGAACTGCACCGCTCCGCCATCATTTGACGGTGGGTGGGTGGGTGGGCGGGCGGCAAGTAGTTAAAGTACAACTAAAGGCAAAACTTTTTTTTTTTAGTTTTGGATGGAGTGGAGAGAGATTAGAACCCCTGTCGGTTTCTATTGCTTTCTGTGACCCCCATTAGTAAGTAGGGTACTCTCTTTGTCCTGTTTACAATTATCATCAAAAGTGAAAGTAAAAGGAAATCCAAAATTCTGGGTTGCCCACAGAAAAATAATAGAGGGGAAATCTTCCAATGAGGACACTTGACCTGGGGGTCCCTAAGTGATTCCCTTAATTTGCAGGGATTTCCTCTCACTTCCTGTTTTGGCCATGGGACAGGAAGCTAATTGAAATCTCTCCTATGGGATACAGATGGCAAAAAATAAACTGACAGGGTTAATAGCCCTCCCCTACTCTATCCAACATAAAAAAAAAAATTCTGATAGGTCTATTTAATACTGATATTGAAACCTATTACACAGTATAATGTACCAAACACTAGGTGGAAAGGCCGATGAGAAATGATATATGGGTATTTTAATATGATTAATCATTTTTAGAATGTATGGCAGCGATGGCATAACCCCGTTCAGCGACCACAAAGCCTTTCTCCAACAGCCCCCCCCCCCCCCCCCCCGTACAATAGTCAAAACACCCCTCCAGCAACTGCAATAACCCCTTCCTCCTGGGCTTAACAGCCACGATAAACTTCCCTCCTTCAACTGGCATTCACACCTTAATGCAACCACAATATATTCCTCCAGAAACCAGAATATACACCATCTAGCACCCACAATATTTTTACTCTACACAGTATTCCTCTCCAAAAACCACAATATAGCGCATCAGCAGCCATGTACAGTATCTCTGCCCTACAACTACAGTATCTTCATCCAGCAGCTACAATATATTTTGTCCAACAGAAACACATCTCTCCCCTGTGATTACAGTATCCCCTTCCAGTAGTCGCAAATAACCCTTACCACAGGCCAAGGACCTCTTCTCTGTTGACTTTCCTATACCACATGAAGGCAATAGCATCAAGGTAGTGGACCTGGTTAAAGTGGAAGAGACAGGATAAGAACAGTTTGAGCACTGTCAACCTAGTGAAGAGCTGACCAATGTGACTTCACTAGACTAGCTACCTTTGACCCCAGAACAAAGGTATTGGAACCAGCTGCTTTAGCCTCTAAGCAATCATTAGGGCTTGTGTGGCCCATTGCTTGAATGATAGGCTCAGCCAGGGCAGCCATCAGAAATTTTGGGGCCCCTTACACAGCTTAAGGCCTGGGCCCCACCGTGCCTGACCACCAACATTCCGCAGGGCCCGCCCTCTGGCCGTCCCACCGAATCCGCCCACTGGCCATCCCACCGAGTCCTTCAGTGCACCCACTTCTATTTCACATCCCCATATATTCAGCAAAGAGATATCCCAATTCAACAAAGAGACAGCCTCATATTTTCAGCAAAGAGACATCCCAATCAAGTAAAGAGACTGCTTCATATATTCAGCAAAGAGATATCCCAATCCAGCAAAGAGACAGCCTCATATTTTCAGCAAAGAGACAACGCAATCCAGCAAAGAGACATCCCTTCAGCTGCATCAGCTTACTCTGCACCCGCTATGCTTTAGCAATTGCTAGTTACTGCAGCTGCAACTACTCGGTCTCCTTGGTTGGGGCCTTGGCGTCCGGGCCCCTCGGAATGCCTGGGCCCCTTACATGTGTATGGGCTGTCCCCCCCTGATGGCTGCCCTGGGCTCAGCAGTAATGCTTAAAGTCCAACTAAACTCACAAAAAAGCAGATGCTCGGTCTGACAGACTTTGTACATACAACCTCAATTTTTATAGTCATATACCTGCTTTGATGAAGGGTGTGCCCATCACACATTTATGTCAGCATAAAGCACTAGAGCAGGAGACCAAAAAAACACATTACCACTAAGAGAAATAAGGTATTGTAAGGCATTTACAAGTGAAAATGGGTTAAAAAGCATGATAACAGGGGAAAAAAAACTCCAAAGAGTGAAGAATGAACAAGAGAAAAAGTGATATGAAGTTCTAGGAAAGATTCTTGTGTGTGTAGTATTTAGGTTTCAGTCATATAGAGTTGTATAAATCAAAAAAGTAACGTAGAGCTGAAAGGGTAGGTGATTGTTACCTCCTCCATGTTATCCTCCTCATTGGGCACCAAGTGTGGGTCACATTGGAGGCCTACCCTGAGGTGGGTTCTTCTGGACTATGCTAGGCACTTAGAACGGGGTACCTAGGGTATTTTTACTTAAACAGATGACTAAACCCTTGTAACTCTCTCAATGTATTTATACACCACCATGGTCACTGATGCATTTGGGAGGGACAAGCAGCTCTAATGCCCTCTCCACTTGTCCAGCGTATCACTGCTACCTAACTACCAGTAACGGTATGGAGACCTTCCATGCACCTAGTGCTAACTCCATGCATGCACAACACTTTAACAAGGGGGCCCCCAGATCCCGCCCCCTATGTGAATGACTATGGGGTACCTAGTACCCTTACCCATTCACCAAAAAAGTGTAAAAAAGTGAATAAAAACAGTACACAAGTTTTTGGCAATTCCTTTATTAAAAAAAATCAAAAACAATATCCCTCGATGTAGATCCATCATCAATCATGCTGCCCCCCGCAGCGCCAAATAAAAAAAAAAACGAAAAAACAACGGCCTTGTTGAAGGCTCCCTGCCGACTGCCTGCTCCTTCGTCTGACATTTCTCATATAGGTAAAAGGCGGAGTCATCCGATGATGTCAGCGGACGACCCCGCTCCTTTGTGACATCATCAACCCAGCATGCCCCCTTTTGTTTACATTTCAGCTGCCAGTGGGAAAGCCACAGTTGTTAAAGCGGAGTTCCGGCCTCAAAATTTTTTTTTTAGATAAAAATACCCCCGGGACAGTCAGGGCTAGTGCATTTCAGCAATGATAGCCTCTGAACTGTCCCCGGGTTCACTTACATTTTAGAAGAAATACTTACCTTGAAAATGTCTTGTCCAGTGCTGCCATCTCAGGTGTGGGCAGCTGAACTCAGAGCATCCTCTTTGGTGTCCTCTTCGGTGACGTCGGAATCCCAGAATGCCCTGCACCGGCCCTGCTCGTCACTTCCGGTGCACAAGTCATCCCTGCACAAGTCAAGTCAAGTCAATGCAAGCAGGAAGTCACGGCGCGACCACGGCCGCAGAGGGAGGAAGTGGAAGGAAGGTAAGTATATTTTCTTCAAAAACAAGGTAGGTAAAGCAAAAAATAAATAAAAATTGTGATTATCCAATTCTTTTTCAGGTTACTTAGAGCAAGCAGATGTCAAATTTTCATTTTGAGGCTGGAGCTCCACTTTAAGGATGTGGTGGCCGGCTTCCTGGCCTGCTCGTTAACAACCAGCTATTCTTCACACAGAATTCAAATCGGTCGATCATTTTTCGACCGATCTGAATTCAAACTATTCAGAAAAGGAATAATCAAAAATGAGTCCGAATTTACATTCAGACCAAAACAAAAATTGCACATGTCTACAATTTGCACTTAACCTTCCTAGCGGTATTCCCGAGTATGGCTCGGGGTTACATTTCAGTGCCAAAAGCGGTAACCCCGAGCCACACTCGGGGTACCGCTAGGAAGATCGCTGGATCCTGGAAGAGAGGGTACTCACCTTGTCCCCGGGATCCAGCGATGTATCACAGTTATGTGCGGCTGCTGGATCTTCCTCCCGATGCTCTGTGCCCCAGCTTTCGTCTCCTGCGACGTGACGCTCGCAGGGGGGTGGAACCGGCGGCAAATTCAAATAGTAAAACACACCAAACACACTGATACATTGCAAAATAAAATAAATTCACATTAGATTGCCCCCAAGCGCCCTTTCCTGCAGTTTTACTGTACTTTTTATGTATATATATCTATATATATAGATATATATATATATATACGTATATATATATCTATATATATATATAGATATATATATATATATATATATATAATATATGTATACACACATATATATATATATATATAATATAATATAATATAATATATGCATATATATATGTATATATATATTTATATATATATATATATACATACACATACATACATACTTTAACTTATTTTTAGTTATTTATTATATTAGAATTTATGATTTTGTGTTTCATACCCGAGATGTTATAAAGAAGAACGCACAGTAAAAAAAAATCATATGTAAATAGTTGGTTTGGGCTGCTCATTCTTAAGAATTACATGCAAAATAATTGTACCGCTTTCAGCACCTAAAATCGGAAAGAATCATACCGCCAGGGAGGTTAAAAGTCAATACAGTACATCTGATACATACTGCATCTTCACATCACCCCTAGGCTTGACACACATCTCAACATTTTTATCCATCACAGGTCATATCATAAAAAAAAGACTTAGATATGAATCCCAATGACAGTACACTACATTGCGCTCTATACAAAAAGAGAGGAACATGTTCTAGCCTTGTAGGAGTCTATGGTTACTAGACCAAGTTTGGAAAAGAATGTGTTTGAGTCTCAATGTATTGTTCGTGTGATTTAATCATTTTTTATGCAATGGGTGGGGGTTCAGTCGATTTCCAGTGCTGTAGAATTAGCACCAGAACATCCCTGGTTATGAGTAAGGCTCTAGATATACAAGCATTAAACATAAAATATAGGAACATAAACTTAGTTACTGATTTGCAATTCTTTGTTCTGAAATATAGGAGTATTCATGTTTAGAGTAGGTCTGAAAAAAACAAACATTTTATTGTTGCAACAATATAAAATTTGGAAACTGACAGCAGTAAACAGATTTTAGGAAATATTCATGCATATTCTTACATAATTCTTGCTCTTATATGCTTCTGATCTGTGTATACTGAGGTGCTACAGACCATCTTTGTAACTTTCTCAAACTGTGTGCTACGTGAGTCGGTCAGCAATAATTACATCAGCCCTGGTCTTGTAATAGGAAAAGTGCATTCCTGGCACCTCCTAGGCCAATTAAAACTGGGACAAATTACAGGAATGGCTTAAGTTGGCAGGGTGGCGCAGCTGTCCGCACATACTTCTAATGGTTCGTAATCAATTTCGGATCCATACTGTTGCCCAACTAGAATTGAACTGCAGGTAGATCAGAGCTATAATTTACCCTACTCATCTAGCCAATGGCCCTCAATGTTCTGATACAGAATGGGGGCGCTATCCCAGTAGCCCCAACCTTGGCATGCCTTGAGTGGCTTTGACATCTATCCAATTGTCTGGGGTAAGAGAGGACCAGCATATAAGGGGTAAAAAGAATATATTCACATACCTCCAACTTTCTTAGTTGAGAAAGAGGGATGCCTTTTATGTAGGCAAAGGACACACAGCTGTAATGCACCATGGTATGAGGGCCATGAAGAATTGATACGCAAACAATGATTGTTTAAACCCACACATGATTTTTTTTTTAACCACTATTTTTTCTTTATATTTGCAGTTCAAATGAACAAATTCAATAATTTTGTGGTTGGGTGTAAGGTTTATCACAGTATAACACTTCTTTTTTTTTTTTTTTTTTAATCAAAAGAAAGGTTTATTGAGAAAACACACAATAATACACGTTATGGTACACACAGTCAAAATGTCATTGCAATACTTATAAAGAAATACAGCTCTTAGCCAGTGGTAAAAATACCACAACAACAGGTCGGAGACCACCTCAGACAGGCAAAGGTAAAGAGAAAAACATCTGAAATTGGACAGATTCCCTCTTAATTGTTAGGCTGTGACCACGGATAATACCATTAATTTAAAGTAACAACCGGTCCAGGACCAATTCCGTTGGGGCCCTACCCGGAGAACTCAGCCATACTCCCCATACTTTAAAGAACTTAGCAGTAGAACCCCTGTGCTGATATATAGATTTCTCCATGCGGAGAGTGGTACCCAATTGTTCTAACCACATCTTGTAGGTCGGGGGGAGGGGGTCCCGGGCCACCCAGTGACGAAGAATGAGTAACAGTATAACCCTTCTGGTACATTTCTTTATAGCATTCTATATATCAGATCAAAAAAGTGAGAAAAAGGAAGAAGGGCATTTGGATCCAAAAGAGGGACATTCCCTCCAAATTTAGGGACAGTTGGGAGCTGTGCATTCAGGCCAAGTATAAGTCTCACTAGAACCTTATCATTTTACTTCCTTTAGATCAGTGTTCACCAAACTGAGGCCCCCCAGGCCAAATGCGGCAGTTTGCTTGCCTTTATCCAGCCCTCAAGAACTATTCCTTCCTCTAACACTAAGAACGAGGCACCATTGCTTACACTGATACCAACAGTGGGGCAGTAAACTGGGCCTTTGTTTAGAAAGTTTGTAGACCCCATCTTAGAATATTAGAGGACAATGGAGGAAAGAGAATGATCCTGAGCCCCATGTTTTAACTCTCTGAACTAACCACAGGTCTCTAGAAATCGCATTTAAATTCACATAACTTTCTTTGTGTTTCTTTAACAAAAACTGTTCCTCCAGTCATGGTGTTTTCTTATTATTCAAATGTTTGTTAAGTGTACCTTACTATCAAATGGGAGGAAATGTCCCCAGTGGAATGTGTAATTAAAAGTCTTAAATTGTTGTCTAACAGCCAGAATTTTTATTTTTTGTGTGTGTATGATAAAGCTTTTAGGGAACATTACAAAATCTCTCCACAATCATATTGGCATTAGTATAAATGTAATCATGTGAAAGACATCTCTCTGTCTTAGGTTTTTTTCGTGAATAAGTACACCACGGGTTTATTTACTAAAGCTAGAGAGGGCACAATTAGTCACAATTCTACAGAGAAATCAATCAGCTTCCAGGTTTTATTGCTAAAGCTTAATGAAACAAGCTGAGCATAGGTGTGCACAGCCTATTGCATTAGGGTGTGCACCCCAAAGTTTCAATATGCATGCATGTGTGCGTCTACATCTATATGGCCCCGGTACATTACTCTCCCTGCTGGTACAGTGAAATAGAAGTGCGTAGGTACTTCTCTTATGGCAGAGGGAGATCTTTCCCATCTCCTCACTGGCAAACAGAGCAATAATGCTAATGTGCCCTCTAGGTGATTATGGTGTGCCCAGGCACACCTGGCACACCCTGTGTGCATGCCTATGAAGCTGAGGTTAGAAGCTGATTGGTTTCTCTGCAGAATTGTGACTCGTTTTTCCCTCTATAGCTTTAGTAAATAAACCCCCTTGTGTCTTGTTAGGTAGTGCTAGAACAAAACCTTCCTTCTGATCCCCTTCTGGGAATATGACTTTGTAAGATTATTTATTGATAAATATGGCAATGACTAAACTAACTCTTTTGTGTCTTAGAATCTTATATTCCATTAGGTGCCAAGATATACTATTTCTTTCTCATATCTGGTCATCAAATATTATTTAAAATACTGTATTGGTAAATCTAATATATGTAAATATAAATCACAAAAAATCCATTTGAAGTCATAATAAATGAATGTAATTTCCAAAGCAATTTACGTATGTTTAGAAATCTTTAGGTTTCAATAAAATAATTCCTGCTGATTTTTGCCATGAAGGCCCTTTTTTGGGCATTTCCTGTTGCAAGGTTTTTGGGTTAAGACACATTTTAATGATTTTTCTCAGCATTACCCTAGCAAGGTCTCCAAAGTATATAACAGATGCAGATCTCCCATCTATAGAAATAAACAATACCTGATGACAGGATTCAAAAGATGACAGAAAGTAATGTAGCACTATGTCTTCTTTAATAGACAATGTTTCTCAATGTCTGTAATATGAAAAACTGCAACCCACTACGGTATATACAGGTCTTAGGTGCAGATGAAGAATTAGTCAATTTAACCTATTACTGGTAAAATAATTAAAAATGTGCTATATCAGATGTGGATGTTTAATGATTTGGGTCCTATCTTTTGCAACTGTGAAAGTCTGACATTTACAAATAAAAATTAAAAATAAAAATTAAAGTACAACTAAAGACTTCTAAATAAAAAGCTAAACAAGTACCAAATTAATTTACTATGTGATGCACAAACTACATAAAGTAAATAAATACTGTGTACATAACCTTCCCTAGCTGAGCAAAATCCTTCTTCATTTGTGCCTCACATACTCCCCCTCCCAGACACCGTAGCTCAGAGCAGGAGGGTTTCATCAACAGAGACAGTGTTGTCACTATAGAAAGCAGTTGGTAAAGTACTGTTTTCGGCCCTTTGTCAGTTGCGTGGCCCTCAAGAATCTAACACACAGTAGTTTGTGTTTTCCTTAGCTACTGTAGGTTCCTAAAATAGCCACTGGAAGAAAATATTATTTAGACTGGGCTCTGGTACATAAACGGTTTGGTTTATTCTTTGTCCGCTATGTTTTTTTTTTACTGTTCCATCCACCCCTTTCCTCATTTTGTATCTGGAGATTCGGTTCATCAGCACCATACGTGTGTGCAATTTGAACGATTTCTAGATCATCACACAGGAGGCCGAGCCCTGATTTGCAACAAAAAAAGAAGAGGTACTGCCAAATACAGAAGAGGTCGTGGGTTCAGATCCAGGTCCTGACAGCCAGTCTGTTTTATAGGTCATTTTACTGTATTGACTGTGATATCCAGAAGTCTGTAATTTGGATTTTTTTGAGACATCCGTGCCCTGACCCATCTCATCCTGAATTTATTGGCCTTTTAATAAACCCTGTTAAGGTGTCTTAAAGTGACTGGCTTCCAATTACTTCCACCCCACAAAGGGTCAAGAAATCTGTCCTGAGGTAAAATGCTAGCCCACCAAACCACTCAGGGGTCCCTAACTGCCTTTGGGAGGTAAGAGGGTGCTACAATAATAAATATTAAGCTAAACTGCTTTGAGCACCACTGTGTGAGCAACTGCTTCCTGCCCCCTAGCACACCATGGCAGAGGATGGAATTCAGCTCCCGTGCAGCAGATGTTGCATTCTAACGCCATGCAGACTATTAATATTTATATTGAGAATATGTACTACCAGCATCTTGAGCTTTCTTTTAGTATTTAAAATACGTAAATCTACATGAAACTGACTATGTTTATTTAATCTCTGGAATTACATTTTTTTTCCCCAGCATGAACATGCACTAATTCCTGCTTTTTCCAGCTATTCTTCGTACCACTTGAAAATTGAATGATTTTCAGTTTACATGTTGGCCAGATATAGGGATTTTCTCCTTGTTAAAATGTGCAATAACTTTAATTTGATAGTTCTCTTTTTGCCTTTGTTTTATGTTTTATTCAGAATCACTTTCAATTTTTAATTCTTCAGGCAATATATTCTGTTGGTGCCGACTGTATTAAATTCAGGAAAGGAACAGACATTCTGTCTGCAATTGTCCCACCTTAATGAGTCTGTTAATGTGAAGGTGTCCCTGGAGGGACAGCACAACACAACACTGCTGGAGAAACATGTCACAGAGGCAGAAGAGAATAGTTGCTTCTCATTCCAGGTAAGAAATGGTGGGCTAATGGCAAAATGTAATAAAGCTGGTTCACTGGTTATCACAATGACTATTGCCCGTTCATATCATCCATGCAAAGGTTGAAATTAATTATAAATATAAACTCTATTTAAAGGCTGACTTTATTATTATTTTTTTATTTACAAACTGGACAAGGAATAGAATCTCTATTAGGTGAATATTTGAAGTCTGTGTCCCATTGGGTAGATTTCTCCTTATTACCTGTTGGGCAGAGATCTCTTTATCTAGAGCTCTACAACAAACTTTTTTTTGTAATCAAATGGGAAAATCTTGGTCAGTGTATTACTGTGTATATCTTGCTGTTCCAACCCTTTATTGTCCAATCGTACAAAAAATGAGGTAAAATCCTATTAGTGGAGTCACAGACAGCAATAAAACTTGACAGAAGTATTTCCCAATTAAGTCTATCTGAAATATGTAAAAAAAAAAGGTTTTGGATAATTTAGGCTATACATTTTTGTCATTTCTCAGGGAAATTTTTTTTAAAGCTTCCTGTCCTGTTTAAAAAATATTTATACACAGTGTTGCTGCTGAGCCCGATCTCAATCCAGCACTGTGCCCCAGAGCAGTGGCTCTCTCTTTCCTCACTGGACATAGAGGCAGCAGTGGGAGTCATTGGCTCCTGCTGCTGTCAATCACAGCCAGTGAGGAGGGGGGAGTGGGATCGAGCCCGTACAAGTGTGCCAATAGCACTTAATTGCTATGGGGCAATCGGGGAGGAGCCAAGAGTGCAAGCGGGGGACCCCAGCCGAGGAGGATCAGGGCTGCTCTGTGCAAAACCAGTGCACAATTCTGTATATAACATGTTTACAAACACTTTACTCACTCACAAATGCGATGATGTTAAAAGACTGAGGTAAGGAAACCCAGGTTATATTTTGGGTAGGTGCCCATAACTACCAATCCATTTCAACTTTCCATTTATGAAACAAATAGCCTGATCTATATTTTGAAAGTCAATGGGAGGAATTTACTAAAATTGAAGCAGATAGAACCTGCAATAGCTGTGTAAGAGTCCTTTCACATGACTGCTCCGATCAGATCCACCTGTCAGTTTTTTAGGCGGATCTGATCGGATCCCCCATGCATCCCCATGGGGCAGCGGATGTCAGCGGAGACATGTCCGCTGAAACCTGCTGCCATCTGCATCCGATCCTGTCTGTGAAATCCGGACGGATGGAAACCCTGTTTTCCATTCCTTCCAGTGGATCGGATGGGATGGGATCAGATGAGAGCGGACAGGCGGTCCGCTCTCATCCGATTCCCCCATAGAGATGCATGGGGCTCTGATACCTCCCTCTCCGCACACAGAGCGGAGAGGGAGATGTCACCTGCCTGCTCAGCTGTGTTTAGCTGTGAGCAGCACGGATCCGCCTACGGAGGCAGACCATGTGAAAGGACCCAAAATGAAATCTAGAAGCTGCTTAGGTGCCATTACCAGCTGCTCCAGATTCAGGTTTCCCTTGTCTTAATTTAACCTCAATTAATGCGGGGCTTTAAATAGCCAAATTGCCTTCCCCTGTGAAAGTGGATTGAAAAGAATCCAACTCTTTACCAAAAAACCTTTTTTAAAAAAAAACTAACATTTTTAAAACAAAAATACACCATACTACTTTAAGAACATTGTTAAGCTGGGCCCTTCTAGTTTCTAGTAACCTGTTTTAGGCTTTTCTATGCCAACAGTCAGAATAGCATTCATTTAGTAGAGGCGTGTAAACAGATAAAAGTTGTTTCCATCATCCAATCAGATTCCAGCGGCGGGGAAAAACCCAACATCGTTTTTGACTGCTTATGAGCAACACCTCCAAATGTTCTTCCCTCAAGATTTTATTCATAGGTTTTAAATTACAAATGTAACATTGTCATTTCACAGATTCTTAGCAATTTTTTTTCCAACCTCCTTTGGAAAATTCTAGTTGCCCAGCTCTTACACTGATTCAATGGCTTCAGAACATTATGAGGCCCTGGCTGACTCAAAATACATGTGCGGAAATGTGAAGTCAGAATGTCTGATCTGCATAGTTGCATCAAGTCAATGGGATTGGTTTACTAAAATTCGCTTTGTAGGGGAATTTTCTCCAGAGCTTAGTAAATGAGGTGAAGCACTGCTGACTTTGATCATCCAATCATGTGCAAGCAAAAATGCTGTTTTTTTTTTCCTTGCACGCGATTTGGAATTCCTTGCAAAGTGAAACTTTACTACATTCACTAAGCTTTGGGGCAAATTCTCTTGCAAAGGGAAAAGCTTATTTACCTTTAGTAAATCAGCTCCCGTGAAGCCACTGCACCAATATGAAGGCTAGGGAACTAGAATTTTATCAGAAGTGGTCAGCAATGGCAACCTAGATATTTATATCCGCAGGTTTCCTTTTCATAACTCCTGTAACAGATGATATGTTTTTAGATGAAAATTCTCTTTGTGTTTATGCAATCAACAAACTAAATTAAGACCCGGTTCACACTGATGCGAGTGCCGGGTTCGCATGTAATGTCGGAGCGCACTGCTCCGACATTACATGCGATCAGCTGTGCGGTGCGAGTTTAGCCATACAGTTTGTATGGCTAAATTCGCATCGCACCCGGTGCAAACACGCACAGGAGGCATTTTTGCAGCCGCATCAGGATCGGATCGCACAGCGGTTCACACTTGTGCGATCCCATCCTGTGCGAACTGCACGATCGCACTGCGATATGCGATCAAACTGGGGGTGTCGTTAAGATTACATTGACACCCCCAGCGTATCGCATATGGCAGTGTGAACTGCCGGGGGTGCGTGTGCGATGCGGGAAAAGGCTGCGAATTCGCAGCCTTCCCGCATCGCAATAGTGTGACCCGAGCCTAAATGCTGATGTGTAAAGATCAGAAACCCACAACAACCAATAAGAATCTGAATACAATAAATTGAAATCTGTTTTTACAGCCTGTATTGTCCTTACAGGTCCAAACTGGGCCAATGAGACCCTTTGGCACTTAGGTGATCTGTGCAAGCTGAATAAACTCCACAATTGTAAAATCCAGTGAGAAGTATAGTGTCCCTGAAATTTTCAAAATCACTGAGATAAATGAGGAATATTGTTTTGGTCAGTTTTAGGTGGAAATTGACCTTCAGTCATCACTTGTAGTTTTTCCATTACTGATTCTACCAACGTTGAGGTTCTCGTTTTGTGTCCCTTTAGACACCAAAGGTTGAGAGCCCACAATTGGCATTCATCACACTTGATGTGGTCGGTGATTTTTTGCACTTTAAGTCAAAGAGAAGCGTCCTCATCAGGATCCCATATAACTTGGCGTTCATCCAGACTGATAGACCCATCTATAAACCTGGGCAGAAAGGTAAGCTGCTTGAATTATTAACTAACTGAGAGTGGAACGATGAAAGAGCACTACAATTCTATGCTAATCCCTAGTACACACAATCAAAAAAACGGATAACAAAAATCACTTTAGATGAGATCGTACGATAATCTGATTGTTAGTACATAGCTTTTGAGCATCAATCTCAACATTTTATCCAACAATATCGAAGGGACAAGCACGAAAACATTTCTCAGATGATAGCAGAGCGAACAATTTACGTGTAATCAGTACAGTATTCGTTCGAAAAAAATTAGAAGACCAAGACCACGCATGCTTAGAAACAAAAGAATACATTACAATACAATACAACACATTACATCACATCCGAAGTTGTATTCTGTTGTACGAGAATATACATACCTTTAGTAACCTACCTTTAGTAACCTCTTTATTCTCGATGTGAGACTAGCATGCAACAAAAAACGGACGATCGTTCCTCCAATATTCTCATAGTGTGTACAAGGCTTAAGAGCTCTCCTTACTATACCATACATTACTGCACATGATCAGCTGCTTGACCTATTACCAACTAAGACAAGAATATGGGTACAACACTACTATTCCATGCTAAGGCCTCTCGATACCATGCTATTGTACTGTCTGTATGTACTATACATTACCTTACATAATTAGAAAAGCTCAAGCAATGCATATAATATGTATTTACATTATTAGTCAAAATGCACATTGAAATGTTGCACTCTCTTTAGTGTAATGTATATATTCGTATATAAAACAGAATCTCTGTTTCTCTCACTTGTAGTTCAGTTCCGTGTTGCCACCATGGATGAGACATTTCATAGCACCTATGAAAAGGTATGTTGGATATTTAACCATGCTTAAAGAAGCTATTAACCATAAGGCCCCTTTCACACGATCAGGCCGATCAGGTCCGCCTGTCCATTTTTCAGGCAGACCTGATCGGGCCACCCATTCTCCTCTATGAAGAGGCGGATGTCATCTGATCTGACAAGATCTGCTGAAAACAGACATATGGCGATACCTTTGCCATCCGTCCAGTGGGTCGGATCTGATGGGATTGAATGAAAACAGACATGCTGTCCATTTTCATCTGATCTCCCCATAGAGAAGAGTGGGACTCGGACAGGTCAGTCTCAGCACAGTGAGCAGAGACGGACCTATCATCCTCCTACTCAGCGGGGATAAACGGAGCGATCCCCACTGAGTTAGTGGAGTCCTCCGAGCAGATCTGCCCCGTAAGAAAGGCGCCTTAGGCACAAATCACCGTGCACCAAGCAATGTGTTTCTACAGTATTCTAGGATACCCTGAAAGAGCTAACTCGTATTGTCTTTACATTTAGACTGCAGTCTATTTTTTATATTTACATTGAGGGAAGTCATGCTTTATTGCCCTTTTAAAAGGACATCTAAACCCCAAAACAAAATCTCAACCAAAAAGAAAAAAAGTAATTTATTACATGTTACCAGGTTCTTTTAATGTAATGGCTGCTTTAGTTTGAGTTTTTTAGGCTAACTTTTTCAGCAAGTACAGAAAATACCTGTTGATCTTGCCAGAAATGCAGTGTTCCTGTCACTTCTCAAATAAAAGCAGACAAATGTTATCTACTTTTTCCATACTACTAATCTCCCCACCCCCATGTAACAGAAACAAATAGTGGAGGTCCAGCCTAGGTGACCACCAAGGCTCCCTCCATAGATACAGTGAGGTTAATGAGCAGAGACATCGAAGGACAGAAATGACAGAAAGTGTATTACCTGCAAGATTACCAGGTGTAAATAAAAAGAAAAATGCTCCAAAAAAAAGAAAAATAATGCAACCACCTTACCTATGGACTAGTGAGCTGCTATATAGTATAATTCATTTTTTAATTTAGGGAAGGATTTGCTTTAAAAGTACTATGGACAAAAAAGCATCCTGCCTGTAGGAAAATGAAACCTTCTTCTCAAGCTGAAAATAAAGCCATGGCAAATCATGCACCTTCTATGGAGCCCACCCCAAATCTGCCTAGCTGTGTAGCCAGACAGTGCTGGGCCCCCTTTAAATCTGAAATTACAGGGAGCCCAGCATTGTCTGATTACACAGCCAATTATGCAGGTAGCAACAGCATTTTGGAATGACACGTGAAGGGAATGTTTAAGTATGTAAGTATAAGTAGATTAGAAAAGGGGGGTAACCATTTAGCAAAATGGTTACCACCCCTACCCCCATCTCCTACTCGGTTAGGCAGGGCCATGACAGATGCCGCCTAAGGCACCAATTTTACAACCCCCCCAGCAAAGATTGCCATCTTGGGCAGTGGTGCTGCCCATGCACACACACATACATACAAACATACAGTCAGCTGAGTGACGCTAAAGCAGGCCATACATGGGTCAAATTCCTGAAACAATTTCCTTACGAAAATCGGAAAATCGTAACTAAGCATTTTCCTTGAAATTTTGCGCAATTAGTGGGCTGCAGCAACAGAGGATTTTCATGTGGCCATCGAATTTGAGTGATCAGGCATGTTGGAAATTTTTGGAAAAATTAAAGAATTTCTAATCAACGATGGGAGAATCATGCGAGAAATATAAATCGAAAAAGAAAAGTGCATTAGCTGTGACCTGGAAAGAAGATTCCCAGCCATGAAAATTATTTTCTGTAGCAACATGGGGTGAAATGGCTTGCTGATCAAATTTTGAAATCAATGGTGGCACCAACGGATTACAAAACGCACAAAAATTCTGATTTTCGAAAGAAAATTTGTTTAGAATTTGACCCATATATGGTCGGCTTAAGTCTGTTAAAAGTGCAGACTCAGCACCACTGTGCAGAGTTTGCTGCCTGACCACACACAGGAAGGTACAATGGCCAGCAGGGCTCTGATCAGAAACACTGAGACTGTACTGTGTCATTGAAGAGGCTTGGCGGCTGCACCCGGTATATGCAGTCTGCCCACCACTAGGCTTCGGTGAGTGTCACCTGGGGCAATCGGCTTAACTAACCTCATGGCCCTACCTCAGCCTCTATGGATACAGAATACTAACCGCATTCATAGCAATTATTTACCCATAGTTACACCCCAAGTCAGTTTTAAGATCAGAAAAGCTTTTATTTAAATTGCTATAAATCTTGTTAAAAGGCAAAAAAGTTAAAAGTATGGCTTTTTGATTGCTTGTTATTAATGTTTTAGATACAGCCAGCCCACGCCTCCATTATCAGCCACTATGCTTGTTTTAATTCTTTACCCAGCAATCAAGCCATTCAGGTCATAGGAAACCCCTTCAGATCATAAGCTGTAGGTTACTGCACACAAGTGAGTGACATACAAGTGAGCGCATCATGTAGAAGATGTGGCAAAGAACAACTTTCTCTGCAAAAGTTTTAGGCTCTCTATGGTTGTCACCCTGTATTATGTGTCCAATAACTAACACAGACTAACAGCTGACACACACATTGCAAAGGCATGGACTATCTTAGAAAAGCTTGCCCTGAGCAATGATGCGCCGTTGATTATACATGTGCAATTCATTTAGTTACAAATTAGTTTTCAGACGAAATTCGGCATATTCATTCATCGGATGCTTTGACGATTCTCTTTTGACAAATGCATACGAAAACGAATTGTCAGAATGAAGACCCGTAAGAACGAAAACCCGAAAATACAAAAATGCGAAAAGAAAGCAATTTTTTTTTCTTTTTTTTCTATTATAAATGAAATTATTAACCATTATTATAGTTATTATTAATATTTTTATTATTATAAACCATTGTAGGTAAAATAGCTGAATCCAGTAATTCTTCTATTCAGGTTTCTGTGCCATAGCAGCTAATTTGGCATAGATTAGATTCACATTTTTATTGGAATTTCCTTTCAAATTTGGCTAAATTAACTGTTAGTGAATGTTACAAATACAAATGAATCTGAAGTAACGAAAGCCGCATCTAAACCAATAGAACAGAACAAATACGAATGCGTCCGAAGTTATGAATGATCTGAAGTAACGAATGCAGATCATAAAGAATGATCTAAAAAACAAAAAAACTCCCAAAAAAACTAATAAAACGAAAACAAATCTAAACAAATTTTTGTGGTAGTGCACATGGCTATCGTTGATGCAGGAGCGAGTGTATGTAGACCGATAGTGGCTGGAAAATGCTGGAAGAGATCAGCAACACTGAGATGCAAAAAAAAAAGATGAAAATTTTTTTTTTCCTTTTATATTATTTTTTGGAAAAATTACAGCAAAGTATGATGGGCAGGATAATAGCAAACAAAATGCAATTCAGTTTAGATTTAGCTCTGTTTTAACTTGAATTATAGAAATATATCTTTAACATACTTTAATGGTAGAAATTAACTTGTAAGCTGCATTATTTTAATATATTTGTTTTAACTCCTGATCTTTTCCATTTCTTTTTTAGTTTCCTGTAATTTATGTTGAGGTAAGAAAAAAAAATGTGTTTGTGGTCAAAGAACCTTAGGCATACATATATTTTCAATTTGGGTGGACAGCAGTTAACTCTCCTACCAATGAATTTGTAAAGGGCAAAAGTTTTTAACGTAGCTTGCTGCAATGAGTAAACAGTGATAATGGCTGCTTACCCTTAACATAGAGGTTAGACCCTTTGCCAAGTACAGGAGATAACTCAAAAACGTTATGCTTTTTTCCAAGTAGCGCTACAACAATGATACATTCTAAATTAATACTAGACATATTTTATATAATCAATGAGCTGATATGGAACCACTATTCATTTATGAAGATGGATATAATAAAAATAAATTCACATACTTCTTAATAAGTGCATGTCCTATAACACTGTAGAGCTCTGGAGCTCAACCTGTGACCGGGGTTCTTGGGGCCCCCACAGATATTAGTTTGTGTTTTGCTTACCTAGGATCTGTCTTTACACTGGCTTGTAGTCAGTAAGTAATGTGGATCTTTTCCTTCCCACTATCTTACTTTTTTCTGTGCTGTTCATCCTATTTTTCCTTTAATATTTTCTTTTGATCTTTTGAAATTGGATTTTGCTTGCAGAAATTTTAAACATGGCACAAGTCATTTTTAAGAGGGCTGCAGGGGGCACAAATGTGGAATCATTGATCTGCAAAGGGGCTATAATATCAGTCATCTCCAGCAGTTTTATGTAATGTATCCATTCTATGACTGTCTCCCCAAGTATCCAACTCCTATATAATGTTCGCAGCCTCCGACCATCTCTTATAAAACATCTATAGTCATTGATCATCTATTGTTGCACATCTGCAGTTTCTATCGCATTACATCCACTGAATATTATAAGTAATCCATGGGTGTTGTCAGGTAACACACTTGAGGTCTCCTGTACCAAGAAAGTTGACCACCAGTTGATGCGTTTAGTAGTACAGACCCTGGCAAAGGTCACAATTTACTTCAGCTCTGGGAGGTTTACCCCCCTTCATGACCAAGCCATTTTTTGCGATACGGCACTGCGTCAATTTTACTGGCAATTTGCGGTGGTGCAATGCTATACCTAAACAAAATTGTTGTCCTTTTTTCCCACAAATAGAGTTTTTTTGGTGGTATTTGATCACTTCTGCAGTTTTTTTTTGCGCTATAAAACAAAAAATGGCCAATTTAAAAAAAAAACTATATTTTTTACTTTCTGCTATAAAACACATCCAACAAAAAATCAAATGTCTTCATCAATTTAGGCCAATATGAATTCTGCTACATATTTTTGGTAAAAAAAATCCCAATAAGTGTATATTGATTGGTTTGTGCAAAGGTTATAGCGTTTACAAACTATGGGATATTTTTTATTTATTTTTACTAGTAATGGTGGTGATCAGTGACTTATAGAGGGACTGCGATATTGCGGCGGAGTGTTGGGACACTAACTGACACTTTTGACACTTTTTGGGGACCAGTTTCACTAATACAGTGATCAATGCTAAAAAATATAAACTGTCACTGTACTAACGACACTGGCAGAGAAGGGGTTAACATCAGGGGCCATCAAAGGGTTAAATGTGTGCCTGACCAGTGCTTTACTACTGTGGGGGAGGTGCTTGTACTAGTAGAAGGCATGGATCAGTGCCCCTGCTTAGCAGAGACACATGATCCATGTCTTCTGCAGTGACAGAACGGTAAACTGCCTTGTTTGCATAGGCAGACCATCGTTTTGCCTGTGTACTGAAGCATTGGCGGGTCTTGGCAGACATTGCGTCCACTGTACCCGCCAATCAGCTCCCGCTGTGTCTAATACCTGGAAGGGCAGGATCCTGCGCTGGAGAGCCACCTTGCCACTGCATATATTAAGTATAGGGCCGGCAAGCGGTTATTGCAATTGCAATTAATTATATATTTAAAAAATAAAAATATACATATATATATATATATATATATATATATACACACACACACATATACATATATATATATATTTTTTAATAAATAAATATACACATATATATATATATATATATATATATATATATATATATATATATATATATATACACACACACACACACACACACACACACACCAACTTTCTAAAAATGAGAAAGAGGGCACCTTTTAGTACACAGTATGTAGGCAAAGGACACAAAGGGGTTGATTTACTAAAACTGGTGCAAAATCTAGGGCAGCTGTGCATGGTAGCCAATCAGCTTCTAACTTCTTTAGTTTGTTCAAATAAGCTCTGACAAAAAAACTTGGAAGCTGATTGATTTCTATGCAGAGCTGTACCAGATTGTGTATGCCCCAATTTTAGTAAATCAACCCCAAAGTCTTTTATTGGTTAAATCCACCAGTTTTTTTTTGCCACTACTTTCTTTATACTGGCCTAGATTAGCTGAAAGATTTCGTGTAGAATAATACTTTTGGCAATTAAATAGTTCATTATTATAAAGAGGCCCAAACATTAGACCAAAGAGGACAAATGATCGGGAATTAGGAACAAGAGTGTTTTAGCTCCCAGTGAGGGACAATTGGTAAGTATGACATATATGGGATTGCCAGGTCTGCAACAACAAGTCTCTTATTAGATTTACCCGGGGACTCGGGGAGGTACAATTTTATTTTGTAGTATTTTAAGGTTGTAACAATAATTAATAAAGCATTTTTCTGTACCTATACAGTATTTGTGTAGGAATATAATAGATGCAATTATAGAAGTTATCTGATCTAGTGTGTCCTCTCAGGATCCTCAGGGAAACCGCATCTTTCAGTGGGTAAATGTAGAGACAAACAGAGGAATTGCTCAAGAATCCTTCCTACTCACCTCTGAGCCCAGGCTGGGGACATATAAAATGGTTGCACAAAGGGAAAAGGGCTCCAAGATTGAACATTTCTTTAGTGTGGAGGAATATGGTAAGTTCTTCATCTATGGCACACATTTTATTTTAAAAATATCATATTGGATTTTAGAGCTATATTTTAAATATGTTTATTCATATGCTAGAGATGGGACGTTGTTAAAAAAGCAGAACGTTTAGAAGGAAGTTGCAAAAAGCGCAAACAAAGGGGAAATATTTTTTATGGAAAAGGTTGCTTTTGAATTTTTTTTTCCTTTTAACGTGAGTGTAAATGCTTTAAAAAAATAAAATAAACATGTTATACTTACCTTCTCTGTGCAATGGTTTTGGTGAAGTTGCCCCCGATCCTCCTCTTGTAGGGTTCCCTGCTGGTGCTTCAGGCTCCTCCTTTTCTCGCCCCCATAGGAAACCGCCTCCTATGAGGGCACTTGTGCTGGCTCAATCCCGAGCCAGGCTGTGGGCATCTGTTGACACACATAGTGCGACTTGACTCTGCCCCTGCTCTCTCCTCACTGGGTTTGATTGACAGCAGCAGGAGCTAATCGCTCCCGCTGGTGTCTCCATGTCCTGTAAAGATAGAGAGCAACGCTGCTGCTCTTGGGCACAGTACTGGATCAAGATCAGGCTCAGATAAGTATTTGTATATCTTTAGCCATCAGTAGGGGGAGGGGAAGGGAGGTTATACCCGGCAGTCCAGTCACACAAGGTGTTCACCAAATGTTCACCAAATACACCATCCCAGGGAGTAGACTCACAATTTCCAAGTTAAAGCTTTGAACAGAGGCTTGTCCCTTGGCTTCCCGAAAGAGTACTTGGGTGACAGTCACTTGGAGCAGGGTCCTGGGCATACCCAGTTACTGTCTCCAGCAGCAGAATTCCAAATGCACTTGGTGTGGGCAATCTCCGGTGGTGGAGTATTTTGCAGAAAGGCAGCTGTGTGTCCTCCCCCTCTGCCTCATCCTCTGCCTCATCCAGCTCCTCTTCCTCTCTTTTTAAATAGCACCAGACACTACCAAAATGGCTGCCCCCGGTGGTCTCCTTGTGGATGGCTGCCGAATTTCTGTATTATTGAATGCTCAACTAATGGTCTTCTTTAAGATGGTTGCTGCATTCGTACACAAACAACAGTTCACCTGAAGAAAACAACAGAAACAATGGAATATGCAAGAGGTGACCAGCGCTATGGAGTTTGCAGTGAATGCGTTTAAAGATCTAAGGTGTAAGCTGCCAACAACCAACCCTAAGGAAGGGTTAAGGGAGTAAAGGGAGGTGCAAAGGTTGATACGGCGCTACCTTCCAAGTGATAACGTGCCAGACAGAATAAATAAATAAATAAATAGTGATTTTATTTGTATCATAAAGTGCTCAAGTGTTTGGTGGTCAGAGGACACAACAGGTTTTTCGACCTTTGACAATTACCCACACAAGAGTTAAAATTGCTGGTGCAAATAAATCAAATGGAAAACAAATACAAGAAACCAGTGAATTTATTAAAGAAGAAAGCCTGCTGTTAAACAGCGTGATATACCAGTGATAATCGTGATGAATTAATTAAATTAATTAAATAGGTAAAAAAATTTTTTATAATAAATATTAAATAATATTAATTCCGATAAATCAGTGAATTAAAACAAGAGCCTGCTGATGTACAGCGTGATGTACCAGTGATAGTGGTGATGTAAGTTCATAAAATCAAATGGTTAATAAATAAGTAAATACCACAAATTCCAACTCTTCTTTGTTGAAGGAATAGTGTATAGAGTGAATAAGCCAGTGTTTGAGAACAAAAAAACTTAGGTTGCAATCACCAGTGTGACCACTTGGTGTCACACATTGTATACAACCTGTTATTGCAATGGGACCGATATGGATATTCGGGGGTTCCTTCGCCATAATCTCCCTCTTTTTTGATCCTCAAAGATAAAGAGAGAGAGGGGGGGCCCCTTGGTATAGTATATAGTGCCAATCCAAAAATGGGGGTAGTGACTCACAGTTTCAGTAGAAAGAAGCCGGGAAGCTTCCGCGTTCCGCGGCCCTAGCTCCAAAACCCGGAAGTGACGTGATGACGTATGACTCCACCCTACGCGTTTTTTTGTTCTCAAACACTGGCTTATTCACTCTATACACTATTCCTTCAACAAAGAAGAGTTGGAATTTGTGGTATTTACTTATTTATTAACCATTTGATTTTATGAACTTACATCACCACTATCACTGGTACATCACGCTGTACATCAGCAGGCTCTTGTTTTAATTTACTGATTTATCAGAATTTATATTATTTAATATTTATTATAAAAAAAACTTTTTACCTATTTAATTAATTTCATTAATTCATCACGATTATCACTGGTATATCACGCTGTTTAACAGCAGACTTTCTTCTTTAATAAATTCACTGGTTTCTTGTATTTGTTTTCCATTTGATTTATTTGCACCAGCACTTTTAACTCTTGTGTGGGTAATTGTCAAAGGTCAAAAAACCTGTTGTGTCCTCTGACCACCAAACACTTGAGCACTTTATGATACAAATAAAATCACTATTTATTTATTTATTTATTCTGTCTGGCACGTTATCACTTGGAAGGTAGCGCCGTATCAACAGAAACAATGGCCCACAGGACTTTTAAAGAGACACAACCCACAAATTAAAAATACATACATTTATTATATGAAATCACATACATTTAAAATCAAATCATGATAAAGGATTACCAAGAAAATACATCAGTAGAAAATACATAAATAAGATTCATGTTATTGTATATACATTTCGACAATTTTGGACAGTCTGTGTTTTATATATCTCTATGCGTTTTGCGAGGGACACAGCTCGCTTCCTCAGGAAAGGCACAGATATATATATATCTAAAAACAAAAATCAAAAGTTAGGAGGAGAAAAAAAATATGAGTCAACCTAATACCCAAACTTACGATTAATATGGTTGTCTAAATCTTCACAATTAACCAGTGGGTAGCCCATAACACTCTATCAACTGTCCAGATGCCTCATAATGTCCTCTCAAGTGGGCAGGAGGACATTATGAGTCATCCAGACAGTTGATTGAGTGTATTGGGCTATCCATTGGTTATTTGTGAAGCTTTAGACAACCATATTAACTGTAAGTTTGGGTATTAGGGGAACTCATATTATTATTTTTTGTCTGTTCCTAACTTTTGGTTTTTGTTCTTAAATTTTATCTGTGTTTCTCCTGAGGAAGCGAGCTGTGTACCTCGCGAAACGCGTAGAGATATATACAGCACAGACTGTCCAAAATTGTCAAAATGTATATACAATGACATGAATCTTATTTATGTATTTTCTTCTGATGGATTTTCTTGGTAATAAATTATCAAGATTTGATTTTAAATGTATGTGGTTTCATATAATAAATGTTATGTATTTTTAATTCTTTGGTTGTGTCTCTCTAAAAAGTCCCGTGGGCCATTGTTTCTGTTGTTGTCTGTACTATTTGGGACTGAGACACACCTTGATCCCATATATATCCGCTCCTCTTCCTAACTGTTCACCTGAACACTGTCAGTTCCACAGATGAAAAGTGCAACAACAACAGGGGGAAAAGCAAGCATCCTAAGCAACTATAGTCCTGGCTACACATGCACTCACCATCAGTATGTTGCTGCTCCTAAAATTGTCCATCCAGCCAGATAGCAGGGGATATGTAACAGTCAATTTCTTCTATAGTCATCAAAGGGGCAAGTACTACTGCAACAAATTCAGGGAAGAAAGAGTGTTGAACTGTACACAGAGGAATCCTGCAACTAAAAAAGTAATCTAGATGATACACTATATTGTCAAAAGTATTGGAAACCTGCCTTTACACACACATGAACTTTAATGGCATCCCAGTCTTAGTCCGTAGGATTCAATATTGAGTTGGCCCACCCTTTGCAGCTATAACAGCTTCAACTCTTCTGGGGAGGCTGTCCACAAGGTTTAGAAATGTATGTCTAGGGGAATGTTTGACCATTCTTCTAGAAGCGCATTTGTGAGGCCTGGCTTGCAGTTTCCACTGTAATTCACCCCAAAGGTGTCCTATATGTTTGAGGTCAGGACTCTGTGCAGGCCAGTCAAGTTCCTCCACCCCAAACTTGCTCACCCTTGTCTTTATGGACCTTGCTTTGTGCACTGGTGCACAGTCATGTTGGCACAGGAAGTTGCCATCCCCAAACTGTTCCCACAAAGTTGGGAGCATAAAATTGTCCAAAATATCTTGGTATGTTGACACCTTAAAAGTTCCCTTCACTTGAACTAAGGGGCCAAGCCCAACCCCTGAATAACAACCCCACACCATAATCCCCCTCCACCAAATGATTTGGACCAGTGCACAAAGCAAGGTCCATAAATACATGGACGAGCGAGTTTGGGGTGGAGGAACTTGACTGGCCTGCACAGAGTCCTGACCTGAACCCAATAGAACACCTTTGGGATGAATTGAAGCAGAGATTGTGCCAGGACTTCTTGTCCAACATCAGTCCCTGACCTCACGAATGCGTTTCTAGAAGAATGGTCAAACATTCCCATAGACACACATTTCTAAACCTTGTGGACAGCCTCCCCAGAAGAATTGAAGCTGTTATAGCTGCAAAGGGTGGGCCACCTAATATTGAACCCTACGGACTAAGACTGGGATGCCATTAAAGTTCATGTGCGTGTAAAGGCAGGTGTCCCAATACTTTTGACAATATAGTTTATATGTAGGACATATAATTTAAATCTTAAGATTATGCATTTTGCCTGAACCTCAGCTTCAATGAGTGTCACTACTGCTGGTCAAGAAATGTACATAAGCATCTGAACTGAAAACCCATTGTTTGTCAAAGTCTGAGGCACTTGAGTGATTTATGTGCACAGAACTGAATCCTTGTTTGTCATCTTTCCAGTGCTACCCAAGTATGAGGTGCTGGTGAAAATGCCCCCGGTAATCACTATCCTTGATGAAGAAGTCAAAGTTACTGTATGTGGAAAGTAAGTGTTGAATGCTTAGACTGTCACTGAAGCTAGTACTACAGTATAGTCATACTGATCAGAGATTCTTTCAGAGTTAAATTGACACTAAACTTTGGTTTAAAAATATACAGGTATATCCTATTCAAGTTTATATTCTTAACTCAAAAATGTATGTTCCATTGCTCTCCAAATTCCTTTGTTTCTTGCTCCTATGGTCAAGAAATCCTGTTAGAGGATGGCTATGTTTGTTCTCCATTGTCCCACTATATGTAGGCATGTAGTCACCCTCTCTTGCTTGCTTCCAAGATGGACTAAGGATTATGGTCAATGCACATGACCAAAATTGATATGCTCTGCTAGTTCCAATAAAATAGAAGTGAGGGGAAAAAGGAGTTTCAGGAGCTCACGGAGGATGTTACAAGGAGGCAAAAAAAAAACACAGTTAGAATTTATTTAATTTAGAATTTTTTTTTCATTTTGTATAGTGTAAGTGAGGGTTATCATAGCTCCCAACTGTCCCTGGTTTTAAGGCACTGTCCCTGAATTAAGAACAAAGTCACTCTGTCCCTCTTCCCTCCTCATTTGTCCCTCATTTTGGTCTGAACTAGATAGTTGTATATAAAATGCACAATTTATCTTTCAATAAGTGATTCCCAGTGCTAAATCTTTCATCCAAATTCTAAATTGCTGTGTTTTTAAATTTCAAAAGCTAATATAAAGGAATAGTAATGGTAAAATAAAGCACTTGTGGGTTTAACTAATCAATTTTTTTGTACAATTCTCCTTTAAGGGAGTGTCGCAGGGGGTGTGTCCAATGCCTACATACATTTGCTAATAGGCATCCCTCGTTACGATCTCAAAAAGTTGGGAGCCAAAGGATATAACCCCTGTCAGGTTTATTTTTTCCCATTGGGGAGAATTCCCTTCACATCTTGTCCCATACCCCAAACAGGAAGTGAGAGGAAATCCCTCCAAAGAGAGGGAATCTCAAGTTTTCACCAGGGTTACTATAACTAGTGTCTTCATTGCAAGATTGCCACTCTATTCCTGTTCTGGTGAAAACCCAAAATATGGCATTTTCTTTGACTCTTGATGATGATGATGGTAAAAATGATAAATACAGACGATGAATCTCCCTAACAGGGACACAGACAGCAATAAGAACAGGTGTTCTTATCCCTCTCCACTCTGTCCAAAACGAAAAAAATAAATGTTTTTCCTTTAGCTATGCTTTAGTCTCCATTCACACTACCGCGACTTGTCAGCCTGACAAGTCGCGGTCCATCGCGGTCCATGCAGTGCTACAGGACCCGTTCTAATAGGAGCGATACAAGTCGCTCCGACTTAGAAAAAGGGTCCTGTACTACTTCGGGGCGACCTCTGAGTGACTTGCATAGACTTCCATTATATGAAGTCCGTGCAAGTCGCAGCGAAGTCGCAGTGCACGCGACTTCACAGGTCGCCCCCGAAGTCGTGCCGCTTCAGTGTGAATGCGGTCTTAGTCTTTCCATTTGGTTATTCATGTTCACTTTACTGATTTACGAAAACTGGAGAGTGCAAAATCTTGTGCAGCTGTGCATGGTAGCTAATCAGATTCTAACTTCAGCTTGTTGACAAAAAAAAAAAAAACCTGGAAGCTGATTGGTTTCTATGCAGAGCTGCACCAGATTTTGGAGATTGCAGTTTTAGTAAATCAACCCCATTGTGGTCATTCCTCTCCAGTCCCAGTAGCCTAATACCTACTGCAGGGGTCTTCAAACTATGGCCCTCCAGTTGTTCAAGAACTACAATTCCTATCATGCAGAGTCCTGGCTGTGAATGTCAGAGTTTTACAGTGCTTCATGGGATGTGTAGTTCTGCAACAGCTGGAGGGCCGTAGTTTGAGGATTCCTGCACTAGGGATATCAGAAGTAATTCAAGATAGTGAGGTTGTATTAGTGGCTATATTATTAGGGTGTATGATATGCTACTGACCTCAGTCTTCTATGAAAGACTTTAAGCACATGTTCACACTAAGTCGATTTGACATGCGATTTCACATGTCAAATCGCATGCCAAATCAGAGCCTATTGCTGGCAATGGCACCTTCCGAATCGGTGCGACACTGACTTCACGGCGCAGCACCGATTCCCAAAAGTAGTTTCTGCACCAAAGTTTCTGGTGACTTTGGGGGGCGATTTACATAGACATCTGTGCATGAACCTGCACAGATGTCTGTCAAATCGCCCTCCAAGTCGGACTGAAATGCCAGTTTGATATTGTGTGACTTCAGCTGAACACACATGATTTCAAAGCTGCCCTCAGTGTGAACATAGGCTTAGTCATTAGTTGAAAATACCACCCAGTTCATGGACTATGACACCCGGATTGTACAGTTTCACATTTTATTTTTGGGAGCATTAAAGTAGAACTATAGGCAAAACTTTTTATATTTATTTTGGATAGAGCTAGGGAGGATTACAACCCCTAGCAGTTTTTTTTTTTCGCCATCTGTGTCCCATTACAGAGATTTCTCTTAACTTCCTGTCCCATAGCCAAGCAGGAAGTGAGAGGAAATCCCTGCAAATTAAGGAATTCCCTGGGGACCTCCAGGTCACCAAAATTAGTGTACCTATTGGAAGATTTCTCAATTACTTTTCAGGGGACAACCTAAAATTTGGGATTTTCTTTTACTCCAACTATCAATGATAATGGTAAACAAGACAATTAGAGAGGGTGAATCTCCTTAAAGCGTAGTTCCGGCCATGAAAAAAAATGTTCAATAAAAATACCCCCGGGACAGTCAGGGCTAGTAAATTCCACAATGGATAGCCTCTGCACTGTCCCGGGTCGCACTTACCTGCAAGAAGAAATACTCACCTTTAAAATTTCTTCTCCAGCGCTGCCATCTCGGATGTGGGCAGCTGAAGCCAGCGCGATCCTCCTCTGCGTCCTCTTCCGTGTCCTCTTCTCCCAGAATGCGCCTGCACCAGCCCTGCTCGTCACTTCCGGTGCGTCGCCGCATTCCTCCACAGCTTCTGGGCATGCCCAGAAGCTGTTTGCAGGGAATGCGGTGCCGCAGCGGAAGTGACAAGCGGGGCCGGTGCAGGCGCATTGATTCCTGGGAGCGATGACGTTCAGCTCCCAGGAATCATTGCAAACCGGAAGTGACGGCACGGGCCGCGGCCGCCGAGGGAGGAAGTGGAAGAAAGGTCAGTATATGTTTCTACAATACAAGGTAAGTAAAAAAAAAAAAAAAAATCGTAACTATCCTTTTCCTTTTCAGTTGACGAAAAGCAAGCAGATGGCCACAAAATCGATTATGTTGATTTTGTGGCCGGAACTCCGCTTTAAAGGGGAAACAGACAGCAAAAAAGAAACTGATAGGGGTTCTAATCCACCTCCACTCTGTCCAAAACTAAAAAATAAGTTTTGCCTTTAGTTATACTTTAGGCAAGGAGTTTGGTAGCAAATGAAAATCTCTTCACTTATGTGGACAAGCTTTCTTCCTGGTTTGAGCGCTGAACATGATGATATATGTAGAAAGAGTTTGACTTTAGCTAAATTCTAAATAGAAATGGAATTGACGAAGCTTTAGGAATAAACATTGCTTTAATTTAAAATTTAAAGGATAAGTTCATGTTTAGTAACCCGTTATTCATGTTATACCCGTATTCAGGGTGTAACATGTTACCAAAGCACCTGCCTGCACCTCCACCCAATCCCCCTATTGTGACAGCGGGAGGCCGATCCTCTTCCTGCTCCCATTGTCCCAATTCAACATCAGTGTAACTGTGCATGGCTCCGCCTACACAGTTGCGTCATTCATTCACAGAGTTCTGTGAATGAATGATCTACAAGTACCATCGGCAACTGCTGCAGGCAGCTTGTAGTTCTCAATGAACTGTGAGGGCGCTGGTGAGCATTCTCATAGTGCTTTGATCTTTCTGGACTTCAGTAACTCTCCCACAGGCAGACAATTTGTACTAACAATCTGCAGGAGCCTGACATTACACCCACGTCTGCTGATCGTGGGTGCAAGGCTTTACAGACTCCTAATAAAAAATAAATAAATAAATGCTTTTTTTTTTAAACCTGCAAAAAAATAAGCATTTATTTTATTATTTTTTTCTAAGTGAATTTATCCTTAAAAAAAAAAATTTGTGAAAGAAAGCCAAGCAATGCCCTTTGGCTCCGTGCTGTAACCTAAACTACTGTATGTCATAGCGCTGGTTCATATAGAAGCTGGAGGTTGTGCAACAGGTGTTTCTCACACACGGACAAGCACAAAGCTGACCACCACTCTGCATGTCCAAGGGTGACAACCCTGTTTCTGCAGAAGCAAAGACCTAGTTAGCCTTACCACCCCAGGAGAGTAAGTTCCTTAACGGTAGGATCAACAGGTCAAATTAGAAGAAACAAAAGCCTACAGAAGGAAAGCAAGACCCTTAACTTAACTTGCCCAACAGTCATTAATTGGGGGTAAGCTACCAGTTTTCATTTGTGGAATAGGGTGTTACATACACTTTAAAGGAAATAGTGAGGACATATATATATAAATATATATACTGTATATATATATATATATATATATATATATATATATATATATATATAAAATAAAATCAAGTGAGTGAATATGGTTATAATTAAACTATAACACACCTTTTTTTTAGATACACCCATGGTAGACCTGTGACAGGAAGGATTGATGTCCGCGTCTGCAGAAAGTTTTCTTACTCTTATAGCTCCTGTCCTGATGAGTCAGAAGATCAAGTGTGTGAAGAACTGTCACATGAAGTGAGTACTGCACTGTACTGTAGTAAAAACATACATTAAGGTCATTAGTTTAGAATTATTCTTAATACAATTTTCAGCTCATGTTTTATTTTTTTACTATTTAATTATTATTTTTTTTACCTTTTACAAATGATGTAATACAGGGTGTGCCTATGGCATAGTAATTAGGGATCGACCGATATAGTTTTTTCAGGGCCAATACCGATACAGAGCTGGCTGGCACCCTGTTGTGGGTGGCTTGCTGGCGGGCACCATGCTTGTGGCTGGCTGGCATCCTGTTGTGGGTGGCTGGCTGGCATCCTGTTGTGGGAGGCTGGCTGGCACCCTGCTGTGGGTGGCTGGCTGGCACCCTGCTGTGGGTGGCTGGCTGGCTGGCACCCTGCTGTGGGTGGGTGGCTGGCAGCAGGCTGTGGGTGGTTGGATGGCTGGCACCCTGCTGTGGGTGGCTGGCTGGCGCCCTGCTGTGGATGCCTGGCTGGCTGGCACCCTGCTGTGGGTGGCTGGCTGGCATGGGGGCTATGGGTGGGTAGGTGGCTACTGGCTGGCGTGTCCTCTCTGGTCCAGCCATTCCGTGGCGTGCAATGTCCGGGGCGAGGGAAGTGGCCTATCTGGGTAGAAGAAGCCAGGACGTGATGATGTTGTGTGCTCTGCGCACAATATCAGTAAGTTTCATGACCGATACCGATACTTCAAAAAAAGTGAATATTGGCCTCTGATAATTGGCCCCACCAATAATCGGTTGATCCCTAATAGTAATCATGGAGTATTATGTGTTTTGAAAAAAGGGAAATCACAGCAGAAACTGCTTGCCTTCAGACTCCATCTCCCTAAGTAAAACCCTTGATGGAAAAATCACACAGCAGGAGGGAGAAGGAGGAGTCTCTGCTTTGACTCAATTTCAACTCAAGTTACTGAAATCTGAAAGTTTGTTTAGAAAACACAGCAATAAATTAGGATTTAAAGAAGCCTGTTAATTTAACAGTTTATTTTTTGTAAAATATAAGAACATGTACAGCACTTTGTGGTACAGGAGATGAATATGGCAATCATTTTCAGAGGAGACAGCAATGACTATTTAAAAATATTTTATTCACTTCTAAGAAGACTTTACAAAGGTGAAAATAGACACTACCTTTCCGCTCAGCCTATGGAGATATCTTTTGATAGAATTGTTCACCAACATCATGTTCAGACCAGCTGATATGACTTAATCTGCAGGAAATAATAGCGTATCTCAAACATGCTTTTCTTTTTCAGACTGATAGCAAAGGCTGTTTTTCTGAAGTGGTAAAGACAAAACCTTTCCAGTTAAGACGTACTAACTATGAGTCAAAACTCACTGCTACCGCCAAGATAACTGAAGATGGAACAGGTAAGAGGAGGCAACGTGGAAAAAAAATAGATAGGAAAAAAGGCCAACTGACATGCTATCAATGTTATCTCTATTAGGTGTGGAAATTAATGGTGAGGCCTCTTCTGAGATAAGAAAGACAATCACAAAAGTGTCGTTCCGACAGCTGGACTCCCGCTTTAAGAGAGGCATTCCCTTGTATGGACAGGTGAGCTAAGATGATGAAACAAAACTTCTCAGCGGATATACTGAATAGCCAACATAAAGTGTAGCAGGGAGATACTGTAAGCATTCACTAGAAGTGTAAAAGAAACAATTCCTGGTATTTGTTCCGGATAGTCAAGGGAAAAATGTAGGGAGAATAATATGAGGGTTGATTTTGCTCCCTTGTAAAAACACTAGTTGCCTGGCTATTGTCTTACTTCAGTGTATTAAGTCACTGTCCAGAACAGAGAACTGTTGTCCTTCATATTTGTTGTATAGACCAGCCTTTTTCAACCAGGGTACCTTGAGGTTTCTTCAGGGGTGCCTTCGCAAAATGCCTAAAAATTTATCAAAAATTGTATACAAGCTGTTGAGTGGATGAAACTTGCCTTTTAGTTACACAAAGCCATGGGTTTTCAATGTACACCATTACAACCTTTTAGCTGCCAACCTCCTAATGACCAATGGCATCGTTAGTTGATAAGGAGGATGTCATCTGCCTGCATATCATCCTTGTTTGACCCCTCCCTTGCATCAGCTTTGGGGGTCTCATTAGCTGAGTTGAAATAAAGTGCAAAGAGGTTGAAAGACTACCTGTGAGTGACAAAGTGTCAAATAAACCAGTGTTTTAACTCAGAATAGTGAGGTCCAAAAATAATAAGGTATATGTTAAAGAAATAAGTGCACAAATGTTATTATCCCACTGGGAGAAAAAACTATTTTTATCCTGAATCCAACAATGTGCAGTGACAAAGTGCAAAGTACTATGTGCAAATAAATAAGCAGAAATTTTGAAATTTTGAAAAAACAGTGATGATTTATTCCAAATACAAGAATAGTAATACAGTGCCAATCCGGTAAGACAGCGGTGCTTACTGAAAATAAAAATTGTATAAAATAGTGTTGAAAGTAAATAAATTAAATGAATATAAAGATTCTTATAAGAGACTTGTGGGTGCAAATAAACAAGAAGTGATGAGAATTCCAAATAGGTGAAGAAAGAAGTTGCATCCACCTGTGTGGCCACTAGGTGTCGCACCTCGCATACAACCTGTTTGTTGCAGTTGTAATGGAGCAGATCACAAAGATCCCAGGGGTTCTTCCAGTCAAGCGAGCAGGCACAAGCTTGCTAATTCCTCAAAGAAAAGAGAGGGAACCCCATGATGCCGTATACAAATGTAGCAGGTGGATAGAAAACGTAAGGACTCACGGTGTAGGTTGTTCACGATCATTAAAGTCTCGCCGGAAAGCTTTCGCGTTCCACGGCCCGATATCCAAAAGCCGGAAGTGACGTATGATGCAATAGACTCCGCCCTACGCGTTTCGTCAGAGGACGTCTGCTGGAGCTGCGTCAACATAGCGTACTCCTGGCTATTAAATAGCCTGCCCGTATCATAGCAACCATACGGCCTCCCCGGCCGCCATATTGGTACTCGCGAATGATGCCGGTCAGAGGACATATTGCTCCTCTCTGCAATGCCGGCTTGAATGCGGATACACCGATCAAAATTTGAAAGAAATTAAATAAATAAGTGCAAAAAAATGTCTATTATTTAAAAATAAGAAAAAGGAGGAAAGAGTCTGTAAACCGGTTAAAATGTATAAAAAGTTTAAATGTATAAAAAAGGGGGGATCCTCCATAGGAATTTAATAGGGGAGCCAGAGAGGATATTCCATAGAAAAACAAATTATGTATGTGTATAATAAAAGGTAACAGTATAAAAACACCGGATCTTCTATAGTGTT
This sequence comes from Pelophylax lessonae, assembly GCF_965119305.1. Classification (NCBI taxonomy): domain Eukaryota; kingdom Metazoa; phylum Chordata; class Amphibia; order Anura; family Ranidae; genus Pelophylax; species Pelophylax lessonae. The sequence continues at coordinate 82,908,586 of NC_138776.1, forward strand.
GGTCATATTACCAAATTACCTGTTTTTTTCTCATTAGCTGAGTGATAGAGAAAAACTGAGGAAGAAGAGAAATATTGGAATACTAGTCAGTACCAGTTTGCAAAAGTGTATTTGCTTTGGAAGAATAAATCACCTCAACAGTTGGGTGTCCTACGTGTATTGACGTTGCTGCATTATGTAAAGCTATTAGAATAGCATTTACATTTTTCAATGGGGCGCCTCAAGACTGTCTATAATTTTGGAGGGTGCCTCAAGATTGTCCATAATTTCAAAGGGTGCCTTGGCTGAAAAAAAGGTTGAGAAACACTGGTGTAGACCACAAACTCTGTCAATGGGCTGGAATCAATGGACAAATGAAGTGTGCTTTCAGGTACATCTCAGGTCAGTTTGAGACACTTCTAAGACCGTTCAGAGTTTATTGACAAGAGCATTTATGAAGCAGGTAACCTTTTTATGAGCTGAATTTGACCTCTTTAAGATGCATCAACCTTTTTTGAGCTGCTTTTGTATTCCCATTGACTGGTATAAAAAGAGAAGCAATTTCTGATGAGATTAACAGCCTATCCATACAGGCTCTTTGAAAGGTACAGCAATACACTGTCCCATGATGCCTTCACAATGTCAGGGAAGTTTCCTTTGATTTAGTTTGGCTGTCTAGCATTTGTTGCCTGCCACTTATATAGCAGCTGGATAAAAATATATCTTGCCTTTTCACAGGTCTTCCTGGAAGATGCTGCAGGAAAGCCTATTTCCAATGAGACGGTGACACTGTATGTAGGTTCTGATGGAACAAACTACACCTACACCACCGGGCCCGATGGAACAGCAGATTTCTCTATTGATACTAAGCCATTTTACCAGAATTCCATAGCGCTAAGGGTAAGAACAAGCTGGGAAGGAGCCTAGGAGTATGTGCTCTGCAAGAAATAAAAATGAGATCCCTATAAAAAAATTGGTTGTGACAAGCTTATAAATTATGATTATTTTTCTGACAGTGTCAGTATGGTGCTAGAAGTGAATTTTGATTGTTTGTAGATCCTCATTTTCATTTATTTGTGAAGTGGATGCTTCTCTAGGCAGAGGAGAAAAGGAAGCCATGAGGGTGCTGGCTGTATTCTACCCTACTTGAGGTGATTGTAGCCGTTTTAGTGCTCTTGTGACAGAAACAATAGAGTACTATTCGTGATAAAAAAAAACATCACGGACAGTACTCTAATGTTTCTGGCTGTATTCTAGTAAGTGTGGTGCTACCCCTACAGGAGCGGCTGGTTAGGAGGGGTCCTCTGCTCTTTGCCTCATCATCTTTAAGAACTTCAGCTCCTCTGACACTTTAGCTTGAGTGTACAAAACATGCAATGTCACAGAAAATCACTGAAACTAATACTTAGCACCCAGTAGTAATACTATATTAAAAAAACAAGCACTGATCCAGTTAGTAAGGGCAAACTTGATTGTAAAGTCAACAGCTTTTTTATCTTAAATGCTTTCTATACATTAAGATAAAAGCCTTCTGTGTGCAGCAGCCCCCCTAATACTTACCTGAGCCCTCCCTCTCTCAATCCAGCGATGTCCACAAGTGCTTCAGCCGTCTGCCTCCTGATTGGCTGAAACACAGCAGTGGCGCCATTGGCTCCTGCTGCTATCAATCAAACTCCGTTAGCCAAAGAGGAGAGAGAGGGGGTGAACCACGGCTCCGTATCTGAATGGATACATGGAGCTGCAGCTTGGTTCAGGTGCCCCCATAGCAAGCTGCTTGCTGTGGGGGCACTCAACAGGAGGAAGGGGCCAGGAGTTCCAGCCAGGGACCCGAAAAGATGAGGATCTGGGCTGCCCTGTGCAAAACCACTGCACAGAGGAGGTAAGTATAACATGTTTGGTATTTTATTAGAAAAAAAATGAGACTTTACAATCACTTGTTATATTTTCACCTAATATGGTGAAGTAAGCATTGCAATGGATTAGCAATAGTAATAGCACCATTTAGCATACAGGGGGATTAGCAATAAGGACTAGCAATAAGATGGCACTTGGCACTCAGATTAGCATAAACAGTAGCAAGGTCAGCTAAAGTGCAGCAGTGAGAAGTAATAAAGCTTGATTTACCAAACATAGGAATTACCTGCCAAAGTGCATTAATAGCAACTATGCTAGGACTAGACTGACTGGATGTGCACTGTCCATAGAAATGAAGGAAAGGGGAGAAAGGAACAAAGGGGACTTGCATGATGGTTATATGGGAGGAGCAGATGTTTATGCTGTTCTTCTGCTGACTATCGTTGGGGCCCTTTAAGAAGCATTGGTGCACTTAATGACACTTTCAATAAACCAGCATGCAGTATACAAGAGGTACAGCTAAAAATGCACTCAGTCCTCCTTCTCCATGTTTCTGTAGTCCAGCACCTGGTTACATAAGGTTAATGTGCACCTGTGTCCACACTATTAACCTTAAATAATTTACACAGTATTTGCTAGCAGTAAAAAAGAAGCCATCCCTGCCCTCTCTACTTTTTTAAAATAATATCAAGAAATGTATTCTCAAACCTGTTGTTTGTTTACACTGGGAGGCTGGCAAGCTGCCAGGATTCTGGTGCAATTGAAATTTATAGGAAACAAGGTCTTAGTCCCTCTGTTGTGAACTTTGAAGATGAATTTCTCCACAATGCCTGCAGCTACAAAAGTATATAAAGGCTTGCTTTAAGGTACTTGTTCAGGGTATAAAATACTTTATTGTGTATGGTCTGTGCACAGGTAAGTTTGAGGGCGCATTCAGATGGCAGATAAGGGCCATGTGCTGCATAGAATTAGCAAGTAGTACAGGTGTTTGCAAATAGCTACAGCCAGCAGCCTGTACAAATCAGTGGCAGGCACTTTGGCTGTTTGAATGTATTTGTCCACTGAGCAGGAACATACAGTTGCAGACAGATGAGAAACTCAGGATGGAGTCAGTTTGTAGCACCCGTCAGTCTGGTATTGATTGTACAGCCTGCTGCCTGTGGCTAATCCCAAACACTTGTGCTACCTTATTAGCCAACTGGTAGCAGGCTGTTCATTTGACAATACAGAGTTAGGTATGGGCTAAACAAATTTCACAGCAAAATCACAGAAAAGACTCTCAGTTGTGCCAATTAGACTGCTTTGGTAAATTTTGCAATTTTCTTGAAAAAGAAAAAAAAAAATAACTTACTCTCTATTTCTTTATTTAGAATGGGTTTGTTTGAGGGGGTAATTTATTTATTTTAGTATTCTTTTTGTGTTTTTCCCCTTTTCCTTTTTTTTCAACCACTTAAGCCCCGGAAGCACGTGGCCACTCACTAAAACTAGAGGAAAGGCGGTTTAACCTTAAAATACGCAGGGGGTTCTTCACTGTGAGAGCAGTAAGGATGTGGAATTCTCTTCCGCAAACAGTGGTATCAGCAGGGAGCATTGATAGTTTCAAAAAACTATTAGATGGGCACCTTAAAGACCACAACATACAGGGGTATACAATGTACGGTTAGCAGCAAACACACACACACACACACCATAGGTTGAACTGGATGGACTGGTGTCTTTTTTCAACCTCACTAACTATGTAACTATGTAAGATTTTACCCCCTTCCTGACCAGGGCCTATTTTGCGATTCGGCACTTCGTGAATTTAACGGACAATTGTGCGGTCGTGCAACACTGTACCTAAACGAATTTGACGTCCTTTTTTTCCCACAAACAGAGCTTTCTTTTGGTGGCATTTGATCACCTGTGCGATTTTTTGATCATGCGCTATAAACAAAAAAAGTGCGCCACTTTTGCAAAAATAACAATATTTTTCACATTTTTTTATATGAAATTCCCAAAAAACAAAAAGCGTATTTTGATTGGTTTGCGCAAAAGTTATTGCGTTTACTAACTAAGGGAAACATTTTTGTTGTTTTTTTTTTAACGAGTAATGGCGGAAAGATCGGACCCTTGACTGACATTTTTGACCCTTTTGGGGTTACCAGTGACATTACTACAGTAATCAGTGCTATACATATGCACTGTTACTGTAAAAATGACACTGGCAGTGAAGGAGTTAAATTTATTGGAGAGGGAGGGGTTAAGTGTGCCCCTAGGGGCGTGTTTCTAACTGTGATTGGCTGTGGCTACTAGTGTAAGAACAGAGATCAACGGTCCTACATAGTAGAACCGTGTGATCTCTATTCTTACACAGGGAAGAATGACAGGTGGCTTTGTTTACATTAGCCGCCTGCCTTTCTTCCGGTGTAACGGACGATCGCGATTGCCCGGCGGACATCGGGTCCGCCAGGCACACGCGCGGGAGCGTGCCTCCGGTGGCGCGCGCTCGCTCCCTAGAGCCTCACAGGTGAGCGACGTAGTCCTACGTCGCTTTGCCTGTGAGGGGCTGACCGCCGCAGTAAATAGTCATGCGGCGGTCGGCAAGCGGTTAAATATTAGATAGTTATTTGAATACCAGGATCTATGAATGGAGGACTGGTGGAAGACTGAAGGGTCTGCCCACTTCATTCATAGATCCTGTAATATATATAGAAGCTGTAGTACAGCTTTTATGAATGGAGCAGCAAGGCGGAAAGGGCGGGCATAGTTAGGCTCCCTTAATGAGAACCCGTGACAGATGTTTAGTTGTAATAACCACCACTGCACCGGAAGATTACGGTGGCAAGGGTGGGGGAATGGGGACAAGGACAGAGGATGATTTTTACCTAAAAGAAGAGGAACCAGCACAAGGGACACATCTTACCGACTGTCCCTTGCGCCAATATTTGTGTTTTTATTTTTAGCTTCACTCATAGGTGTGCACAGCTATTGCATTAGGGTGTACACCCTAAAGCACAAACACACATGCCTTTCTCTGCAGCCTCAGCTGCACTGGACAGTGAATGAATAGGAAATGCTCTGTGCTGAGCGGTTTTCTGTTATTCTCAAACTGAAGCGTAGTAAACAGGTTAATATGTTTCAGTTAAGAATGGACAGAGTGAGCGAGTGTGTTCATTGTGTTAATTTAGAAAATTTGTTAGCCCCATCCTGAAACATCCCCCGCAGCTGCTGGGGGGAGAGGAGAGAAGGGAAGTCAGAAGCACTGCGAGGCAGGGGGCCAACAAGGGGGCAAAGCCTGGGATGTAGGGGGAATCAGCAATGCACATAGTGATTAGGGTGTGCTCGTGCACACCCCCTGCGCTTGCCTATGACTTTACTTATGTTCTAAAACAAATTGCATCCTTAGGAACTACCTTAATTTCACCTTCCCTTATTTCTGGAAAACAAATACCATCAATTGTGTCAATACCTGATAGATACCATCCTTGTGTTGAAGAATAAGAGTACAATGATGATGGGCGCTCCAGTTCAGCAAGAGGAGAGATGTTCATATCCATAGGGTTGAACATGTTCTAATCTTTTTGACTATCCTTTCTGAATATGTAGAATTTTTTGCGCTCTCCTTAAACCCTTAGCCATGATCTAGTACTGTTACCTTTCTGCAGACAGAACAGCTGGGTTTCCGTGTTTTTTTAATTCAGCAGTGACTTTCTAAAGTAGTATATCCATATAGAATTGCGCTTATTATTGAAAATAAAACAAGAATAAAAGAAAGAAACTCCAATTTGTGAACAGGTCCTTTAAACTGTCAGTGCACCATCCATCCTCATAGAAAGTGTGTAATCCCGAGTGAACACCTCCACCTTATAAAGTGCTCGCTTACCAGCTGATGGTGACCCCCTATTACAGAAGGTTAAAATCGCCTATGGATCAAAACCCAGCCAGGGCCTCTCTCCATTCAGTGGGACTTGCAATTGAAGATAGGATAATTCTTTACTTAAGATTATACACCAGATCTTGCTGAAGAAGGGTATAGATCCCCAGGAGGTGGATGAGGTCCGTGCCCAGCCCTTGTATCCCTTCACCCTCAGCACCATGAGGAAGGAGTTCTTAGAGCAGTCTGTAAAAAACGTTTCTGTAAAAATCGTTCCGGTGTTCCGTGAGAAATACCTACCCCGTGAGAAAAACCTACCCTGGCAGTGCGCATGCTCACAGCCCCTAGTGCGCATGCGCACTAGTCTGAAATGATGACTTCCGTGGAAAAAACCTACCATCGCGGCGGGTACATTAAAACAGCTGTACTGCAATATGAGTAAGCTCCGCTCCTTGCCCTGTCACTTCCCTGATCTTGTCTACTAAATATAAAAGCGGCTGGCGGCTCCGTGATTTATGTTGTCATACAGCCGCCGCCGGTTTTATATTTAGTAGACAAGACCAGGGAAGTGTCAGGGATAGCAGTGGAGATCACATGATATTTCTGGCGAGCTGTTTTAATGTAATTCCGCGGCGTTACAGACACTTTCGTACACCGGAAGTGACGAGGGTAGGTTTTTCTCACGGGTAGGTAATTCTCACGGAACAACGGACGATCCGGAAGTGGAGATGGTACGTTGGTGGAGTTAATAGAGAAGGGTCCGAGCCTCAATCTATATGTGGAGTTCATCATCCATTCTAACAGCTGATAGAGAAAAGGATACCCTTAGTGGGATATATTCCAAGTGCAACAACATTACACTCTGGTAAGAGGCTTATCAGTTTGATTTGTCACGGGGTGATTTTGTAGCATTGGTTTCCTTCCTTACAGTGGGATTATTTTGGAGATATTTGCACCTTACCCTTGTCCGTCGGGTAAGAAGGAAACCCTTAAGGTGGAGGGAGTCACTTGTGTTGCCTTGATTTGAAGAGCACTTGTCTGATTTTCAGCACCTGAAATTTACATTTATTTTGGAAGAAACACGGTGGAGGAATTGATTTTGTTGGACATTTGTTGGACATTTTGTTTACCACCTTGATTATTATTATTCACGGAATTACTTTCACATTGGGATCTATTGAGCACATTGGACATTTTTTAATGCATTTGTTTATTTATCTATAACATACTGATTTTTATCACATATATAATTAATATCACCACTTCCTTAACCTTTTTGCACTCATTTGGGTGATTTGCATCACAAGGATTTATTTGAGTTTTTAGCGCACCAATCAAATTTAGACATTTATTCACTATAGGTATTGCAGGGCTCAAAATTTAAAGTCCTGAGCTACTAGCCAGGCCTTAAGGGTTACTCGCCACCAGTTGCCCCAACCAACTCCTACCCTGCCCCGCCCCTAAACACGCCCTCATAAATTATCTCATAAAATGACACTGTTAAATGTTTTTGTATTAATGCAGAAGTTACAAAAATAAATATTAATAAAAACGTTTTCAGTGCCCATCAGTGCAGCCTCATCAGTGCCCATCAATGCAACCTATCAGTGACCATCAGTGCAGCATCATCAATAAAGATTATCAGTGCGGCCTCAACAGTGTCCATCAGTGAAACCTCAACAGTGCCCATCAGTGCAGCCTGATCAGTGCCCATCAATGCAGCCTCCCCTGTGCCCATCAATGCAGTCTCACCCATGCCCATCAATGCAGTCAACACCAGCTGCCGATCCTGCTTACCAGATATATATGTCTCATAGGCAATAATCACCGCAAAGGCATGCACTAAGAGGAGTATATCATAAGAAGAGTATACAGTCTGGTGATCGGGGTATAACCTAGGAGAATACTAACACCACTTCCTGATTCAACTAGAGGAGACACCCTATGAGCGCATATACATTGTTATATCTGGTAAGAGGCTCTATTGTGTGGTCACACCAGGGTGAATCTGCATGCCTTTGCTGTGATTTATTGCCTATGAGACATATATATCTGGTAAGCAGGATCGGCAGCTGGTGTTGGGATGTTATATCACGTAGAAATCACTCTTTTTTGGAAAAATACTTCAAGCACCGTCATCATAATACTTTAGAACACTATTTTGTCATCATTTGATGGACTCTTATTTAGTTTTGTAACACTTCACAAGAATTTTTGATATTTTGTCATCACCGATCAATTGTTGTTATTCACAATTATTTCACATAAGAAGAGTCACATTATATATGTTAAACATTTTTGTTGAGCATCGTATCATTGTTTAGCGCACCAACCATCGTTATAAATTATTTTGCTAAGCACAGTCTCTTGGTTGCAGCTTTACACAATTTTAATTAACAGCGCACTTTTATTCAATTTTAAATCCACACACTAGTTGTAGTGAATAGTTGGGCCGGGGACCATTAACAGTGTAGTGATTCCCGCTCTGATGTCCCTGTGTGGTGATCTCACATCACAGTTACTTTTGGTAACTGTTAAAGCCACGTATGGCTTACCCAGATGTGGATCCTGGAGGTGCTGATATGAGGAGTAAGGAACAAACTAGGTCTCATAACACATATAAAACCTAACATAAAATTTATTTTTAAGAAAAGCAGATAAAATTACAATTCCTCTCAATCCCTTCTAAATTCCCTGACATCTCCCTCCAACTGCCTAATCTTAGTTTAAATATTTATTTTTCTAGTTCATATTTCTCCTGAAGGATGTCTCCCATTTACTTCTGCAGAAAAATCTCATTTTGCTTTGTTAAGGCTAAAATCTACAAAATATTAAAAAATATCAAATGTGACAAAACTAACCTAAAAATCAAAAAGTCTAAAAAAATGATGTGTTAGTCTAACAGTGTATGAACGCCAAGTCTTTTGTTGACTCCTCCTTTGAGAGCTAGTCCTCCATAAGACTCCACTGCAACACCTAAGAACTCATACAATGTTCATACATAATATTCTTCTGTTCAGGACCATCGCAGTCCACATGACAAGAAACTTCCGGTAGGTGTGCAGATCTTTTTGCAATCATAGCAAACTGAGCTTTAACTTTTCTAGACAGCTGACATGACAAGTATCAAAGTTCTTCAGATATTAAAAGGCTTTTTGAAAGCGCTCTTCATCAATGCTGTTTGTGCTGATGTCATAACGTGCAGGAATGAAGGAGGGTATTTTTTGTTGAAGATGGCATCACTCAGATTGTTAGTCCAACATTAGATCATTAACAAAAAAATGCCCATTAAGCCGTTGAGTTTTTTTTTCTGCTGAAGTAAATCTATATTGTGAAGGGTAATAAGACCTAGAAGAAAAGAAAAGAAAAATGTCTTAATACAAAGGGAAATCATTCTCTTTTCATATAATGCGTTATTCAACCACCATCCACACTAAACTGTATACACTATCCTGAATTCAATGAAACATTTATCATGAACAATAGGCTGTCTCAAAGGAAACACTTATCATGAACAATAGGCTGTCTCAAAGGGGGCCTATCACCTATGGCTGGGATCAACAACCCTACAGTAGACCAGGAAACATGTAAGTACAGAGACAAGAACTTGGAGAGCACAGAATACAGGATTTACAAGAATGGCAGGAGTATAGTGCAGCACTGGGCTTCTGGTTTTACAGGCAGGCAGCAAAATAAATGCTAGTAAGAACCACTTGCAGTACTGGGGTTCAGGGCTCACAGGAAGGCAGGTCATTTTAAGACAGGAAGGATACCTAATGACACTATCTGGGGAGAACACAGCATGTCCACACATGCAACAATGGTGAGGGCCCTTGGAAGGGTTGAGGTGCAAAGTCTAAGGAACTGCCTTGTCTTCTCCAAAGGTGGAGATGGGTTAACTTGCAGCCAGTTCCCAGGTTGCAGTCCTCTTACTCACCCAAGCAGGCAGCTACCTAGAACTATAGGCCAATAGACAACTGAGAATCCCTTGCATGGCTAAGGTGCTGGGATCAATAAACAGTAGGGAGTAAAATTCAAGCTGTCTTGTGTACATGGACACACAGAGACACACAAAACAGCTAGAAGTGAGTACCCATGCAAACAGAAATTTATAAGAGATGGTACAGTTGCCCAGTGACACCAAACAGGAAATTGAAACCAAACAGGTTTGAAATAGACTTGGAGACACAAAGGCTTGACTGCTAGGAACATTAATATGCAAAGCCTGGGGCAATGAGTCACCTTAGAATGACAAGAGGTGGCCTGGCTGGCCATGTAGAAAATTGAATTAACAATAGGAGCTTTGTCTAGTCTTAAACACAAGTCTTGTGGGACAACAGGTAACAGCAGACCCGTATGCAATAGGACTACATGTACCAGCATACATGCTGATCTTTGGGAATAAACGAGACAGATCTGTAGCAAAACTGAAGATCTGTGTCATAGGCCTAACTTAAAATCTTAGCAATACCAAAGTAATCTTAACAAACAATGTAGTAACACTGACATAAATTCATTATAATTCTTAGCACACTATAGGTGTAAAAATACAGCAACAATTATTCAAATTCAATCCTATTCTTCCATCTCACAATATAATAAAAACTTTATAAGACAGGAGATGCTTAATTATCTAAGGCATAGAAACTCATTAATGCCAGAGCTCATATATGTCAGATTAGAACACATCAAATATCTGACACCTATGCACTCCCCAGTGCCAGCAGCATTCATGCAGCCCTAGACCATGACACTCCCACCACCATGCTTGACTGTAGGCAAGACACACTTGTCTTTGTACTCCTCACCTGGTTGCCGCGGCACACGCTTGACACCATCTGAATGTGCTGGCAGCACTCACACATCTATTTTCCAAAGATAACCACTGGATAGGACACTGAGCACGTGCACTCAAATTCTTTGGTCGACCATGGCGAGGCCCGTTCTGAGTGGAACCTGTCCTGTTAAACCACTGTATGATCTTGGCCACCATGCTGCAGCTCAGTTTCAGAGTTTTGGCAAATTTTTTATAGCCTAGGCTATCTTTATCGTGACGTCCGCCCCCCCCTCCCCGTGCTGCTGTGTCTGAAGGAGCTGATGGCTCCGTCCTGACACTGAGTCTCCGAAAAGGGTGGACCCGAGGCGCAGAGCAGTGCGTCTCGAGCACGCCCATTTGTGTGACAATAGCGAATGAAAATTCGCTATTGTCTCACGGATCCTCCCCCTCCTCGGCCAATGCCATTGCCGAGGAGGAGGCGGGACGCGGGAGGACTCGAAGAGAGGAAGGTAAGTCAAGTGCACTGGTCGGGGGGGCTTGGCACGCTGTTCACTCTGCATTTTAAGGGGGCACGCTGTTCACTCTGCATTTTAAGGGGGCACGCTGTTCACTCTGCATTTTAAGGGGGCACGCTGTCCACTCTGCATTTTAAGGGGGCACACTGTTCACTCTGCATTTTAAGGGGGCACACTGTTCACTCTGCATTTTAAGGGGGCACGCTGTTCACTCTGCATTTTAAGGGGGCACGCTGTTCACTCTGCATTTTAAGGGGGCACGCTGTCCACTCTGCATTTTAAGGGGGCACGCTGTTCACTCTGCATTTTAAGGGGGCACACTGTTCACTCTGCATTTTAAGGGGGCATGCTGTTCACTCTGCATTTTAAGGGGGCACACTGTTCACTCTGCATTTTAAGGGGGCACGCTGTTCACTCTGCATTGTGGTCAGTCTGCATTGAAGGGGGCATGCTTTGGTCAGTCTGCATTGTAAGGGGGCATGCTGTGGTCAGTCTGCGTTGTAAGGGGGCACGCTGTGGTCAGTCTGCATTGTAAGGGGGCACGCTGTGGTCAGTCTGCGTTGTAAGGGGGCACACTGTGGTCAGTCTGCGTTGTAAGGGGGCACGCTGTGGTCAGTCTGCGTTGTAAGGGGGCACGCTGTGGTCAGTCTGCGTTGTAAGGGGGCACGCTGTGGTCATTCTGCATAGTAAGGGGGCACGCTGTGGTCAGTCTGCATTGTAAGGGGGCACGCAGTGGTCAGTCTGCATTGTAAGGGGGCACGCTTTGGTCAGTCTGCATTGTAAGGGGGCACGCAGTGGTCAGTCTGCATTGTAAGGGTACACGCTGTGGTCAGTCTGCATTGTAAGGGGGCACGCAGTGGTCAGTCTGCATTGTAAGGGTACACACTGTGGTCAGTCTGCATTGTAAGGGGGCACGCAGTGGTCAGTCTGCATTGTAAGGGGGCACGCAGTGGTCAGTCTGCGTTGTAAGGGGGCACGCTTTGGTCAGTCTGCATTGTAAGGGGGCACGCTGTGGTCTCCCTGCATTGTAAGGGGGCACACTGTGGTCAGTCTGCATTGTAAGGGGGCACGCTGTGGTCAGTCTGCATTGTAAGGGGGCACGCTGTGGTCAGTCTGCATTGGTCAGTCTGCGTTGTAAGGGGGCACACTGTGGTCAGTCTGCATTGTAAGGGGGCACGCTGTGGTCAGTCTGCATTGTAAGGGGGCACGCTGTGGTCAGTCTGCATTGTAAGGGGGCACGCTGTGGATAGTCTGCATTGTAAGGGGGCACGCTGTGGTCAGTCTGCATTAGAAGGGGGCAAGCTGTGGTCAGTCTGCGTTGTAAAGGGGCACGCTGTGGTCAGTCTGCATTGTAAGGGGGCATGCTGTGGTCAGTCTGTATTGTAAGGGGGCACACTGTGGTCAGTCTGCATTGTAAGGGGGCACGCTGTGGTCAGTCTGCATTATAAGGGGGCACGCTATGGTCAGTCTGCATTATAAGGGGGCACGCTGTGGTCAGTCTGCATTGTGAGGGGCACGCTGTGGTCAGTCTGCGTTGTAAGGGGGGCACGCTTTGGTCAGTCTGCATTGTAAGGGGGCACGCTGTGGTCAGTCTGCATTGTAAGGGGGCACGCAGTGGTCAGTCTGCATTGTAAGGGGGCACGCAGTGGTCAGTCTGCATTGTAAGGGGGCACACTGTGGTCAGTCTGCATTGTAAGGGGGCACGCAGTGGTCAGTCTGCATTGTAAGGGTACACACTGTGGTCAGTCTGCATTGTAAGGGTACACACTGTGGTCAGTCTGCATTGTAAGGGGGCACGCAGTGGTCAGTCTGCATTGTAAGGGGGCACGCAGTGGTCAGTCTGCGTTGTAAGGGGGCACGCTTTGGTCAGTCTGCATTGTAAGGGGGCACACTGTGGTCTCCCTGCATTGTAAGGGGGCACACTGTGGTCAGTCTGCATTGTAAGGGGGCACGCTGTGGTCAGTCTGCATTGTAAGGGGGCATGCTGTGGTCAGTCTGCATTGTAAGGGGGCACGCAGTGGTCAGTCTGCATTGTAAGGGGGCACACTGTGGTCAGTCTGCATTGTAAGGGGGCACGCTGTGGTCAGTCTGCATTGAAGGGGGCACGCTGTGGTCTCTCTGCATTGAAAGGGGGCACGCTGTGGTCAGTCTGCATTGAAAGGGGGCACGCTGTGGTCACTCTGCATTGATAGGGGGCACGCTGTGGTCACTCTGCATTGAAAGGGGGCACGCTGTGGTCAAATATAACAGGCAAATTTTTAAGTTGATTATTTTGTACGGCCCCCGAATGATGTTACAAAAATCCAAATGGCCCTTGGCAGAAAAAAGATTCCCCACCCCTGATGTAGAGCAACAACTCTTTTTTTCAGATTCTCAGAGAGTTCTTTGCCATGAGGCGCCATGTTGAACTTACTGTGACCAGTATGAGAAAGTGAGAGTGATAACACCAAATTTAACACACCTGCTCCCTATTCACACTTGAGACCTTGTAACACTAACGAGTCACATAACACCGGGGAGGGAAAATGGCTAATTTCGCCCAATATGGGCACTGTCACTTAGGGGTGTACTCACTCTTGTTGCCAGCGGTTTAGACATTAATGGCTGTGTGTTGAGTTATTTTAAGGGGACAGCAAATTTACACTAGCTGTACAATCACTACTTTACATTGTAGCAAAGTGTAATTTCTTCAGTGTTGTCACATGAAAAGATAGAATAAAATATTTACAAAAATGTGAGAGGTGTACTCACTTTTGTGAGATACTGTATTCCCAGGCCTTTTCCACAAAGGACCAATAAGCATCCACTGTAACCAAGATCATGGTAGAAAAGTTCTTCGCACACTATGGTCTGCCTCAGCGCATCCACTCAGATCAAGAGAGACACTTTGAGGGTCGCCTCATTAGGAGACTTTTAGACTTACTTGGCATCAACCACTTGGCATCAAGCCACGAACCACTCCGTACCATCCCCAGGAACATCATCAACTGGAAAGATTCACTCTGACTCTCCTGGATATGCTTGGGACTTCAGAACAGAAGCAGCACTGGAGCAAACATATAGCTGCTATTGTGCATGACTACAACAGTACAGCAAATGATGCTATGGGCTATTCTCCTTATCGGCTGATGTTCAGACAGGAAGCTCGGCTGCCAGTCAACTTGGCCTTCAGCACATCCCTAGATCATACCTCAGTAATTTCTCACAGAGGATTTGTGGATCGCCTGAGAAAAAGTCTAAAGGCCGCTATGAGAAGGCCCAAGCTGCCTCAGATGCCTGAAGACAGAGAAACAAGAGAAACTTTGACCTCAGGATGCAAGTGCAAGATCTACAACTGGGTGACAGAGTGTTGTTGAGAAAGTATTCCTGGAAAGCACAAGTTAGCTGATCGCTGGAAGTCACAGCCTTATGTAATTTGTAAGCAGCTACCAGGACTACTAGTATATCAGATCAGACCAGAGGGAAGTACGGGCCCACTGAAGACCTGGCATCGTAATCATCTGTTGCTCTTGTCAGAAGCAGTACATGTGTCACCACAGTCGGATTCACAGCCTACACTTACAGCTTGACAAAGATCTCGTCCAGTGACTAGATCACAGCCTGTACTCTTTGATGCAGAAGATGAGGACAGCGAGGATAAAGAGATGAGAGTGGGTTGGCTGTGGCCATCTCAAATGCCGGACACTGCCACTCTCCTCCCAAGGGGACAGACACTGGGATTCTTAGGCCAGAAGCTCATGAATTTATGCCTAAGAATCAACCCTTGGGAGATCTGGAAGATACTCAATCTCCCCTACAGACAGCAGATCCTGACTCCTCTAATCCCTTTGTTGAGAAAGAAGTTGAAGCTGATGTGGAGGAAGAAGGGGCTGGTGAGCCTATGATCTCCAAATCTAAAGAGCAGAGGGAGAGAAGAATTATTCACCCACCCAAGTGAATTACGTCTGAAATTTTGGGTGAAAGCTCGGAGGAGGTTTTCCTCACCTCCCAAAGGACTCTTGAAGCACCTTATCTTTCCACCACAGATTTGGTGGAAAGTGACCCTAACTCTCCCCCTGGCACATCTGGCTGGGTCATCCGAATTAAAATGGCCTGTAGGCAGTACAATCTCCCTTCCTATGCCAATTGGTGGGAGGTCCCTCTGCCAGGTTCTTATGCAAATGTGAATTGTTTGCTGTCTTGCGTATGTTATTTTGTTTTTTCTCCTCATGTATGACAAAAGCATGTAACAAATTCAAGACTTTACGGCCTTTGGAGGACCAAAGGATCTTTGGTAGGCAGAGTGCGTAGCAGGTGCTTCACAATCCTGCGGCCATGTTAGCTGACCAAGTCTCTCGATAAGGGAGAGAGTGCCTGTTAGCCCCTGCGGGGGATTTGCCCCCCCCTCTTCTTACCGACACTGACTCTTGTTTTGCTCCACCCCCTTGCATCCTCATTGGCAGAGAGAAGGGAGCCAATCAGCAGCAGCAACGTAGTCCCCACCAAAAATGGCCCCATAGCCTTGTATGGGGACAGGACTACACACCCCAGAATCCTCTGGTAAAGAAAGAATCAAGGACACCATCTGGTCTGCTGAGGAGGAGCAGTCACCACAAGGCAGGAGAAGAAACTGGATGCAGGAGAGAGGTGCAATCTCCTGGGTCATCCCACCATATGTTCCAGACATCCAGCCTGAGAGAGCAGGATCCCAGGTGCATATCCAGGCGCACCTACAACGGCAGCGTGAATCGCTCCAGGATGAGGTGACCCGTCGTTACCAGGAGAACCTGCCTGTTCCAAGACATTCCGCTTGGGCCTTGACTGCAGGATTAGTGAGAGGACCCAATTGCAGGAAACCAGGACACTGCACACAGACAGAGTTACTGCACTTTGCCCACACTTGCCAGCGCCTGGGTCTCATTAAAGCCCTGTTAAGCAGTCAAAGTGTCGCCTTGCTATCCGGATACTGTCAGCATACAACAGTTTACACTTTGCCAAACAGGAGTTTGAAGTGCACCAACTAAAAGTTGCTAGTGAAGACATAAGGCCTCATCCTTCTTCCAAGGGACTTGTTACTCTTGCCATACGGACACCCACACACATGCTCAGGGCTCTGTGTATGTAGTGTGAGAGCAGGGTAGTCTAACTTGGGGGTTAAGCCACTGAGCACTGAATTAAAGTACAGTGTTGGTGGTTGGGCCTGTAGTGGCAGGGGATAGAAGAGAGAGATCTGACATAAGAGAGAGCCATTCTTATGCTCTCCTCCTGCCTGGACTCATAGAGCCAATTTAAGTAGAGGTATTCAAGCCAGTATAAAGTTGCCATCTTTTAAATTGGTGTTATTGAAGTGTTTGCCTCTGCTTTTGCAGTTATTTACAGATGTGGAATCCCCTGAAAGCAGCCTGATATAATATATTAAATTATATTGCTCTTGATCTCAGTTATTGCTCTTCAGCTAATTCATTCAAGAATATACTGTCATTGCATTTTACTTTTACACAGAAACCTTATGGTAAAGACATTTCTGTGTTTTATAAAAACCTGTGTGTTTCCATTGGTCTTTGCACTTACATTATTACCAGGTATGCCAGAGGGGCTGAGATTGTTCTTGGGGTTGAGAGGCAGAGTACGGAACCAATCATACTTAAGCGGCTCCTGCGGGGGTAGGGCTACATAAAGTAGACCTCCACTTTCTGTATCCAATATAGGCTCACTAGCTTATAATAATTTTAGAGAAACTATTTCTGTTGTTACCATGTGAAGATTCCCATAGACACAAAATCACAGTCATCCAGTCCATCTGCTTTTGCTCGGATTGGTGGGCAAACTTTGGCAGGCGCTGTTTTGGAAGAAATAGCTAAGCAGACAAGTTGCTTTTGTTTCCTCCTAGAAAAAATTAGCACCTCTACTCTGTAAATCCTCACAAGCCAAAGATTCATGTTTTTAAATACATTAAAGTGGTACTGAACTCAGCAAAAAAAAAAAAAATGGTCCCCCTGCAGGTTGATGCCATAAGGTGCTAGTATGTACATATTGTATGTATACAATATGACAGACTTACCTTTCAAAAGGAGCCAGCGCTTCCATCTTCACCTGATCTTTAGTCCAGGTTGGCACTCTGGCCACTTGAATGGCCAGGCCCCAATGATGTCCCTCCCACACATCACCATCACACCATGGTGATGTTTCAATCAGAGTATACTCTATGTGCCGTGAATGCAGAGTGTACTGCACCTGTGACGTCATTGGAATGAGCCAATATCAATATCTACTAAACAGGGCAGTTTTAGAGCGTTTGCAAGGCACCTACAGGTAAGATTTATTTTAAGCTTACCTTTAGGGCAAAGTGAAAAAGCAGGGTTTAATGCAGACTCAAATAAGAGCTGCCATCATGTGTTTTAAAGGAAACAGTTTTCCATATCTTCATTTTTTCTGCTATGAGTATTAGGTCTGTGACAATCACAACCATGCAGACAGGAATGTAACAGTGTTTAAAATACAGTATGTCAGCAATATGAATGGAGGATGAGTGATGGTAAATGAACGCCCGCCTCCTGTATTCAGAGTTGATTTTCATTGATGGAACTTATAGTACAGGTTCCATAAATAGAGGAGGGAGTTGGAAAGGGCAGGTATAGTCAGCACTCTTGATGAATGCCTATAACAGGTCTAGTGGCTGTATTAACCTCCACAGTACTGGAGGATTGCTGCTGTGGGGGAATGGAGGGCATAGAGGACTTCAGATTCCCACAGTCACCAGCACAACCAGCACAATAAACACTTCTCATTTTCTCATTGAATATAAGTACCATCCCTTGTGCTGTTAAAAAAAATAATAAAAAAAAACAAAAAACAAATACAATACTGAACTTACACTTTAAGATGCTGTTATTGAGTTTATTGATTTGGGTCCTCTGAAGGATTTTGTGTCTTGAATGTTGTAATGTGCTGATGTCACCACGTACGCAATTCCCGGAAGGACGGCTGCTGCACGAACCGGCAGGCTTGTACTTTTTATGCGTGTCTTAAGTTTCTGTATGTAAGTGTTACTATTTTTTATGGAATACATGTCTAAAGGATTTTATGCTATGGCAAGTTTTATTCTTTTTTTTGGGGGGGAACCTATATTATAGAGTCCTTTTTAAGAGTGGTGAATTCTCCTACCTTCAATTGCAAGTCCCCCTGGATAGAGAAAGGCCCTGGCTGGGTTTTGAGCCACAGGCGATATTGACTTTCCGTAATCACAAAAAAAAAAAAAACAAATACAAAACTGAACTTACACTTTAGGAGATGCTGTTAATTAGTTTATTGATCTGGGTCAACATTGAATGTTGTAATGTAATTAATGACAGCAATACTTTGTGTCAGAAGATGAATGTCAAATCTGACGATTTTGTTGCGGACTTGTGAATTTTGGAAAAAATGGGGCACATTATCTTCATTATGACACCTCATCTCTTTACTCAGTTTGAGGTTCCTCAGACCCCTGTATTGTCACACTGATCAATGGACAAAGTATAAAAAAATATTCATTCCCTTTAAAATACAAATTATTGTGAACAGTAGTAATGGGAATTTTTTTCACTGTTAATACAGGTCACCTACAAGAAAAGAGATCGACATTGCTATAGTCAATCTATGTCGTTCCCCTCATATGAAGAGGATTCCAGAACCATAAACCATTTCTACTCCAGAAGCAACAGTTACCTAAAGATACAGCCCATATTCCACACTCTGAAGTGTGAGGAGTACGAGAACCTCACAGTACACTACACTCTGACTCCAGAAGGGGTTACAAACATGAGCCATGCTGTGTTCCATCACCTGGTGAGTATGCAATCTTGTTCTGGCCTCACAGATCTCCTTAGTTTTATCTCCCATCATGCTCAGAAATCAAAGGTATACTTAGTGTGTGATTAGTCGAGGCCAATTTACTATTATTCTGTTCATATTGTGAATATAGCATCATTAATGGGATATAGGCACATTAATCCCACCTTTGGGCTATATTTATATTATATGCTCAGAATTTCTTCCTAGTGTTCATAGCAGGTACATGCAAGTGTTCTTCCAGGTTCAGTTTTTATTTTTTTTTCTAACAAGGATCAAGTACCGATTCCAACTGTTCTCTTCCCAAGCAGATGGTCAGAATGTTACAAACAACTTACTGTCTTATATTTACATCTACTTTTTAACTGTATAGTCCAGCCTTTTTCAACCAGGGTGCCTTGAGGTTTCTTCAGGGGTGCCTTGGCAAAATGCCTAAAAATTGTTCAAAATTTGTATACAAGCTAGGAGGTGGATCAAGCCTGCCTGTTAGTTATACAATGCCACAGGTTTTCATTATGCACCATTAAGACTTTCTAGACACTGGCATCCTAACAACCAAGGATGCCATCAGTTAATAAGGAGGATGTCTGTTGCATCCACAGCATCCTTGTTTGACCCTCCTGTGCCCCTTTCTCTCAGCACTGGGGTCACATTAGCTGACTGAAGGAGAGAAATTGAGGGAGAAGAGAAACATTGGAATACTAGTCAGTACTTTGGAAGAATAAATCACCTCTAATGTTGGGGGTTCTATGTGTGGATGTTGCTGCATTATGTAAAGCTATAGTTTTTTACAATTTAGAACAGGTGCTTTGCCTGAAAACAAAAGGAGAAACACTGGTATAGACCCATAAACATTCACTTTTTTTTAATAGCCCTGCAACCTATTTTTCTATAAATGGTTTCTTACTGTGCTTTTCTTGCTCCTTAGCAACGTTCTCAATAAGCTACCCTTTTCTGTTCACTTCCTGTTTTGAATGAAAAATGTACACTGGTTGCAGTTATGGATACTGCTCTATTAGCACTACAAATCCCATAGTCCTAATTCATCTCAGGGGTAGGGTGCCTATATTCTGCTGTGAAGGGGGACCATGGAGAACAAACGTAGCCAGCTGTCAGGGCCTGGATCTGGCAGTAGCTCTTCTTACTGAACCCCTTGGAATGCTGGACAGCTCCATGGGTAATTCTTTCAATGATCCTGCCTTTAGCCTTGTATGTCTTGAACCTTAAACTCTTTGCTCCTCCCATTAACTTCCTGATTTAAGCCATGTCTCTGCAATTCTCGTTTGCCAAATTAATGTGCTCTCTTCAGTCAATATCTTGCTCTCCTCAATCCTGCTGCCATCCATATCTTTGCTACCACTCGTTACTGACACTTGGTTTGTTTCTCGACTACACTTTGGCTTAATCCCAACCTGGGACTATTCGTTACAACCTTTGACTTGTTTACTGACTACATTTCTGCTTATCCTTACCTGCTTATCTGCTATTGGACCCGGCTTGCTCATCTGCTGGTGAGGCAATCCTGAGGACCGCAACCTGGTACTAAGATTTAGCCAAACCCATCTCCTCCACCACTCCATGGGGAGCATCGGTTAGTATTTAGACCCCCCACCTGAGGTGACCCACGTCATCTGCCAGGGGGATCTGTTTCTGTTTTTCTCCAACTGATCAGTGGGTGCATTGCTACCGCTATAGCTCCTGGCCTCTAAGCGAGGGCAGACAGTACAGTTACAATACAATTCAATACAGGAGAAATCAGAGGGCCCTGCGTGTTGGAGATTACAATGTAAAAGGGATTGCACTATAAACAATAATCTTGTGACTCCTCTGAACATCCTCAGTACATAATTGCCCCTTTACTTGATTTACTAAATTTATCAACAAATGCCCATAGGAGAAAAAAAAAATATTGCTGTTGCCCTAAGCACTGGTCTTCAAGTGCTATAATGGTAAATACAGCACATAGAAAGAAAGTTCAATCTATTTAATGTTGTTCACCATTTGAAAATTTTTTACACTTAAAAGCGGTAGTAAACTCTTTTCTGCAACTTTTACCTACAGGTAAGCTTTTAATAAAACTTACCTGTAAGTAAAATGAATATGTTCTAAATATGCACGGTTTAGGAGATATTCACAACTTCTGCAACTGGTGAAGACACCGGCTCATGCACACTGAGCTCTGAAGAGACGGTATGCTGCCCATTCAGAGCACTGCGCCGCAACTGTGGCTCCCGTGCACATGCACCATTAAAACGGCTAGGTCTTGAGAACCCGGAAGGAAGACCTGGTGAAGATAGAAGTCTTGTCAGCACTGCTGGCGGGCTTCGTTTTAAGGTAAGTCTCTCATAATGTGCTAGTATGCTATGCATACTAGCACATTATGATATTACTTTCCATGGGGTCCTGAATTTTTTTTCTCTACATTTACTACCATTTAAAAAGATCCAGTTATAAAATTCAAAGTATGTGCAAAGAGCTTTTAAAAAATCATGTTTTATGATTCTTTTTTTGTTTTTCCGGTACAGATAATGTCAAAGGGAAAAATTATTGATTCTGGAAACCATGAAGTGGAACTCAACGCAAAAGAAGGTAAATACACTATAAACCAAGGAGCTATATATAGTATATGTATAGTGCCTTGGAGGGTGGGAACTTATGCGAATGGTTCTATGTATTATGTAAGGCCTGTGAAAATGACAAAAAAACAAACAAGCAATAAGCAATGGGTGATTTTCCTAATCCCAAAATGTCCTTGCTGCATCCAGTAATGGGTTGAGGTCAACGGGATAAATCAGTGAGAGCTACGGGGGAACCTAAAAGATTGACACTACCAAAAGTGTCAGTTTCAGGACAGAACTATAGCAGAAGAATTCTCAGCATTGGAGTAGAAGTTCATGGTATGGGCAGCAGAAAAGCTGAGTATGTCCTGTATTCTTTTATAGGTAAGGCCTGCTTGAAAATATTTGTATAGCAACAAGGTCACATTAAGAACAGATTACCTACAGTGAAAAATCACCTTTTAACATAAGCTGAGCTTGATCAAATCCTCTTATACCTTCCAGGATACCATATTGAATAATTAACTTGTCCATCACATTAAAGGACAAAAGGGAATGGAAGAGGTGGGACAAGCTCAACTTTTTGGTGAAAGCTACATGTTGCATATATCCAGGGATATAGGCAACTAAATCTTCCTTTTTTTCTAGATTTTTAATGTAAAATAAATAAATAAATAGAGAAAGATGTTGGCCATACCCATTTATACTTCCAAGCTTTATTGGCCTTTATTTTGATAGGTGGCCTTACTGACCAACAGTAGGGCTTACAGGATGGTATGCACTCTCCATTCTTACAGGAAACGTAGAGATCTGCATATATTGTAACTTTAGCTGCCTATATTTCTTGATCTTTTGATAATTTCAACATGCAATTTTCATTTAACCTTGTACTTAAGCTTTTTTGCTAATATGCTCAATTTCAAATTAATGAAAATGTTGATACAAATGCCATAGCAACTGAAAGCACCACTGGGCTTTAGTCAACTAAAAAAGCTGAATGAAATGATATGCTCAGGGCGCACTAATCCTTTTCCTTAAGTTAGTTATATAAAATTGTTTTGGAATAGTTTTTGACTTTAGATAGAATTACTCAATAACATTATTTTTTGTGCATTGCAGTGTCACATGGACATTTTACATTTAAGCTTCCTGTCAATGTTAATACGGCACCCTTGGCTAAAGTGCTGGTCTATCTCATTCTGGACAGTAGTGAGGTTATTGCGGACAGTGTCAGCTTCAAAGTAGAAAAATGCTTTGGAAACAAGGTACGGATATTGGCATTATTTTCGATATGGCATTAATACTGCTGCTTTATTTCAACATGGAGTTTTTGTGCGTGGTCTGAGCTCTATTTGTGATGACAATAAAAATCTGAAGTTAGTTGTAATCCTGAATAGTTACAAACCCCTTTCTGTACTTGCTAAAAATGTTCTTTACCCTGAAAAATTAAAACTATTGCAGGCACCACATATAAGGACTGGTAAGCTAAAAAAACATATTATATATATATATATATATATATATATATATATATATATGTAGTGTGGGGTGCGCTAAACAACAAATAAATAATGAATATATAACATATATCTATATGTGAACCAAATCAACAAAGGTAAATATATATAACATATATCAATCTGTGAAGCCAATTAATAATACAAATCAATTGGTGCATAAACATAAAAGTTCATAAGTGTCCATAAATATTGTGCAGGTGAGTAGAATTGTATTCTATCCAAATAATACGTGTATCCACCACCGAGTGAAATTCATCCTTACCAAATGGAAATAAATAAGGTGCAACTATATTTTCTTGTGCTGAAAAAATATCCAATCTCCTTGTGAACAAACACCACGTGTAAATCACCAAGAATTAGCCTCTTACCAGATGGTAATAGGTATGCACTTGTTCAGTGAAACCACCGCCTTGCTTCCTCTTTAAAATCCTGAAGTGGGATGTAGAACCGCTCTACCTTTCTTTCTCCACTAGATGGCAACGAGTACCAGCAAGAAACACAGCCTCCTCCTTCTTCACAAGCTCACAAAACCACTGTGTATTAAAGGAAAAAGGAGGACTAATAGTGTATTACCCTTGAGATTTATTCAAAAAAACAGTTGATATTGCACTTACAATTAGATGTCTTGTATTCAGCATAAACATAGGCATACGAATTCCTGCAAAGGCTTGCGGCCGGCTGCAGCACGGAACGCAAGTTGTGTGTGACGTGTGCACCTCCTAATCTGACCGGTTTCTTCCCATAGGACTTCTACTGAGACAGGAGTACTGGCACATCGTCACTTCCGCTTTATTTATACAGGTGGAAGCAAATTGTCTAACTTCCGGTGTCTGCAGAGCAGGTAGTATAAAAACATCGATCTATAGCACATCCTGGTGACACAGGAAGTAAACACTTTACTTCCTGTCTGCAGAGCAGGTGTCTGCAGAGCAGGTATGCTTTGGAACTTCTGGCTGATAGCAATTTAAGGCAAATTACTTAAATATGGGTAACTTTCCTTATGTTAAAAGGAATGTATAAAAACATACTTTATTATTTGTTAAAAACAAATGTATAAAAACATCAATCTATAGCACATCCTGGTGACACCGGAAGTAAACACTTTCCTTCCTGTCCCACAACACACTGCTTTAGGAGCGTAGTGGGAAAGGGGTGACACCGGAAATATGTGTATAATAAAATGTATTGAACTATATTAAACCATATGCTCCAATACAAATATAAAATAAATGATAAAAGATAACTAAAATATAAAACCTGCCAAAATATATGTGGGGATCAACAGTTATTAATGTGTGCGTTTATGTCTCACTCTATGTTGGGTCCCCGGGGTCTGGAGCAGCCGAGCTCATATATCCAGAAGGTTTCCCTTCTGGATATAGACCTCCTCAGATTGCTCCCCCTCCAGTGTGGTGTATATTTCTCAATAACGATGATTTTTAACCTCCTGGGATTTTTTCTGTGACATTGGGCGAAGTGTTGGGATACACTATGCCCAGGAAAAGCTTTGTGTATGTTGGTCAGATGTTCTCCAATACGTATGGCGGCAGTACGTATGGTTCTTCCAACATACTGGTAATTGCACTCACACTGTAAAAGGTATACAACCCCTTTCGTATGGCAGGAAATAAAATTTCTAATAGGGTACTCTTTACCTGTCACAGTTGAATGAAATGTATTAGTCCTGACAGGGGAGGGCTGGCAGCCTTAGGCCTGGGGGGCAAGTCCAGTCAAGTGGCCCATTGAACCACCGAATTAACTCACCACCCATGCCCACCTTGTTTTAAAACGGATATTGATGTTATATAGTAAGACAAATTTGATACAATGTGGTATCATAATTTATTTTAATAGCAACAAAGGAGGTTTAACAAAAAAACTCTCCACAATACCCTCCACACATCCATGTACCATACCCTCCACACCGATCCATACATCCGTGTACCATACTCTCCACACCGATCCATACATCCGTGCACCATACTCTCCACACCGATCCATACACCCATGCATCATACTCTCCACACCGATCCATACACCTATGCACCATACTCTCCACCATACAATCCACACCGATCCATACATCCATGCACCATACTCTCGACACCAATCCATACATCCGTGCACCATACTCGACCCCATACCCTCCACACCGATGCATACACCCATGCACCATACTCTCCACCATACAATCCACACCGATCCATACATCCATGCACCATACTCTCGACACCAATCCATACATCTGTGCACCATACTCTCCCCCATACTCTTCACACCGATCCATACACCCATGCACCATACTCTCCACCATACAATCCACACCGATCCATACATCCATGCACAATACTCTCGACACCAATCCATACATCCGTGCACCATACTCTCCCTCATACCCTCCACACTGATCCATACATCCGTGCGCAATACTCTCCACACCGATCCTTACATCCGTGCACCATATTCTCCACCATACCATCCACACCGATCCATACATCCATGCACCATACCCTCCACACCGATCCATACATCCGTGCACCATACTCTCCACCATACCCTCCACACTGATCCATACATCCAATCCATACACCTTCGTGGGGTGCACAGATGTTCTATGCAGCCCACCAGCTAAAATCAATGACAGGCGGCAGCCTGCATGGAACTCCAAACACCTCCCAGAATGTACTGTACATCTGTGACCCCAATGTACGGATCAGAACGCAGACAGACCAGTGTTCTCATCTGTGCAATGAACCTCCATAGATGTACATTTCCTTGGAGGTGCTCTGAGATCTGTACACAGAGCTGCCGGTCATTGATTCTCTAGCTTTGGAATGTATGGCCAGCATGTTCACCAAACAAGGAATTTGTCTTCAGGCAGGCGCGGACTGACAACTCATGGGGCCCCCGGGCAAGAGGAGATGATGGGGCCCCCAGGTTTAAAGATGGCTGCTAATATGATGCAACATTAATGCATTAGGCCTACGTGGAAGGGCATGAAGCTCATGAACGTGCAGACAGGCAGAAGACTTAAAGCTGGTGACCCAATAAAGAAATGAGGTCAGTGCCACCTTACCAGCATCATGGGCCCCTGGGAAAAGTACTGCCCTGGGACATTTAGCAGGGAGATGGTGACCTGTGGTGTGCATAGTGCATTGCGGCACACAGTGGGTGTGGATAAATTATGCCACATTTTGGTGTGATTTTTTTTTTTTTTTACAATTATTTTTTTTCCATTTTTAGTTTTTCATTTTAATTTAATGATTTTATACTTCATTTTTCACAATGCTGGTGGGAGCAGGGAGCTTTGATGAGATAACAGGGGTCTAAACAGATCCCTGAAGTCTCACATTTGATGCAAAGAAAGGGACTAAGGACACATGCTAAGGAGGGTATGCTGGTGGGTATTGTGTGCAGGAGAGGAGCGTGGAGGGTATGACAATGGGCAGTATGTACAGGAGACAAGTGTGGAGGGTATGACAGTAGGTAGCATGTACAGGAGAGGATTGTGGAGGGTATGACATTGGACAGTATGTACAGGAGAGGAGTGTGGAGGGATGACAGTGGGGCAGTATGTACAGGAGAGGAGTGTGGAGGGTATGACAGTGGGCACTATGTACAGGAGAGGAGTGTGGAGGGTATGACAGTGAGCGGTATGTACAGGAGAGGAGTGTGGGGGGTATGACAGTGAGCGGTATGTACAGGAGAGGAGTGTGGAGGGTATGACAGTGAGCAGTATGTACAGGAGAGGAGTGTGGAGGGTATGACAGTGGGCACTATGTACAGGAGAGGAGTGTGGGGGGTATGACAGTGAGCGGTATGTACAGGAGAGGAGTGTGGAGGGTATGACAGTGAGCGGTATGTACAGGAGAGGAGTGTGGAGGGTATGACAGTGGGTAGTATGTACAGGAGAGGAGTGTGGAGGGTATGACAGTGGGCAGTATGTACAGGAGAGGAGTGTGGAGGATATGACAGTGAGCGGTATGTACAGGAGAGGAGTGTGGAGGATATGACAGTGGGCAGTATGTACAGGAGAGGAGTGTGGAGGATATGACAGTGGGCGGTATGTACAGGAGAGGATTGTGGAGGGTATGACAGTGGGCAGTATGTACAGGAGAGGAGTGTGGAGGGTATGACAGTGAGCGGTATGTACAGGAGAGGAGTGTGGAGGGTATGACAGTGGGCGGTATGTACAGGAGAGGAGTGTGAAGGGTATGACAGTGGGCGGTATGTACAGGAGAGGAGTGTGGAGGGTATGACAGTGGGCAGTATGTACAGGAGAGGATTGTGGAGGGTATGACAGTGAGCGGTATGTACAGGAGAGGAGTGTGGAGGGTATGACAGTGGGCAGTATGTACAGGAGAGGAGTGTGGAGGATATGACAGTGAGCAGTATGTACAGGAGAGGAGTGTGGAGGATATGACAGTGAGCAGTATGTACAGGAGAGGAGTGTGGAGGATATGACAGTGAGCACTATGTACAGGAGAGGAGTGTGGAGGATATGACAGTGAGCAGTATGTACAGGAGAGGAGTGTGGAGGATATGACAGTGGGTGGTATGTACAGGAGAGGAGTGTGCAGGGTATGACAGTGGGCAGTATGTATAGGAGAGGAGTGTGCAGGGTATGACAGTGGGCAGTATGTACAGGAGAGGAGTGTGGAGGGTATGACAGTGGGCAATATGTACAGGAGAGGAGTGTGGAGGGTATGACAGTGAGCGGTATGTACAGGAGAGGAGTGTGGGGGGTATGACAGTGAGCGGTATGTACAGGAGAGGAGTGTGGAGGGTATGACAGTGAGCGGTATGTACAGGAGAGGAGTGTGGAGGGTATGACAGGGAGCGGTATGTACAGGAGAGGAGTGTGGAGGGTATGACAGGGAGCGGTATGTACAGGAGAGGAGTGTGGAGGGTATGACAGTGAGCGGTATGTACAGGAGAGGAGTGTGGAGGGTATGACAGTGGGTAGTATGTACAGGAGAGGAGTGTGGAGGGTATGACAGTGGGCAGTATGTACAGGAGAGGAGTGTGGAGGATATGACAGTGAGCGGTATGTACAGGAGAGGAGTGTGGAGGATATGACAGTGGGCGGTATGTACAGGAGAGGAGTGTGGAGGGTATGACAGTGAGCGGTATGTACAGGAGAGGAGTGTGGAGGGTATGACAGTGGGCGGTATGTACAGGAGAGGAGTGTGAAGGGTATGACAGTGGGCGGTATGTACAGGAGAGGAGTGTGGAGGGTATGACAGTGGGCGTTATGTACAGGAGAGGAGTGTGGAGGGTATGACAGTGGGCGTTATGTACAGGAGAGGATTGTGGAGGGTATGACAGTGAGTGGTATGTACAGGAGAGGAGTGTGGAGGGTATGACAGTGGGCAGTATGTACAGGAGAGGAGTGTGGAGGATATGACAGTGAGCAGTATGTACAGGAGAGGAGTGTGGAGGATATGACAGTGAGCGGTATGTACAGGAGAGGAGTGTGGAGGGTATGACAGTGGGCGGTATGTACAGGAGAGGATTGTGGAGGATATGACAGTGAGCACTATGTACAGGAGAGGAGTGTGGAGGATATGACAGTGAGCAGTATGTACAGGAGAGGAGTGTGGAGGATATGACAGTGGGTGGTATGTACAGGAGAGGAGTGTGCAGGGTATGACAGTGGGCAGTATGTATAGGAGAGGAGGGTGCAGGGTATGACAGTGGGCAGTATGTACAGGAGAGGAGTGTGGAGGGTATGACAGTGGGCAATATGTACAGGAGAGGAGTGTGGAAGGTATGACAGTGGGCAGTGTGTACAGGAGAGGAGTGTGGAGGGTATGACAGTGGGCAATATGTACAGGAGAGGAGTGTGGAAGGTATGACAGTGGGCAGTGTGTACAGGAGAGGAGTGTGGAGGGTATGACAGTGGGCAGTATGTACAGGAGACAAGTGTGGAGGGTATGACAGTAGGGCTTTCCGATCAGGTCCGCCTGTCAGTTTTTCAGGCGGACCTAATCGGACACTCCATGTACCCCTATGGAGCAGTGGATGTCAGTGGTGACATGTCCGCTGACACCGCTGCTATCCGATCCGGTCCATGAAATCCTATTTTCCATCCGTCTGGAGGATTGGATATGATGAAGATGGACAGGCAGTCCATTATCATCCAATCTCCCATAGAGGATAGCGGGGATCTGACAGGTCTGTCTCTGCACAGTGAGCAGAGACTGACCTGTCATTCGCTTGCTTAGCAGGGATCAACGGATCAATCCCCGCTGAGCAAAACAGAGTCCGCCGGACAAAACGCCCGTGTGGAAGGACCTATAGAGTGTTTAGTTAGGTGGTGAGTTTTTGATTGTACAGAGTTTGGTTGACACAGGGTTAAAAAGGATGGTCATAAATTAAATCCACATTAAGGGCTCTTTCACACGGTCTGCCTCCGTAGGCGGATCCGTGCTGCTCAGAAGGGATCGATCCGCCGATCCCCGCTGAGCCGGCGGATGACAGCTCCGTCTCCACTTGCAGAGCGGAGAGGGAGGTGTCTCAGCCCCCGCTGCTCTCTATGGGGGATCGGATGAGAGCGGACCGCCTGTCCGCTTTCATCCGATCCGATCCCTGAACGGATGGAAAAAGAGGGTTTCAATCCGTCCAGATTTCACGCACAGGATCGGATGCTGATGGCAGCGGATGGCAGCGGAGGTGTCTCAGCTGACATCCGCTGCCCCATAGAGCTGCATGGAGGATCCGATCAGATCCGCCTAAAAAACTGACAGGCAGATCTGATCGGATCGCCCGTGTGAAAGGGGCCTAACTGGACATAGTAATTGGAGTTTGTTGGTATAGATAGGGCTGTGTGTCAGTTTGGGAAATGTCTGTCAGCTCTGGGGGGGGCTGCTATCTTAGACACACACACACACACACACACATACATACTCACAGACATACACACACACACATACATACTCACAGACATATACACACACACATATACATACATACACTCTCTCTCTCTCTCTTCTACTTCTTACTTAGGACCCTTCACTGCAAAACAAATCCTCCTAGCAGAAACGTTGCAGCTTACCTCCAGACTTCTCCTAGAACAAACTCAGCTGACCTCTCTCCCTTCCTGCAGTGTGCTCCGCCTCCCGATCCTCCTATTGCACGGCACTGATTATCAGAGGGGGGGACAGAGATCAGAGTGCAGGAGGACACTTCGGGGGAAGGGGGACTGGGAGAGAGACAGAAACCAGGAATGGAGCTTCTAACTACATACATCACCACCCAGTGAATGTAGTTAGAAGCAACAAATGCTGCTGTTCCCACAGTGTCAGTGGCAATGGCAAATAAGCTCCCATTGTAAGCACGCACCTCTTCTTCTTCTTCTCCTCTTCTGCAGCGGCCCGACAGTGGAAGATGGAGGGAGGAGCCAGAGGCAGGTGGAGCCAGTAATCGGCGCGGAGGATGATCCGCTTTGTATGATAGGTCCTCTGCACTCTGCCTCACTTTCCTCCTCTGGAGACCGTCCGTGACGTCACTGGTTGCTAGACGCCAAGCGGCTGGTGATCTAGCAACCGGGTCTCCGGGGGCCATACCCGTCACAATAAATGCATACTGATCGTGAACTTTAAGGAAGAAACTGAGCGGCCTTTTCTGGGGGGGATCAGATCGGCCCAGGGGGAAATTTCCACCCTGCCCCCCGGCCCAGCCCGCCCCTGAGTCCTGATAGTTTGGGCTTCTTTACACACTCTGCAACTCCTGCAGGGAAAGAAGCCCTTCATATCAGGAAAAAATTTTGGGATGGTAGGAGGATCAATGGAATTGGGGGCTACCAGATCTTGTAAGTTCTGTGCCTTCCTGTAAATAATAGGTGGAACTTCTGGTACCATGGGTCCTAAAATTTTATCTTTCTGTAGGACTCCCCAGTGTTTCCGGAATACATAATTTAGCCACTGTAGTTTTGTGAGAATCTCGTAATGAAAGCAAATTCAAACTTGGAACTGGTTTTTCCTGGGTTCTGAACTTCCTTAGGTTGTATCAAACTTCTTTGCTCAACTAACTCCAGGGTCTGAATTTCTTTCTCTAGCACTTCTGGTTTGTAGCCTTTTTCCAGAAATTTTTCTTTCAGGACCATAGCTTGTTTCCCGGAATACTTGGCTGCCGGTACAATTCCTTCTGACTCTTCTGAATTGTGATTTGGATACAGATCTGAGCCAGGCTGGATGGTGACAGCTGTCCAGGGCTATAAAGCCGTTCCTATCAGTCGGCTTATAATAGGTATGGGTGGAAAAACTGGAACCTACCCTGGATATGACTAGGTCCAAGAAGTTCACTGAGGTCTTGCTAAATTCATAAGAAAACCTGATCCCCCAATTATTACAATTCAGATCTCTCATGAACCTTCTCAGTGAATCTTCTTCTCCCTGCCATATTAACAGCGTGTCATCTATGTACCTTCTCCACATAACCAGTTGCCTGGGTCTGTTGGAATAAATGTTTCTATTTTCCCACAGTGCCATAAATAAATTGGCTAAGCTGGGGGCAAACTTGGCCCCCATAGCTACGCCCATTTTCTGTAGGTAGAACTTTTCGCCATAATAGAAATAGTTGTGCTCCATGCTGAAAATGAGTAGATCCAGGATGAACTTCTTCTGGTCCATCGGTATTTCATAATCAGTGTCCAAGAAAGTGCATACCGCTTCATATCCTATCTGGTGGGGTATCACGGTATATAAAGACGTCACGTCTGCCGTGACCAGCAGTACGTCTCCCTCCACCTCTAATTGTGTCACTTCCTGGATACATTGAGCCGTATCTTTAAGATATGAAGGGGTTTCTTGGACCAGGGGTTGCAGAAAGTGGTCCACATACCTTCCAATCCTGGAGGTAACGGAATCGATTCCGCTCACTATGGGCCTCCCAGGTGGTCTAGTGAGGCTTTTATGTACTTTGGGAAGATAATATATGGTCGGAATCCTGGGAGCCAAAGGTACCAAGAATTCCTTCTCTTTTTTGTTTATAATACCTTCCTCGTAACCTTTAGTCACTATTTTCTCCAACTGTTTCTTATATTTGAAGGTGGGGTCTTTTTCAAAATTTCATAGGTGCCATTATAAGAAAACAACCTCTCCATTTCTTCAGTGTATTGTTCCTTATTGAGAAGAACGATACCCCCACCTTTATCCGCCGGTCTTATCACAAGGTTTTTATTCTCGCAAATGGATTTCACACCTTTTTTCAGATCTCTCTGCGGTTGTGATTTAAATTCCTTCTCTTCCAATTCCTTTAAAACTAGGTCCTTAAAAATGGTCACATGGTGACTCTGTACTCCTTGGGGGTTAAATAAGGAAGCATTCCTAAGACCTGTTGGAATGGAAGTGGTGGATGTATAAGAAACATGATTTCTTTCATAAGCATTGGACAAAAAGTGCCGCTTGACATTCAATTTTCTCACATACTTATGGATGTCAATAAAGGTTTAGAATTTATTCAATTGTTTTTTTGGAGCGTACTTGAGCCCTTTATTGAGGGTATGCTTTTCGGAATTCGTCAATGTGATCCCTCTGAGATGAAAAATTCCATTGGTTTCTACATTGAGCTTCCGATTGGATCCCCCTCTACAGCCCCTTTTCACTTTTTTCAGTTCCCTTTTTTGGGACCCTGGCCTAAAAAATTCTTCTTTTTGGCACTGATTGGAGTCTTCTGTGGAGGTGTTTCTCTCCGATCATTTCTCTCCTCGTATCTCTCATGTCTAAGAGGCTCATACCTGTTATGAGAACCAGTAGGATAAGGTCTAGGTGTATGTGGAGTGTCCAAGTAGTTTCCCATGTAATCTACTTGCACTCTTCTTGGAGATCTCGATCTGGAACGTCTCCAAGTCCTTTCAAATTAGGGATGACGATTTCTTTGATCCCTTGATCTTGAACGTCTCCGCTTCCTATCAGATGAGGGATGACGATATGACGAAAATGTATCTAATAACCAGAAAAAAAGTAAAAATAAAGGGAAAGGTGATAATGAAAAAGGACGTCCTAAAGTACAAGATTATAGGAGGGAATACGAATATCGTCATCTTATGAATTTAGCAAGACCTCAGTGAACTTCTTGGACCTAGTCATATCCAGGGTAGGTTTCAGTTTTTCCACCCATACCTATTATAAGCCGACTGATAGGAACGGCTTTATAGCCCTGGACAGCTGTCACCATCCAGCCTGGCTCAGATCTGTACCCAAATCACAATTCAGAAGAGTCAGAAGGAATTGTACCGACAGCCAAGTATTCCGGGAAACAAGCTATGGTCCTGAAAGAAAAATTTCTGGAAAAAGGCTACAAACCAGAAGTGCTAGAGAAAGAAATTCAGACCCTGGAGTTAGTTGAGCAAAGAAGTTTGATACAACCTAAGGAAGTTCAGAACCCAGGAAAAAAACAGTTCCAAGTTTGAATTTGCTTTCATTACGAGATTCTCACAAAACTACAAGTGGCTAAATTATGTATTCCGGAAACACTGGGGAGAGTCCTACAGAAAGATAAAATTTTAGGACCCATGCTACCAGAAGTTCCACCTATTATTTACAGGAAGGCACAGAACTTACGAGATCTGGTAGCCCCCAATCCCATTGATCCTCCTACCATCCCAAAATTTTTTCCTGATATGAAGGGCTTTTTTCCCTGCAGGAGTTGCAGAGTGTGTAAAGAAGCCCAAACTATCAGGACTAATAAATTTCATTCAACTGTGACAGGTAAAGAGTACCCTATTAGAAATTTTATTTCCTGCCATACGAAAGGGGTTGTATACCTTTTACAGTGTGAGTGCAATTACCAGTATGTTGGAAGAACCATACGTACTGCCGCCATACGTATTGGAGAACATCTGACCAACATACACAAAGCTTTTCCTGGGCATAGTGTATCCCAACACTTCGCCCAATGTCACAGAAAAAATCCCAAGAGGTTAAAAATCATCGTTATTGAGAAATATACACCACACTGGAGGGGGAGCAATCTGAGGAGGTCTATATCCAGAAGGGAAACCTTCTGGATATATGAGCTCGGCTGCTCCAGACCCCGGGGACTCGACATAGAGTGGGACATAAACGCACACATTAATAACTGTTGATCCCCACATATATTTTGGCATGTTTTATATTTTAGTTATCTTTTAACATTTATTTTATATTTGTATTGGAGCATATGGTTTAATATAGTTCAATACGTTTTATTATACACATATTTCCGGTGTCACCCCTTTCCTACTACGCTCCTAAAGCAGTGTGTTGTGGGACAGGAAGGAAAGTGTTTACTTCCGGTGTCACCAGGATGTGCTATAGATTGATGTTTTTATACATTTGTTTTTAACAAATAATAAAGTATGTTTTTATACATTCCTTTTAACATAAGGAAAGTTACCCATATTTAAGTAATTTGCCTTAAATTGCTATCAGCCAGAAGTTCCAAAGCATACCTGCTCTGCAGACACCTGCTCTGCAGACAGGAAGTAAAGTGTTTACTTCCTGTGTCACCAGGATGTGCTATAGATCGATGTTTTTATACTACCTGCTCTGCAGACACCGGAAGTTAGACAATTTGCTTCCACCTGTATAAATAAAGCGGAAGTGACGATGCGCCAGTACTCCTGTCTCAGTAGAAGTCCTATGGGAAGAAACCGGTCAGATTAGGAGGCGCACACGTCACACACAACTTGCGTTCCGTGCTGCAGCCGGCCGCAAGCCTTTGCAGGAATTCGTATGCCTATGTTTATGCTGAATACAAGACATCTAATTGTAAGTGCAATATCAACTGTTTTTTTGAATAAATCTCAAGGGTAATACACTATTAGTCCTCCTTTTTCCTTTAATACACGGTGGTTTTGTGAGCTTGTGAAGAAGGAGGAGGCTGTGTTTCTTGCTGGTACTCGTTGCCATCTAGTGGAGAAAGAAAGGTAGAGCGGTTCTACATCCCACTTCAGGATTTTAAAGAGGAAGCAAGGCGGTGGTTTCACTGAACAAGTGCATACCTATTACCATCTGGTAAGAGGCTAATTCTTGGTGATTTACACGTGGTGTTTGTTCACAAGGAGATTGGATATTTTTTCAGCACAAGAAAATATAGTTGCACCTTATTTATTTCCGTTTGGTAAGGATGAATTTCACTCGGTGGTGGATACACGTATTATTTGGATAGAATACAATTCTACTCACCTGCACAATATTTATGGACACTTATGAACTTTTATGTTTATGCACCAATTGATTTGTATTATTAATTGGCTTCACAGATTGATATATGTTATATATATTTACCTTTGTTGATTTGGTTCACATATAGATATATGTTATATATTCATTATTTATTTGTTGTTTAGCGCACCCCACACTACATATACATTTATCCATATTCAAAAGCACTGAATACCGGGAGCAGCTTCAACACACTATCAGCGCACCCATCCCCCCTTACAATATATATATATATATATATATATATATATATATGTGTGTGTGTGTGTATATGTGTGTGTGTGTATGTATGTATGTCTGTCTGTGAGTTGCTAAATGTGGTACCTTCAATAAATGTAACTATATTGCTACACTTATAGACGCCTCTCTTCTCTTTCAGAGCCGGCTCACATAGGAGCGACCCGACTTGCCAGGGCGACCTGTGAAGTCGCGGTGATCAGCGCGCACCGCGACCTCGGAGCGGCATGCACAGACTTCATATCATTGAAGTCAATGCAGGTCGCCCCAAAGTAGTGCAGGACCCTTTTTCTAAGTCGGATTGACTTGTGTCTCTCCTATTAGAACGGGTCCTGTGCTAATCTATGGCAGGCGACCCACGGCGACTTGGCAGGCGACCAGGTCGCCTGACAAGTCGCCCCAGTGTGAACCGGCTCTTATACTTGTGACATGACGCTACTTGTATATAAAGTCAAAGTTTATAAACAAATTGTTGCTTGTCTTGCAAAACTCTCTCAAACCAAGTTACTCTCAATCCAAGATTTTACTCTAAGTTCAGAAATTAATGGAAAAAAAAATGTGTAATAAAAATGGAATGACACAGGGAAAAAGTAATGAGCACACGAAGAAAGAGAGGTGCAAAAAGGAATTGAAAGCCAAGACACCAGCTGAAATCTATCAGTAATTAGAAAGCAATCCTGCCCCTTGTCAGTGCAAATTAATATCAGCTGGTTCAGTCTCACCGGATGGCCTATTAAAAAGGTGTCTTATTACCAAGGTGTCACACAAGAAACATCTCATGATAGGTAAAAGCAAAGAGGTCTCTCAAGACCTTCACAGCCTTATTGCTGCAAAACATACTGATGGCATTGTTACAGAAGGATTTCTAAACTTCCAGTGAGCACTGTTGGGGCCATAATCCGGAAGTGGAAAGAACATCATTTCATCATAAAGCAGCCATGACCAGGTGCTCCTCGCAAAACTTCTGACAGGAGTGAAATGAATCAGAAGAGTTTTTCCAGAGCCAAGGACCACTTGTGGAGAGCTTCAGATAGACCTGGAATTAGCAGGTACAATTGTTTCAAAGAAAACAATAGGTAAAGTACTCAACCGCCATGGTCTGTATGCACACTTACCACATCAGACTCCATTGCTGAAGAAAAGGCATGTTGAAGCTTATTTAAAATTTGCTGTACAACAAGCCTGTGAAATACTGGGAGAATATAGTTTAGTTAGAGTCTAGTTAGATGAGACCTAACTTGAACACCAAGAGAGTTTGGAGGACAAATGGCACTGCACATTACCCCAAAACACCAAACCAATAGTGGAGTTTGGAGGTGGGAACATCATGGTGTGGGACTGTTTTTCAGAATGCGGTACTGGCAAATTTCATGTCATTGAAGGAAGGATAGATGGAAAAATGTACCAAATGTACCAAAACATTCTTGATAAAAATCTGCTGCCATCTACCAGGATGATGAAGATGAAAAGATGGTGGACATTTCAGCAAGACAAAGATCCCAAACATAAAGCCAAGGAAACTCTCAATTGCTTTCAAAGAAAGAAACGAAAGCTGCTAGAATTCCCCAGACAATCACCTGACTTGAATCCAACAGAAAATCTATGAAAAGAACAAAAGATCAGAGTTCATAGAAGAGGCCTGTTAACTCAATTCTCGTCAGGAGGCAATCACGATGATATACAGCCTTTCAGTTGCTAACCCCCCAATAGATAGTGAATTCTCTCTCGTCCAGCTGGGAGTTATGACGACACATAGCACTCAAACTTAGTGCAGTCACAACTGTTTATTTCAAGTTTCGTGCTCCCATTTAAAGGATATTTCGGCGGCAAAAACTGCTTGAAACTGGTTTACAATTCGTAAGTCAATTGAACAGTACAACATCACTCACAGAAACAGTTACATGAAAAGGATTTTGTGTCCTATACATCTGTGTCAATATGGGGTGTCTTGTGTCTGAGATGGTGTTTGTGGACAAGGGCTGTTCCGTCTCTACTCAGCTGTGATGTGTTAATGCAAGCAATTGTCAAATGTGTTTAGGTGGTGTCAGTAATTTCCATGTGCAGACTTAACTTTGTCAAGTGTCCCAATGAATGAATGAACAGGTGTTTACATGTCGTCTAAATGCAAAATAGAACTGTCTGATGTCCAAGGCCGTATGAATGACTGTCAGTCAAACTCGTTACTATGTAAATGCAAGGGCCCACATTTCATCATAGGATGGGCATAAACTGAAATATATATCTGAAATATCATAAGGCATGTTCATACAATCTTTCAAGGCCCATGGAACTTAACAGATTTGAAGACTGTTTGTGTGGAAGAATGGGCCAAAATCACACATGAGCAATGCATGCGACTGGTTTCTCCATATAGGATGTGCTTCAAAACACATCCTATATGGTTTCTCCATATAGGATGTGTTTTGAAGCTGTCATTACCAACAAAGAATTTTGTACGAAGTATTAAATAATATCAGTTAGTGTGTTCAATACTTTTTTCTCTGTGTCATTACATTTTATTACACCTTAATTTCTGAACATATTTGTTTTGGTTTCTTTGTATGTATGGATTGCATGGGTTGTTACCGACATGTGGTTAAAATTTGAGGAGAATATGGGCGCTTCTGTGAGACAGTGGCTTGATTCGGGAGAGTTGTAGTCAGCACACACTAGGGCAGCACTTCAGGATGAGAAGCAGCTCTGGAGAAGTATGAGAAAAGCACAACGCCCCTCTAAGTGCAGCATAGACAATTTATTATGACACACAAGGGTTAAAAACACTTACAAAATCATCCATAGTGGTAAAGCATAAAACATGGTTATCATGTGTCTGCTCAGTGTAGTCTTACGTAGATGTCATGGAGAGAAGCCGACTCGCGGCTGTCCTGTATCCAAAAGAGCACTGGCATGTGCAGGAGCGGAGTGACAGCGGCGCGGCCAGGCTTCTGGAACCACGCTGGAATGCACGTGGCTGATGTCAGGTTATAATGGGCGGTAACGTGTTTCAGAGCATGCGCGGCTCCTTCATCAGACCTACGCCCACTGGGGAACTGGTTTATAAGCGACGGGGAGGCAGGGAAAG
The DNA here is from genome assembly GCF_965119305.1 of Pelophylax lessonae. Taxonomy (NCBI): domain Eukaryota; kingdom Metazoa; phylum Chordata; class Amphibia; order Anura; family Ranidae; genus Pelophylax; species Pelophylax lessonae. The sequence goes on from NC_138776.1 coordinate 82,946,982, forward strand.
GGGAGGTGCTTGGTAGCATGGAAAATTGGTTGTGCATGAGTCTTTCAACATGTATATATGTATTCAGATGGGGGTCTTGTAGTAGTATCGACCAATGCTTACGGATTATATATTCCATATTCTTATGTCGGTTGTGAAAGTGGGTGGTAAAGTGGATCATGTTTGATGTATTGGTAGCTTGGTGTTCATGGGAATTGGGATTAATATATGAAGCGTATGCTTCCTCTATTAGGGGAGGTGGGTAACCCTTTCCTAAGAATTTCTGTTTAAAGGGTTCACTCTGGATTTGATAGTCAGCTAATTTAGTACATTATGTTGAAGACTACAGAATTGGCTTTTTGGGATGTTGTTAAGCCAAGATGGATAGTGGCAACTGGTGTAATGTGAAATGGAGTTGCCTGATGTGGGTTGCCTGATGTGGATCTGGCTATTCTCATGGTATAGATTGAGGATCAGATGTTCCTGATCCTGTACTGAGGTGGAGGATAGGCCCATGTTGTTACTATTACAATGCGATACAAAATGCATTGTATCCTTAGTGTCTCCATCCCAGATGATTAGAACATCATCTATATACCAGCGTAGAAGATGTTAGACAAAAAAGGGTTGTTGGCCCATATATGTTGTGCTTCCCAATGACCCATCGTTAGGTTGGGGTATGAGGGTGCAAAGTTAGTTCACATAGCTGTGCCATTTATTTGGAGGTAGTAGGTGTTTTTGGACTGGAAGTAATTATGTGTTAAGCAGAAGAATGTGGCATCTAGAATTAACGTGATCTGGATATTAATACCGATTCCCATGAAAACCAAGCTACCACTATATCAAACAGGTTCCGCTTTACCACCCAGTTTTACAACCGACACAAGAATATAAAGAACATATAATGTTTAAGCATTGATTAAGCACAGATTAAACTTCAAAGAGAGTTGGATAGTTAGGTCCCACCCACTTTAGGACATATAAATTGTATTAGAAATCTAGTTAGCAGAGCAGCCATTTGAACACAATACTTTGTATTGCTTGTTGCGCTTCCTGCATGCTTGTACAATATCTTCACTTTTTAATTTGGCTTCAGCAGTCAGAGTTACTGGAACCCTTTGACTTTTGGGTTTTCCCATCAGGAACATTTCCTCAATCTCTCTAACATGTACACTGCTCCATTATTCAGAGGCCATTTGCTTTGCTTGCATATTTTGGACATATATACTGGCCTATAGCACCTTAGCTAGTTAAGGTGAATTTAGAGCTGGAATTAGGAAATATTAGGAATTATTTAAGATTTCCTAAATTGAGTTAATTTATGGTTCATTTGCAAAGCTTGTGTTATTTTTCCTTGATGTAGGTGAAGATTTCATTCCCTGAAAAGGAAGTTCTGCCAGGTGCAAACACCAATCTTGTTCTCTCCTCTCTGCCAAACTCCCTGTGTGCATTACGGGCTGTGGATTCCAGTGTATTTTTGCTGAAACCTGAAGCTGAATTGTCTGCAAATACGGTATGATGTACAGATATTTTAAAATGGTTTAAAGTGTATGTATAGGCAAACTTTAGTTTTGGCTAGAGTGGGGAAGTTTTAAAGAGGAATTATCACTTTTTTTTACATGATTTAATTTGTACTTAGTCCCATCTTTCTATGTGCTGAGATGGTGCACTGCCCTCCTACACCACAGCCAGCAAGCAGACTGCTGCTTTAATAGCAAGCACCTGTCTCCAGCTTATAGCATTTGCCCAAAGCAAGGATTGGCATGAAGATTTCAGGGGGAGGTGGTGTTAGCCACACCTCCCTCTGCATTGCTTGCCTCAGATAAGTGCCAGGAGCTAGACAGGCGCTATAAAGCAAAGAAGCCATCTCCTTGCTAACTGTTGTAGCACAGACTGTATACTAGTCCCACTGTTTACCCAGGTTTTGATCCCTAATTTGGTGCAAACAGTCAGTCACAGGGTATTTTCAGCCAGGTGCACAAAGCTTTACTCAATCCTTCTCACAGTCAATAGGCCGATAGTGTATTTTTGTATATTTTTTTTTGTTTTGTTGAACTGGGATAGGGGTTGGGGAAAAGCTTTGGGATACTCAGAACTAACAAACTTGAAGAAGGACACGATCTAGCAAATGGTAAACTGGTAAAAAAAAGGTCTTCTATAAAAGAAATAGCAAACAATTCAGCACAAGGGCTCCCACTATGCAAACAGCTCTGGCCAACAAGTCTGGAACAGTTCCCCTAGCAAAAAGGGGCACACTGGCAATAGTTTCTCTTCCGGGATTTCTCTCGGGGCTACTTAATGTGCCTCTTGCTATGTGGATGCCTCCATCCAGTTTTAGCTGACACTGCTCCCTGTGCCTCCTGATAAGATCTTCTTTGGACGTTTCCTGGTAGTTCCTGCGGTCAGGTGTTGATCCTTCAGCTCCTCTGTAAGCCAGAACCATCCAGAACATCTTGCAGATTCTCAGAGCCTTGGAAGGTTTAACAGCACTTCCAGGCTGGGTTACACTCCAGCAGGCACAGGACCCTGCTGCTCTATGCTCCCAACCCTATGTACATCTCTCAGCCCCCTGCTGGTCCTTCTCCTTTCTCCTGACCAGGGATTGGCTGAGGCCTTATACCAGGTCAGGCCAGTCTCTACCCTCTCCACCCACCATGTTCTAGCAATTCCTCGAAAGACAGGGGGAGACAGGCAAACCTGCAGTTGCAGAGCCCAGAGCAGACCAAACTAATCAAATCAGCTCCACTGGCTACAACAGAGCCCAAAAATAACTAAATTTGCCTATCTATCTAGGAGGGTGCTACACTGAGTTATAGAGTGGCCATATGCCAAGAAGTGGGGGGGGGGGGTGGGAGTACTTCCTGCCCAACATCGTAGCTAGTGTTTTAGTGCACCTAGGAAAATAAGGCAAAGTTCTACATGTACTTAGTCCCATCAAGGACTAAATAGTGTAAACATTAGTAATATTTCTTCTTTAAGTTTATTTTTTGCTGGTTGTGTCCAGTTGGGAAGATTTCCCACTTACTAGAATAAGAGGTATTCCTCTGTTAGACACATGTCACCAGAAGGGAAGATTTACCTTCACCTCTTGCTCTGGTGAAAACTGAAATCTTACATTGCTCAGTGGAACCCAGTCAAACTTGAAGCCCTGCTCCAGGTTCCACTACAACCGCCCAGTAATTTAATCTGTCGGGTGCAGCTCTCACAAGGGCTCATTTAGTTCAACTATCAACGGCATGCAGAGAAAAGATGAAAGCGCACACCAAAAGCTGCTCAATTGCAAAAGTGTCAGTAAGGCTTCAACTCTATCCCTTCCCAGGAGTTGATGGAGCTGCAACTTTCCTGTCATTTGTGCAGTCGAGAGGAGTTTGGTGTGCGCTTTTATATTTTCTCTGCCCAGCGGGGACACAGAGGGCAATAAATAGAAAAAACAAAAACCCTGAAAATCAAATCCTTAACATTTTTTTGTCCTATTCCTATTCAGGTGTATAACCTGCTGCAACTTACAGATCTTTCAGGCTATGACCATGAGGGATTTCGCTTAGAAGAGCCACGTGAAGATCCCTGCCTGCAAGTGGAGCCTATCTTTTTAAATGGAGTATATTACAACCCATCTGTCCCTACATGGGACACTGACGCCTACAAGATCCTAAAGGTCCGCTACTAACATAAACTCATAAAAACTAGCAACACAATCAGAGTGCTATCCAAAGCCTACTCACACCATGTCTGCTGATCTGCATTGATCAGTACAGGCTCAGTTCAAGGGTATATAGAAAACAATTGTTTTCTAGGTGCCATGTTCACACTATACAGGTGCAGTGGGGCGCGCTGCGTAAAGATTAAGCACAAATGCGTTGTTATGCAGTTCAACCAAAGGCACTGCATGTTACAATTAGCTGCAATGCATAGAGTTGAATAGGGTGTAATTTTGTGACACCTATCCCCTTCTTTGCCAGCCCCAGCATCCCTTTATTAGGGTCTGTACAACCGATCACATGACCACTGTGATTGGCTATCTCAGTGATCACAAGATCAGAAGTCACTCCCACTGGCACCTGATCATTAGTACAGACTGGGAGTCTGTGTGCTGGGAGCACTCAGGGAGCTATGCCACCCATTGAGGCATATGACCAGCGTGCCCGCCCACCCTCTTTACCGCCACAAGTGTGTTGTGAGGGGGCAAGAGGTTAAATAAATTAAAAAAAGAAAAGAAAAATGAAACAATCCAAAATGTTATAACAATGCATCACACCACCCCTCAGCTAAGGATGATTTTCTTGAACATTTTGAATGGTTAAATAGAGCACAACTTCATTTTATTCACTATGCTAGGAATAGATTCACTAATGGATAGTAAGATTGTCCATATTGTTTACAAGGCAATAACAAAGTCAATTGTGCAGCTCGCCCAATTTACTACAGCAGCACATGTTTCTTCCTTCTGCTCTCAGAAAATATGAAAGCGTCTGCGGCTTTCTCTGAGATTTTCTATAAACTATCCATAACCAGTTCAATTCTTGAAATATTCTTGACTGGTTCAATCCATTAAGTGTCCCTAACCAGTTTAGTCCTTGAAGTTTCCCAAACCCGTTCAATCCTTGTCCAAAGCCTTGCTGTCAGATTTGGATAGTACTTGGACAATTATGGACAGTGTCAGTCATGGTAGATTCTCTTTAATGACTTAAAAACAGGTATTTATTTTAGTAATGTCCCAATAAAAATGTTCAATCAGGTACATTAGCTTTACAATAATTTTCTACATTTCTCATTACCTATACTAACATCTTTCTTTAATGCCAGTACAAAGCATTGATGTTTGTCCATGTACCACTCTGTAAATCTGTTTCTTTCTACAGGATCTTGGGCTGAAGGTTGCCACGAACACCATGATCAGGATCCCAGTGCTATGTACGGAAGGGGTCATTACTAGCTATGCCTACGGTAACTCCGGCAGAGTAATGAGTATTTCCGCACATTCTGGTACTGTCTAATTGCTAATCATGTTCAGGAATGCACATTCCATCGACTTTAAAGTCTAGGATACGTTTTTTTTTTTTGCATTGGACAGTAGGTAGGAAGATCAGAAATCATCTTTTTATGGATAGTTAAGGAAAGTGCCAAAACAGTAGTGGACCTTTAAGGTTATCTTAATGATATTGCTATCTTAGGGTACTGATGTAACTGTGAGCTAGTTTGCAGGCAGGCATCTTCTACACCCCAGATAATCGCCACAGTCTCCTTGGCTTGTAACGGGGCTTTTTTTGTGCAGGAACGTGGGGGAACGCAGTTCTAGCACCTCCAAACACTGAATGTATCTTTGATAAATTATATGTTTTTGATAAAAAAAAATACCAATAAGCATATATTGATTGGTTTGTGCAAAAGTTATAGCGTCTACAAACTATGGGATATTTTTATGAGTTTTTTTTTTTTTAATAGTAATGGCCACGATCAGTGACTTATAGCTGGACTGCGACATTGCGGTGGACAAATCGGACACTGAGTGACACTGCTAAAAAAAATATGCACTGTCACTGTACTAATGACACTGGCAGGAAAAGGTTAACCTCAGTGGCGATCAAAGGGTTAAATGTGTCCCTAGGGAGTGCTTGCTTACTGTGTGGGGGATGCTTGTACTGTGGGGAGACATGGACCGGTGTTCCTGCTTAGCAAAAACACAAAATTTCTGTCTTCCCTTGTCACAGAACAGCGATCTGCCTTGTTTATATAGTCAGTGTCACGTACCTGACGGCTGAGCCTGACATTCAGACGGAAGGCCTCTCATACAACAGCAAAGCACTAGTGAAACTGCTGCCCTTAAATATGGCATTTGGCGGCAATATTAATGGTGCGCATGCGTCCGTGCAGATATTTGTGCGAATGCCCACATCTGTATGCCTGAACCTGACACGATGGGCATTTGTGGGATCGCGCACGCGCATTTGCATCTGTCTTTGAGCATCTGCTGCGCTGTGGCCAACATGTCTCTGAAAGGCAGACTGCCGTTCTGCCTCTGTTGGGAGCGATCGGCGGGTCCTGACGGACATCGAGTCTGCCAGAATCGCTAATTGGCAAAAGCTGTGTCCAATCACAGTGGGAGCTGGTCACAAGCAGCACGCGTGCGCGCCGCAAATCCGGAAATGAAGGCGACGTACAGGCACATGATTTTGCCCGTAGGACCTGCCGCCCTGCAGTACATATACGTTGGGAGGTCAGCAAGCGGTTAAGCAGGGAGGATAAATAAGGCTGATCTAAATCAGAACTCCCTCTAGTGATTTATATACATATCTCTTTACCTGTATTTAATATCATAACAAATATAGGCAAAGGATAGAATCTGATTACAAATCTGAAAGTTACACTAAGGGCCAGTTCACACAACATGCAGTTCAGTACATTTTTTTTTTCTGCATCAAAAAACGCATGGAAAGTCGGTTATATGGTTTCCAGTGGCATAGTTCACACTAGTGCTTGCAGTTCCAATATATTACAGTTCCAGAATAAATAGTAGAGCATGCTGCATTTTTCCTGCACTGGACTATACTAGAACGCTGTAAAATGCATCAAAAATGCACTGGAATGTACCTAAGCGCACTGGAACACACATGTCCCTATTTAAGGTTAAGAAAAAAGAGGGGGAAGAAACGCACTGGACTGCATCAAAAACGCGTATGCAGAAAAGCATCTAGAACGCATCCTGACTGCATTTCTATGGTGTGAACTGCCTTTAAAAAGAAAAACTAAACTCTGGGAGCTGTGCTCAGAACTTTTTCACACCAGAATGCAGTACAGAAAACCTGCATTCCGTGTGCATTTCCTACACTGTGTTCAAAGCACACAGGGTGTGCCATCTGCTGCGGGTGTCAATGTATTCCTAATGACACCCCCAAAGCAGATGGCAAACATCTGCCTGCACCAGATTGCATGGTACCGCAGTACCAATGTGCTTTGGTGCGCTGCCCTTTTAAAAAGCAGTGCATGAACTATTTTCGCTGCGATGCTGTTGGGATTTAAGCCCAATGGGCTGAAAATTTGCACCATTCTAAATCGCACAGTAAGGTGGACCGCGTTCCTGTGTGATTTAGGTGTGAATCGCCCCTTGCCGTGCTGTACATCTTGGCAGAGGCAGAATTTTTCTTTCTCACGTCAGAGCCTCCAGCAAAGAGAACAGTGAGCAGCACCATAGTGACATAACAAAATCTATTTCCAAAAAGAGTAGCAGTGCCTGAGGTCTCACACTACAGATATAAAGCTCTGAGGCTGCAGCCACAGAAGCACCTAGGCACACTGACATAATTGCTGTTTTTCAGGAGGAAATTTAGGACGAAATGTACAATTCAGGATACTGCTAAGGCCAGGGATCTTCAAACTACGGCCCTCCAGCTGTTGCGGAACTACACATCCCATGAGGCAGTGTAAAATTCTGGCATTCACAGACAGGACGAGGCATGATGGGAATTGTAGTTCCTGAAGAACTGGGGGGGGCATAGTTTGAAGACCCCTGGCTAGGGCAATATTATTTATAAATGTTCCTTACAACATAGCAGATGTTCATTTTTTGAGTTCATGTCCACTTTAAAAGTATTTGAAGGTAAACACTTACAAAGATAACTTTCATTTAGGATTCCAGAAGTATTTGGCAAAGTTATTTATGAAGGGTCTTATTTTTCATGATAAATCGTAATAGGTATTTTTAAGCAAGAAATATATCTAAATTTGTCTTCTCTCTCATAGAAATGGTTGAGCCACAAATGGCCTACTTGATGTCTTCTGCTCCAATGAGAAGAGTGGGAGCACAGATCGTGGAAGAAGAGATTGTGGAAACTGTGAGGAAGTATTTCCCTGAAACATGGCTTTGGGACTTAGTAGCCATAGAGTAAGTAACAATCTGTTAGCAAGGACATAGTTATATATGAATTTGAGCAATGAACCCTAACACAATTATTTGAAAAGTAACTTCTTACCATAAGGCATACAGCCTTATCCAATAGACAGTGTAAAAAAAAAGTGACTCACAGCAGCCAATTAGAATTCACTTTACTGAACCCAGACCAGTACATGAGCTTCCTATTGGCTGCTGCGGGTACTGCACATTGCACTTTGCGTGTTCTCTTACATTAGGCGCGCCTCTTATAGTACAACATAGCTTGTACTTCACACGAGGGCCCATTTACACATTTATACTGTACGCTGCAACCCACATGTTGTTGCTTTGCCTGTTCAAAATGAATGGGCTGCAACACACAGCAATGCAAATGAAAATAGGGCAGCCTGCATTTTATTACAGTACACATTTTGGAGGTGCATTGGGGTGCCATTCACAATAAATGGTGGCACAGCATACCGATGGATATAATACATACACTATTAGAATGGTGTGAATGGGCCCTTTGTAGATCTGTGAATTGGTAGAGCCTGCAGTTGGTGTTAAGGGCCAGTTCACACCACATGCAGTCCTGTGTGTTTTTTTTCTACATCAAAAACACATGGATAGTAGGTAATATGGTTTTTAATGACATTGTTCACACCAGCTCAGTCAGTTTCAGTGCGTTCCAGTTCGAGAAAAAAAAAAAAAGTAGAACATGCTCCATTTTTTCTGCACTGGACTATACTGGAATGCAGTAAAATGCACTGGAACGCGTCTAATTGCATCAAAAAGGCACATGTCCTTATTTTTGGGAGAAGGATTAGAACATCTGTTAGTTTTTATTGCTATCTGTGCCCCTTTTAAGGAGATTCACCCTCTCTATTTGTCCTGTTTACCATTATCACTGAAAGAGAAAGTAAAGGAAAATCCCACATTTTGGGTTTTTCCCAGAAAGGTAATAGTGTGGATATCTTCCAATAGGGACACTAATTATGGGGGTCTCCAAAGAATTCCCTTAATTGGCGGAATTTCCTCTCACTTCCTGTTTGGCTATAGGACAGGAAGTGAAGGGAAATCCCTGCAATGGGACACAGGTGGCGAAAAAAAATCTGACACAGGTTACAACCCTCCCTTACTCTATCATACCTGCCAACTGTCCCGTTTTTCCCGGGACAATCCCGGCAATTAGGAGCCTGTCCCGGGTAATTTACACTGTCCCTGTTAATCAGGGACAATGTAAATCATTTAAAAAAAAAAATATATATATTTTTTTTTTTTTAATTTTGTGCTCACCCCAGCTAGGTGTTGTAGTTCTGGCAGCAGGTTGTCTCTCTCTCTGTGCCTGCTCACTCTTCCCGTCTGTCGCAAATTTAACGTGTCACCGGAGGCAGGGTGTCAGCATGGTGCACTTTCCAAAATCCGCCAGCAGGGGGAGGCAGAGCACCTACCAACAAGCTGGAGGCCTCACACTCCATTAATTACTACTATCAATAATGTTTTTTAATAGATATAATTTTTACACCTGTTAATTGATACATATATATAGTTTTCTAGCTCTAAATAAATGTGTGTACATATCCGTGTATGTGTATGTGTGTGCATATATATATATATTGCTCAAAAATATGAAAACAGACCTCAATCCTCAATGGGAAAAATCACATGCTGGATATCTATACTGGTATGGACTTGGTATGTGTTAGGATAATATGGACTGGGTAATGTGTTAGGATCTATACTGGTATGGACTATACTGGTATGGACTCTATAATGTGTTAGGATGGTATGGACTGGGTAATGTGTTAGGATCTATACTGGTGTGAACTGGGTAATGTGTTAGGATCTATACTGGTATGGACTCGGTAATGTGTTAGGATGATATGGACTGGGTAATGTGCTAGGATCTATACTGGTATGGACTGGGTAATGTGTTAGGATCTATACTGGTATGGACTGGGTAATGTGTTAGGATCTATATTGGTATGGACTGGGTAATGTGTTAGGATCTATACTGGTATGGACTGGGTAATGTGTTAGGAAGGAAAGGTTGCCACATTGTTTTATGTAAATGAAAATGATCACCCTACAGAGGGCTGAATTCAGAGACAGGTGAATAAAGTTTGAAATGTGCTCAGGTGTGACCATAGAAAAAATGTAATATGTAAATATAAATAAAGTGCAAGGTGTAAATAAGTACAATAAAACCTAATTATACCAGATAGTATAATCATACTTATTTACACTTTGCACTTTATTTATATTTCCATATTACATTTTTTGTACGGTCACACCTGAGCACATTTCACACTTTAGAATTGCAGGGAATTGTGATGAGAATTTTAAACTTTAGGCAGAAGTAGTGCAGCTGAATGGGAAAATGATTCCAACTCTGCTACTTTGGCCTCAAGTTTTCAATTCCCTTCTTGATTTCCTGTAATTCTCTCTTTATTGAGTAGACCCTATAATCTGATAAGTAGGCGGAGCTTCAGGGAAGTGGGTGTGGTAAGTAATTGATAGCTGCGCTGCAAAGTGTCCCTGGAAATTTTTTTAAAATGTTGGCAACTATGATCTATCCATAATGAAAAAAAAAAATTGCCTATAGTTCTACTTTAAGAAAAATAGGGGGGAAAATGCACTGGACCGTATTAAAAAACACACCAAAAACATATCCGGACTGCGTTTCTATAGTGTGAATTGGCTCATAAAACTAGCAGCTAGCTAGCTAGCTTTATTTGTACAAATTTTCAAGACAATACAGTCCAAAATAAATCACCGGGGGTGCCAGGTCTAATGTTACAAATAGAATTCCCTTCTCTATACAAGCCAAGGACATATCACCCACCAAACACCGGATTACAAGTCTGCACTCACAGTGCATTTTCAATTTAAATATGATTTTTGGTGGACTCACTATTTGAGAAGGTTGATCAGAGTTTTGGACCTCCTTGTTGACTTCAGGAAAGTCCCCAAGTGAAGAGTAATCATGACATCTGAATGAACCCTAACGTTGGCCATACACCGATAGAGGAAACTGGTAGATTTCCTTTGTTCAGCCAGCAAGCTGAACAACAGAAATCTGTCAGATTCCTCCATCCAAGCTAACAGCATGGCTGTCAGAATGCCCCAGCAGTGCCTAAATCTGCCTGAATGCCGACGCTGTTCAGCCAAAAATGTTTTGACCGGCTTCTCTGACAAAAGTTAATTGAACAATTGACTTTTATCAAATACAGCAGTGTTGGCAGGGCCATAAACGGCTTGAACTGGAAATGGACAAAATTCAAGCATTAATTCAAAATTCAAGTCAGCCTAAAGCGGAACTTCACTTAGAACAGAAAATTCTGCTGATTGTCCTCTGCCCCCCCCCCCCCTCCTCTGTGTGTATTGGCATTTTTTTTTTTTTTTTTTAAGAATCGGGTATTTCGTTTTGACAGTTCATCCCAATGCATGCAACCTCCTGGGATACGTCACAGGTCCCAGGAAGCTGCCGTACCATTCAGAAAGAGCAGTGCAGCTTGGGAATGTGCAGAGGGGAGCTGGCGGTGAAGCCGCAGGGAGTCACAGCTGGCTTCCCACAGTCAACATGGTGGCACCAGGCACCCAAAGACTGGCGAAGAATCAGTCTGGGTGAAGATAGCCCTGAATCCCTGGGCTAGTGAATTTTTTTTTATTAAAAGCCAGAAGTTACAGTATTTGTAGCTGCTGACTTTTATTTTTTGTTTTTTTTACTGAAGTGGAGAGCACCATTGGTGTTCTGCGGGCATCACTGTGTTCTTTTTGGAGGGGGTGTATAAAATCACACGATCTCTTCTTTTTGCAGTAATGTTGGACAAGCTACCATAAAACTGACGGTACCAGACACCATAACAACATGGAATGTGGGGATGTTCTGTACATCAGAGGAAGCAGGCTTTGGGCTTGCAGAACAAGTGTCACTGGTGACTTTCCAACCTTTCTTCTTGGACCTCACCCTGCCATACTCCGCTGTACGGGGAGAGAAGTTCACACTAAAAGCTACTGTGTTTAACTACCTGACGCAAACCATCAGGGTGAGTGATCACAAAATGTCATAACCTTGCCCAGTTTAAAGTAGAACAGTGTAGTGTAAGGTTTTCCTCTAAACAGCTCACATAAGGTTTTAAAAAAAATATACAGTTTATGTTGTCCCCACGCCATTAGTTATTTAAAACATGTGGATGATATCAAGAAATGTAAACCTGGGTGCAGAGGAGGACTGGGCAAGGGGGCAGGGGGGCAATTTCCCCTCGGGCCACTCTGATGCCCTGTAAAAAGGCTGCACAGCTTCTGCCACAGAAATGCCTAAAGGATTCCTGGTGAAGAGAAGAAAAAAGTCCTCACTGCTGACCTACCGAGTGCGGGATGAAGACAAGGACAAAGCGTAGGCCTCCCCCCCCCAGCATGGATGGTGTAAACTGTGTCTGAGCAGAGGCCCGTTCCATGCCCCATTGGAGACTCTTCTGTCTCAGCCAGCTCCCCCCAACCACCCCCTGCTGACCAGGATTCAGCCGGTAAGTAGAAAGTATCTGGGGCAGGGCTTCAGCTTGGAATAGGGGTCAGAAGGAGGAGTGGGAGGGGGGGTGTGGTGAGGGAAAGTGAAAGGAGGGCCGAGTCACTGCACCATGGGCCTCTGGTTTGTACTTGCACCCTGGGCCGAAAGTTGCCAATCTGCCCCTGCCTGGGTGTGACCCCCTTATTCTCATCAGATCCACAGTAGCTAAGAGGGCTTGAACCAGGAAAAAAAATGTGCCCTAAGGCCTCTTTCACACAGAGCGGACCGTATTGCGATCAGCTCCGGCACTTTTTTTTTTTTTACGGACACGGATGACACTTGTGTCATCCGGTCCGTATGTCCGCATATCATCCCATCAGTTTGCGGATGATATACGGACATAATGTATGTCAATGCGATTGTGGATGTCAGCAGATGACACCACTGACATCCGATTTTGCATCCTTTCCTTTTTTTAAATGGAAGAAAAAATAGGGTTCTGTTCCGTTCCAAAAAACTGAACAGAGCTGAAAGGACGCAAATTGGATGTCAGCGGACGGTCATCCGCTGACATCCGCAATCGCATTGACATGCATTATGTCCGTATATCATCCGCAAAAAAATGGGATGATATACGGAAATGCAGAGTGCCCGTGTGAAAGGGGCCTTACATTGCAGTAGGGACATCTGCCATTCTGTTTTCCCTAGTACTATCAGGCAAGTAGGATGCAGAGCAGAGGACAGGGCTATACAGTTAAAGTGGTTGAAAACCCTCACAGTTGCGTGACTAGCATCAAATGATACACAAAGATGAAACAAATCCTCCTTCATAAGTTGCACCAGTTTTTCTTCAGCCATCTGTCCTCTACAGCCATTCAAAGTCCAGAATTTACACAGGATCTCCTAGTTCTGAAAAGAAGGAGGCAGAGATCTGTCATCTCACAGTGCTGATCTCAGTGAGGACAGCTCCTAAGAGCCGGTTTACACTGGGGCGACTTGTCAGGCGACTTGGTTGCCTGACAAGTCGCCGTGGGTCACCTGCCATAGATTGGCACAGGACCCGTTCTAATAGGAGCGAGACAAGTCACTCCGACTTAGAAAAAGGGTCATGTACTACTTTGGAGCGACCTGCATTGACTTCAATGATATGAAGTCCGTGCATGTCGCTCCGAGGTCGCGGTGCGCGCTGTGCACCGCGACTTCACAGGTCGCCCCGGCAAGTCGGGTCGCCTGTATGTGAACCGGCTCTAAACCCTGATTTGAAGGAAGGGAAACACCCTTCCTCACACAGTACATGGAGAACAGGCGGAACTGAGGCTTGAAACCACTTTAAATTATCATTTTCAATATTATTATTATTATATTATCATTATTATTAGTATTCTTAATAAATGAGAAAAAAAATCATATCCAAACTTTTTGTAGAGATTAATTTCAGAAATAAAGAGATATTACCACGCCCACACAAAATTCATTGTTCAGGATCTCACCAGAAATGAAGATGGGGCAAAGATGGGAAAATATTTGGCTCCATACATTTGTGTTTGTGTTAGTATTCCCAGAGAAAGTTACTGTACTGCTGTTTTAAATTTCAGGATTGACCGATAACAGAATGAGCATAAATAAATATCGCTAATCTCAATGGATATCTTTTATATATGTACCAAGCAGGATATAACATTTGATGAAACATACAGTATCTAAAATATTATATATACAAACATACACACACATATGCACACAAATATAATATAATATCCAATGGTTTCTACTGCACACATACCAGAGTTAAAAAAAATGGACCCGGGTGCACAGCAAAGACTGTAGTGCATATAATTCAAAAGAGAGAGCGGCACTCACGGGTCTTGAAAGGTGACTACACAACACATAATGAAAGGTTTTATTTAGACATTTTGATGAGGCCCAAGCTCGTCCTGAGAAACAGCCAAACAAAGATAGAAGTACAGAGACCGCTCTGGTGTGGGAGTGTCCTGACAATCAGAAGGGTGCTGGTTAGGTCCGTAGTCCCGACAGCTGTACAATTAAGAAGTAGGCAACCGCACACCAACTTGAGAGTAGAAAATGATAAAAAAAACATTTATTGTAAATCCATAAAATCCATAACGACAAGCCAAAGACAGGAGGAAAAGAAACAGTTGACGCGTTTCACAAAATTATATTCGCTTAGTCATAACCGTTATGACTAAGCGAATTTAATTTTGTGAAACGCGTCAACTGTTTCTTTTCCTCCTGTCTTTGGCTTGTCGTTATGGATTTTATGGATTTACAATAAATGGTTTTTATCATTTTCTACTCTCAAGTTGGTGTGCGGTTGCCTACTTCTTAATTGTACACTCGTCCTGAGAAAGACAAGCTTGTCCCTCGTCGAAATGTCAAAATAAAACCTTCATTATGTGTTGTACATTCACCTTTCAAGACCCGTGAGTGTCGCTCTCTCTTTTGGATTATACACACAAATATAAATTATATGCGTATACACAATTAATATTGCCATTATTATCAATGACCATTACCTTTTTCAATTGATAGGTGGTAATTCATTTGGAAAAATCTGACAAATTCACAGCTACAATCTTAAACACAGAAGATGACGGTCAGTGTGTAAAAGCGAACCGCAGAGTGACCCTAGAATATGAAGTGATCCTACAGTCTCTTGGTAAGAACATGGTTGAGTAATGAGTAGGTCTGCACAGGGTTTTCTTATACTGAGTAAGTTATAATTTAATGTTTAAACAGAAACTCCACACAAGAAGTAGCAAAAAGTAAACTGCTGCAGGAAATACTGCTATTATGCTAAAGTCAGAAAAACTGTTCAGAGAGACCCCTGTACCCTTCTCATGATCATGGACCCACAGGCTGTCACATTGTGTTTATTATTTTAAGCTATAGTGCATGTGCCATTTATGCTTCAATTCCTTCAATTCCTGATTGGGATTCAAATAGCGGTGTCCTCTTCACACCAAAATGAGTATTTCATAGAAAACTGCTGGTATTGCATTTGAATCAGACAATAAAGCATGCAACATTTCCAGGACACATAGGACCCTTCATCAAGACATTTGTGATAAGGAATGACCATGGTTCAGTTGCAGGGATGTTGGAAAATGTTTGATAGTAATAAAGAGCACTTCTGAGGTTCCCATGTACCTATTATGGCTTGGAAATGGACCACACAATGCCAAATTATCACAAGAGACGTTCAAATCTGTTGGGATTTACAGGTGAAAAAAGAAAGCAAATAATCCGCACACTTTAATATTACCCATATAGGGGAATACTGTTTTTGGATTGCAACAATTTACAAAGCTGACATGGATTGTGTTCACCTCTTAGTCTATATGTTGCACAGGTTAAAGCAAAGTCCATAAATCATGTCTCCATTGGAAGAGTAAGCACAGATTCCCAACGATTACTGCTGCATGTTCATGGCCTGTAAAACACTGTAGGATGACTTACCTATTGCTGGTTTTATAATTAAACACTTTAGCCCCGGAAGATTTGGCTGCTCGAAGACCAGGCCCTATTTTGCGATTCGGCACTGCGTGACTTTAACTTTAACGGACAATTGCGCAATCGTGTGACGCTGTACCAAAACAAAAATTGATGTCCTTTTTTCCCACAAACAGAGCTTTCTTTTGGTGGTATTTGATCACCTGTGCAATTTTTTTTTTTTTGCGCTACGAACAAAAAAGAGCGACAATTTTGAAAAAATATCAATATTTTTCAAAATTTTTTTACATGAAATTCTCCAAAAAAAAAAGTAAAAATTTAAATTTTTTAACATTTTAGGCCAATTTGTTTTCTGCTAAATTTTTGAAAAATATTGCTAAAGATAGAATAAAAAGCACCACATCCCTATGATAAATAGTAACTACAATGGGGGGGGCCGATTGGGACTTTAAAGGTGCAAATGATGGAGAAAAATCTGAATTCTCAAAAATTGAACATTTTATTACACAAAGAAAAAAGGACAAGACAGGACATTTGATAAAATGTTAAAAGCAAAGGAATGCACTCAAAAATATCAACTCTACATGTTTCGCCATCTTCATAATAGCTTCTTCAGGAGTTTTGCCAGATATTTCTTGAGAGTGAACATTTCTAAATTACAGAAAAAAAGAGCATAAACAATAGAACAAAGGAATAACTACTAGGGCAGAAACCAAAAGGTCCTAAATTTGATGCCCTCATACACTTCACAATTTTAGCACTAATATCAAAAAAGTACCTTTATAAAGACCTGACCCCTTTCTTTTGCCGGAGGTGAACACAACGTAGGCGCCGGAGACCAGGTGAATGAGGAGGGAGGAACTGAGACATCTAGCCCCTTAAAGTTGACCCATAGAGAGGGTGATAGCCAAGCCAAGGGTAATACGTATTGAGAATGAGAAACTGCAATATAGGAATGTATTAGAAACCATATGGATTTTGTGACTTATGAATATCACATTCTTGAATGGAAATATATTTACCTATTCTGAAATAGCAATAAAGTATACTTCAAAGGTATTCCAATATCAAAAGCGGGGAGGGAGAACCAAAATTATCCCATATAAATCCCCAGGAAGAAATATCCCTTTAAGCAAGACAAAAAAATATATATATATGTGGTGTACACCTAGAATTGTAAAATATATATATATATGCTGACGGTAGAAGGTAAAATGACCAAGAATATTTACCCTTATGAGGCAATATTGCACACATAAAGTTCCATCCACACTGATATGTAATCGGACGCCAAATTGCGACAGACTTTGCCAATGGTATGCTCCAAAACAATGCTGCACAAGGGAGAGAAAGGGGCATAAAGCACGAAGTAATTTAGTCAGCATAAATAAGCCCAAAAGGAATCAGTGGAATGGTGAAAAAGAGAAATGTTCCATTACCGCAGAAATCTTCAACCGCATATGTCGTTCCCCAGTGGTCTAGTGTAATACTGACCATGTTGCGCCGGTGTAATGTTCTGGTACCTTTGGGTACCCTAATTACTCTTTCATAAGTGTATGCGCCCCACCATTCTCTTTTGGTAAGGTGCGCATACACCTTTAAGACTGATGCTGTCATCACTGAGCGCCGGACTGGATGGCTATTTAGATCGCCGGCTCTCACTCACATGTGTTCGTTCAAACTGCTTTGTGCCTTGATGCTAACCTGTCTTGAAGCTCTCATGCTTGCAAGCATACCTCGCTGTCGGAACCACGCTGCGCTGATCCCTGTATCCCGCTACCGGATCATCCGCTCTTGCCGAACCTCTCCTCTGCTACATTGCTATTAGTGATAAGTACCCCACAGGGGAAACCTCTATAACCTTTATACTAAAGCTTACACTATCTAGCTCTGCATACTAAGGACTATTACTACATCTGCATTATCTAAGATTGCTAGCTCTTGAGCCTACTACCACCTGTTCTTGCACTGGGTTGATCTCTCTTGTATGTCCACCTGCTACTCTGTCATCTGCTACCATACATGATTGCTAAACCTATCTGCATCCCATCTGCTACTATCTTACTTTCAAGAACATTTCCTTTCAAGTGTCTGTCATCTACCATCTCTACCCAACCTGTCTCTTCAGCCTATCATCACTGTGTTACTATATACATAAGTCACTCTAGGAAACATCTTATTGAGTGTGTGTATTTACTTGCTGAATTGAGATCCTCCACACATGATGAGTCATTGGGAGTTGGGATTGGTGTCTCAGCGTTTCTCTACATGACTACTGAAGTGGAATATTTCTGCAGCTGAAAATCCACATCATACGTAAAACGCAGGAGCGTTACAGCCGGCATTTATACACCCTCTCCACTCCCGCGGCATCTGACGTCACCGTAGGAGTGAGAGCAAGATGCACCCGGCGATCCAATTGAAGCCAAGCAGGAAGTGCGTCATACAGACGCGACCGCATCATATGATGCCACCCGGAACCGGAAGTCGAGGATGACTACATCCGGTTCGGTCGCCATGTAAGCAGAGGAGGTAAATTGAAAAGGAGAGATAGTCCGAAATAGATTCAACACTCGGATCAACCCAAATGGCGCTACTTAAAGCGATGATACTTACCTGAGAGAATATTGAAATATATAAAGATATAAAGACGATTTTATAGGACACAGTCACATACAAAAATCTGCCTCAATTGCTCTCTAGTGTCTATAGTGAGAAATATGCATTCAGCTGTTGAACAAAGAGAAGTAGAGAAAAAAGGGAATAAAATGTAATATAAGGCTCCAAAAAGGAAATCAGCCGGGAATCAAAGGCGGTGCTGCTACTAACCAGGCCAGACCAATTTTGCCTGGAAAAATAAGGTAGGGCACCGCGGGTGCCCATATAGGCAACAAAAGCAGAGGCAAGATGGAGGCCCAGTTCAAGTTCTCAATCTGATGGAAAAAAGTCACCCGATCTGTTTGACGCCCCCAGTCATGTCCACCTACCGGCAAGGATCAGGAATTTGTTGAAAGCAGTTTGATAAAGAAAGAGAAATTCCTTGTTCTTTTGTGAGTAGAGAACTACATCTGAAAAACATAATACAATCAATTCATATCAACACTGTATAAATTAACAATGCATAAAGCATAAGAAAAGGGGATACTGTGTCAAAGCACAGGATCCTGACCTGTTAGTTTTCAACCCGAATAGTGTATTTTAACTAACAATGAATTCTTTTGACATTGCCTAGCCAAGAAAGGGCTTGAAACTAATGGATTCATTAATACCAGGATACTGAATAGCTGATAAATTAAATATCCATTTTGTTTCACGTTGCAATAAATTTCTGTCTACACTTCCACCTTGTTCATTCAGTGGAACATGTTCCAAAGCAAAAAATGTCATCATTTTGTCATCAAAGCCATGATATAGACCCATATGTCGACTAATGGGACTTTCGAACTTCTTGTTTTTGACAAGTTTCACGTGGTCTCGAATTCTATTAAAAAAAGGTCTTTTTGTTTTGCCTATATAGAAGGTTTTACAGCTACACTACATTATATATACAACTCCAACAGTTTGGCAACTTGCATAAAAATTGGGTTTATATAATTTCCCATTTGGAAGAACGATTTCACTCAAATTAGGCAAATATCTGCAGAAGTTGCATCTTCTGCAAGAATATGTGCCCGTTAATTTCCTTTTACATTTGCTTGAAGGAGTGTAATGACTATGGACCAGCTGGTCCCTTAATGATCGAGACCTTTTAAATGTTATTTGAGGACGGTCACCAACATATTTGGACACCTTTTCATCAGCCTCTAAGAGGTACCAAAATTTCTTTAAAATTAATCGTACCTGGTCATGTTGGCCAGAGTAAGGAGTAATTAGCCGTACCTCATCAGTATTAGTAGTTTTTTTCTTTTTGCCAAAAATCAAATCAGTTCTGTTCCATTTTTTAGCTCTGTGATAAGATCTTTTAAGACATGCCCTGCTATATCCCCTACATAGTAATCGTCTCTGTAATTTTTTTGCCTCTCTTTCAAAGTCTTCTAATTGAGTACAATTACGCCTAATTCTTAAGTATTGGCTATATGGTATACTCGATACCAATGGTTGGGGGTGGGAGCTATCTGCCCTCAGGATAGTATTCCCTGCGGTGGTTTTACGAAAGAGGGTGGAGCCCAATGTTCCATCTTCACCTACATAGATTGCGATATCCAAAAAATCCAAGGATTTCTGGCTATATGTATATGTAAATTTAAGATTGAAATCATTGATTTTCAAAGTTTCAAGAAACTTCAATAACATAGTTAAAGAACCTGTCCAAATCATAAAAATGTCATCGATAAATCTTCTCCATAGGAGTACACAGGAGAGAAGAGACTCAAGATCCTCCCTGGAGAAGAGATCACGTTCCTATCCCCCCAGGTGCAGGTTGGCATAGGAGGGGGCACACTTGGTCACCATAGCCACACCCTGCACCTGGAGGTAATGGGAACCATTGAATAGAAATACATTGTTTGACAAAATAAATCTAAGAAGTGAGATGATGAAAACATTGTATTCTGATGAGGAACCTCCTCTCTCAGATAGGAAGCCCTCTACAACTCTAACTAACTTTTCTGCTAAATATTTTTGGCAAAAAAAATTGCAATAAGCAACAATAGATCTTCCAGAAGCCAGCATCAATAGACCCTTCCTTCAACAGTAGATCTCTCCCATCAACAACTGACCGGAACTGTTGGAACTGCGCTCCCCCGTGTTCCCACTGAAAAAAAGGCCTGTGGACATCCATTGTGGAACTGAATCTACATAGCTACATAGTTGGATAAAGACACCAGTCCATCCAATTCAACCCAAGTGTGTGTTTGTAATACTACCATTTTCCATATCCCAGTACATTGTGCTTGCTGGGAAACTCCCTAAGGATTTCAAAATTAGCATGTATGTTCTACTGAATTTATAAATTGCTTGCATCAATTGCAAAAATGCAGTTTGGGTTTAATACCACTTAAAAGCCAACAACCAAAAAGCTTAATGCCCAATTAATATGCATAGAAGCAGTTTAAAGTGGAGTTCCGGCCTATTTTACAACTTTAGTGATTCCTGGAGTGCTCGCTATGCTGATCAACAATTGGGCATTTTTTTCGGGGGTCCCTTACCTTATTTTCAGGGCATTTTTGATTGTACTTCCTCCTTCTCCCCCCTCTGTGGCCACGGCCACCGACATCACTTCCGCCTTTACATTGCATCCTGGGAGCTGTTTGTCATCACTCCCAGGAGGCTGAAATCAGGAAGAACTCCCAGAACACTCCCTGGAATCAGGAAGAAGGACACAGCAGATTACACTGCGGCTTCAGATACCCACATCCAAGATGGCCGCGCCCAGACAGCATTTTTAAAAGTAAGATTTTGACTAAAATCCAATACCGTACACCTTGTAAGTATGAGAACAGCGGTTCTGTAAAGGGCGATGGATTAGTATTATAGGGGTATTTTTAGTTAAAAAAGGTATTTGAGGCCGGAACTCCGCTTTAACTTGCCAAAGGGTTTGTAATAGTATCTATCTAGTTCTGATGTGTATACAGCTCTGCCAGATAGCATAGCTGAGTAAGTGACCTCACTTTTTCAAACTTCAGTTAAGCAATACAATTTGGTCACTCCCTGTAACGCTCCTGCGTTTTCTGAAACAAGATGGATTTGCAGCTGCAGAAAAACTCCACTCAGCAGTCATGTAGAGATACGTTGAAATACCAATTCCAACTCCCAAGACTCATCACTGTGGTCTGTCTGATTCAGCATACAAATATACACACTCAATAAGATGTTCCTGGAGTGATAGATGTATATAGCAGTATAGTGGTGATGAGCTAAAGAGACAGGTATGAACAGTGACAATAGGTGAACAGCACTTGAGAGGAATGTTCATGAGAGTATAGATGGTAACAGGTAGGATGCAGATAGGTTAGCAATCATGTATGGTAGTAGGTGGTAGGATAGCAGATGACATACAGGAGAGACTAACCCAGTGCAAGGATAGATGTTAGTAGGCTCAAGAGCTAGCAATCTAAACAACAGTGCAGATGATAGTAACAGTCCTTAATATGCAGAGCTAGATAGTGTAAGCTTAGTAGGAAAGTTTATGGAGGATTCCCCTGCGGGGTACTTATCACTAATAGCAAGCAGTAGTAGAGAGGTTCGGTATGAGCGAGTGATCCGGTAGCGGGATACAGGGATCAGTAGCGAGGTTCCGACAGCGAGGTACGCTTGTGAGCATATGAGCTTCAAGGCAGGTTGAACGAACATGTGAGTGAGAACGCCGGCGGTTGAAATAGCCGCTCTTCGGCGCTCAGTGATGACAGCATCGGTCTTAAAGGTGTATGCGCACCTACCAAAAGAGAATGGTGGGACGCATACATGAATGGGAAGTGAAATAAGGGGTACCAGAGGTACCAGAACATTACACTCCCCTGATCCCAGCCTGTGATTGGACAATGACCAATAGGTTTATCTGGCTCCTGTTGTAAGTATGATCTTTATCAGCACTCGTGCAGGCAGCAAAGCCTGGTACTGCCCCTTCCTCTGCCAATATGACAGCTGATACACAAAGGATGGCAGAACATTGGTATACATGAAGGCTTCATGCACATGAACATATTAAAATACTTCCTTCTCAGTGTTGGGGGTAACTAGTTACAAAGTAACTGATTACAGTAACTACATTACTTTTTTTGGTAACTAAGTAAAGTAACTAGTTACAATACTAATATTGGTAACTACACTACTTTACTAGGCTATAGGAAGTAACTACACTACTTTACTAGGCTATCGGAACGCGCTTCCCTGCGTTACCCAAGGTGTGCGATACAATCGTTATTTCGAAGAATAGAGAGGGATGAAGTTTATGACTTTTTGTTGCACTTTATCTTTTATTCTGTTTTTTCAGGTTTTGCTCTCATGTTTACCAAAGCCTGTGTTTATACAATAAACTCTATGCAGAAAGAGTGTCATGTATCTTCTTCTACACAGTCAATTAAGAAAGAGGAAAGTAAAGTAATAAGTAGTGAAGTTACTTTTCAAATGCAGTAACTAGTAGAGTAATCTCGTTACAATTTACAGAAGTAACTAGTAACTAGTTAAATTTTTTGAGTAACTACCCCAACACTGTTCCTTCTATGCTGGATCTTTCTGTTGGGGTCTGGCAGTAAAATCCAGCATAAGAAAATAATTGTTTTGACATGTAATTATGCGGTTATAGGTGTATGGCATTTAGAAAGGAACCTACCTGTCACAAAGTGTATGGAAACATTGGCTGAAATAGAGCTCTAAAAGCAATATTTTTTCTGCCTATGTGTGTGAGGCCATAGACAGATTTGCGTACATAGGCCAGTTGCATTTATGTATTCATTTATGTATGTTTTAAAGTGATATTAAAAGGCAACGTTTTTTTTTGCTTAAAGAACAAACATGTTATACTTACTTGCTCTGTGCAGTTGGTTTTGCACAGAGCAGCATGGATCCTCCTCTTTTTGGGTCCCTCACCGGCACTCCTGGCCCCTCCCTCCTGCTGAGTGCCCCTAAAGCAAGCAGCTTGCTTTGGGGGCACCCAAGCAGGCTCGCTCCCAAGTATCCATTCACACACAGAGCTCATCTCTCTCCTCATTAGCTCACTGGCTGGGATTGACAGCAGCGGGAGCCGAGGCTCTTGTGCACATCTGCATATCGCTGGATCTCAATGGGGCTCAGGTAAGTTTTAGGAGGGCTGGAGGGGCTGCTGGACATAGAATGCATTAAGGTAAAACATCTTCTGCCTTTAGAACCATTTTAACAAAGACATAACCATGTTAAATTCTTGTTTTTCTGCTCCGAGCCCAGCCTTAAGCTCACACAATAATGAAGGAACAAGACCGGTTAGGTTATCCAATTATTAGAAAAAAAGAAGTCAGGTCCACACAAGATAAAGGCTTTAAACTTAAACTCTAGGCTGATACTGTAAAAAGACACAAATAAATGCATATCTGTATTAATAGATCATTCCATTTATTTTTAAATGCAAACAGTGCAAGTTCCTGAATGTGACCTGGCATTGGCCTCTTTTAGACCCTATATAAGCAGGGCTGGAGTGTCAGGAGAAGAAGCAGTGAAAGGAACCAATCAGTTCATGTGCCAACAGGGGGCGTGCTGATAGGTGGAGAAAGCAGAGTGACAGAAAGGTGAGCTGCTTCTCCTTTCACTGTCCAGTTACAGCTTGAGGTGGGTCTAAGAGGACCTGGGCACAGAGGAAAAATGATGCTGGCCTCCAGGCTGAGGACATCCAGTTAAAGTACTATGGATTGAAAGTAATACAGAAAAAGCTATTATTGTTATTTATCTTTTAATGGGTTATTAATTTTTATCTTGTTATTATTTGCTGGAGTGCTACATTAAACCCAGAGATGAGAACCTGTACATGGGTGTAGTGTAAGAGATCCTCCTGTGTTTTTCTCAGGCGAAGTGAACTTTACAGTGAGTGCTCAGACCCTGCCAGGAGGAGGACTGTGCGGCAATGAGATTGTAAACCCAATACAAGGGAGAAAGGACACAATCACCAAACATATTCTAGTGGAGGTGAGTCTATTTTGTCATTTGACTACAATATTCACTGCACAGGAATTGAAAATGGAGGATGACAGTACAATGTCTATATGACAGCAAACTTTCTCGTTCAAAATATTTTATTAGTATTATGAATATACAATAGATGCAATAACAATTATGAACATATAATAGATACAACGGAAATGTATAAAATGTATAAAACGGAGTCCAGGTAGAAAGGAATGCAAAATTTGGAAATATAATCAATGTAACAAATATCGGTGAAGTGGATTGCAATAGAATCAGAACAGTAGAAACAACATATCCGTATCCATCTACAAGGCTACCCCTAAGGGGTTCAAGCTGTGGCCCGGAAGAGGAACAGGCAGAAGCATTGATCTACATATAGGAGGGACTCAGATTGGAGTACCAAGCCTAAATAGCAAAAGCATTCCAAACAGCAAACTTTCAATATTTGTGCAACTTACTTAAAAAATTCCTAGTCCCCAGCCTTACTACTCACTAAACTTATAGTACTTTACAAAAGTTTTAGGCAGGTGTGAAAAAATGCTGTAAAGTAAGAATTATTTCAAAAATATTTAAAATAAATATATTTTAAATGTTTAATACTATCAAATTACAAATTGCACAGTGAACGATCACAAGAAAAATCTAAATCAAATTAATATTTGTTGTGACTACCCTTTGGCTTCAAACCAGCATCAATTCTTGAATTAGAGTCAGGTGTATGAATAACCAATTACACCAAGTGGGGGCAAATGATAATCCATTTCATATGTAGGTTTAAAACACAGTTATTAACAGAAACATAAACAGCTGTGTAAGAGGCTTAAAACTGGGTGAGGTACAGCCAAACTCTGCTACTAAGGTGAGTTTGTAGAAGACAGTATCATGTCACAGGTCATATGTGCTGTTTGAAGAAACACAAACAAACAGGAAATGTTGAGGAGTGTAGACGCAGTGTTTGGCCAAGCAAATTTAATGCAGCAGATGAAAGACACATCGTGCCTAGGCTGGCCATCCATGGGTCGAATATCGAAAGAATTTTCTTTAGAAAATCTTATCTAAGAATTTTCGTTCGAATTTCTCACCATTAGTGGGTTGCAGCAATGGCTGATTTTCGTGTGTTCATCGAATTTGAGTGATCGGGTATGTTGGAAATTTTTTTAAAAATGAACGATTTTTCTAATCAATGATGGGAGAATCGTGCGAGAAATATAATTAAAAAGAAATGTGCATGATTGCAAGAATAGAAAATTCCCTGAAAGAAAAGAAGATTCCCAGGACACTAAAATTATTTTCTGTAGCCATATAAGGAGAAATTGAAGACTTGGTCGGTCGAATTTCGAAATCAACGGTGGCACCATTGAATCACAAAACACACAAAATTTCTGATTTGCGAAAAAATCTTCTTTCGAAATTCGACACATGTATGGCCAGCCTTAGTTCCCCTGCAACATCAGAAGGTGTTGGCAGAAACCAATGGGACCCAGGTACAGGTGGAGAATTCTGCCTAGAAGTGGTCTTCATTGAAGAATTGCAGCCAGAAAGCCATACCTCCAACATGGAAACAAGGCTAAGCAACTCAACTATGCTCGAAAATATATGAACCGGGGTTCAGGAAAATGGCAGCAGGCGCTCTGGATTGATTAATCAAAATTTGAAATATTTGGCTGTAACAGGTGGCAGTTTGTTTGCCGAAGGGCTAGAGAGCGATACAATAATGAGTGTCTGCAGGCAGAGTTAAGCATGGTGGATGTTCCTTGCAAGTTTGGGGCTGCATTTCTGCAAATGGAGTTGGAGATTTGGTTGGGATCAATGGTGTCCTCAATGCTGAGAAATACGAACTGATACTTATCCATCATGTCATACCATCAGGGAGGCATGTGAATGGCCCCAAATATATTCTGCAGCAGTACAACAACCCCAAACATACAGCCAATGTCCTGTTATATTGCTTTTCACCTCAAAGTAGAGATGAAAGCATTTCACTGTATCCCAGAACATGGGGTGCAGGCTTGTCCTGATACCAATTTCACTCTGACCCCGCCAGGACCCTATGCGTAAGCCTCGGTGGGCGAGGTGAAACGCATCAGAGTGTGTGGTGCAGACATGTAGGTTGAGGTTGCTCCATATCATTTATTCACCTGGGCTGGTCGGGAGTAATGGTGCTCCTTTGCTCTATATATCTAATGCCATTAAGGACTATCATAGGTGTATAGAAGAACAAGGAGTCCTGGAAGTGATGGTTTGGCCCCCATAGAGTCCTGATCTTAACATCATGGAGTCTGTCTGGGATTACATGAAAAGACACAAAGACATGAGGTAGTATACATCCAGAGAAAATCTGTGATTAGTTCCCCAAGATGTTTTGAACAACCTACCTGCCAAGTTCTTTCAAAATCAGTGTACCTAGAAGAATTGATGCTATTTTGAAGGCAAAGGGTGGTGTCCTGTAAGGTGGTATGTTGACCAAGCCATGTACCAAAGTCAAGTTGTCTTGCCAGTAAGTGCCCGTTCACATACGAGCGACGCTACTTCCCGGGGCGACCTCCGAGATCGCGGTGCGAGCAGCGTGCCGCGACCTTGGAGCGGCCGCCACGGACTTCATAACATTGAAGTCTATGGCGGTCGCCTCCTGGTCGCCCCAAAGAAGCTCCGGACCCTTTTTCTAAGTCGGAGCGACTTGTGTCGCTCCTATTAGAACGGGTCCGCAGCTTCCCTATGGGAGGCGACCTACGGCGACCTGTGAGGCGACCAGGTCGCCTCACAGGTCGCCTTAGTGTGAACGGGGACTAATAGTGTTCACTATTGTTTGTTTACAAACAATTTTTATATGTGAAGTATAAATCACAATTGACCAAAAAGATTGTCAGTTTACAGTAGTTACAAAAGAAATTGAAGCTTCCATAAGAAAAAAAAAAACAACAAACAATCAGAGGAACAGCTAACAGCATCAGTGCTAGACTATAGTTTTAAGCATCAGATCAATATACTGCTTGTGAAGAATATTCCATAAATACTGAATTAGAAACATGGAACAAAGCATTCTGAACCCAATTCAAATCTGCAAATAGGGAAAATATTAGAAAAAAAAAAAAAAAAAAAAAAATGACGGGAAGCCTTCTTCCAAGCACTCCACTTGGCATCAGGGAGTGCAGAGTATCAAAGAGCATATGGTGTATTCTTTCCATCAGCATTACAGAATTAACTTTATCAATGATGAGGGAAAATGGAACAATAGTGTTCATTATTGAACCAACTGAGGGCTCTTTTCCAGTATATTAATGCCTGTAGTAATCACTGTGTCCATTCAAAGTTACTGTCTTGGGTTTATTTCCAGCATGGGTCTTTTCAAGGTACTTTGGGTTCCCAAAGTCATTCTCAAAGATGAATTGGGGGTCTACATGAGTTGGTCCTAAAATGTTCCTGAGTTTTTAAGACTATTGTAGGAATCTTAGATTGTAAGCAGCAGTGGCGGCTGGTGCTCAAAATTTTTGGGGGGGCGCAAAAAGAAAAATGTAATAGGTATTGCTTCGCCTCAAAAAACGCAGTATAAAATTGCTTGACTTTGAAGTCATGGTACAGGCATGGCACAGGTGATGGTATAGGCATGGCATAGGTGATGGTACAGGCATGGCACAGGTGATGGTATAGGCATGGCATAGGTGATGGTACAGGCATGGCACAGGTGATGGTATAGGCATGGCATAGGTGATGGTACAGGCAAGGCACAGGTGATGGTATAGGCATGGCACAGGTATGGTAAAGGCATGTCACAGGTCATGGTACAGGAGATGGTATATGCCCCCTTTCAATGCAGTGACCAGCGTACATGCCCCCTTTCAATGCAGAGACCAGTGTACATGCCCCCTTCAATGCAGAGTTCAGCGTGCGTGCCCCCTTCAATGCAATGAACATTGTGCTGTGCCCCCTTCAATGCAATAAACACTGTGCTATGCCCCCTTCAATGCAATAAACACTGTGCTGTGCCCCCACAATGCAGAGTTCAGCGTGCATGCCCCCTTCAATGCAACTGTGCTGTGCCCCCTTCAATGCAATGAACAATGTGCTGTGCCCCCTTCAATGCAATAAACACTGTGCTGTGCCCCCTTCAATGCAATAAACCCTGTGCTATGTCCCCTTCAATGCAATGAACACTGTGCTGTGCCCCAACAATGCAGAGTTCAGCGTGCATGCCCCCTTCAATGCAACACTGTGCTGTGCCCCCTTCAATGCAATAAACACTGTGCTGTGCCCCCTTCAATGCAATAAACACTGTGCTGTGCCCCCACAATGCAGAGTTCAGCGTGCATGCCCCCTTCAATGCAACTGTGCTGTGCCCCCTTCAATGCAATGAACAATGTGCTGTGCCCCCTTCAATGCAATAAACACTGTGCTGTGCCCCCTTCAATGCAATAAACCCTGTGCTATGTCCCCTTCAATGCAATGAACACTGTGCTGTGCCCCAACAATGCAGAGTTCAGCGTGCATGCCCCCTTCAATGCAACACTGTGCTGTGCCCCCTTCAATGCAATAAACACTGTGCTGTGCCCCCTTCAATGCAATAAACACTGTGCTGTGCCCCCTTCAATGCAATAAACACTGTGCTGTGCCCCCTTCAATGCAATGAACACTGTGCTGTGCCCCCACAATGCAATGAACACTGTGCTGTGCCCCCTTCAATGCAATAAACACTGTGCCCCCTTCAATGCAATGAACTCTGTGCTGTGCCCCAACAATGCAGAGTTCAGCGTGCATGCCCCCTTCAATGCAACTGTGCTGTGCCCCCTTCAATGCAATGAACACTGTGCTGTGCCCCCACAATGCAGAGTTCAGCGTGCATGCCCCCTTCAATGCAACTGTGCTGTGCCCCCATCAATGCAGAGTTCAGCGTGTGAGCCCCTTTCAATGCAGAGCGCCACAGCATTGTCCCCAATCACTGCAGAGCACCACAGCATTGTCCCCAATGATTGCAGAGTGCGCCACAGCATTGTACCCCAATGATTGCACGGTGCCACAGCATTGTACCCCAATGATTGCAGAGCGCCACAGCATTGTACCCCAATCACTGCAGAGTGCCACAGCATTGTACCCCAATGATTGAAGAGCGCCGCAGCATTGTCCCCCAATGATTGCAGAGCGCCACAGCATTGTCCCTTAATGATTGCAGAGCGCCACAGCATTGTCCCCAATCACTGCAGAGCGCCACAGCATTGTCCCCAATGATTGCAGAGCGCCACAGCATTGTCCCCCAATGATTGCAGAGCGCCAGCGTTGTCCCCCAATGATTGCAGAGCGCCACAGCTTTGTCCCCCAATGATTGCAGAGCGCCACAGCATTGTCCCCCAATGATTGCAGAGCGCCACAGCATTGTCCCCCAATGATTGCAGAGCGCCACAGCATTGTCCCCCAATGATTGCAGAGCGCCACAGCATTGTCCCCCAATGATTGCAGAGTGCCACAGCATTGTCCCCCAATGATTGCAGAGCGCCACAGCATTGTCCCCAATGATTGCAGAGTGCGCCACAGCATTGTCCCCCAATGATTGCAGAGCGCCACAGCATTGTCCCCCAATGATTGCAGAGCGCCACAGCATTGTCCCCCAATGATTGCAGAGCGCCACAGCTTTGTCCCCCAATGATTGCAGAGTGCCACAGCTTTGTCCCCCAATGATTGCAGAGCGCCACAGCATTGTCCCCCAATGATTGCAGAGTGCCAGCATTGCCCCCCAATGATTGCAGAGTGCCACAGCATTGTCCCCCAATGATTGCAGAGCGCCAGCATTGTCCCCCAATGATTGCAGAGCGCCACAGCATTGTCCCCCAATGATTGCAGAGCGCCACAGCATTGTCCCCCAGTGATTGCAGAGCGCCACAGCATTGTCCCCCAATGATTGCAGAGCGCCACAGCATTGTCCCCCAATGATTGCAGAGCGCCACAGCTTTGTCCCCCAATGATTGCAGAGTGCCACAGCTTTGTCCCCCAATGATTGCAGAGCGCCACAGCATTGTACCCCAATGATTGCAGAGCGCCACAGCATTGTCCCCCAATGATTGCAGAGCGCCACAGCATTGTCCCCCAATGATTGCAGAGCGCCACAGCATTGTCCCCCAATGATTGCAGAGCGCCACAGCTTTGTCCCCCAATGATTGCAGAGCGCCAGCATTGTCCCCCAATGATTGCAGAGCGCCAGCATTGTCCCCCAATGATTGCAGAGTGCCCACAGCATTGTACCCCAATGATTGCAGAGTGCCAGCATTGTACCCCAATGATTGCAGAGCGCCAGCATTGTCCCCCAATGATTGCAGAGTGCCAGCATTGTACCCCAATGATTGCAGAGCGCCAGCATTGTACCCCAATGATTGCAGAGCGCCACAGCATTGTCCCCCAATGATTGCAGAGCGCCACAGCATTGTCCCCCAATGATTGCAGAGCGCCACAGCTTTGTCCCCCAATGATTGCAGAGTGCCAGCATTGTACCCCAATGATTGCAGAGCGCCAGCATTGTCCCCCAATGATTGCAGAGCGCCAGCATTGTCCCCCAATGATTGCAGAGTGCCAGCATTGTCCCCCAATGATTGCAGAGCGCCAGCATTGTCCCCCAATGATTGCAGAGTGCCAGCATTGTACCCCAATGATTGCAGAGCGCCAGCATTGTCCCCCAATGATTGCAGAGTGCCAGCATTGTACCCCATGATTGCAGAGCACCAGCATTGTACCCCAATGATTGCAGAGCGCCACAGCATTGTCCCCCAATGATTGCAGAGCGCCACAGCATTGTCCCCCAATGATTGCAGAGCGCCACAGCTTTGTCCCCCAATGATTGCAGAGCACCAGCATTGTCCCCCAATGATTGCAGAGCGCCAGCATTGTCCCCCAATGATTGCAGAGTGCCCACAGCATTGTCCCCCAATGATTGCAGAGTGCCCACAGCATTGTACCCCAATGATTGCAGAGTGCCAGCATTGTACCCCAATGATTGCAGAGCGCCAGCATTGTCCCCCAATGATTGCAGAGTGCCAGCATTGTCCCCCAATGATTGCAGAGTGCCAGCATTGTACCCCAATGATTGCAGAGTGCCAGCATTGTACCCCAATGATTGCAGAGCGCCAGCATTGTACCCCAATGATTGCAGAGCGCCAGCATTGTCCCCCAATGATTGCAGAGCGCCAGCATTGTCCCCCAATGATTGCAGAGTGCCACAGCATTGTCCCCCAATGATTGCAGAGCGCCAGCATTGTCCCCCAATGATTGCAGAGTGTCAGCGTGCGTGCTCCGTTCAAACTTACCTGGCGGCGGTGCGGCTCAGCTTCTTCCTCCTCTTCTGCGGCGGGTCCTTCTCCCTCGTCGTCTCGGCTGCGGGAACCGGCGGGCGGCCTCTCCTCTTCTCTGAGCGGCGGTGACGGTGAGTGACTGACGCATGCACCGGCACCGCCCCCATTGCGACGTCAGCGATATCCTGGATGATGATTGGTCCAGGCTGTAGACTGGACCAATCACAGCCAGGATATCAGAAAGTGGGGGTGTCCAACCGCAAAGACTTGCGCCCAGGATACCCCCCTACCCCCCCAGAAGGCAGCCAATCGGCGCCTCTTCTGGGACGTAACCCCCCCCCCCCCCCCCAGCCACCAGTTCCTTGGGTTCAGGCCGGCGAACCCAATTTTTTTTTTTGAACAACTTTATTTGTTCGTTTTGTTTTTTTTTTTCTTTTTTTTTTTTCTTTTTTTTAGGGGTAGGGGGGCGGCGCCCTGGCGCCCCCTATGCACGGGCCGCCACTGGTAAGCAGTGGTTTTGTGCTGCCCTAGGCAAGACTAAAATTGGGCGCTCCCTCTCCCCCTCCAAAGTAAATTTTCCCCACTCCTTCCTTTTTAACGGATGTGAGTCCCTCCAAAATTGAAGGACTAAAAGTCTCAGCATGAACTCCTGAGATCTCAAGAGAGGGGGGGTGAGAGGGTGTGGGAGAGAGAGAGGGGGTGGGTGAGGGAGGGAGAGAGAGAGAGGGGGTGAGAGAGAGGGGTAAGAGAGAGAGAGAGGGATGAGAGAGAGAGAGAGAGAGAGAGAGAAGGGGGGTGAGAGAGAGAGGGGGTGAGAGAGGCGGCTCTAGCAACCAGTGGCCAATAGTCTCAGGTGGAGGGGGGGGCTGCCCCCCTGCAAAGTGCCGCCCTAGGCCTGGGCCTTGTCGGCCTAGGCCAAAATACAGCACTGATTGTAAGCATGCCTATGAATATTCTCCCATCAGACAACATGCTCCAAAAGTATAAGCAAGCACAATATAACAAAGATTTGTGTTTAATTTGTAGCCCGAAGGATTTGAAAAAGAGGAGACACACTCATCCATGGTCTGCGGTAAAGGTATGTTTTATAATATTTCTATAGGTAAATATTCCAGTTCATTTGAGACACGCAATGTTTAAAGCAAACCTTCACTCAATTTATACACTAGACATCATTACACTCCTCACCACTCCACACTCTAAAACAGCAACATTTTTTTTTGTATTTCTACTTAAAATTTTTTTAGTCCCTCCTGCCACAAGCGGCCATTCTTGCCTAGATGAGAATGACATCTACTGCTCTCTAAAGCCTCCTGGGATATTCACACCACATATGCTAGGAGGCTGTAGGACCAGGGCTGCTGATAGAAATTGCAGGGCCCCATACAAACTACCTGACAGGGCCCCCCCCCCCCAAGAAAATATTAAAACTATATTTCCATAAAAATACAATAAAATCATTATTAGCAGACACAAATACAACATAACTCACAGAATTCCTGTTAAATCTATACAGGCTGGGCAGTTGGGGCTCAGGGATCAGAGAGACAGAAGGAGAGAAATAAAGTTAAAGAGATAACAGACTTAGGAGCAGAGCTAACATTAGAGCCAGCACTGGGAGGGGGGGGGGGCACACAGGGAGGGGGATTAGTGAGGAACGACTGTCTCTTTTTCAGCAGATAAAAGCTGGCAACACGGAGAGGGGTAGAGACCAGCTTTTAGCTGCTGGAGGAAGAGTTCTGCAATTGTCGTGCATTACTAATCCCAATCCCTGTGTGGGCCCCCCTCTGTGTGCTGGGGCCCCCTACAAGAGGACTGGTGGTCCCCCCATATCAGCAGCCCTGGCAGGGACACACAGCGGCCAGTGGTCCGAGCTTATGTGCATCATCAGTTGGGGAGGGGGGGGGGCTGTCTGCCTGAACCTGGAACAGGCATCAGGGCTCCCTTTAGCATTAGAAGAGAAAATGACATGGAGCACAGGATGGGTTACTCAAGCGTTTTAATGCAGCAGAACAATGCTGGCTTTGCAGGGTAGGTGAGCATGTGCTTAAGAACAGATAGTACTGCACTGGCTGGCCAAAGTCTCAGTGTGCCCCTACTGCGCATGCACAGCACCAGTTTTCAAACAGCAGCCCTTACTGAATATGAGCTGGTCAGACAGTGTCAGCACCCCTTACACTCCAGCTGGTCACAGTGCAAGAGCACCAACATATAGTAGCCCCTACTGGACATGCACCAGCTGCAAACAACGTCAGCACCCCCTATTGGACATGTGCTGGCCAGACAGAGTCAGTAGCCCCTCCGCTTTTCCAGAGAAGCAGAGCAATGACAGACTGGACTGCTCCTACTGTGCATGTACCAGCTGCAAGCAGTGGCAGCAGCTCTTAATGTGCATGCATCCAACACGCAAGGCACCAGGTGGCAGGTGTACGCATGTCAGAACCCCATCAGAGGAAACCTTCAGAGGCTGGTAATACTGTAGACAGTGAACAAAACTGGAAACAGAAAGCCACGATAGGGTATGCCACTACATTTATTCATGTATTTTGAGGTTTATTATCATTTTTTAAATTTAAATTTTATTAATTTAATATTTATATACAGGCGCTGAGATAACAGAAGCAATTTCCCTGAAGCTCCCAAGCCCGATAGTGGAAGGTTCTCAACGTGCCTACTTCTCTGCGATTGGTGAGTAAATCATACAGTGTTTACAATTGCTATGACAGAGTATAGTATGTGAATGGTGCAGCGTACAAAGATTTATGGTATTAATAAATAGCCTTATGTTTTTGTATATCTATTTTAGGTGATATCATGGGAACAGCAATGCAGAATTTAGGTAATCTGCTAAAGATGCCGTCTGGATGTGGGGAACAGAATATCGCCCTTTTTACCCCCAATATCTTCATTTTGGAGTACCTCAATAATACCGGTCAGCTGACCCCAGAGCTCAAATCAAAAGCCTTGAGCTACCTGAGCACAGGTGAGAGGGCAGCACATCTGAAAATTGCTGCTTGGGACTTCAGTACATGACTAATCCTTCTTTTCTTCTGTATTTGTTATAAAAATGTATTGCCTTCCTGTGTTAAACATCTGATCTTTATTTGTAAAAACATGGGAAAACACACTTAAAGAAGAACTCCACCTAACACGATCCAGGGAAATATAAAAACAGCACTTTCTGCGAAAAAAAAAAAGCACATGGATTTTTGGGGGGTTAGCAATCCTCTCCAACACATAAGCACAGGTGGAAAAATTTTAAAAACGAGAATCTGTATGCGCACACTTCTTACCTTGGAGCAGGTTTTAGATTTGCTTGAACCAGACAAAAATCAGCTTAGTTCCCATGATGCAGGAGAAACTTTCCCTGCCACAGTTTTTTAGGGGTTTAAATTTTGAACTACATATTCAGTTCTCTGTGATTTCAGCAGCTCCTCATATTAAATCAATATCCCATTTTCTAGTAGACTCAGGAGTTCCTCTTTAATTATTTACTTCTCCTGCTTTCTCATACAAACACGGCTAGATTATTTTTGTAGCCCATTGGTCATATCTCGTCTTAGTCCACCTTTTTATTCCTTGCTGTTATGGTGATAGAATGTCATAATGTATAGTATGGACAATAGTATATTTTGTAACCATTAGTCTTGGGACTGTAAAGTCCAAGAACAGATACTTTAACCACTTCTGGACCGTAAGATTTTACCCCCTTAATGACCAGGCCATTTTTTGCGATACGGCACTGCGTTATTTTAAATGAAAATTGCGCTCTTGTGCAACACTGTACCCAAATAAAATTGATTCCCTTTTTTGTCCCCACAAATAGAGCTTTCTTTTGGTGGTATAGTATCACCTCTGCGATTTTTATTTTTTGCGATTTAAATAAAAACAGCGACAGTTATGAAAAAACACAATATTTTTCACTTTCTGCTGTATAACATTCCCAATAAAAAAAAATTTAAATCTCATTTTTTCATCAATTTAGGCCAATGTGTATTCTGCTACATATTATTGGTAAAACAAAAATCCCATAAGTGTATATTGATTGGTTTGCGCAAAAGTTATCGCGTCTACAAACTAGGGGAAAGATTTTTTAATTTTTTTTATTTTTTTACTAGCAATGGCGGCGATCAGCGATTTTTAGCGGGACTGCAACATTGCGGCGGACAGATCAGACACCTAACTGACATTTTTGACACTTTTGATGGGACCAGTGACATTACTACAGTAATCAGTGCCAAAAATATGCACTGTAATAATGACACTGGCAGGGAGGGGGCTAACACCAGGGGCGATCAAATGGTTAAATTTGTCCATAGGGGGTACTTTCTAAGTGTGTGGGCGGTGGGCTTGCTGAATGAACACAGAGACCTGCGTTCCTAAATAGGAGGAAAACAGGATCCCTGTGTTCATTACTGACAGAACAGCGGTTGCCGCGTTTACACTAGCGGTACGTCGTTTTGTGGGACAGAGCCGACCTGCCACAGTAAAACTTTGGTGCCTGGTCGGCAAGCGGTTAATCTGACCATAAGCCTGAACTATTGCTTCCACTCAATAAATGGCTGACCTTACTGTTTGCAAGAGCATAGGTTTACATTAAATTTAATACCAAAAACTCTTCACTGTAAGCTGTAGGCTCTGGTTGAACATCCATTCACCAATTATCTCTAGTGGAGACCATGTGACCAATGATATTCCATTATTCCTGGACAAATATTTGATTATTTACTTTTTTTGTCTCATGTGACTTATCCTATAGCAGCATTCCTCAACCCTTCCACCATGGAGGAACCCTTAAAATAGTTTTTAGGTCCCAGGGAACCTACCTCCAAATGGTCCACCTAAAGCCTATCATACAGCTAGAGGGGGCTGTTTACAAACTTATTGCGGCATGTTGACTTGACAGATGGTACGATCTGTCAGTCTCACCTTTTCAAATCAGTGGGGCCACACCGTAATCGTGAGCAAAGCGCTTGGAGCTCTTAAGTTCCATTAGGTCCTGTTCCACTACTAGTCAGTGAGAATAACCATTACTGTGGTGGTCAGTTTAGTGTCCCTAAACTTTGGGGACAGTGGAGAGAATGCTCCCCTTACAGATAGCTAACATGATTATTGGTGGCAGTGGTAAACCAGTTCTACTCGTTCCACATTGCTGTAGAATGATATTGGTGCTGGACACCATCAGGCAAGATGTCAACTGGTATTGCTCATGGAACCCATAGCAACCTCTGGAGAAATCCTTGTTAAGAAGGGTTGTACAACAGCCTTATAGTATAGTATAGGCACTTTTTAGATCTACTTTAAAAAAAGGAGAAGTATAGCCAAAGCTATTTTGAGTATATTTCTCCTTCAGGTCATGTGGGTGCACTTAGTTCTGCACTCCTGTGACCTGTTTTCAGCTACAGCGGGCTAAAGTCTAGGTTCGGCTCACGTCACAGAGCCAGTCTAGGCTCTGGAAAGATCCTGAGCAAGTCGGGATCCACCCAGATGCCTGAGAGCCTGAGCCAGCACCTCCCACCCCCTCCACAGGCCAGAGCAGAGAGCCTGTGACTAACAGTTCCCGGCTCTCTGCTCAGAGTGAAGGGGGAGAACTGAGCGATCAGCAGTGTTTGATCGCTCAGTTCTCAGTGCAGAGCTGGCGGGCGACAGATGTAGCATCGAATCAATGCTGCATTCCCCTAGAGGAGTATAAAGGTTTTTTTTTTTTTTTTTTTTTTTTGTCCATACTTCTCTTTTAAAGCTAAAGCATCAGATATAAACAGTGAAATGTGATGGTATTTATTTTCCTTTCATTTCACAGGATATCAGAAGCAGCTGATTTACAAACACCATGATGGCTCTTACAGTGCTTTTGGACCTCGGTTTGGACAAGGAAACACTTGGTATGGACACTTGGAGATGGGGAAAAAAATGTATTGTTATAAAGAAACTCTGTTAGCTTTGTTTAAAGGGGAACTTCAGGCAAATAAAAAAGACCAGACATACTGTATATTCTTTATGTATTGGAAAATGCAGCTGGTCTACAGGAAGTACCAGAATCTGTCTTTGTTTCAGCTTTCAGTAGACCTGTGAGGCAGCCCTCAGGCTGAAAGGGACAGACATGTGAGCCAGTCAGCTGAGTGATCCTCGTAATGTACCCTACATTGACAATTTACCACTGGAGAACAGAGCAGAATAACAGTTTTGTTTTTGTTTTTTTTTCAGGCTAACAGCGTTCGTTCTCAGATCCTTCTCCAAGGCTCAGTCGCACATTTACATTGACCCAAAACAAATATCAGAAAGCTTGACATGGCTTTTGCAGAGACAGAAAGACACTGGCTGCTTCCATAACATAGGACAACTCTTTAATAATGCTTTAAAGGTAAGGGTGGCAATGGGGAACAGAGGGTTGTTGCAGAAAAAGGACATCATTTAATAAATAGTGCAAGGATTTGAGTGCCAATTGACAGATGGGACCCAGTTTATTATTTTATATTTGATAGGGGTGTAGCACCCTCCTAGATAGGTGCCAAAGAGAGATTATAGTTTTGGATCTTTTCTGCTTACCAGAGAGATTGCAAGGCAAATATATATTGTTCTCTGCCTACCAGAGAGCAGGATCTGCTAGTGAGGTCTGCTCATGGTGCTCAGGTGCAGCTCAGTTTGTCTGAAGTGTTTCACACTGGTCCAGTAGGGAGGCATATTGGACAGTGGGGAGGAAACATGACAAACAAGTGCACGGGCATTTAGTACAGCCCTGTTGATTGGCAGAGGAATGTGCCTCTGTGCATGCTGGGATACTTTATAAATGCCAAGGACACGTGCTAGAGGCCTTTTTTGCTGGAAAGCAGGGTCCTGAAGGGAGGGGGCGGCTGCCCCTCCTCTGTAGAAGTTGCCATTCAGCCTCAGGTGGTTGACCTGAGGGCCTAAAGAGTCAGAGAGGAGCTGAACCCGGAGGCCATTTTTTGCGATACGGCACTGCGTCCATTTAACTGACAATTGCATGGTCATACGATGCCCAAATAAAATTAAGGTCCTTTTTTCCCCACAAATAGAGCTTTCTTTTGGTGGTATTTAATCACCTCTGCAGTTTTTATTTTTTGTGCTATAAACAAAAAAAAGTGGAACCATTTTGAAAAAAAAAAAAAAAACTATATTTTTTTACTTTCTATAAAACACAATAAAAAAAATCTCGAATTTTTTTCATCAGTTTAGGCCAATATGTATTTTGCTACATATTTTTGATAAACAAAACCCAGTAAGTGTATATTAATTGGTTTGGGCAAAAGTTATAGCGTCCATAAACTATGGGACATTTTTATGGAATTTTTATTTATTTTTTTTACTACTAATCAGCGATTTCTAGCGGGATTGCGACATTGCAGTGGACAAATTGGACATCTGACACCTTTTACACTTTTTGGGAACCAGTGACACTAATAGTTATCAGTACTAAAAAATATGGGGTGCTTACTAACTGTGGGGGGGTTTACTAATTGGGGAAAAACAGAGATCCTGCTTAGCAGGAACACGAGATCTCCATCTTGTCCCCTTGCAGAACGGCGATCTGCCTTGTTTACATAGGCAGATCACTGTTCTGCCTCTTCCCGACCGTGGGTGATGGCCAATAACACGATCGCGCCATCTGGTGGCTATTGAACGAAATGACGTACAGGTACATCACTTTCCCGCAGTATATACACAGTGGCTGGTTGGCAAGTGGTTATGAAATGTCTGTGAAACTCGCTGTCACAACAAACAGGAAAAAAACAAAAGTTGAAATAAAGTATAGTTCTTCAAAGAGGCACTATGATATTTAAGTTCTTATTTAGAGCATTTAGAGAATCAATGAAAGGTTCTATCAGCAGGCACTCCTGGGGTTATCTATCAGAGCCACATCCCCTTGAGGAGGTCAGTGTGTTAAGGGAGCCGTGAGAGGTGCTGGTGTGTACCATGGTGTCCAGATCAGGAAAGAGCAAGGTCAGAGCCTGAGAGAGAGTCCATGAGGGACAGAGCCCTAGGAAGCTGTAAGGAAGACGCTGAGTTGAGGTGCACCGTCTGTGCATAAACACTGGGATGTGTTTCATGGTCAAGAGGACCAAAAAGTTACTTATGTTCAGAAAGACCCTGAAGAGGTACTCAGAGCTGTAAATCTGCCACAGGAGATCCAGGAGGCTGAATGTTTTGTTTGATTCATAGTGATGGTGAGAATCCCCCGCATGAGAAGACCTACCTGTAAACATTTGGACTTGTATATAAAAGTGGGCAGGAAAGGCCTGAAAACTATATCTGGCATGTAGTAAACTCGCTGTTTTGGCTCAAATCAGGATTTATTAAATTTGAATAGATTTTGAGAGACTAAGACAGGAATGTGGATTCCTTTTAACTGTCTGCTAAACAATTCACAACTGGTTGTTATTCCTGGTTAACACTAATGCGATTTCTGATGTGATTTGAGTCACACAGAATTGCTTGACAATGGAAATAACATGGTTTCCAATGGTGCCCATTTACATCAATGCAAGGGTAGCTGTGATGCGACTCAGGGGAAGGTCCTGTGTTACTTTGATGCGATCCGAGTGATTTTGTAAAAATGCATTAGAAACGCATGTACGTGCCAACTTGTTGCATTTTCCCCCAATTTATAGTAGTAGTAGTTGTCTAAAATTGTGTAAAACTTGCACTGGAGCCAAAATTGCATGAAAAACACATACAACTAGGTTGATCAGACATTATCATCACAAGTGCTATCCCCACTTAGGGTCTGCTTGTAAAGACTAGTGACTGAACTCATTTACAAAATTTATTCTTGCTACTAGCCTACAGTATAAAGCAGCAGGAATTTATATCAACTGATACCACCACATCATCTATTATTCTTCACATGTGGGTTTTAGGCTTGTTCCTACGGGATATGGTCTTCAGCATTTTGCTGTAGTTTATTAATATCGATTTCGTTAGGACTTGTTCATACCAATAAATTTCATATACAAAGGGTGACTTTAAAACTGAACTCCAGGCACAAATAGGAAGATAAAAATGAATAGCATAATTAATATAAGATAAAAATGAAAAGCATAATAAAAGATAAAATAAAACCAGTTTTTGCCCCAATAATCAGCTTCAAAAGCAAATATATTTCCTGCAGTAGTTCTTTTTTCTGTGCTGCATGTCCTAAGTATGACAGCCAGCATTATACAACCCTCTCCCTCTAAGCTCGAGTCCTCCTGAACCCGCCCCAGTAATTACAGGGCTTCAATAATTTGTGTCTTATATTTGTCTAGAATTCAGTTTTAAAGTATAACTAAGTCATAGCAGGGAAATCTTCCAATAGGTACAACAGTTCTGGTGACCTGGGGGTCCCCAAGAGATTCCCTTAATTTTCAGAGATTTTCTCTCACTTCCTGTGTGTCTATGGGACAAGAAATTAGGGGAAATCTTCACAACAGGACATAGATGGAGAAAAAAACATCTGAAAGGGATTATAACCCTCCCTTGCTCTATCCAAAATGAAAAAATAATAATAATTTGCCTATAGTTCTACTTTAGGCATTCGAACAGTGCAATGTCATTAGAAAGCTCAGTATGATTTGCAAACTCATTATCCTGAATATACTTTGTATTACATTAGCATAAATACAATTACCTCTTTGCTAAAAGTCTATAATAGGCTAGTTCTTTAAATGCTCTAAAAGAATTCTAAGAACATTTGCCTTTAAAGCAGTGTCGTGCAACCATAGTGCAATTCTATTTTTAACTGGACTTTCTTCTATGAATACATTTCAGACATGTCACAATATACAACGACTGTATGATTTAAAAAAAAAAAAAAACTCCACCAATTACCTTAACAGTCCTTGTACTCTAGTCAGGTGAATTTGCCTACGATGAGATGATGGCTCCTTTATTCAGAAAAAAACAAAACAGAAGAATGCATTGTCAAAGGGAATACTGTGATCACTTAGAGATGTAATAAATACTCTGAAGTGTTACACTTAGCACATATATATATATGTTTACCAATGCCATGATAAACTAAACACTCACAGCAATTGATACCCACACTTCTCCTAATTTGGCGGCCTTGGATATCCTATTCCCAACCCACATGGTTTGAGGATTCTCGGTTATCCTTTTTTAACTTTACATCAAAAAATCCCTGTAATCAAATAGGACCTCATCCATAATTGTATATGAAAAAAGAAAAAAAAATAATGAAATTGGACTTTATGGGCCATAAAAGGAGGGGTGCTGACAAAAATATGTATACAAAGTATAAATTTATTGAATCTACAAAGATAAAATACAGATATCCAGAATAAGACAGTACATAGTTCATTATGTATTGTCCTATTCTTGATATCTGTATTTTATCTTTGTATATTCAATACATTTATACTTTGTATACATTGGATTGTCAGCACCCCTCCTTTTATGGCCCATAAAGTCCAATTGCATTATTTTTATTTTTTTATTTTTTGATTTTAACTTTACAGGACTTTAAACTCCTGGGACTCCATCCCATCCTTTCCCTCTCCTCCACCCCTACACATTCTACTTAGACCTTACCCCACCTTCTTTTCGGCTGTTTTTTCTTAACCCCACTCATCCCTTCATTTTTCTTAGTCCCAACATCCACCTTAGAGCAATATCCTTCTCCCCACACAACATTTTCAAAATCTTGGTTGGGATTTTATATCCCGTTAGTCACACCTGGAAGAAAACCAATACTCTGATCTCCAGATCCATCTATCGACATATGATATCATATAGTTGACTCTAATACTATGGACCCTCTCCAAACATATCTTAAACTTGGCATTGTTATTATATTGAATTATTATATTATTTCTACTTCTGTATAATGTTGACCAGTGTGTATACAGTATGTCCATGTCAGTTAGATATATGGAATTGTCAAAATGTTATCTTGGCTTGTTAGCTTCCCAATAAACATTTGTAAAAGAAAATATATCTGATGAATTCAAACATAAATTTGGGCAACATTACCCATCTGAGAAAAAGGGTTTGTTGTATGGGCGCTTCCGTGGAATACAGCAGGCTTTAGGTGAGACACTGCACTTCGGCAGCACTGGAGAGGAGAAGCTGCTCTGAAAGTGATAAAGATAAAAAGACAAGAAGACGAGGCGCCTTGTCTTTTTATCTTTATCAACATTACCCATCTGCCAGCTATTTAGAAATTTTTTAGGGTTATAACTGCAAAACTGGGAAGTCACATCAAAGTGACACCTAAGCAGGTTCACATATTCTGAGGTCTAACTGCTCTGTAGACTTATATTTTTTTGTATTTGTTTTTTTCAGGGAGGAGTGAATAATGAAGTAGCATTGTCTGCCTACATTACCATCACACTGTTGGAAATCAAGTTGCCTGTTACGGTATGAGGATACAAAGAACTAATGTAAAAGACAACCAGATGATAATAACTGGCTAGCAATGATTGTGTGAATTGCAAAAACCAAGCTTAAGTTTAAAAAAATATGTGCATATAAAACCTTTATATCAGGAGATATAAACACACTGGTAATGGTACAATCAATACATATGGAAAAGAAGTACTTAGATTTGTCATACTCAGCACTAGAAACTTTGTACTAATCCAGTATTTATGAAAGTGCCTGTTCCACTTTAATCCACCAATTGTTACTTGATGGCTTGTAGA
Source organism: Pelophylax lessonae (assembly GCF_965119305.1). Lineage (NCBI taxonomy): Eukaryota > Metazoa > Chordata > Amphibia > Anura > Ranidae > Pelophylax > Pelophylax lessonae. The sequence continues at coordinate 82,990,329 of NC_138776.1, forward strand.
ACAGATCCAACCAAACCTTACATTTAGTTATTGATAGATTTATTTGAGAATCTATGAATTTGAAAAAAATAAAAACTTCTATCTTTCTTCATAGCACTTGGTGGTCAATGGTGCCCTAGTTTGCCTGGAGAGGGCTATAGGTAATGAAATGGACCTTTACACAGAAGCATTAATGGCGTATGCTTTCACACTTGCTGGAAAACTGGAACTTCGTGCCCGACTCCTTCATGACCTCGATGGCAAGGCCATCAAACAAGGTATGAGAATGTGGTTTCAGAACTAAAGGCCCGTACACAGGTACCGATCGTCGGCATACAAACGTCGGTGGACGAAGGATCTGCCGATTGTACGCGTGTTAGTATGGTGCCTCCGACAGATGTCTGCGCACAATCCGCGGACAAAAGTCTTTCTTGCAAACATGAAAATTTTTGTATGCCGACACCAGAACGGACGATTGTTCGCCTGTCAGTACACAATTCGGCCGACAGACCGCAGATTTGCAAGACTGGGCATGCTCAGAAAATAGAAAACACAGGGAAAGTTAACCATTACATGACATCACTTCTGCAGTCGGCGGACAAAATTCTTGTGCTGTCCTTGTGCTGTCTTTGCACTTTTCAGCAGACACCGACATCCCGGGGAGAAAAGAGGAACATTTGTATGCCGACCATCAGTACGTGTGTACGGGGCTTAAGTGTGCCCTACATGTTAGATAAACTCAGATGGGCAACTGATATTGTATAAGTATAAGGCAACCAATCCAATGCTTTTCAATTTGTAACCTACTTTAAAACATCACAGTTAGAATTTAATTGGTTGAGATATGCATACACAACACACAATGATTAGAGAAACAATATCTTAAAGAACCAGTACCATGAAAAATGCTTTATTCTTAGACTACATTTGTGTTTGGAGGGTGATAAAAAAAAATAGGCAGTTGACCCCCAATCACTGCTCTTTACTAGCAAGTGTCCGATTTTGCGGAAAAGAGTTTCAGGGGTTTTATTGCTCATTGATGTTTGAGGTTATGGAAAGGAACCACTGGATGCCAGCAGGTTAGTAACCTAATCATTTTATCATGATTCCTGTACTTTTAGTTGTCATTTAAATTCAATGTTCACCTTGGTGTTCTGATTTCCAATACAATATATTTAGTGGGTTAAAACCATGTGATCCAAGAAAACTTTCTTCATGAACTCTTGATCAATGGCAAATATGGTCAACATTAACAAAAATATAATATTCCAGACGGTACAATCCACTGGCATCGCCCAGAATCCTCAGAAAACTCTGCAGTTATAAGAGACCCTTACCGCAAAGCCCCATCACTGGAAGTTGAGACGACCGCCTATGTCCTGATGGCTATGTTATCCAAACCCAAGATCAATGGCGAGGATATGACACATGTTTCAAAGGTGGTCTCCTGGATTGTAAAACAGCAGAATCCCACTGGTGGTTTTTCGTCTACCCAGGTATATAGCACATTACCTGTCATTGCCGTTGTCTTGCAGGCTCTGTTTATATAGATTAGTACAATTTGTCTCTTCTGCACCTCATCTACTTGTATATCAGTAAAAGAATTGTATTGAGGCTTACATTAAATAGGTGCCACAACCTATTTAGAGAAACTAAATAGAAACACCAAAAACAATATTGTGCACCAAGCAGATTTTTAAGGCACCCATGCACAGATATACAAAAACAGTATCTTTTATTTATATGTATACACATTCAAAATATAAGATATAAAACCCATACAGCATGTTACAAATGAATCAACCTCATCTGAAAAAGAATTACATCGCACTCCCAGCCTATACAATAATGACCTGCGGTCATTTTTTCACCTGGCTCTTTCAATTTTGTAATCGAAAGATAAGGGACAAGAGGGAGCCAACAGAGTGAATTTTATCTTGCCCCACACATAAGGAAGATACCACAGGCATGGAGGTCACGGATCTCAGGGTGTCTGCACATGCGCGGGAAACCCTGCGTGTGCGTAAATCTGCCTGAAGGCATGCATTGGAATTTCAAAGATGGTGGTGGCGTAGAGTTCTTCTTTGAGTGTTAGGCCTCACACACACTGGATGCTTTTACAGCTGCTCCTAGGGGCGTCAAGATTTTTTATTTTCCTGTCTCTAAACTCCCCTTTACTGCTAGTGAGTCCAGGTGCAGCAGAGTTCTGGCAGAAAAAACACTTAAAACTGCTAAAAGCGTCTAACTGCGCCTAAATGCATTGCCAAAATTATGCAGGATCTAAAATGTCCATATAAAATCTATATTGAAAGCAGGAAACAGCATAGATGCCCGTCAGTTGGTAAATAGTGCATGTGACATATAAAACATCTAGGTATACAAGGGGGTTCAGTCCCACCACCGAAAGTAAATGTGGCCGCTCACCTTAAACAAATAATCCCTGAGCTAACAGGCAGGTCAAATCATGCTGTCCCCTACATGGGGTATAACTGGATATAAATGCCATTGTTTCGTGAAATTAAAGTCCCCAAATATATGCAAAATGAAGAAGGAGAGAAATAGTGCTCTCAGTTTCACTTTTTTTAAGAAAACATTAAAAATACAATTACAAAATTCAGCTCTTCCGCTAACAAAGTCCATCCCAGGACGTAACCCATACAAGAGGAGAAGCCACGTTGCTGACGTCACCCGTGGCTATCTTCGGATTAGCTTGTACTGAGCATTCTCACAGTCATACAGCCAAGCGCTGGATTTTGTAAGTGTATTTTAGAGTTTTCTCAGAAAAGGTGTTTGAAACAGAGAGCATCGTTTATCTCCTTTTTAATTTTGCATATATTCGGGGCCTTCAAGATCACAGAACAACTACACCTTTATCCAGGTATACCCCCTGCAGAGAACAGCATGATCTGACATGCATGTTAGCTCAGGGGTCATTTGTTTAAGCTGAGCGGCCACATTTGCTTTCCGTGGTAGGACTGAAAACCTTTGTACACCTAGATGTTTTCTATGTTACAAGCACTATTCACCAATTGATGGGCATCTGTGCAGTTTCATGCTTTCAATATAGACTTCATATTGAAATTTTAGAACTGTTAATTTTGTCATTGCGCTGCACTTCTTTTCTTATTAATATAGTATTCTAGTGTGGACTAGACCTTAAGTGTTCAGCTTGCAATTTTTTTCATTAACTTCTTAATACTAGTGTGTACATTGCACTGATTGTTTGTGTGTTTAGCACTTAAGCGTTTATTAATTTCAATAGCCAGATTAAATTAAAATTCTGGCCAATTAAATCAATAAATGCCCAAACATCAAATGCTGCTAAACTGGTTTGAAAAACGCAGATTTTCTCCTGTAAGGAGAAAGTGTTTTACAAAAAAACAGTGTGCATAAAGCCTTGGACAGCACAAATATACTGCACAGGTATTCACAGATTGACAAGCAGTACTAGCAACAGAACTGGCTGATATAAACTGTACTGTGATGTAACTGTTTTAGGGAAGTCCTACAGCAACCTATTATATTGTTTTCATAACCAGACTCCAGTAACATTAATTGAAGTAGCTTACCCCCAGATCGTAAAGCCCAAAAGGAATTTCCAGTTTAAGTTAGCTGAATACATTCTATGCACATCTAAAGCATTGTCCTACGGTTGATTATCTTTAGAAAGCAGCCACAGACAGAGTACAAGGGCTGTCCTCTGCCAACATGTTGTAGAGAATGACCCTTAGTGCCGGTTCACACTAGGTCGCTCCGACTTAGGGGGCGAAGTGTGAAGTCGCATGTAGCGCGACGTCGGCGCGACTTGCACAGACTTCATAAAATGAATGTCTACGCAAGTCGCCTCCAGGTCGCCCCGAAGTAATACAGGACCCTTTTTCTAAGTCGGAGTGACTTGTGTCGCTCCTATTAGAATGGCTCCTGTACTACACAATGGGAGCGTGACGGACCGCGACTTGTCAGGCTGACAAGTCGCTTGACAAGTCGGATCAATGTGAATGCGGTCTTACTCTCTGTTTCCTTTTTCTTGTTTTCTTTTGATACACCTGAAATATATTTAGCAAACTTAAACTGATAAATGTGTTCAATTAGTCCTTCCTTACAAGTAAATGGAGTCGTACGGAAGATCTTAGAGTCAGATTGGCTAACCAATGTAAAAGAGAACCTATTACCAACTTAAGAAATTTTAGATAAAAGCACAGAAATTCAGGTATTTTGAATGCTTACATGCTGCATTTTTCTTTTTGATAAACAATTTTTTATTCACATGCAATGTGCCTTTGAATCTGCCTGCAAATCTGACTACTCCAGGAGGAGTCAATTCCTAAGCACAACCCCATCCTTCCTTGCATCATTACATGACATGACTCTCTTCACTTCTGGGAGTGTGTAATTACTCTCTGCGCTGGCCCAGCATCTCACCTCCATAGATAATCTTTTACATAGCAGCGAGGGGGAGGAACAAACTATAGAATGCCCCTTGGGTCTTCTAGGGGTGCTGACACCCCATTTAAGGTGGTGGCACAATGCAGTGCTCCCAGGGATTTTACACAAGGGAGGATTTTATAGGTAAATAACATGCATAAAATTAAATGCCCATATAACCTTAAGAGAAGAATTTTGTTAAAATTAATGATCTAGCGACATGGCCTCTTTAATATTAAAAGAGATAAGTATCAATTACCCTAATCCTTACTTTATAATCCTTTGTACTCAGGACACAGTGGTTGCTCTTCAAGCCCTAGCCTTGTATGGCTACTTTGCTCACCAACATGATGGTCCTCGTGAAGTAGCCGTCACCCTCGGTGAAGCTCCAGTTGCCAATCTCCATGTAGAGGACTCAAACCGTCTGCTTCTTCAACAAGTCCGGCTACCTACCATTCCTGGAGATTACACTGTATCTATCAATGGATCTGGCTGTGTTTTTATACAGGTTGGTACCCATGCACACAAAATATCCAGCCCAGATCCTGAAATTTTGAGTTTAACAAAGATTTTGAGCCTGTTGTATGTTACTGTCCATAAACAAGTGTTGTGAACAACTGTTTTACTGTGGAATGCCTTACAACTCAGATCTGATGGTACTTTGGCTATCTAGAAGCCCAACTTTTGGCAGAGAAGAAGATCGGGTTCCTATGATCAGTATACCTAAAGAGGAACTTAATTTTGATGAAAAAAACCACAAACCCCTCTGGGTGATCAATGTATTTTGTAGGAGGTGTGGAGTTGGTTGTTATGGATTATTACTCATCTTAATACACTAACCCCACTTTCCTAACTGGGAGGTTTACAGTCCAGTTGGGCTCATCTTGATGCTCTTCTAGATCCTATTTATAGGTCAGATGGAGAATGGTCATGAAAAGTAAGGTGCCATTCTGCCAGAATCTCCTAATTCATACAGACATGCTAGAAAGGGACACCAGGACCAGGGTGTATGTGGTAGAAGGTAACCCTCTTCGAATCAGATACTGGATAAATAAACATATGCTCGAAAATACAAAATTTTTAGAAAGCACCTAATTGTTTGCTGTATATTTTATGAATAATAATAAGCCAAATTGTTTTATAGAGTACTCTGAAATACAACATACCCCCGCCTGAAGGTGAAGCTCCATTTACCATCACAGTAACTACAGTACCGAAGACATGTAGCCCTGAATCCTTCAAGTCTTTTGACATTTCGGTCAATGTAAGGTGAGTCTAAATGCCAGTCCTCATGTTGGTTCTCCCAGTTGGGGAGATTTCCTTCACTTCTTATTTTGGATACTCAACAGGAGATAAAAAGGAAAGTTCAGAGAGTGAAAGAGTTCACTACAAAGTAAAGAGAATTTCCCCTCTTAGACCAGAACAAGTGTCCCAATTGTAGGAATAATCCTTACTGGTATGGTGCCAATTGTAACATTTTAGGTTTCCATTACTATCTGATTTGTTCGCAATGGTCACCAGGACAAACAGAGGGAATCACACAGTAATAAAAAAACTGGCATGGGTGCTAAGCTTTCCCTTCTTGATCCAAAGCTAAAAATGTTTTGGGATCTAGATGTAAAAGGTTAAAAATGGTTATGTTGCTAAGCCCTAACTCCATTTCACTACCCATTAAAGTTGTGTTCCATTTTTCAAGGCTACATAATCTCTCTTACTCTATGTATAATTTAGAATTCATCCAAGAGTATCTTATCATTGCCATCCACATTTAAACAGATTCAGACAAATTAAGTTAATGATTTCTGAAAAATGTTCTGGACAGTCATTGGTAACACAGTGACTGCCTATGCAGAATTCAAAATGTGGCTGCTTGTTAATATGTGGCTATAACTTAAAGTTGACCATTTACTTTAAATGATAATTCTAGACTTTTCACAATGTCCAGCAACAGCATGCTTGTTCAAGAGCAATACATTTTATCAATAATGATATCCCCAGTCTGCTGCAGGGAGGAGAAAGCATTTCCTTAGTTTCCTCTCCCCAACTGATCAGAACATTGCAACTTTGTAGAAGGCAAGAGGCTGCAGCAGTGGGCTGATCTGTCTGGGTCATTTATGAATAGGGTTGAGCGGACACCTAGATGTCCGTGTTCGACGGGTTCGGCCGAACTTTAAAAAAAAGTCCGGGTCCGTGTCCCGGACTTTTACCGAACTTTTCCCGGACACCGAACCCCATTGAAGTCAATGGGGACCCGAACTTTAAGGCACTAAAATGGCTCTAAAACACCAAAGGAAAGGGCTAGAGTGCTGCAAATGGCAGCAAAACGTAATTAAGAGCATGGCAAGTGCTCTGCAAACAAATGTGGATAGGGAAATAACTTAAAACAACAAAAAAAAACAGAAAAATAAAACAATGTTCTTCTTCATCTCTGAAGGACGAGGCCCATATGGAGTAGGAGGGAGGTTGAGGTGGTGGTGGATGTGGCGGTGACATAGGCGTGCGCACAGGGTGTGCTGGGTGTGCCTGGGCACACCCTAATCACCTAGGGCACATAGCATTGCCAGTGAGGAGATGGGAAAGATCTCCCTGGGACCTGCTCTGCTCTATTTCTCCTTGCCTACAGGTACATGGCCCCGATACATTACTCTCCCTGCTGGCAAACACATGCATGTGTATTTCAACTTTGGGGTGCACACCTTAATGCAATAGGCTGCGCACACCTATGGGCGGTGTAGGTGGAAGCGGCGGTGGAGGAGGACCAGGGCCGGATTAACAGCATCATGGGCTTGGTGCTGAGGATTTTGAAGGGCCTTAAGGGCCGTGCCTTGCCATGCACCCAGAGGAGGAAGGGTGCAGCCATGCATGCCTAATTCAACATGGGATGCTGTCTCTGAAGCCCATAAACACATCCATGCATCGCCAACTGTCCCTCCTTGTCCGGCCTTCACGCTGTGTGGGGAGGTTCTGAGGGTGCTGCCTGGGGAAGCGAGCATAGAAGCCAGACTTCTGTGTTTACAAGTGACAGAAGAGCGGTAACAGTGAATATGGCCAACCCGGGGCCTATATAAAAGGTAGGGGCCTGGAGCTGCAGCTCCAATAGCCCCTACATTAATCTGGCCCTGAGGAGGAGGACGAGGTAGCCAACACTGCTTCTTTTCAAAAATTTTAAATGAGGGTACACCCCAAAAGAGTGAGAAAGAGCAAAAATGGAACAATGGGTGGGTAAGGTCGGTATCCATTGCTATTCTGCATAAGGTACGGAAAAGTCCCGTGGGATCCATGCCTGGTTCATTTTAATGAACGTGAGCTTGTCCACATTGTCTCTGGACAGGCGGCTGCGCTTGTCTGTTATAACGCCCCCAGCCGTGCTAAATACCCGTTCAGATAATACACTGGCTGCAGGGCACGCCAGCACCTCCAAGGCGTAAAGGGCAAGCTCAGGCCATGTGCCCAATTTGGAGACCCAGAAGTTGAAGGGGGCAGACCCGTCATTCACTACATGTAGGCGTGTGCACACATACTGCTCCACCATGTTGGTAAAATGCTGCCTCCTGCTAAGACGTTCCATCTGAGCTGCTGGTGCTGCTGTTTGTTGTGGCGTGCTGACAAAGCTTTTCCACATTTCGGCCATGCTAACCCTGCCTTCTGAGGTGCTGGCGGTGCCCTGGTTGCGTTGGCGACCTCCTCCTCCTCCTCCTCTGCCTTGTGCTTCCACTGTGGCCCCGCTGTCAGATGGGAATGCCAGCAGCATGGCGTCTACCAGCGTGCGCTTGTACTCGCGCATCTTGCGATCGCGCTCCAGTGAGTGAATTAAGGACGGTACGTTGTCCTTGTAACGGGGATCCAGCAGCGTGGCCACCCAGTAATCAGCACAAGTTAGAATGTGGGCAACTCGGCGGTCGTTGTGGAGACACTGCAGCATGTAATCGCTCATGTGTGCCAGGCTGCCCAGAGGCAACGAAAGGCTGTCCTCTGTGGGAGGTGTATCGTCCGTGTCCTCTGTATCCCCCCAGCCACGCACCAGTGATGGCCATGAGCTGGCCTGGGTGCCACCCTGCTGTGAACATGGTTCCATCTCCTCCTCCAGCTCCTCCTCCTCCTCATCCTCCTCATCCTCCAGAACTGTGCCCCTGCTGGACAATTGCGTCCCTGGCGTTTGCGTGTGCAGGAACCCACCCTCGGAGCCCCTTGCGAATGACTGCCCTGAAAGCCTTGGAAATGTTACCTCTTCATCCTCCTCCTCCTCCTCATCCTGTGCCACATCCTCTTCCATCATCGCCCGAATTGTTTTTTCAAGGAGGCATAGAAGTGGGATAGTTAAGCTGAGAACGGCGTCATTGCCACTGGCCATGTTGGTGGAGTACTCAAAACAGCGCAACAAGGCACACAGGTCTCGCATGGAGGCCCAGTTATTGGTGGTGAAGTGGTGCTGTTCCGCAGAGCGACTCACGCGTGCGTGCTGCAGCTGAAACTCCACTATGGCCTGCTGCTGCTCGCACAGTCTTTCCAGCATGTGCAAGGTGGAGTTCCACCTTGTGGGCACGTCACATATGAGGCGGTGAGCGGGAAGGCCGAAGTTACGCTGCAGCGCTGCCAGGCGAGCAGCAGCAGGGTGAGAACGCCGAAAGTGCGCACAAACGGCCCGCACTTTCTGCAGCAGCTCTGACATATCGGGGTAGTTTTTAAGGAACCTCTGCACCACCAAATTCAGCACATGCGCCAGGCAAGGGATGTGCGTCAAACCGGCTAGGCCCAGAGCTGCTATGAGATTTCGCCCGTTATCGCACACCACCAGGCCGGGCTTGAGGCTCGCTGGCAGCAACCACTCATTTGTCTGCTGTTCCATGCTCCTCCACAACTCCTGCGCGGTGTGTGGTTTGTCCCCCAAACAGGCAAGTTGTAAAACTGCCTGCTGTCGTTTACCCCTGGCCGTGCTGAAGTTGGTGGTGAAGGTGTTACGCTGTCCGGATGAGGAGGCGGTAGAGGATGAGGAAGCGGAGTAGGAGGAGTTAGGAACAGGAGGCAAACTGAAGCGCCCTGCAATCCTCGGTGGTGGAAGGACATGCGCCAAATTGCTATCCGCCTCAGGCCCATCCGCCACTGCATTTACCCAGTGTGCCGTTAGGGAGATATAACGCCCCTGACCGTGCTTACTGGTCCACGTATCCGTAGTTAGGTGGACCTTGGCACAGATGGCGTTGCTCAGTGCACACCTGATATTTTCCCCCACTTGGTTGTGCAGGGAAGGGATGGCTTGCCTGGAAAAGTAGTGGCGGCTGGGCACGACGTACTGTGGGACAGCCACCGACATAAGGTTTTTAAAACTGTGCGTCTCCACCAGACGGAATGACAGCATTTCAAAGGCCAATAATTTTGAAATGCTGGCATTCAGGGCCAGGGATCGCGGGTGGGTAGGGGGGTACTTCCTCTTCCTCTCAAGTGTTTGGGAGATGGAAAGCTGAACGCTTCCACGGGACATTGTGGAGATGGTTGTTGGTGACCCAGGTGGTGGTGTTGCTGACAGATCGTCTGTTTGCGGGGTGGCAGGTGCCGGTATCACTACAGATGTGGCTGGAGCGGCCGAGACTGCAGCAGAAGAGGAAGCAGGATGAGCCAGAGACGTTTCTTGGTTTTGAAGGTGTGTACTCCACTGCAGCTCGTGCTTTGCACTTAGATGCCTGATCATGCAGGTTGTGCTCAGGTTGAGAAGGTTTATGCCTCGCTTCAAGCTCTGATTGCACAGGGTGCAAACCACTCGTGTCCTGTCATCAGCACATTTTCTAAAGAACTTCCACGCTAGAGAACTCCTTTGAGCTGACTTTGGTGCGCTCGTTCCCTTGCTGCGTTGGGCAGTAGCGGGCGTAGTGTCTAGGGCACGGCCGCTCCGCTTCTGCACCCTGCTCCCTCTTCTGCTGTGCTGGTGGCTCTGTGCGACCACCGCCTCTTCCTCCAAACTACTCAGGTCACCTGCATGACGTTCATTCCATGTGGGGTCGAGGACCTCATCGTCCTCCACATCATCTTCCACCCAGTCTTCACCCCTGCCCTCCTTGTCGGTCTCCACAATGCTGAACGCCGCAGCAGTTGGCACCTGCGTTTCGTCATCATCGGAGACGTGCTGCGATGATCCTTGCATGTACTCATCTTGAGAAATAAGTGGTTGGGCATCGCTGCACTCAATCTCTTCCACTTCTGGGGCAGGGCTAGGTGGATGGCCCTGGGAAACCCTGCTGACAGAGTCCTCAAAAAGAATAAGAGACTGCTGTATGGCTTGGGGCTCAGACTGCTGGCCTGATTTGCAAGGGGGTGAGGTGAAAGACGGTTGGACATTGGCTGCAGGTGCCAACTCTGACCTTTCTGCAGTAGACTGGGTGGGAGACAATGTGAAGGAACTGGAGGCACTGTCAGCAGCAAACCAATCTACTATCGCCTCAACTTGTTCTGGCCTCATCACTTCTAGGGGCGTTTGATGCCCTACCAAATACTGATGCAGGTTCTGTCGCCTACTCACACTTGAGGAAGGTGTTTCACTTGTGCGTGTAGCTGGCACAGATCGACCACGTCCTCTCCTTGCAACAGGAGCTCTACCAGCAGCACCACGACCCAGGCCACGGCCCTTATTTGACGGTCTCCTCATATTTCTGTAATTTAAGATCTTGCCCTAGAAAGGTTTTTATTGAATAGCGGAATAGGAAATATGATCCAAAAAAGTGTATGTATCTCGCACGTACAAAACCACACTAGGCCCCAATTACTATTGTTTCTACCCCTAAAAGGATGGATGAGGAGTAGGAGGAGTATGGAACAGACAGCACCCTCAAATCTTCAGAAGTATGAGATGAACCCCAAAAACTTGGAAAGGTGGATCTCACACGTACCGACACAGACTATCCCGCAATTCAATTGATCCTCAAAGGTTTTTATTGAATAGCGGAATAGGAAATATGATCAAAAAAAGTGTATGTATCTCGCACGTACACAACCACACTAGGCCCCAATTACTATTGTTTGTACCCCTAAAAGGATGGATGAGGAGTAGGAGGAGGAGTATGGAACAGGCAGCACCCTCAAATCTTCAGAAGTATGAGATGAACCCCAAAAACTTGGAAAGGTGGATCTCACACGTACCGACACAGACTATCCCGCAATTCAATTGATCCTCAAAGGTTTTTATTGAATAGCGGAATAGGAAATATGATCAAAAAAAGTGTATGTATCTCGCACGTACACAACCACACTAGGCCCCAATTACTATTGTTTGTACCCCTAAAAGGATGGTTGAGCAGTAGGAGCAGGAGTATGGAACAGGCAGCACCCTCAAATCTTCAGAAGTATGAGATGAACCCCAACAACTTGGAAAGGTGGATCTCACACGTACCGACACAGACTATCTCGCAATTGAATTGATCCCCAAAGGTTTTAATTGAATAGCGGAATAGAAAATATGATCAAAAAGAAAGTGTATGTATCTCGCACGTACACCACCACACTAGGCCCCAACTACTATTGTTTGTACCCCTAAAAGGATGGTTGAGCAGTAGGAGGAGGAGTATGGAACAGGCAGCACCCTCAAATCTTCAGAAGTATGAGATGAACCCCAAAAACTTGGAAAGGTGGATCTCTCTCACACGTACCAACACAGACTATCCCCCAATTTAACTGATCCCCAAAGGTTTTTGATTAAATAGCGGAATAGAAAATATGATCCAAAAAAAGTGTATGTATATCACACGTACACAACCACACTATGCCCCAATTACTATTGTTTGTACCCCTAAAAGGCTAGATGAGGAGTAGGGGGGGTATGGAACAGGCAGCACCCTCAAACCTTCAGAAGTATGAGATGAACCCCAACAACTTGGAAAGGTGGATCTCTCTCACACGTACCAACACAGACTATCCCCCAATTTAACTGATCCCCAAAGGTTTTTGATTAAATAGCGGAATAGAAAATATGATCCAAAAAAAGTGTATGTATATCACACGTACACAACCACACTAGGCCCCAATTACTATTGTTTGTACCCCTAAAAGGCTAGATGAGGAGTAGGGGGGGTATGGAACAGGCAGCACCCTCAAACCTTCAGAAGTATGAGATGAACCCCAACAACTTGGAAAGGTGGATCTCTCTCACACGTACCAACACAGACTATCCCCCAATTTAACTGATCCCCAAAGGTTTTTGATTAAATAGCGGAATAGAAAATATGATCCAAAAAAAGTGTATGTATATCACACGTACACAACCACACTAGGCCCCAATTACTATTGTTTGTACCCCTAAAAGGCTAGATGAGGAGTAGGGGGGGTATGGAACAGGCAGCACCCTCAAACCTTCAGAAGTATGAGATGAACCCCAACAACTTGGAAAGGTGGATCTCTCCAGTGGCGTAGCGTGGGGGGTGCGGCCGGTGCGAGTGGCACCGGGCGCAATATCTAGAGGGGCGCAGAAAAGTCATCCCGACTCCAGAGTGTGCCCTGTTGTGCTCTCCATAATGTAAGCTAGTGCTGTCCGTCTGAGCTTCCCTGCTTGTCTGGGCTTAGCCGAAGCCCTCTGTGATTGGCTGCACTCTGTCATGTGCTGCTGTGGGGGCGGGCGGAGCTGGCTGTGATCGTGGTTGGTGCAGCCTCTTGCTCCCCCCTCGCTCTCCAGGACTCACTGCTGGCTGGGCGGGCTTCAGGCTCCAAATCCAAAGAAAAGAAGAGCCCAGGTTAGTGGTGGCTGTAAACTGTCATGCTGGAGTCAGGCTGGATGGAGAGAAGCAGGCTCAGCAATGACTGGGACATTTAATTAAAAAGAGGGGGGGGGGGGAAGACATGTCTGCCCACAATCCTATTTTAGTGGCTGGTCACTGGGCATACTCTTTTTTCACTTCTGCAGACTGCTGTTTACTAGATTCCTGAGTCCATGTAATCAGGAATCTACTGTATGTCTGCAGAACATGTTACACTCAGAGACAGCCAGATTGAGAGCATTTACTGGGAGCACTTTCAGAGGCAGTCAGGAATGGCCTCCCCCATAATTCTCTTAGGACAGGTTTTCTGCATGTTTCTGGCTAGAAGAGACTGCTGTCACTTTATACTGCTAAAGAGAACCTGTCATGCAATGTATTTTTTTCACACAGATTGCAGCATTCTAAGTATTGTGTCATTGTAACACATCCAGATATTTATTGCATCTCACAGAGATCACAGGACCCCCCTGACATTGCATTCATCTGATTTTTCTCTCCAGAAAGGACAGAGCCACCTTTGTTCAGGCATCGTCCAGGGTCACAATCTATTTCCCGGACAGATATTCCAGCTCAGAGATGACACAATCATGTAATTCCTGGTGCCTGTGCCATTCTTTGCTGTGTTCACAAATGTATGACACAGATCATCCCCTGCTGCAGCCTCTCACCTTGTGACTTACTAGCTGATGTTACACAGCTTTCCATGTCATGTCACAGCTGTTCACAAAGGACAAACAATGCATTCATGTCCAACCCTTAGTTCCCTTGAAGAAGGAATAGGAGGAGAACCAGCGACCAGCCAAGAGCAGGGTGGGCTTCCAATGGTACTTCTGAATATACCCCTTGTCTGCTAGAGGACACTGGAAACTTCTAGATCAGAGGTTTGCAACCCCCAGCATGCTTGCCAGAAATGGCCCCCAGCATATATTTTTGTGGGCATGCAAGGGATCCCTGGGACAAACTCCCACGCTGCAGCAAAGCTGACCGGCACAAGAGGGAGCACAGCTGGGATCACCTCATTGCCCTCCTGCCTCTGTTCCCGCCCACCTCACTGGCTTGCATAAGCCAAAATTGAAGCAGCAGATAACCAGATCTAGGGGGTGGTGTGCCATGCCGCAACCCTGCATGAATGCTGGTAAGCTCCTCTCCACATCCCCAGACTACACTCAGGCTTGCCATGGCACATCCAGCTTAGCGGCTCTTCCCCTCCACACAGCCAATCTGTTTCTTTTCCCGCAGGTACAGCAATTGGGGTGATCTGAGGTGTGAAGGTGCAGGAATTGGGGCGATCTCAGGTGTGAAGGTGCAGGAATGGGGGTGATCATTGGGGTGAAGGTGCAGGAATTGGGGTGGTCTGAGGTGTGAAGATGCAGGAATTGCGGTGATCTGACGTGTGAAGATGTAGGAATTGGGGCGATCTCAGGTGTGAAGGTGCAGGAATTGGGGGTGATCTGAGGTGTGAAGGTGCAGGAATGGGGGTGATCATAGGGGTGAAGGTGAAGGAATTGGGGTGGTCTGAGGTGTGAAGGTGCAGGAATTGGGGCGATCTCAGGTGTGAAGGTACAAGAATTGGGACTGATCGGAAGTGTAAAGATGCAGGAATCGGGGTGTTCTGAGGCCTGTTGCGCAGGATTTGGGCTGATTTGAGGAGTAAAGGTACAGAAGTTAGAGCTGATCTGAGGTCTGATGGTAAAGAGATCTAGATTGATCCAAGGTGGGAAGGTGCAGGATTTGTGGTGATCTGAGATGGGAAGATGCAGGTTTTGGGGTGATGTGTGCAAGGCCCAGGGGACTCCCACTCGGTGTTTCACGTCTCCTGCCACCATCTTCCTGCACCTCCTGGGACACACCATCCCCCTGGGCTGACAATGTAGGTAGCTACTATGTGCACTACTCTCCATAAAATAAAATAACAAATGAAAATAAATTTGAGTACACTGATATTACTTTAATTACATCAGTATTTTCTTAATATACAATACATGTGCTTAGGTAAGGGGTTTAATACTGTTCTAGTGGAAAAGACCCAGGTACTGCTAAAATTCCACGGGTTAGGGGGCGCAAATTACTTGCTTTGCACCGGGTGCTGACAACCCACGCTACGCCACTGGATCTCTCTCACACGTACCAACACAGACTATCCCCCAATTTAACTGATCCCCAAAGGTTTTTGATTAAATAGCGGAATAGAAAATATGATCCAAAAAAAGTGTATGTATATCACACGTACACAACCACACTAGGCCCCAATTACTATTGTTTGTACCCCTAAAAGGCTAGATGAGGAGTAGGGGGGGTATGGAACAGGCAGCACCCTCAAACCTTCAGAAGTATGAGATGAACCCCAACAACTTGGAAAGGTGGATCTCTCTCACACGTACCAACACAGACTATCCCCCAATTTAACTGATCCCCAAAGGTTTTTGATTAAATAGCGGAATAGAAAATATGATCCAAAAAAAGTGTATGTATATCACACGTACACAACCACACTAGGCCCCAATTACTATTGTTTGTACCCCTAAAAGGCTAGATGAGGAGTAGGGGGGGTATGGAACAGGCAGCACCCTCAAACCTTCAGAAGTATGAGATGAACCCCAACAACTTGGAAAGGTGGATCTCTCTCACACGTACCAACACAGACTATCCCCCAATTTAACTGATCCCCAAAGGTTTTTGATTAAATAGCGGAATAGAAAATATGATCCAAAAAAAGTGTATGTATATCACACGTACACAACCACACTAGGCCCCAATTACTATTGTTTGTACCCCTAAAAGGCTAGATGAGGAGTAGGGGGGGTATGGAACAGGCAGCACCCTCAAACCTTCAGAAGTATGAGATGAACCCCAACAACTTGGAAAGGTGGATCTCTCTCACACGTACCAACACAGACTATCCCCCAATTTAACTGATCCCCAAAGGTTTTTGATTAAATAGCGGAATAGAAAATATGATCCAAAAAAAGTGTATGTATATCACACGTACACAACCACACTAGGCCCCAATTACTATTGTTTGTACCCCTAAAAGGCTAGATGAGGAGTAGGGGGGGTATGGAACAGGCAGCACCCTCAAACCTTCAGAAGTATGAGATGAACCCCAACAACTTGGAAAGGTGGATCTCTCTCACACGTACCAACACAGACTATCCCCCAATTTAACTGATCCCCAAAGGTTTTTGATTAAATAGCGGAATAGAAAATATGATCCAAAAAAAGTGTATGTATATCACACGTACACAACCACACTAGGCCCCAATTACTATTGTTTGTACCCCTAAAAGGCTAGGAGTAGGGGGAGTATGGAACAGGCAGCACCCTCAAACCTTCAGAAGTATGAGATGAACCCCAACAACTTGGAAAGGTGGATCTCTCTCACACGTACCAACACAGACTATCCCCCAATTTAACTGATCCCCAAAGGTTTTTGATTAAATAGCGGAATAGAAAATATGATCCAAAAAAAGTGTATGTATATCACACGTACACAACCACACTAGGCCCCAATTACTATTGTTTGTACCCCTAAAAGGCTAGATGAGGAGTAGGGGGAGTATGGAACAGGCAGCACCCTCAAATCTTCAGAAGTATGAGATTGTGTTCACTGTACCCCACAAAGATTGAGTTCACTGCACCCCACAATGATTGTGTTCACTGCACCCCACAAAGATTGTGTTCACTGCACCTCACAAAGATTGTGTTCACTGTACCCCCCAAAGATTGTGTTCACTGCACCCCACAAAGATTCTGTTCACTGTACCCCACAAAGATTGTGTTCACTGCACCCTAAAAGGATGTTGTTCACTGCACCCCACAAAGATTGTGTTCACTGCACCCTAAAAGGATGTTGTTCACTGCACCCCAAAAAGATTGTGTTCACTGTACCCCCCAAAGATTGTGTTCACTGCACCCCACAAAGATTGTGTTCACTGCACCCCAAAAAGATTGTGTTCACTGTACCCCCCAAAGATTGTGTTCACTGCACCCCAAAAAGATTGTGTTCACTGTACCCCCCAAAGATTGTGTTCACTGCACCCCACAAAGATTCTGTTCACTGTACCCCACAAAGATTGTGTTCACTGCACCCCAAAAAGATTGTGTTCACTGTGCCCCCCCAAAGATTGTGTTCACTGCACCCCACAAAGATTCTGTTCACTGCACCCCACAAAGGATTTTGTTCACTGCACCCCAAAAAGATTGTGTTCACTGCACCCCAAAAAGGATTTTGATCACTGCACCCCAAAAAGGATGTTGTTCACTGCACCCCAAAAATGATTTTGTTCACTCCACCCCAAAAAGATTGTGTTCACTGCACCCCACAAAGATTGTGTTCACTGCACCCCAAAAAGATTGTGTTCACTGTACCCCCCAAAGATTGTGTTCACTGCACCCCACAAAGATTCTGTTCACTGTACCCCACAAAGATTGTGTTCACTGCACCCCAAAAAGATTGTGTTCACTGCACCCCAAAAAGGATGTTGTTCACTGCACCCCAAAAAGGATGTTGTTCACTCCACCCCAAAAAGATTGTGTTCACTGCACCCCACAAAGATTGTGTTCACTGCACCCCAAAAAGATTGTGTTCACTGCACCCCAAAAATGATTTTGTTCACTGCACCCCAAAAAGGATTTTGTTCACTGCACCCCAAAAAGGATGTTGTTCACTCCACCCCAAAAAGATTGTGTTCACTGCACCCCAAAAAGATTGTGTTCACTGCACCCCACAAAGGATTTTGTTCACTGCACCCCAAAAAGATTGTGTTCACTGCACCCCAAAAAGGATGTTGTTCACTGCACCCCAAAAAGGATTTTGTTCACTGCACCCCAAAAAGATTGTGTTCACTGCACCCCACAAAGGATTTTGTTCACTGCACCCCACAAAGATTGTGTTCACTGCACACCAAAAAGGATTGTGTTCACTGCACCCCAAAAAGATTTTGTTCACTGCACCCCAAAAAGATTGTGTTCACTGCAGCCCAAAAAGATTGTGTTCACTGCAGCCCAAAAAGATTGTGTTCACTGCAGCCCAAAAAGATTGTGTTCACTGCAGCCCAAAAAGATTGTGTTCACTGCAGCTCACACACAGAAAAATGGATGTGGATCACTGACACCTGCCTATCTCCAATCCCACACCACACAGCAATATCGATTGTAGTTTGTAGAACACAGTTTCCCTAAAATTCAGCAGACTCTGTCCCTAACAGGATTGAGAAGAGATCGTAGATCAGGATTGAGTGCAGATTCACCCCACCCCCCACACAGCAATATCGATTGTAGTTTGTAGAAGACACTGACCCTATAATTCAGCAGACTCTATCCCTAAAATGCCTACAACTCGCCCTGCCTAAACACTCCGACCTGTCCCTCAATTCTATCCGGACACAAATGGTTTTTTCCTGCCTATCTTTCCCTAATCAGCAGCCAGCACATTGATGTGTGCTCTGTCCCTTAGCTAAGCAGCAGAATGACGCTGCTGCGGCGGCTGCCTCGAACTTATAAAGACTTGGTCACATGCTTCAGACGGCCAATCACAGCTACTAAGACATTTGCAGGCATGGCTGGGATGGCTTAAGGCACACCAGTTAAACGATTGTTGATTGGCTGTTGAAAGCCCGCCATGAAAAGAGCGCCAAAGCATGCAAAACCCGGAAATAAAACGACCGAACACGGATTTTTACCCGAACATACAGTAAAGTGTCCGTGTCCGTGTTCGGGTAAAAAAAATCCAATTATTCGGTACGAACACGAATAATACAGTCCGTGTTCGCTCAACACTATTTATGAACACAATCAAAAATTGTAGAGGCACCATGATTTGCAAGACTTTGTCATAGGATATATTTATTATAATAATAAGACACAGGGTAGAAGTGAGGGACACATCAGGTTAGGGAGCACGGGATAATTTTATTATAGGATATATTTATTGTCTAAATTGCCCTTGAAAAAAAATTTCCAGCATAGGCCAAAAAAAATCAAATTGACTTGACATATTCTACACTGCACAATCTTTATCATACTGCATCTGTCATCAACAACATACATAAGTAACATACATAAGTAAAAGTCCAGTTCTATTAAAGGGAACCCTTAATGGTTTCCTATGTCTTTTTTTATAGTTATTACGATAATATATCAATTTAACTTAACATTATTTACACTATACATTTTAATAAACATGAAATAAGTTCTTTAAAAAGAAATAAAACTTAAACATTCTGCACAGCACACTCATTATCTTACAGTATTTGTCATCAGCAAAAAAAACATACAGTAAGTAGAAGTCCAGTTCTGGTAAAGGAAAACTATAGTATTTTTGCATGTTTTTTAATAACTTAAAATGTTATATTTGTCACTTATATTTATAAAACCAATTCAATTTTACATTGTAATAAATAGTTTTTTAATATATATATATATATATATATATATATATATATATATATATATATATATATGTATGTATATACACACACACACACAAACAATCATTGTTTTACAATGAACAGTTGATACATACTTAACAGTTAGTTCCCATCACATTTTGAGTTAGAGACAGCATAGCAGAAGCCACCTGCCTTTAGTCTCACTTTGTCCAATGAAAACTTGGGATGGAGACATCCAATCGGGAATGAGTCACTGCTCCATTATGTGAAAAGGAGCTGAGAGCAATAGTTCTTATTCACCTTACTAGAAAAAAGTAAAAATAAATAAAAAACAAGTAAAAGCTAATCCTGACCACAAAAACATTGTATACAAAATCACTATACATTTCATTTAAAAGGTTTCCCTTTTTCCTACAGCTACACTGGCAGTCGGGTGAACTCCAACATGGCAATAGTAGAAATAAAGCTGCCATCCGGGTACATTCCAGTAAAGAATAGTATCAGACAGGTAATTATACTGATTTATACTGGTTTTTGTGGGCAGCCCTGCCATGACATAACATTCATATTTCACATGCATCTTTTTTTTTTTCAGCTGTCTAACAACAGAATAATTCAGAAGACAGAAAGCCATCTTAACAAAGTTGTTGTCTACTTTGAAAAGGTAATTTCTGTAACAGGTTTCTGAAGGTATGATTGGTAAGCAAGTATGAGTGAATTTTATGGCCTCAAAAATCTGCATGAGAAAAACTATTTGGCTTGATTGTTCAATGATCTGCATATGAAGCAAAGAAAAAAGCAGCAGCCTATATGGACTAATAGGATGACAGCGTGAAGACAACTTAATTGAACAAGCTTTTGACTTACAAAGAACTAAAACCGAGGATTATCCACCCCATATTCCTATAGTAATCAATATTTATTCCAAGAAGTGCTTCCAAGAAAAAGATGAACACTGACCAGAACATTGATGACATTGTGGATGGGTGCATTGTGTTTGATTCTCTGCCCTCCTCCTGTTACTGCCAGGTTGGGGGATGCATATTTTACTTCAAAAGGTAGTTTGCTGTAAAAGTGCCAGCAGTGGACATACATGAAACAGTCATCTCCTGACAGCCTGATCACTGTGTCACAAGAAGTCATTGTATTTGGGTGGGCTAGAGGGACTTTTAACATGGTCAAAAGACAATTAAATATACTACATGGACAAAAGGTTGTGGACACCTATAATCACACTTAGTTCATGAGTTTGATGGACATCGCATACCCCCTCCCCTCATACTTTAAAGTGGGGTACACACTAGTAGAAAATCTGCCGAAAATTCCCATCCAAGGTAAAATCATACGATTTTCGGCTAGTGTGTACACAACTTTCAGCAGCCGATGCCGACATTTTCAACGAAAAAAAAAAACGGAGGGACAAACACCAAAATTTTTATCGTCAGTCCCCAAACGACCAACTTTCGTTTAATGTGAGTGCAGTACGTCCGCGAAAAATCAGATACGAAAGACCGCGCGTGATCTGAAGTTGCTGACGACCCAGAAGTCTAGGAACAAATGTCCCAAAAAAAAAACAAAAAAAAAAAAGTGAAATTTCGTTAACATTTATGCACTGTTAACTAAAAACGGTTATGAACGCTGAGCAAGAGAGAGAAAAATCGGAGGATATTTTGTCCGATTTCCGTCAAGCGTGTACAGGCCTTAAGGCTACAATCTCATCAGCCTTCACTCTTCTAGGAAGGCTTTTATCAAGATTTTGTAGTGTGTTTATAGAAATATGTGCCCATTCAGCCAAATGAGCATTTGTGAGGTCAGGTACAGATGTTGGTTGTGAAGACCTAGTTTGCAGTTGTTTCATCTCATTTTTAAGGTGCTTTATAGGGCTGTGACCATTTGAGGGCCTCCACAACAAACCTTTAAACTATGTTTTTGATGACTCGGCATTGTGCACAGGGGCTGATCAGAAGTGGTTCCTCTCAAACTGCTGCTGCAAAGTTGGAAGTGCAAAAATACCCCCGTAAAACTTTGTGTTGAAAGAATGTATAAATCTCAGTCAAGAGAGGTCTCATTGACTCTACATTTCATATTTAACATATAAGTAAAATTAAATAGAATGGCTATTGCTTTTTTTATGGAGAATGTATTCTATGTTAAACCCAAGATCAAGCCAAAATTCCTCTTGGGTAAAACTTTAGTGAACTTTTTATTGCTATCTGTCTCCATTTGGGAGATTGCTCCTCACTTCCCATCAAATTATGGGTTTCAGGCAGAAGACTAAGAGGAGAGACACAGACAGTATTTACAAATCTCACATTAAAAAAAAAAAAAATGAATTTAAATTTTTGAAGGCCACCTGAAACTGGTCTTTAATTACTACTTGTATAACTTTCCCTAGCAAAAAAGTCTAAAGAGCAATGCTTTGTTGCAAAACATGGCACCCAATCAGTTTTAGCTAGCTTAAGGGCCTGTGTGGATTTCGGGCTTGTTTTGATGGCATCAATTTGACATCAGTTTGAGATGCTTCTGTATTCATAATTTGATAACGCAGTGGAGGACCTTGCATATTTGGCACTCAGAACGGATAGTTTATTTTATCAGTTTATTTTATCATCCTCCCTTACAAACATTAAAAAATATTTCCATTAATAATCATGAAATTATATGCCATTGTCTCTCCAAGGGGTGGTACCTGGTTTGAACCACCTCCCCCCTTTCTACACAGTAACACCACTGTAATGACAGGTCCATTTGAAATGCAGCTGATCTCCTTATGACCTGAATTTATCTGCTTCAGGTAGGTTTTGCATTGCCATGGACTTGTATAGAAATGCAAATCCCTTTAACACAGTCCCTAAAAAAAGTCAGCTTAATGCGACCCAAATTCTCAGGGGCGATATAACACCATAATTATTCATTGGTCACTGTGCCAGACTGTAATGTTATTAAAGTCAAATTGAACTTATTATAAAACTGTGACCAGAATGTTGCACATCATGTAGGAGGAGAGCTCTTCTCTGCTGCGGTGTGACATGCCCCATGTGAGTCAAAGCTAGACCAATCCACCAATCCACTCAGCAAAGCTCATGAGCCCTAGGGTTCAATTCTTTTAGGTCATAATAATTGAATAATTGGAGCTCTGCATAAGTAGTCACTTAACAGGCCTTGCGGCATTTAGAAAAAGAAAATCTGATATGATGTGTATCTGAATGTACTGTATATTTTAGGGTAGACCTCAAGACATTCACGTTTTCTCATTCTTGTTCTCAGCTTACCAAGGACATACAGAATTTTAAGTTCTCCATTGAACAAGATATTCCTGTGGGCAACCTTCAGCCAGCCACTGCCAGGATCTATGATTACTATGAGCCAGGTACTCTGCTTCTTGCCGTGCTTTATTACCAGATGACCATACACTTTTTAACTTGGGGAAATTGGGGTCCTCTGACTTCGGGAAATATCATTGTGGTTCACAGATGTAATGATCCTGCCATAACTCATTTATATGACCACGCTAAGCACAGAAGCAGATCTGGGCTAACATTGTCTGTTTGCATGCTTTCTTTAATGGGACCTACAGGACACTGTGCTAAAACATGGCATTCTTGTAGTCAGCTGCATTATTGTGCATTGCGTAAAGGCAGTCTATTAATTTGAGTGAGCTCCTCAATTCACCATTTACATCCAGCCCAAACTATATATGTTGTCTATATATGTCTATGTTGCTGTAGGAGGTTTTCCCTCACTTCTTATCTATAAAAAATATTGTGAGCAGGACAGTAAAACTGGCCATAAACTGATTAAATGTGTGACTGTCCCTGCTCAACTAAATCTTTTTTTGATAAGCTTCTGTTGAAGGAACATACTTGCAAACTTTTGCAGATCGGCGGCTGCAAGCTGCTGATCAGTGTATTCTGACAGCTCCAGGTCCTGCTGTCAGAATAAAGTGTCCTAGCAGGGGGGATTCCGCCATTCACGCCATTTGTGTGGCTGAAAAAAAAAAAGGAATGGTCTATGACAGCCCTAAGTGAGGGGAAGTCTTTCTAACAGAGCCCCAAAATAGCAGGGGGTTCTAATTCTTTACTGCTCTAGAATTTTTTTTTTGCTGGACATACACTTTAGGCTTGTGCACATCCCACAATGATAGATCCAGATTACCATAGAAATCACGGGTGTCGGGGTGTGTTTAGGCTTCGGCTTTCTCCATACCAAGAAGATGGAGTCAGAGGGCTCCTGGGACAAGTAAAGGATCCGCTTTAAGATTCTAATATTCTAATACTGCAATATGCATAGGCACCCTAATGGCATAAGTTTTGACTCTACATGCAGCCAACGTGTCACAATTTTTTTCCAGTACTTCAAAATTATTACTGTGTAATAAGGCATTCTGTATGTGCATATTAGATAACATAGTAGAATAATGCCCCTTAAGCCAGAACAGCCTACAAAACCTTCCCTTCTGTTCTCACTCATATTTATCTCTTGCATACTCCTGTATTAGCATAATACACACAGTCCCTTCATATAAATAACATAATTTTAATTATAAAAATATATTATCTTAATCATAGGCAAGCTGGGGATGGGGGTGAAAACAAACATGTGATATACAATATGCGTTTCTCTTTCAGGAGATTTTGCGGTGACGAAGTACAGTGCCCCCTGCAGTTCAAAAGGTATGACAAGACAATAGCAATATTACCACGTTTTGAGTAAGAGTAAGATCATATTACTTGTAGAATATGCAAGTAATGATAGAAGTAGGATTCTGTATTGATAATACATAATTTGGAAATTAGGTGCTCTAACACACTTCACACTTGTGAGATGGTAATGTTTAACATATAGCTTTTTTCATTGGCTTCAGACTGAACAGACATCTTGGACAGACAGTGCACCTTACAGTGAAAATTCCAGGACATTAAAGTGAGACCTTTTTAGCACCTCTAGGCCAGGGGTCCCCAAACCTTTTAAACAAAAGGCCAGTTAACAGTTTACTGTGATCAGTAGGAGTAATATAGAACACCCCAATGTCAGACATAAATAGGACTAAAAAATATACTGGCCTTAGTGGTCAATAGAAGTCAAGAATATCCCAGTATCAGTAGTAGAAATAATTGGCCAGGCATTGGAGGACAGTGGGATAAAAAAAAAGCCTAGACTTCGGAGATCAGTGGGTATAATAAACACCCAGGCATCAGAGAACAGTGGGAGTAATAAACGCCCAGGCTTCAAAGGTCAGTGGGTACAATAACTTCCCCAGGTTCAGCGGTCAGTAGGGGAAATGACTGCCCTGGGTTCAGGAGGTCAGTTGGAAAAATAAATGACAAGGCTTTGGATGTCAGAGGGTGTAATAAATGCCCAAGCTTAGCAGGTCAGTGGGAGTAATACATGCCCAGGCTTTGTAGGTCAATGGGAGAAACAACTTCCCAGTGTCAGTGGTCTGTAAGCGTAATAAATGCCCTGGTGTCAGTGGTCTGTAAGAGTAATAAATACCCCAATTTGAAATAAGAACCTCCTGCTGCTCCAGGTGAATAAACACAGCTGTGGTGTCTACTTCCAAGCCTGTAGTATGGGGTGCATGCCCTGTCTCTGCTGCATACACATATGGAAAGGAAAAGGATTGGACGGCTGCACACCCATATGACGCATACAAAAATTTATTGAAAAAACATCAATAAAAACATGGCACACTTGGCCAAAACCATCATAGTTTAACGTGTGAAACCCGTCAACCTCCCTTCTTCCCTGCCCATATGCCAATTGTGCCATATTTTTATTGATGCTTTTGGTGTGCAGCCGTCCAATCCTTTTTCTTTCCATAATAAATACCCCAGCAACAAAAGGTCATTCAGAGGAATGGTTTCCCATCATTGGTGGTCAGAATATAGTACCCCGTCATTGGCGGCCAGTGGGAGAAACGGAGATCCATGACTGGCAGCCAGTGGGAGAAACAAAGATCCATGACTGGCGGCCAGTGGGAGAAACAGAGATCCATGACTGGCGGCCAGTGGGAGAAACAGAGATCCATGACTGGTGGCCAGTGGGAGAAACAGAGATCCATGACTGGTGGCCAGTGTGGGAAACATAGATCCATGACTGGTGGCCAGTGTGGGAAACAGAGATCCATGACTGGTGGCCAGTGTGGGAAACCGAGATCCATGACTGGTGGCCAGTCATAGATACCCACTGGGATGATATCTTGTCCCCTCACGATAACTCAGCCTGCCACCTGACTGCTACGCTATTCAGGGAGCATGATGTCTTCTTCAAGTCTCTTGAATCCTGAATGATGTAGTTGTCACGTATCTGGACAAGTTAATGTGGCATGACAGGCTATTACCCCAAAAAAAAAAAAATATATATATATATATATATATTAGAAAATGGGATTTTTGACTCACCGTAAAATCCATTTCTCTGATGTTCATTGACGGACACAGCTCCTGATTCTTCTTAACCATTGGGTTATACTGCCCCCTACAGAAGGTAAGACACTAGGCCGGAAAAAGCTTGATTACGCCTATGGGCAGTCCCAGGGGACATACGCCCACTCTCAGCTTCAGGCACTCAACTTTGTTACAAGCAGTGTCAGAAGAAAGCCAACTCCACAGAGAGGTGGGTGCGGTGTCCATCAATCAACATCAGAGAAATGGATTTTACAGTAAGTCAAAAATCCCACTCTTTCGTTCATTGACGGACATAGCTCCCGATTCTTCTTAACCACTTGCCGACCGCCGCCTGACTATATACGGCAGCGGTCAGCCCCTCCCAGGCAAAGTGACTTACCAGTACGTCACTAGCCTGGGAGCCAAAAGGGGGCGAGCGCGCGCCGCCAGAGGCGCGCTCCCGCCCCCGCTTGTTCCCTATGCAGCCCACGCGTGTGACGGACGGACCCGATTTTAATGATGCTAATGTAAACAAAGCCGCCTGTCATTCTCCCCTGTGTAAAAGCACAGATCATACGGTCCTGCTATGTAGGACCGTTGATCTCTGCTGTTACACACACAGCCACATCCAATCACAGTTAGAAGCATGCCCCTAGGGACACACTTAACCCCTCCCTCTCCAATAAAGTTAACCCCTTCCCTCCCAGTGTCATTTTTACAGTAACAGTGCATATGTATAGCACTGATTACTGTAGTAATGTCACTGGTACCCCCAAAAGTGTCAAAAATGTCAGTCAAGGGTCCGATCTGTCCGCTGCAATGTCGCAGTCCCGCAAAAAAAATCGTAGATCGCCATTACTCGGTAAAAAAAAAAAACAATAAAAATGACAAAAATCTTTCCCTTAGTTAGTAAACGCAATAACTTTTGCGCAAACCAATCAAAATACGCTTTTTGCAATTTTTTTTACCAAACGTATGTAGCAGAAAACAAATTGGCCTAAAATGTTAAAAAATTTAGATTTTTAAATTTTTTTGGGGGGAATTTCATATAAAAAAAATGTGAAAAATATTGTTATTTTTGCAAAATTGTCGCTCTTTTTTTGTTTATAGCGCATGATCAAAAAATCGCACAGGTGATCAAATACCACCAAAAGAAAGCACTGTTTGTGGGACAAAAAGGACGTCAATTTCATTTGGGTACAGCGTTGCATGACCGCGCAATTGTCAGTTAAAGTCACGCAGTGCCGAATCGCAAAATAGGCCCTGGTCAGGAAGGGGGTAAAATCTTCCGGGGCTTAAGTGGTTAACTATTGGGACATCCCAAAGCAGTGTTAAACATGAGGGGTGGTAAAAACATCAGAAGAAAATCCCCAAGGCTAACCATAGCCAATCAGGTAACAGAGCTCTACCATAAACAACTGGAGCTTACCCGAAAAACAATACACCCTCAAGGAGGACCAGGTCCTCTAAACAGCAGGCTACAAAACCTTGTGGCCAAAAGAAGCATCCACAGATGCCAACGCATCCACTTTATAAAAACTTTGTAATAGTGTGCACGGACGACCAGGTGGCCACCTTGCAAACCTGCATCACTGACGCATGATTGCGGAAAGCCCAGGAGGCACTAGGCTTCCTAATAGAGTGCGCCTTGACAGGGAAAGGAGGAACCTGACCCTTGATGGTATATGCCTGAACCCCCATCTGTCTGATCCATCTGGAAATGGTCGAAGAGGAAGCTGACAACCCTTTGTGAGGTCCGTCCGTGAGCACAATAGAGAGAGACTGATTTCCTAAAAGACTCCATAGCTGCCAGGTACACACTAATTGCCCGGATCACATCTAAGGCATGCAAAGCAATTTCCTTCGGATTTTTAGGCCTGGGACACAGGGAAGGCAACACAATGTCTTTAGTCAAATGAAAGTCAGAGACCACCTTAGGAAGGAATGATGGACAGGGGCAAAGCACCACCTTATCCTTGTGAATCACCATAAGGTGAACGACAGGATAACGCTGCCAGTTCCGACACCCTGCGTGCAGAGTTGAAAGCCACCAAAAAAGGCCACCGTCTGGGACAGCGAAAGCAGGAAAAGCTCCCGAATACTTTCAAAGGAAGGCCTGCACTGAAGGAACCAAATGTCAGACACCCTGAAGACAGGTACCCACCAGGGAGTGTGTGGCCAAAGGTCGATGGAAAAAAAATAAAAAAATCGCCAAAGCTGATACCTGGCCCTTGATGGTACTCAAGGCCAATTGCTGTTCAACCCCCTGTTGAAGGAAGGTTAAGATCCAATCCACCAAGAAGGAGTGAGGATGAACCCCAAAAGACTCACACCACGCAATGTACGTCTTCCATGTACAACGGTAGATCTTCCTAGCTTTCAACAATGTAGGAATCAGCAATTTAGACAAACCTCTATCCTTCAGCACCTGGTGTTCAACAGCCATGCCATCAAAGCCAGCGACTGTAAAGCAGGATGGAAGCTTGGTCCTTGAGAGAACAGATCTCCAAGGAGCATCGGCGACCAACCGTACCAGATCGGCGTATAAAGACCGGCAAGGCCAATATGGAGATACTAGAATGACCAAAATCCTTTCTGCCTCGATCCTGCACAGGACTCATGGCAGGAGTTCAAGAGGACTGGAACAAATGGGCTGCCAACCTTAGAATGCCGGCTACTTACCGAGCCACCAGGACACTTCTTGTGACTCCTTGGTGACTGACATAGACCACGGCCGTGGCCTTGTCCAAATGAATTCGTACTGGACAGCCCTGAAGACGAATTGCCCATTGAGTCAGACAAGTGTGATCGCTTGGAGTTCCAATACATTAATCGTCAGTCTGAAATCTGCCAGATTCCAGACCCCCTGAGCACATCGGTGCTGAGGACGCCTCCCCACCCAGACAGGCTGGCATCCGTGGCGATACCCGTCCAGTACAGGGGGAGAAGGATTTTTCATGTCAAAGCGCCGGAGAACGAAGCCACCTCTACAGACCGTGGATCCTTGTCCCATTTCACCGAGTCTCTTTAGCAGAGATCTTGTGTGGAAATGTGCAAACAGACTGCCTCGAAGGTAGACACCATCAGGCCCAACACCTGCATTCAAGCCCAGGGGGATGACCGTCTGCTGAACAACAGAAGCTGAATTGTCTCCTGCAATGTCTGGAGTTCTTCCAGAGGAAGAAACTCTCTGGCTGAGGCAGAATCCAGAGTCAGACCCAAATAGTCCAGTTTTTGAGGACAGAACCAAAGCAGACTTATGAAGGTTCAGAATCCAACCGAACTCCTTCAGAGTTCGCAGAGTAATCTCCAGAGCAGTTGGAGATTCTCCTTGCAGAAGATCGCCCAGGTACCCCAGTACCATGATCCCCTGTGCCAGCACTGGGGCCAACACTTTTGTTAAGACCCGAGGAGCGGAGGTAAGACCAAAGGTCAACGCCACAAATTGATACTGCTCCTCACCCAAGGCAAAACGGAGGAAGCATTGGTGACCGGCACATATTCAAATGTGTGGATAGGCGTCCTTGATGTGGATAGAAGCAAAAAAGAAACACCCCTGATGTAGGGACGCCACTACAATGCAAATGGACTTCATGCGGAACTTCTGTACCCGCACAAAGCAGTTTAGCGCCATGAGGTCCAGAATTGGATGTACCTTGCCTTCCTTCCTGGGTACTGTAAAGAGGTTTGAGTAAAAACCCCTGAAAAAGTTCCAAAGTCAGGACCGGAAGAGTCCCCTCTTAAAGTAACAAGTCTTGCACTGCCCCAAAGAGACTCTGTAAGCGATCTTGGGACAAGTGCAGATTGGGAAGAATCTTTCTGGAGGATAAGACTGAACTTGATCTTGTAGTCTGACTGAATAACTTTGTGGACCCACTCAACCTGTACCAGGGAGGTCCATGGATCCAGAAACCAACGAAGATGTCCCCCCACCCCAGATATCTGTGAGGGCGCCCCTTCATGCAGAGGCAGCCTTGTCCGCAGGTCTGGAAGAGCCCACTCGTAGCTTGCCAGACCAGGTCCTCTTGGAACCTCCGGTGGAGGCCCTGACTTTTGATCCCTTGTCTGGAGACCCTAAGGGACGAAAAAAATCTCTCACGAGCCGAGGAGAATGGCCCAAGGCTCCTTGCCCTTTGTAGCCGGTGGAAGAAGAGTACTCTTCCTCCCTGTGAAACCCTTAACAATGTCATCCAAGGAAGCTCCAAACAGGCGATCCCCTACAAGGGGGAGCATGAAGTGCAGCCATATTTGATCATTACATGTGCAAGCTGTGCTCCCTGTTTTGCAGAGCTACACAATGGTTGGGCTTTACTGCTTCTTCTCACAATGCAAATCTATTAGTCAGCTGACTTATTGAAATTAAAGCACTGCCTGTGTGGCTGATATCTTATGTAATAGTGGAAAGAAGATAGAAGTCATTGTAGTAGGTAATCTTATGCAGCAAATCTACACATCTCTACACTGAATGCAATTACAAAAATGTGAGAGTGTGAGCATGTAAAAATGTAAAAGGCATAACAAGTTCTTTAGGGCAAATCGTGGAATAACAGCTGATACAATAAAAATAAAATATGCTTTCCCTTTCAAAGTTATTAAAGTGATTTGTAAAGTCTTGTTTTCTAAAACAAAAAAATAACCTACTTACCTCCTCTGTGCAGTTGGTTTTGCACAGGGCAGCCCAGATCCTCCTCTTCTCGGGTCCCTCTTCGCTGCTCCTAGCCCCTCCCTCCTGTCAAGTGCCCCCACAGCAAGCAGCTTGCTATGGGGACACCCGAGCCGAGCTGCAGCTCGGTGTGTCCATTCAGACACGGAGCTGCCGTTCGTCTCCACCCCTCTCTCTCCTGATTGGCTAACTGACTTTGATTGACAGCCGCAGAGGCCAATGGCGCCGCGACTGTGTCCTATCCAATCAGGAGGGAGAGTCTCTGATGGCTGAGGGACTCGTAGACATCGCTGGACACAGAAAGACCTCAGGTAAGTATTAGGGGGTGCTGGGGAGGTGCTGCACACAGAAGGTTTTTTATCTTAATGCAAAGAATGCATTAAGATAAAAAACCTTCTGACCTCACAACTCCTTTAACCTCTTGCCAACCACTAAGTTGTAGTTTTACTGTTACAGTGCAGGCTGGTTGCGCAGAATTAAAAATATATACATGCTTCTTCATGCTGTGATTTGTCACAGCTCATGCAGATCACCGGGTCCTGGCCAATGATTGACCGCAGGCAGCCAGTGATCGGCTCTGATCTTCCCTGAACACAGCTCTGTGAATGTAAACACAGAGCCGTGTTCAGTGACAGGGGATTTCGTTGTTTGCTAAACGGGGAATGAAAAACACTTGATCCCAAGTAAAACAGCCCACAGTACCACATAAACCCTTGTTAGGCACACATTAAACCCCTTTATTGCCCTATATGTTAACCCCTTCCTGCCCAGTGTTATTAGCACAATGACAGTGCAAATTATTTGCACTGACCATTGTAATATTGTAATAATGTCACTGGTGATGTCAGTGGCAGTTGGATAGGTCCCCCCCCCCCCCCCCCAGCGTCAGTCAGTGTCAGATTGTCCGCCACACTATCACAGTCCTGTTAGGGGTTGCTGATAGTATAAAAACATTTTTAAAAATAAATAAAAATTTCAGTATATATTCCATAGTTTGCAGACGCTTTAACTTTCTCACAAACCATTCAATATACACTCATTGGGATTTTTTTTTTTTTACCAAAAACTTAGCAGAATACATTTTGGCCAAAATGTATTAAGAGATTTGATTTTTAAAAAATGTTGTTATTTTTCAAAAATGTTGGGCTTTTTCATTTATATAATAAAATATAAAAAACCTAGAGGTGATTAAATACCACTAAAATAAAGCTCTATTTGTGTGAAAAAAAATGATATAAATGACGTTTGGGTACAGCATTGTATGACTATGCAATCGCCAGTTAAAGTAACGCAGTGCAAAAAATGTCCTGGTCAAGGAGGGGGTAAAACCTTCTGGAACTGAAGTGGTAATATAATCCTTTCCTGCCCACAATCTGTGTATAAAGATTTATCCAGAGAAATGCTTCATTCTGAGGATAGGTTTATAAACATCCACCCCTTCGAGAGCCACTAGCTGACATTTAGTGCCTGACACTGACAGCACTGACAGCTCAGACCCCCACTGACAATCGTGAACCAATTAGTGTGGATGCTGATTATACAGTGCCTTGAAAAAGTATTCATACCCCTTGAAATTGTCTTCATTTTTTCATGTTTCAACCAAAAACTTAAATGTATTTTATTGGGATAGAACAACACAAAGTGGCACATAATTGTGAAGTGGAAGGAAAATGATAAATGGTTTTGAAATTGTATACAATCCAAATATGTGAAAAGTGTGGCGTGCATTTGTATTCATCCCCCCCTGAAGCCCCGTACACACGCACAGATTGTTGGCCGTAAATTGTCGGCCAACGTCCGATCTGCCGATTGTAGGCTTGTTAGTATGATGCTTCCGACAACCAACTGCGAATTTTCGGCTGAAAAAAATCTGGTGTGCATGCTATAAAATTTTTGTTGGCCAACAACAGAACGGCCGATTGTTCCTCAGTCAGTACAGATTTCGGCAGACAAAAATCAGATGAGCAAGACTGGGCATGCTCAGAGAAGAAAAAACACAGGGAAAGTCAACCATCACATGACATCACTTCTGAAGTTGGTTTTTGTTGGCCAACAAAAGTCCAGTGCAAGTCTAGAGCACATTTCAACCAACAAACAACACTGGACAAAAGACGGCCGATTGGTTGGCCAACAATCTGTGCGTGTGGGGCTTGAGTCAATACTTTGTAGAACCACCTTTCACTGCAATTACAGCTGCAAGTCGTTTTGGATATGTCTCTATCAGCTTTGCACTTTCAGAGATTGAAGGTTTTGGCCATTCTTCTTTGCAAAATAGCTCAAGCTCTGTCAGATTGGATGGAGAGCGTCTGTAAACAGCAGTTTTCAAGTCTTGCCACAGATTTTCAATTGGATTTAGGTCTGGACTTCGACTGGGCCATTGGGCACATGAATATGCTTTGATCTAAATCATTCCATTGTAGCTCTGGTTGTATGTTTAGTGTAGTTGTCCTGCCTTAAGGTGAACCTCCACCCCAGTCTCGTCTTTTGCAGACTCTAACAGGTTTTCTCCTAAGATTGCCCTGTATTTGGCTTCATCGATCTTCCCATCAACTCTGACCACCTTCCCTGTCCCTACTGAAAAAAAGCATCCTCACAACATAATGCTGCCACCAATATGTTTCACAGTGGGGATGGTGTGTTCAGGGAGATGTGCAGTGTTAGTTTTCCGCCACACGATAGTGTGTTGCTTTAGAGCAGGGATCCTCAAACTACGGCCCTCCCGCTGTTGCAGAACTACACATCCCATGAGGCATTGTAAAACTCTTACATTCACAGACATGACTAGTCATGATGGGAATTGTGGTTCCCGAACAACTGGAGGGCCATAGTTTGAAGACCCCTGCTTTAGAGTTTAAACGTTTAATTTTGGTGTCATCTGACCAGAGCACCTTCTTCCACACGTTTGCTGTGTCCCCCATATGGCTTCTAAAAACTGCAAACGGGACTTTTTATGGCTTTCTTTCAACAATGGCTTTCTTTTTGCCACACTTCCATAAAGGCCAGATTTGTTGAGTGCACGACTAATAGTTGTCCTGTGGACAGATTCCATCCCACCCGAGTTGTGGATCTCTGCAGCTCCTCCAGAGTTACCTCTTGGCTGCTTCACTAAATAATGCTCTCCTTTCCCGTCCTGTCAGTTTAGGTGAACGGCCATGTCTTGGTAGGTTTGCAGTTGTTTATTTGTAAAACATTTTGGAAACTATTTATAATTTTCCTTCTACTTCACAATTATGTGTCAGTTTGTGTTAGTCTATCACATAAAATCCTAATAAAATACACTTATGTTTTTACGTGGTTGTAACATGACAAAATGTGAAAAATTTCAAGGGGTGTGAATACTTTTTCAAGACACTGTATGTTGCTATGTCAGCTATGATATAGTAATCACATGCAGCCTGAAGGGATCATTGAAAAAAATCAAAGATTCAGAATATAAATCAACGCAGAGTGGTACTACGGACATATGTAAGTTGACTGCGACTTGTCGCGAATAATATAGTACTTTGTGCAGGAATAAGAAATTAGGACTTTAATGGTACCTCATTGAAAATAATGACTGCCTTCAACCTGCAGATAAACATTGCCTTCATCTTGTTGCAGTGTTCATCTTTTATGCTGTATGTGTAATGCTGTAATGTTTTTTTTATTTTTTTTTTTTTATTTACCATAGATTTTTCTTTTATATTTTCATACATTGGTAATTCCCCAATAAAAAAAATAGAGCAGCTTTTTTTAAAAATTAAAACAGTGGACCAAATAAAAACCTTATATAAAAAAGGAAAAAAAAATAAAAATTAGGTGTGCAAATTATTGCCAAATTACCCGACAATGGCCTTTGGCCATAAAAGGTTTTTTTTTTTTTTTTTACAGTTCAGTAATAATTCTAGGATTCACAACTGCTGCTGGGGACAGTAATGGAAAGGATGCCCTTGTGTTGTGTCAACATACTATAACTAATCTACTGTATCTTTTTAATTTTCAGATGAAATTCGATATGCATAAGAAACAATATTTGCACAGATAGACAACTTACAGCCAAGACCGTGATCGAGGATGAAGCTAATACATTTGGGTCAAGGCAACAGCACAATGATAGACTCACATTTACTAAAATCTGTGGAATCCAGAGTCTGTAAATTCTTGTTGTTACGCATCCCATTTTTTTGATTCATTCCTAACCTAGGTTCTGTTTTATAGTTGCACTCAGTTGACACCTTCTCAAATCACTTTTTTTAAACTTCCTGAGCTTTTCATATGCCATAACTTGACAGCACAGCAGCAAACTATATGTAACATATAGGAAATACACAAATCTATATATTTCCTAAAACAGTCAAGGGTTTTACTAAAAAACCACGTGTATTTTTTTATGTTTTTGTATTATTTGTGCTGTGCAATAAAGCCTGCTGTGATTTACTACAGAATATGCTGAGGCTTTTATCTTTTCATTGGTATACTAATGATACAACTAGCGTTGCATCTCAGCAGTAGGGATGAGCTTGCATTTGTTCAGAATGGAGTTGGGCCCAAACTTAGAAGCCAGCTATAATTTCTGATGCAATTATGACGTTACAAAAGGACGGCAATGCTTATGACATTATGTTGGCAGATGGCATAAATAATGTGGTTACAACTCATCAAGAAGACTCAGGAGTAGAACTCAATGTGGTGATTCAAG
This sequence comes from Pelophylax lessonae, assembly GCF_965119305.1. Classification (NCBI taxonomy): domain Eukaryota; kingdom Metazoa; phylum Chordata; class Amphibia; order Anura; family Ranidae; genus Pelophylax; species Pelophylax lessonae. Next base: position 83,025,584 of record NC_138776.1, read on the forward strand.
CTTGGCACATACAGTATCTCACAAAAGTGAGTACACCCCTCACATTTTTGGAAACATTTTATTATCTTTTCATGTGACAACACTGAAGAAATTACACTTTGCTACAATGTAAAGTAGTGAGTGTACAGCTTGTATAACAGTGTAAATTTGCTGTCCCCTCAAAATAACTCAACACATAGCCATTAATGTCTAAACCGCTGGCAACAAAAGTGAGTACACCCCTAAGTGACAATGTCCAAATTAGGAACAAAGTGTCAATATTTTTTGTGGCCACCATTATTTTCCAGCACTGTCTCTTGGGCATGGAGTTCACCAGAGCTTCACAGGTTGCTACTGGAGTTCTCTTCCACTCCTCCATGATGACATTACGGAGCTGGTGGATATTAGAGACCTTGCGCTCCTCCCCCTTCCGTTTAAGGATGCCCCGCAGATGTTCAATAGGGTTTAGGTCTGGAGACATGCTTGGCCAGTCCATCACCTTAACCCTCAGCTTCTTTAGCAAGGCAGTGGTCATCTTGGAGGTGTGTTTGGGGGTCGTTATGTTGGAATAATGCCCTGCGACCCAGTCTCCGAAGGGAAGGGAACATGCTCTGCTTCAGAATGTTATAGTACATGTTGGCATTCATGGTTCCCTCAATGAACTGTAGCTCCCAAGTGCCGACAGCACTCATGAAGCGCCAGACCATGACACTGCCACCACCATGCTTGATTGTAGGCAAGAAACACTTGTCTTTGTATTCCTCACCTGGTTGCCACCACCCACACTTGACACTATCTAAAGCGAAAACATTTATCTTGGTCTCTTAAGACCACAGGACATGGTTCCAGTAATCCATATCCTTAGTCTGCTTGTCTTCAGCAAACTGTTTGCGGGCTTTCTTGTGCATCATCTTTAGAAGAGGCTTCCTTCTGGGACGACAGCCATGCAGACCAATTTGATGCAGTGTGCGGCGTATGGTCTGAGCACTGACAGTCTGACCCCCCCATCCCTCAACCTCTGCAGCAATGCTGGCAGCACTCATATGTCTATTTCCTAAAGACAACCTCTGGATATGACGCTAAGCATGTGCACTCAATTTCTTTGGTCGACCATGGCAAGGCCTGTTCTGGTGGTACCTGTCCTGTTAAACAGCTGTATGGTTTTGGCCACCGCACTGCAGCTCATTTTCAGGGTCTTTGCAATCTTCTTACAGCCTAGGCCATCTTTATGTAGAGCAACAGTTTTTTTTTTCAGATCCTCAGAGAGTTCTTTGCCATGAGGTGCTATGTTGAAATTCCAGTGACCAGCATGAGAGAATAAGAGCGATAACACCAAATTTAACACACCTGCTCCCCATTCAGACCTGAGACCTCGTAACACTAATGAGTCACATGACATCGGGGAAGGAAAATGGCTTATTGAGCCCAATTTGGACATTTTTACTTAGGGGTGTACTCACTTTTGTTACCAGCGGTTTAGACATTAACGGCTGTGTGTTGACTTTGAGGGGACAGCAAATTTACACTGTTATACAAGCTGTACACTCACTACTTTACATTGTAGGAAAGTGTCATTTCTTCAGTGTTGTCGCATGAAAAGGTATAATAAAATATTTACAAAAATGTGAAGGGTGTACTCACTTTTGTGAAATACTGTACATACAAAGGATATTACGTTTTTTGTTTTGTTTTTTTGTAAAAAGGCAATCCTTTTACAAAGGTTGTACTCTATATAGACAGGAACAAAAACTACTTAAACTCAGTGGTAAATCAGGGATTGGCTAACTAGTAGTAAACAGGAGAGGGTATAGTAAAACATTTAAAGATAAAAAATAAATAGTCATTCTATCTAAAATATAAACTAAACAAAGTGTACTAAAATATATCATTTAGGCCTCATGTACACAGATGTCTAAACACTGCAAAGTCCTTATGCGTAAAATCCCTGGTGCTTCCCGCACCCCAAATGGCGCATACAGCTGCCCATAAAAGTGAATAACTGCATGCATCGCTTGTGCATCAGCATTACCTGTGCATGCACATACAGTGTATTACCCCAAACATAAAATAAATGGGGAAATACACCATACGCAAATGCACAGTATTCCAGCACCACCACAATAAATGCCAGTGAACTTGCATTATCAAAAGGGGTTCAGCAATAGCAATGCCACAGAGTCTTTGCCACAGGCTTTTATTTACTTCAAATGGGTTTTTGAGAACGTCTATGAGAACACAAAACCTGCTTGAAGCAGATCAAATGCAGGCTAGATGGAGATGAACTGCAGGTCAAATGTGCCTGTCAATTTATTTTAAATGACCTCAGTAGTGCCGCAAACTCATGTCAAATTAATGACATTGGCACAAACATAAAGTCTACTGCACTTGATAACAGCAAGCATGGTTTGGTATGGACAAGGGAATGGTAAAGGTTAACAGTACTTTTAAATAAGCCACTGTCAACTCCCCCCTCCCTGCTCATCCCATAATATCCCCATTACTGATCTTACATCAGTCAATGTTCCCTCCACTGGCAGGTCAAGTGATTCAGTAGTCTTCATCACTGAGCCAGAGGTCCACATTCCAATCCCTCAACCTCATTTTGTTTGAGGTCCACATTGTTTTCTATATGTGCAACTTTTCTCCATAAACCTAGGGACAGGTTATCTACTTTCAAGCTTGTAGGGAAATGTCTTTTCTATTGGGGTCCATATAGAAAAGCTGCTCATGTATAGTATGCTCTTGAAGAGGCAGAAACACTGCTGGAGCTGGTGGAGGTAGCATCTGGTAGAGTAGATTAACAGTTGATCTGGGATTAGTAGTGGGGCCATAGTATAAATCATGGAGAAGGCAAAAAGGGCAGTTTTCCCAAACATAGTTATAAGTGTTTTTATCCTTCAATTTTGATCCTGAAATAATTGAATTTTGAGGTGAATAGGCCGATTTTCTTGACTTTGTAGACCTTTACACTGTATAATCTCTTTTGTATGTAGTAATATTCGTACATTCCTTGGCTGCTGAATGTTGCTGCCATTTCCCCTGCTTTCTCTTTGTGCAGGTTGGCATAGTGGATGGATAACAGGCCTGCTGGAGCAGCTCTGTGGTAATAGCAAGAGACATAGCACCACCTAGTCATTAAAGATAGAGCCACAGTTCTCTCTGAAAGATTTTGTAGCAAAGAGGTTACACCTCATTGTAGCATGTGTGGGGATCTCAGGCTCAGGACAGTGGGTGATCTTCTGGAAAAGAGTCATATACACCATTTGTGCAAACTTTTTAACTCCACAAGAGCTCTCTAGGATATAGAAGCCCATTTACACAAGATGTGGGTAGACTGCCACATAGGCTTGGACACTTCTCTCTTCTAGGGCTGGTGAGAAGCTGGAAGAATTCTGTATATACCCTAATGGGTTTCCCCTTACTGATTTGTGGGGGTTCAAATATGTTCTTGCCCTTTGCTTAGTATGTCTGCCACTGATAGGATAAAACCTGTGATGAGGCTTACCAAATGCTGCACAGAAATTCAGTTGTATGGTGGAATTAACATTCATTGTGCAACCCTATTTGATGTTTCTGTCCAATGTTAGTTACTTGTTAGTAAGGGCTATATTTTGCTGAAGTTTATAGTCCATTTCCGTGCACATAAGGGTGTAATGCTCGTTAAGTCTAAGGGTTTGCAGAAGAGACTGTATTAGTTACTGACCCCCCCACTTCAGCCAGCTCTGACACTGTTTTCCTCTACTTAAGGCCCCTTTCACACTTGTGCAACTTGTCATGCAACTTTGGCCATCAGAGTTGCACGACATGTCGTTTGCCATTTTTTCCAATGATACCCATTCATATATGCGCAACCTAAAGTTGCAGCAACTTCAAAATAGTCCCTGAACTACTTTAGCCCGATTTTAATGCGTTTTGAGGTCCAAAGTCATAGGCATTGCTTCAAGCCCAGTCAAAATCACAGTAAAATCGTGGCACCAAAATCACGGTAAAAATCACACGACTTTCAAGTCGCAGAAGTGTGAAAGGGCCTAAAGCTTCAGTCTGCGGGCAAATCCTTGAGGTCATCATGTACAGTGCATGGCTAGTAACCCTGTATCTTACATAGTGAAGGCAGAAGTGCAACTGCAACCAGGAGCAGACTACGAAGGTGGCTGCAGGGAACGGGTCGCACAGACCGAGGGAGCCTGCTGGAGCATGGAAAAGGATAAAAATACATCTATTCTGGACCCCCTAGACTTAATGAGGATTTAACTCTTGCAGCTTGGTGTGGCCCACTGCAAAGGTTTTTTTTTCATTTTGCCCAAATTAGGATTTTTAATCCTGCCCTTTCTGCAATTTCCTACAGCAATGAAAGTGCTTCAGTGGCCAATAAGGGGGTGGAAGTAGGCAAGTCTTTATCTTGAATTCAGGAAAATTAATGAATTGGTTAATGTGCAACTAACATCAGAGAAACCCCAAAAGGGAGTTTTATTTGGCTACCACTGGTAATATAAGGCATTATGTGGTGCTTGCCATTGGGCACAGGCATACAAAACAAAAACAAGGCAAATACAAGGAACACTAAAAACCAAAGTGAAATTGAGTGTTTTATTAAAAGTATCTAGACATAAGAAAATAGGCATAAGAAGAATTTTTGCAGAATAATATAAGCAGTTTCCAAACATTACAACACAAATCAAACATTAAAATACAAACATTTCATTTTACACTTCTTTTAAATTAATGGAGAAAAATAATTTTCTGGTTAAAATATAGAATACAGTACAAGGCCTACCTCTTGGCCATTAAGCATAGAAAAAGGAGCGAACTATAAAAACAATTAACTCTCATAGAGAGGAAAAAACTAACCCTCCTAGTTAGGATCTAAGAGCGTATTTCAAGCCAGCTGGTGCATTACCAGCAAAAATACCCTGTATGCTAAAAAAACTACAAATTGTCTAGGCCTGATGTAGTGTATATGGTCACAGTGGCAACATAACGGAATAAGTTAAGGGCTGCCAACATCTGTGAACAGTAATGGATGTTAAAGATGACCTATTACTTTGTAGTTGACTTAAACTGTATGTAAACCCTAACAAGGAACTTCTTTTGCCCTCTTTGGTCTGTTAAATATACCATTGAATGCGTATTGGTATATCTGTTCAATAAGTGCATAAAAAAAAATACCTCTTGACCCTGCTGGAAATCTTGGTGCTGTCCTCTAATCACTGTTGTTCCAAGCTATCTCTGTGGGATTATGGAATACCCACCCCTTTAATAGAGATACTAAGATTTTTTTCTGTTTTAGGGTGATAAAGCTGCTTCTCCATAGATACAGGATGATGACTAAGCCTTGTCACCCCATGACTGGAAGTGTGTTTCTAACAGGCTTACCAATTAAACATAAAACAAGAATAGCTTGAAAGAAAAGGATACCACTTCTAAGGAGCCCTAAACTGCAATAGATCACATTTTTTATTCTTGAGTTTAAATGCACTTTAATGAAGACCTATCATTAAATTATTAGAGATTATATTTTACAGTTCTGCAACCTATGGGACAAAGTACACCCTAACAACAGCTTTGAAGGAGACAGCTGATTCATAGCAAGCAACGCTATATGGGAATGCAGAACCTGGCATCCCCCCACCCTCTGCATTCCTCTTGCTGTTGCTTGTCTCAGGACAGTATTCACAGCCAAGACAAGCTGTAGCTATGAATCAACCGTCTCCTTCGAAGCTGTTGTCTGATCAACCACAGCAGGAGGGGAGGGGGCAGGTCAGTACTCACTAAAATTACAAAGCATGTAGAAACATGGTACAAGGAACTGTAGGTACTTTATTCCAAAGGGGACAGAACTGTAAAAACATTGATAATTATAAAACTTCTTTAAAGGCTCAACTAATAAGCAGTGCCGGGAAAACTGAAGATGTGGAAACACAAATGTGCTTATCACCTGATTGCATTTCAATTTTATTCGATGATTAATAGCAACGGGCTACTGGACTTTGCACATCATTGTTTCCTGCACTGATTTACTGAATACGATGCATAATGCAATAAAGGGGAACAGAGGAAGGGACTGACACTGCTCTGTGCGAGATTTAGGGCTCATGCACATGGGCGTACAATTAGCGGCATTCATATCTGTAATCTCTACAGATCGGAACAAGCAGTATTGTATTCTATAGGCCCATGCACACTGGTCCAAAACATTTAGCTCCGTAAACCATAACTATAAGAACTTGTATCCGGTGTAAGGGTTTGCGTTTGGCTGCACTTTTTACATTGTACGCATATAACTGTTAGTTCCAACTTTTACATGCGTAGTGTATTGGACCCTGCTGACACTGTTCTGTGCTGACATGTAAACAAAAGTGTGTAATCAGCGGACGTCACTTATGAAAGTCCAAGGTCATTCTGTATATGCGCCGCTACTGAATAACTCAATCGGGGTAGTGGCAGCTCCTGCTGACTGCACAGCGTAGTTACTAACTATAGAAGGATTCATCTGAGCTATTCAGAAGACATAGAATTAGCCTTACAAGCTGCCTGTATGCATCGTTACTCATACAGACTGTATGTAAGCAATATATGCATAACTTTGTATCCAGGATCATGCTGGCAACAAGATTCCACCTAAATTGTATATGGCTGTGTGCATGAGGCCTTAGTTGTTAAAATGTCAGTGCTATATATGTATGGTCAAGTGACAAAGAAAATGTTAAAACTTGATACTAAGGCTGGAGTCAGGCCTTTCTGTACGTAGTAACATGTATTGAAACCCCTGCTTTAAATCCTTGTTACAACACGCTGTGCTTTGCTGGGCATTGCCATGTATACTGAAAAGGGACCCAACGCACATTGTAAAACACCTGTGCTACAGTACACCACAAGCAAACGATGTGAATGTATACAGTAGTACATTGCTCAAAAGCAATGCACTTCCATTTGTGAAATAAAGTGTATAGGCTACCTTAACAGAACTTGTGTCAACGCAAAAAAATAACACGTTATTGCACATGGAAAGTTGCTTACAGAAATAGCTTTACAGTCTCTATTAGTAAAACAATTTTAAAAAGTAGTAAAACTTTTCAAATATGTGTTTTTTTACTTTTCCAAGGGCCAATTTACACTTCCGTGCTGAAAAAAACACATCTGCATTATAGAAAAGAAAACATTTGCAAATGTCTAATTTTGAAAATGATAGTTGCTTAGCTTTTATGTTAATCATTTGGCTTTAAACATTTGAGCCACTGACCTGAAGCAAGCATGCCAATACCACGCCTGTACGACAATACCAAGTCAAAACATACAAGTAAAGAAATGTACTAGTAAATAATTATTTAGATCTAGGCAGTGTACATGCAGATTCAGAAAAATATGACAAAAGCAAGGAAGTATAAACAGGCCCTTAAAAGGTATATAAAAGTGCAAGAAAAGGCTGGAACACTAGCCAGAAAATAATCCTGTATGACAGGTCTAGAAAGTTAAGCTAAGAAAGAGTTAGGTTTACTAGCCCTGGTGATCTCCTGAGAAGCTAATAGGAACAAAGAGACAGAGACGCAATTGGAAAAATGTATATAGCAAGTGCCAAGTAGACCACCATGATTCCAACCAGTGTTAATTTTGTCAACTAAAAAGTTTTCGTCAGTGGCATTTTTACAGTGACGAAACGAAAAGTACAGCACATTTTCGTCTATTGACAAAAACTATGACAAAAATCAAATCCGTTTTCATTAACGAACGAAAACAGGACGAAAATGTGAGGCAGAGACGTTTACTAACTTCCGGTTTTCACTGAGCTTTCCCTGCAAGCAAGTGAGTTGAAGCACCTGTGTCCACCGTCCGTGATGACTGCCAGAGACCAGAGCAGCACTGTGCATTACAGGCCATCCCCTAGACCTGGGACCACCATCCAGCACTGTGCAGCATTACAGGCCTCCTCTGGCCAGTGGCCATCGGTATGGAAGCATCCAGAGCACTGTGCAGCATTACAGGCCATCCCTCAGACCTGAGACCACCATCCAGTGCACTGCAGCATTACAGGCCTCCTTAGACCGCTGCCCAGAGTGGATAAATCTGTTGCTGTGAGTTTGTTCAAACCTTAATACCATAAATAATAACATGATATTAGATTTTTTTACTCTAGGAGTATATAATGAGTTTGGAAAATCTATAGAAAAGCTTAAATATGTCTGACCCAAAATTATCTCTCCAAACTATAGGCTCAGTACCAACGGACTTTAGTGCAATTTCTTATTACAAACTCAATGTGTCCAAATCCTCTGCCCTACCGTTAGGGATTACGGGGAAATCTTTGAAACACCTAAAAAGCCGGTTTAACTACAACTGGGAGACTTATGCCCCATACACATGTGCAGATTATCTGCAGACTTTTGTCTGCAGACTTACCAAAACCATATAATATGAGGTCAAACATAAACACTTCCAATTTGTATGCAATCCGGCAGGCCCTTGCACTACATAGAAAAGGTAAGTCTGCAGACAAAAGTCTGCAGATAATCTGCACGTGTGTACGGGGCATAACAATCTCCCTTATTTAGGAACCAAACCAACCTACCCTTCATTGCAGACCTATGTAACCAATTATGGGGCCTTTTTGAAAACTATGACTAAGGAACTAACGCAGATAGGAAAATATTCGTTTTCATGGTTGGGAAGAGCTGCCCCATTTAAAATGCTGCTTCTTTCTAAACTGCTGTACTGCTTTTGAACAGTTATGCCCTGTACACACTATCAGATTATCTGAAGACTTTTGTCTTCAGATTTACCTTTTCTATGTAGTGCAAGGGCCTGCCGGATTGCATACAAACTGAAAGTGTTTAGGTTTGACCTCATATTATATGGTTTTGGTAAGTCTGCAGACAAAAGTCTGCAGATAATCTGATAGTGTGTACAGGGCATAACTATACCTGTCCCTAACAGTTTCTTCCATTCCTTGGACTCAGCCATTCGGCGCTTTATATGGCAGGGGAAAAAAACGCGCATATCGTATATCACATTATGCAAACACAAAACTCTGGGTGGCATAAGTCTACCAGCGCACAGGAACTATTATTAAGCTGCAATCTTAGACCAAGCCAAAGCTTGGCACATCCCCCTAGACAGGTTATGGGTAGCTATAGAAAGGGCAATGGTTCAGAATAAAGACATTACCTCACTACTGATAGCGGGGGCAAAGGCCAATCCTACACTACCCACCCTCCTCCCCTCTATTTTGGCAACACTAGAAGCATGGAAATGTACCCTAAAACAAACTTACAAAAGTAAAGTTAGAGATCCCCTTGAGAGCTTATGAACACCTTCTACCCTCAATAAGTGTCTCAGGATGGGTAGCGAAAAGCCTCACCACCTATCAGGGCAAGTGCTGTATCTTGGCCTAGGCCAACAAGGCCCAGGCCTAGGGCGGCACTTTGCAGGGGGGCAGCAAAGAAGCTGCACCCTGCACAAAAAAAAAATGGCCTCCTCCAGGGTGGGCAGGAAAAGGGTCCCGCCAGGCTTATGGGACAAATTGGGCCAGAGTCCAGGTGGCAAATCAGTCTGGCACCCCCATAAAGCGGTCACACTGCTACCTGCCAGTATCATACTGGCAGGTGAGGACATTCGGACAGACCACAGATCACTGACCACACTTAATACAACTGGCCCGATGGCCGCCAATGCTAATAAAAGTGCCACTGCAGCCTAATGCTCCGCCTACCCTCCTCCGCCCCCAGGTATAACGGGCATCATGTCAATTATATAATTTCATCTCTTTAAACATCCTTGTCCTTGAGCAAGCTTATTGAATTGCATCTTATTCAATTAAGACTTTTAATTATATATGATGGCAATAATATTTTGGACCTGCTCACCTCATATGTGCGATCGCAATATGTCACTGGGTTAGTAAGATTACTCCAATCTTATAAGATATTTGGACTTGTGTTTGCTGCCACTAATTATTCCACGTATTTGTATAATGACTCCGGACTTCCTATTTATTATACAAATAAGTGAAATAATCCGATGATTACAATCACTGGCAGCAAACACAAGTCCAAATACCTTAAAAGAAATGAGTAATCTTACTTATCCAGTGACATAAAGCTGTACTAATGAGCACTGATTAGCTGGCACTGATAAGCTGCACTGATGGGCACTGATGGGCACTAATATGCTGCTCTGGTAGCCACTGATGAGGCAGCAATATGCAGTACTGATAAACTTAACTGATGGGCACTATTGAGACTTCACTAATAAGGCAGCACTGATTTGCTGCACTAATGGGCACTAATGAGGCTGGAAGAAAAGACAAAAAAAGAAAAAAGAGGGGCGCACCGACCTAGTGCATTACCATAAAAACTTTTATTAAAATATTAAAAGGTGTACAATATACTCACAAGACTGGTGTGGTACAACACACATCAAGAATAGCATATACAGTCTCCAAGGTAGCCAGGTCCCAATAGTGACAAATGGGCATACAGATAGTCGCATGGGGCTGCTGTGGCTAGGCTGACGCGTTTCAGGGGCGAGCCCCCTTCCTCAGAGCCAGAAAAGATGATGTCTTTTCTACCAGTGGTTCTGGATACCCTTGATCCTGAAGGGGGCAGCAAGACCAAACAGCTCTCTTTACATCTGAGTTTGTAGTGCACCTCTTTCTACTCCATCAGACAGCACTTAAGCGCAGGAGGTTTTGTTTTTACTTGAACACTAATGAGGCTGCACTGATGGGCACAAGGTGCACTGATAAGCTTCACTGATCGGACTGCACTGATATGCTGCCCTGATGGGCACGTATATGTTGCACTGATGGGCACTAATAGGCTGCGCTGATGGCCACTGATGAGGCTGCGCTGATGGCCACTGATGAGGCTGTGCTGATGGCCACTGATGAGGCTGCGCTGATGGCCACTGATGAGGTGGCACTGATACACTGCACTGATAGGCACTGATATAATGCACTGATAGGCTACACTTATGGGCACTAATGAGGCTGCACTGATTGGCATGAGGCACACTGACAGGGCTGCACTGATATGCTGCCCTGATGGGCACAGATATGTTGCACTGATGGCCACTGATGAGGCTTCACTGATGGCCACTGATGAGGCTGCGCTGATGGCCACTGATGAGGCAGCGCTAATACGCTGCACTGATGGGGCTGCACTGATAAGGCAGCACTGATGGGCACTGCTATGATGCACTGGTGGCCATGGATGGGGCTGTACTGATGGCCACTGATGAGGCTGCACTGATGGGCAGTAATGAGATGGCACTGATAAGGCTGCACAGATGGGCACTGATGAGGCTGAACGTATGGGAACTGATGAGGCTATGCTGATGGTCACTGATAGACTTGTGGTCTGGGGTTCACAGATGACAGGGCGGGTCATAAACAGTAAGGGGTGTGGCCTTTTACAGGAAGGGGTGGGTCATATGTATATTAGGGGGTGCACAAGTTTAGTCAGGCCTAGGGCAGCACAAAACCTAAATACACCACTGATCAGGGCCTGTTAAAGAGTAATAAGTGCCATACGGACTACACCTTTCTAAGACTTTATGACTTCTACCGCATACACCCCACTACTAGTATCTCGATGGATACCAAACTGTGGCAATACCTGACCCAGGATGGTCCCAGCAGAGGGGGTATCTCTTGGTCTAATAGTTACCTCCAATACTCAGAGCCTTTTACAAAATCTCCACAGATGCTAAAGTGGGAGGAGGACCTTCAGAGATCCTTCTCTCCCAATGAGTGGCAGAGGGCGTTGGCAAATAACCTTAGCGTCTCGCAATGTGTAAATCATTGGGATAACGCCTTACAAACTCTTTATAGAAGTTACCTTACCCCGTACAAACTATCTAAATTGCACGTAGACGCATCCCCTTTGTGTTGGCGTCAGTGTGGACACATGGGCAACCTAATTCACATATTATGGACTTGCAATTCCCTTAGAAGCTTTTGGAACTCCGTGTTTTCCCTGATTTCCAGAATTATTGGAATACTGACTAATCCGTCGCCACAATTAGCACTATTAGACTTAAAAATAGCCTCCTTCCCTATTCAATATAGAACAATTGTATCCCATATCTTGATAGCAGCTAGACTAACTATAACCGCTGCATGGAAAACCTCCAAGGCACTCAATATATCAGAATTCATAAGCAGGGTCCATGCTCATTTCTATTACGAGAGGTTCCTAGCAATTAACAACCAAGGCATTAAATCTTTCCAGAAAAAGTGGAAAGTCTGGGATGAGATATACAAACTACCAGCTCAAATGATAGACTGAAATGCTCCTTACTTTGCCTCATCGCCTAGCTCCTCCTCTTTTTTTCCTCTGTTTCCTCTTGTTTCTTCTTTTTATTTTATTTTTTTGCCTCCACTTTTGGTCCTTTGCCTCTCTGCTTTATATATATATATATATATATATATATATATATATATAAAAATATATATATATATATATATATATACAGTATATAGCTCATGTATATAGTTAAACAGGTACCTGCGTGTACCTCATATGACATTTGTGAATGACTACTTGTATTTGCATTCTACAAAACTTTAATAAAAACTATTTGAAAGAAATGCTTAAATAATGCATTACAATTTATCTAAATCCATTAGATTTTAGTTGACTAAAATTACTTTATTCAAGTAAAATCGACTGGAGATTTTAGTCGACTAAAATACGATGACTAAAATGGGACTAAAACTAAAATGGCATTTTAGTCAAAAGACTGTAACTAAAACTAAATCAAAATTTGATGTGAAACCTAACACTGATTTCAACACTATTAGAATTACAAAATAAATCAATAGCTGATTTTACCAGCTACATATCTTTCTTACAGACAGAGGATGGCACATATGAAAACACTCTGGAGCTAGCATATACAAAATAAAGATTAGGGCCCCAAGGTTAAGAAGAATAAAGTTGAACGCCACCAATTTTTTTGTTGTGGGTGAAATGGAGATGGGTTTTTTCAGGTCAGGGGAATGGTGGCGCTCATACACCTTTCCCTGTATGAAAGTTTGGCTCTTATTTAAAGGTTTTACTAATTGTAAATTAAACCAGTTATGGTTAGGGACCGATGTTCTGTGGCCCAAATCAATACGTCTAGAAAATGGCCGACTAATAGTTTCTTATGCAGTGCTGAGCTCAAGGACCCAGTGCAGGCAACAAATTTAAAAAAAGTAAAGTAAAAAGTGCAGGAACACTATGATTTTTATAAGCCCAAGAAGCGGCATGACATCTCCAAGGCTTAGCGCGCTATTATTTACATCTGACAGTTTTATTGCACTCCCGCAAGACAGCTATCACTGTGTTTCTTGGACCCCAACACTAATGCTTCAGGTCTAAAGCCTAGTACCGACTATTAGTTTTTCTCATTCAACCCAGCAGGCTGAACAAAAAAAACAACTGAATGCGATGTTAGTACAGCCATCTCTCTCCCCCCCCCCGGTTAGCTATTGTGTTCTTTTTTGGTCATGCCCCTTCTGTCAGACCAGCTGCCATACAAACGGGCCCCTTTTCTTTTGAACCGGCCAATGCCACATGATATTCGGCCTGTGTGTACTGCCCTTAAGCATCTTCAACATTAGAGTCCGAAGCCTTTGTCTTATGTGAACTCATTCACAAAATACAAAGGCTTCTCCGAATGGGCAGCAGAGTGGAAAGGGCAGAGATAGCTGCTCTGTGTGCCTCTCTCTCCTCCCTCACAGCCCCATGTGCCAGTGTATGCTCCAGAAAAGCCATAAACCTGTCAGATATAAACAGAAACAAACTTCAGGAGATGTCATTCATCTCTCTAGACTTAACTCATAGTGTGCCTTCACTTTTTACAAAGTGGCTGAATTCTTGGAATTCAGATTTCCGTGCTATTAACACATAAATCAATACTCCCCAAAAAAGGTATGCAATTACATCTCTCCCATGGGAAAAATAACTTCAGGATGAATGATATCCTTACATGGCAGGACTATAATTGAATGTCTGACACATTTGGTTTTTAAGGCATCACATGGCCTCTACTAAATCTACTTGCAGATAGGATTTTATAAACTACCAGCCCCATGAGGACCTGTAGGCTGAAATATTCCTGTGTAGAGGTCAGTGTTTTAAATTGCCAAAAGATGTGTGATGTGCTCTACAAATCCAAGGAGTGAGAAATTCTCTTAAGGGCCTTACACATAAAATCTGTGTTCCTACTGGCGAGCTTTAGGGCCCTTTCACACGGGCGTTCCGCATGTCCGCAAATCATCCTATTTTTTTGCGGATGATATACGGACATAATGAATGTCAATGGCATTGCGGATGTCCGCTGACATCCGATTTTCGTCCTTTCAGTTCTGTTCCGTTTTTTGGAACGGAACAGAACCCTATTTTTGTTCCGTTCAAAAAACGGAACGGATGCAAAATCGGATGTCAGCGGTGTCATCCGCTGACATCCGCAATGCCCATAGACATACATTATGTCCGTATATCATCCGCAAACGGATGGGATGATATGCGGACATATGGAGCGGATGACACAAGTGTCATCCGCTCCGTGAAAAAAAAAAAAAGCATCGGAGCAGAGAAAAAAAACTGAACGGCCGTGTGAAAGAGGCCTTACACTCACTTTCTGTAAAAACAGGAACAGATGGGAAATCTCTCCAAAAGAGACTCACAAAAAAACACATTCATAGTAGAGTAGAACATTTGGAACCATACTTTATGACACAAAAAGTCAACTCATAACTTAAGGCCAACAACAGGACTGCCAGACGGCAAGTCCAAGTCTGGAAATATCTTGCTAAAGTGCATGTTACCTTCCATAAATAAAGTGAAAGTCTTATACAACCACTCTCCCATCACCAAATGCCTGTATGTGCAGGGAAGGAACCCCTTAATGTCTACATTTACTTTCCAGATTGGATATCTATGGGAGAAGGGTGGAGAGCTTGCCTACCATGACAGAGCCAGGCCTCCCTGAGTAAGCTAGTAAGAGCTTTAACACACCTATTTACTAAAAAACTGGTGGAAGCATTTAAACACAGCAAATCAACCTATTTACTTAGAAATCAAAATTGCACCAAGTGTATGGTTTTTAAGTAGAACTGTTCCATAGCAACGGGCAACATGCAGGTGCAAGTAAGGCCTGACTGGTTGCTGGTAAATGAGGCCTTCAGTTCTCACCTAAATAAAAAAAAAACTTTTTTTATCAATGTGCATGAAGTCTGTGCTGCCTATGAAAGAGCCAGGTTGTCCAGTTGGCTGAGACAGTTCTTCAATCAATCGCTTTGATTAACTAAGAACAAATATGCTTTTGGTATAAGATTCTTGTACATTTACTTTCAAAGTACACAGAAACTTCTACCTATCTCTATACCATTCTCATCATAGCCAGATATAAAACATGATACTCTGGGATGCCGGACACTGTTTATAGAGTCCTTGGCTTCTGCTTACCCTACAGTACAGACTGTTGCATGTGCCAGGCACCATCACAGGGCACAGTAATGGTAGTCAATGGTGGTGGGGATGCCAAATAGTCCCTGTGGCAGTGCATGGGAAGCAGAGGAAAGTTGGCCATAGGAAAATTGAAATTCAGCCATTTCAGCAGGGACTGGACAACTTTCAATCAGTGTGTGGCCATCCCTTCTTGACAGAAGTCGATCAAAACAGAGATGTTGGAGAACTTTTGTCAATCAGTGTATTCTGATAGCGCCAAGCCCTGCATCCAGAATACAATGCTCCCGCTAGCTAAAAGAAAACAAACTACCCATCTATGGCCAGCTTAATAATTGAGGAGAATATGGGCACCTCGGATTGTAAGCATCATCCATCCCTGTGCATTGTTATCTATTGTTTCTATATTAGGTTACAATAAGCACATGGTGGAGGAGGTTGGTTGGATAACATTATATATATATATATAAAAGTTTTATGTACAGTATAATATACTGTACATAACAGGTCATACACCACTATAATAACATCAAAACACTATAGAAAATAAAGTAACAATTAACAATTGATGTCTAAATTAAACGGATAATAGCTATCCCTAAACTAGGCAAGAGATTCATTGTAACTAACAGCAGCTAGATATATGGAGTACATGAAAATGATAATAATTGCTGCACCTACATTTGTAGTTGCACCAATGGCCATCATTATCCGGCGCACATTGGACAATGAAGATAATTTATTATGGCATATTTACCAGAAGTTCCAAGAACAGTAATGTGCAGTAACAACCAATACCATGTCTATGAAAGCTGACGTCTTAATGGGTGCTCTAAGGCAGGCCATAGATTATGCAATTTTCTGTCCTTACACCACGGGTGGAAAGAAAAAAATTGCTTGAATCCCTTACCCAACACTATTGTGTTCTGCCGGTGGGCAGCCTTCCCTGACGGTAGAACACAACAATAAGTGTTGCCGGCTATAGCCGGGGGATCTAATTATTCAGGAAAAACCCAACAGGCTGGTTGTACACAAGTCAATTGATAGATCGACTTGTGTAGAACCAAGGTGTCCATTCATGGATTGAAATTTGGCTGGTCCCTGCTGAACTGTCCGAACTTCGAACCAAGTATGGTTGGCTTAAGTCTGGCTGTACATTATACAATTTTCTTGTACAATTTTCCATTGGATTTATCAAAACCAAATTCAAATCTTGGCAGGTTCAGCAGTTCATTGTTCGATCAACTTGGGTACATTCAGCCTGTTGGATTTTACATGCAATTATTGCTAGCAACTATTATAGCCGCTAGCAGTAATCACTGTGTTTTTCCAGCAGGGACAGTTCCCACCCTGTGTGCAACCTGTGGTTGCAGGAAAGAAAATCGCTCCATCTATGGCCAGCTTAAGTCATTGCTTTGTACTTTCCTGTTCTTTGAATTATATAAAAATGATATGACCCCATAGTGTATTTGGTAATGAAATGTAAACTGTATGAACATTATTCTCCTGATTAAGAGTCATCAAACAAGGAACCATATTATTATAAATAAATAAAACTTAACAGGGCATCATATAAATATATGTAAATAACAAAGATCAAAAGTAAATGGAAATTGTTTGACTACAGTTTCAACAATTTTGCAAATATAATTATTGCAATCATAACTCAATAAAGAATTATAAAACTATATTATATCCCAATAATCAATGTCAACTCTCCATTTGTCTCTGCTTTTATTTTGCTATCAGCATATATCTGTGCTTCAACTATGTAAAGGCCAACTTTGGGCATTTTTTTTTTTTTTAAAGTGCTATTAAACCCCAAAAGCAAAAATTTATTATCTTGCAGCTTACCATTTCTTAGACATGATGGTTGCATTAATTTTCTTTTTTTTTTTTTTTTTTTAGGCTCTTTCTTCTAGTTTGATCTGGTGATCCAGCCAGTAAGTGTGTTGTTTTTCAAATGAACAAGCTCTCCAGCAGAATGTATCAGTTACAGATATGAGACAAATAATTTAATGCTAGCAGTAGTGCATACTGCACTTGCTTTTATTTATTTATGTAAAACCTTTATCCCTGCTTTTAAAGTGTTAGACTCCATTCACACTGCCGCGACCAGAAAGTCGCCTCATAAGGGGCGACTTGTTAGCGCGACTTTCAGCGCGACTTCAGCGTGACTTGTATGATAGACGACTCTGTACGACTTTGTATTTGGCCAATCAGAATATGATGGTTCTGGGTCATGCTCAATCACACAAAAAAAAGTTCTTAAAAATTGTCGTTTTTGATAGAGAGCCAATTATTGAAAACATTATTGAAAAAAAAAAAAAAAAAGAGATTTCTTTGGATTTAGTGTCTGGGGGGGGGGGTCTAAAAAGTGTACCTGTGAAGTTTCAGCTCTGTAGCATGTCCAGAACCAGAAAAAAAAGATAATTTTTCTTAGCATTTTTAGTAGCACAGGCATGGATGGGGCTCCGCTCCTTTCACACCTGGGCGTTTTTGTTGCAGGCGTTATCAGGCATTTTTTGGGCATCTTTGGAGACAGGCATGACATCTGAACTTCTGTGTAAGGGTATATATATATATACACACACACATATATGTATATATTCACACATACATACATATAGGTGTGAAAGGAGCGGAACCCCATCCCTGCGCTAATGAAATTATTTGCAGGGATAGGGTTCCGCTCCTTTCACACCTATATGTGTGTATATACATATGTGTGTGTGTGTGTGTGTGTGTGTGTATACCCCTACACAGAAGTTCAGATGTCATGCCTGCCTCCAAAGATGCCCAAAAAATGCCTGATAAACGCCTGCAACAAAGGTGTGAAAGGAGCGGAGCCCCATCCCTGCGCTACTAAAAATTCTAAGAACAATTATCTTTTTTTCTGGATCAGGACCATTTTAGTGGATAGTCGGATCACAAGTCGCTTCAAATAAGATAAGGATCCGACTTGGAGGCGACTCCCATTGAAGTCTATTGGGACAAGTCGGATACAAGTCGCCTCAAAGTAGTACAGGACCCTTTTCTGAAGTCGGAGCGACTTCAGTAGTGCCAATTAAGATGGCTCTCATTGATTTACATTGCTTTTGTTATGTCAAGCGACTTGGGGCGACTTGAGGGCACACAAGTCGCCTCACAAGTCACGGCAGTGTGAATGGACTCTTAGCTGGAGTTTGGCTTCAATTTGTTAGTGTATCTAAATCTGTAAATACATCTAACCCACCCCTCAGAATAAAAATGCTGCTGTTCAAAAGCCCGCTGTGCTCCTTCATTCAGAGGGGGGCACTTTAATACAGAAGGTGTATTACTGGCCAGATCACCAGGAGAAAACAGAGGGGAAAAAGCCTAAGAAAAAAAAAAGAATGCAGCCGCCCCATCTAATGATTGGTAAGCTGCAATATGTTACATTTTTGGTTTGGGGTTCAAATAGTCCCCCACCTGCAGCTTAAAATTAAAAACCAACTCAGGCTGTAATATTCACCTTCAACCTGGAGCAGTTCCTCACAGTACTTCCTTACAACTAGCAGATGCTCTCAGTCTTTGGAGTTGATTGATCCCCAGCATCATCCAACTCAGAAGACTTTGCATCATCAGATGACCACTTACTGCTTGAGGAAGACCCAGGAGGTAACAGGACCAGCCTAGTGAAATAAAAAATAAATAAATAAATCAAAGCATACTGCCGGGGAAATCTCCAGGAGAGGGAGCTGCAGAATCTGAGCCCAGAGTTGGTCTTTAATGATTAGCTGGTCTTGACCCACTGGACTATAATCATGAACAATAGGAAAATCAAAGAAAAGCAGCGGCACCCAGTGCCGTCTTACCCATAACCCTCTACTTCTGTAAAGAATGCAGAGGTATTCATCATGGTTCATTGGATTCAACCTTCTGTATCATAATCAAGGCCTTTTAACCTTTCAGATGCAAACATGGTCTAAATGGCATTTGTCCCATTTCCAATCTATAACTCGTTTTCTTTTGCCTTTTTTGAGCTTGTGTACCATTTGAGAACAGCAGCACCAGCTGTACTGGCCACAATGCACAGGGCTCCACCAATTGTCCACCACGTCGGAGTGTGGTGGAGGAACAAGGCCTGGAAAATAAAAGCAAAGACTACATCCATTGTCCTCATGATGGCTACCAATCCAGCTTTTTCGATCTGTAAAGCTTTTACAAGAAACGATTGGCCTCCCAAACCTAAAATCCCAATAAGTATCAGAAACCCTCTGTCTATTCCGCAATAAGGAAAACTCCATTCACCAAGAATTGACAGGGCAATGATGCACTCAATGAGACCGATCACAGCATAATACCAAATGGAGAGCAAGTAATGCACAGATTTGCCCATTTTTCTTAACACCACCAGGGTTAGCGAGGCACAGATTGCACTTGCTATGGCAGCAATAGTCCCTTTAATGTGCCCAGAGTAATCTTCCTCAAGGTCATTGCTGTAGGACCCAAACAGAAATTGTGGACGTGCTATAAGGATAACGCCAGTTATAGTGAAGACTATGAAGACGATATCCCACACAGTGCATTTCTCCTTCAGACATATGCAGGCAAATATGCAGGTGAAGGCGGGACTGCTGAAAGTGATGACTGTGGCATCCGCCAATGGCATGGACTGGAGAGCATAGTACAGGAGAATCATCGCACCGGAGCCAAGGAATCCGCGTAGGAAAAGGAAAATCCTTTGATCCTTGGGACCTAGAAAACCAGTCCTGTAAGAAGAAGAAAATATCATTTTATAGGGGAATTCAAACAGGACATATACTGTATGGTCTTTTGTTGTATACAAAACCAGTGATGTCATACATACATAACACATTATAACATTTAGGGCTCCATTCACATATAGGTGATCTGAATCGTGGGCGGAATCACAGCGATTCTACCTGCGATTCCAGATGTGTTTGCGATGCCATTATTTCCTAATGGCATCCTAAATGCAGCACAATGTTGTCGTAATTGTTGTGCAACAAATGACGCAAACAAAACTGCATGAAGGGTGTCGCCTATAAGAAGTTCTGGAACGTCCTTTTTTGGCAACATGTGTTGCGCAATTGCAGCTTGATTTGTCATGCGGCAAAATTGCACCATTTTTAAGGTGCCATAAAAAATATTGGCATCACACACGCATCACATGTTTTGCCGCGATTCTGGAATCGCGGGCAGAGTCGCGGCGTTTCTGCCTGAGATTCAAGTCACTTATGTGTGAATGGAGCCTAATGGATACAAAAGATCCTTCATTAAGGTAGTAATAAACCTTCAAAGTTTTTTTTTAGCTTTACACATTGAGCACAATAAGCGTTCCACAGTAAACTATTTGCTAAAATTCTTACCCAAGAACTTGCAGTTTACATTACTCAGCACAGCTGGCTCCTGCTCTCTCCGTTCTGCTTCCCTGAACTTCCAGTTTAATAGAAAGTCCATATTTTACATTTTTTGATAAACATAAAACCCATTCTTCTCCATCCAATCATATTATATTTACAGATAATATCAAATAATCCAAAATTTAGCGAACCAAGTATCATCCAGTTAGGGTTTAAATCTACTTTTAAAAGTAATCAAAGTCCCCTTCATTTCCGGAGAAAAGAAAATCATTTGTATGATTGATTTATATAAGTGCTAGAAGAAATCATGTCCATAGTGTCAGAGTTGTTGGAGATGTTATATGTTCACCACTAGATGGAGTGCTAGCCATCTTTTAATGAATCGTTTTTAATGTTAGGTCTCAAATTTCATTAGATACACTTATACAATTTTTCACAGGTACTGGGTTCCTAATTCAATCACGCTGCAGAAATAGGTTGCAATTTGCGACACATTTAGTTTAAAAGCTTGTCTCATTCAAGAGTCAGTTGCAATTAAAGATTTTGCAGTCGTCATTTTACTATGTGACTCTGCATGCAACAGTGCTATTTCTGTCCAGATGAGCCAGCTTAGGAAGCTCACTGAGAACACCAGATACAAGCCCCCCAGGAACCCCAGCTACAAAGCCCACCAGGAACCCCAGCTACAAGCCCACCAAGAACCCCAGCTACAAGCCCACCAAGAACCCCAGCTACAAGCCCACCAGGATCTCCAGCTACAAGCTCACCAGGAACCCCAGCTACAATCTCACCAAGAACCCCAGCTACAAGCCCACCAGGAACCCCAGCTTCAAGCCCACCAGGATCCCCAGCTACAAGCTCTCCGGGATCCCCAGCTACAAGCTCACCAGGAACCCCAGCTACAAGCTCACCAGGAACCCCAGCTACAAGCTCTCCAGGATCCCCAGCTACAAGCTCTCCAGGATCCCCAGCTACAAGCTCACCAGGAACCCCAGCTACAAGCTCACCGGGATCCCCAGCTACAAGCACACCAGGATCCCCAGCTACAAGCTCACCAGGAACCCCAGCTACAAGCTCACCAGGAACCCCAACTTAAAGCCCACCAGGAACCCCAGCTACAAACTCACCAGGAACCCCAGCTAAAAGCTCACCAGGAACCACAACTACAAGCTTAACAGGAACCCCAACTACAAGCTCTCCAGGAACCCCAGCTACAAGCTCACTAAGAACTCCAGCTACAAGCTCACCAGGAACCCCAGCTACAAGCCCACAGGAACCCCAGCTACAAGCCCACCAGGAACCCCAGCTACAAGCCCACCAGGAACACCAGATAAAAGCCCACCAGGAAACCCAGGTACAAAGCCCACCAGGAACCCCAGCTACAAGCCCACCAAGAACCCCAGCCACAAGCCCACCAAGAAACCCAGCTACAAGCCCACCAGGATCTCCAGCTACAAGCCCACCAGGATCTCCAGCTACAAGCTCACCAGGAACCCCAGCTACAAGCCCACCAGGATCTCCAGCTACAAGCCCACCAGGAACCCCAGCTACAAGATCACCAGGAACCCCAGCTACAAGCCCACCAGGAACCCCAGCTTCAAGCTCACTTGAAACTCCAGCTACAAGCCCACCAGGATCCCCAGCTACAAGCTCTCTGGGATCCCCAGCTACAAGCACACCAGGAACCCCAGCTACAAGCTCTCCGGGATCCCCAGCTACAAGCTCTCCGGGATCCCCAGCTACAAGCTCTCCGGGATCCCCAGCTACAAGCTCACCGGGATCCCCAGCTACAAGCTCACCGGGATCCCCAGCTACAAGCTCACCAGGAACCCCAGCTAAAAGCTCACCAGGAACCCCAGCTAAAAGCTTACCAGGAACCACAACTACAAGCCCACAAAGGAACCCCAGCTACAAGCTTAACAGGAACCCCAGCTACAAGCTCTCCAGGAACCCCAGCTACAAGCTCACTAAGAACTCCAGCTACAAGCTCACCAGGAACCCCAGCTACAAGCCCACCAGGAAACCCAGCTACAAGCCCACCAGGAAACCCAGCTACAAGCCCACCAGGAAACCCAGGTACAAGCCCAACAGGAACCCTAGCTACAAACCCAGCAAGGAGATAGTGTGGGCCAGCATGCCAGGAGACCATTCAGAAGCCTGGTCAGTCTGGCCAAGAGACAGTCCAGGAGCACACCCAGCAAGCCTGGATCCTGCCACTCAGGATGCAGTTCAGCAGACAGTATAGGAGCTCATCCAGAAGCCCCATCAGGAATTCCACAAGGTGTTCTACCAGTAACCCACAGTATCTCTGGCAGGAGCTTGCAGAGGACAGTTAAAGTCCACACAAGTTAGAGACCAAATCCAGTAAAAGTAAACACTTCCCCTTGTATTATGGATGTTCCCACACTGCAAGGTTTAATTGCTTGTTTATGAGTAAGAGCCAGAAAAGCAGTTTTACTTACTCAATTCTCCTCTGCCCCAGCAGACAGCACTTCCCCATGCTCCAGCGGTGGATTGTTTCTCTGTTTTCTCAGTACAGTGCAGGGCTAAGGGAACTGCAACACTCTTGTTGATGTCAAATGACATTCAAATACTAGAATGCACGGGAAAGGAGGCTGCTGGGACTGGTCCAGTAGCATGGAGGAGCCTGCAGGAGTGGAGGATTTTTGTTTTCACCTGGTGATCTGGCCAGTAACATATCTTCCGTATTAGAGTGCTCCTACTCTGGATGGATGAGCACATGGGCACATTTGGACAGCAGCATTGCCAGCTCAGGGGGTGTTAGATATACCAAAAAATTGAATTACACTAATAAATTGAAGCCAAATTCTGGCTCACACTTTATAATCAGTTACAGAAAACAGTTTTCCTTTTTAGGATAAAGATTTAACATATAAAGAAATAAAACTGATCACTGTAAATACCTCTTCCAGTGTTGAATAGTTTGTCTCATCCCTGAATCTGACACGTCTGAATGAGAGCTTGTTCTTTTGAAAAAAAAAAAAAAAAAACAGACGTACTGGCCAGATCACCAGATGAAAAGAGAAGAATGAAAGTCTGAAAAAGAAAAGGAATGCGGCCAAAGCTATGGAACCACAGGTCCCAGCAGGGAACTCTGTCCGTACTCCTGAACACTAGGCAGAACAACTGGCGGCCTGTCATGAATGTGAAGAGAGGAGAGGCTGTGTCCGTCAATGAACGAAAGTCAAAGAAAACAAATGCAGACATTACATCTAAGCCAGGCAGATCATAGATGATGCCATTTTCTTTCTTGCAACCATGGGAAGGATTCCCCCATCAACACTGATGATGGGGGAATCCCTCCCATGGAGATATTGTGTTCTTATGGCGGGTGGGGGGGGGGGGGGGATGATCTGTCCTTGCTAGGAGAACACAATGATTATTGCTGGCAGCTTTAGCAGCTGGCAGTAATCACATGCTAATAATCTGACATGCATTGGTAAGCTGCAATATAAGAAATGTTTGCTTTTGGGTTTAATACTGTTTTTTAGAAGACCTAACCAGGGATCAAACTGAGAAATACATCTTGGGTAGAGTTGTATTTCATAAATAGCCACAGGATTTCTAGTGTTTTTTTTTTACCAAAAACATGTAGCAGAATACATTTTGCCCTAAACTGATGCATAAATTAGATTTTTTTTTTTTATTGGGTATGTTTTATAGCATATAGTAAAAAATATTGTGTTTTTTTTTTAATTGTCTGTATTTTTTTGTTGATAGCGCAAAAAATAAAACCCGCAGAGGTGACAAAAACAAACAAAAGAAATCTCTATTTATGGGGGGGGGGGGGGACATTTATTTTATTTGGGTACAGTGTGGCAGGGCCGCGCAATTGTCAGTTAAAATGATGCAGTGCCATATTGCAAAAAATGGCCTGGTCATGAAGGGGGGGGGTAAAACCTTCCGGGGCTGAAGAGGTTAAAACTTACTTGTAATAAATGAGGCCAGGAAGCACAAACAACATCTGGAAAACACAGCGGAAAGCACTGATCTGCACAGAGTGCATGTCTTCAATCTTCTTTACCAGCAAAGCGCCTGATGAGAAAAATAAGGTGGACAGGATGGTGTAGAAGATCCCAAGCCCCGGACAAATGCATTTCTTCTTCCCTGTGATGGCAGAACAGAAGGTCAGCTTGGTGGGCAGAGACACATTAGACAAATAAAGCATGAATAAAAAACAATGCATCAAATATAAAATGCAACTTGGTAAACAGAATATGTATCCGTTTTCTATACTGTAGCAAATGTGTCATCTTATTAGGACTAAGGCTACGTTCACATGTGGGCGTAGCGGATCACAGGCAGAATCACTGCGATTCTTCCCGCGATCCGGAATCCCGTGATTTCCCGTGATTTGCAATGGCACCCCAAACGCTGTGCGATGTTGCCGCATGACGCCCAAAAGAAGCTCTTGTACCTTTTTTGGGCGTCATGCACCCCGCGATTCTGTTTGCGATGTTACCGCGATTCGGCAGGCGAATCAGCATCGCACAGCGTTTGGGGTGCCATTGCAAATCACGGGCATCGCACAGGCGTCCCGCGATTTGCAATGATTCCGGATCATGGGCAGAATCGCGGTGATTCTGCCCCTGATCCACTACGCCCACATGTGAACGTAGCCTAAGTTCAAGGCATATGTAAAATATTCATGTTACTGCAACAATGTAATAATTTATACATGAGAAGTGTTCATGTGCTAACAGGGGGCATGTTAATGGGCAAGAGAGCAGAGTGACAGAAAGATGAACTTATTGGTCTGCTGCTTTCTCCTTCCGCTGCCCAATCACAGGCTGGAAGAGGGACAAGTTTTGTGTTACATTTGTGGACAAGATAATGCTGGTCATCCACTATACAAAAAAATCAGCAGAAATTCGGTCATTTGGACAATTTGTTTGTTTTTTGGCCAGATGATGGGCACAAATCCGTAATTGGTTGTGACGTTTTAAAACCAAAAAAAAAAAAAAGAAGGACATGTTTGGAAATTTTCTGCCAAACGAACAATAAATTGAAAGGTTAACCCCTTCCCACCGATGTAACGCAAATATGCGGCCTTGGGTTCAAGGGGTTGTACCGGAGTCATCACCCCGGTACCGTTTTTTAGAGGGGACGGTCGGCTTTCTTATATTAACGTCCAATACGGCTATTCAGCTGCTCCGCTGTTATTACAAGCAGCGGGAGGGGCCTTCCGTGACTCGGGTCTCCTGTCCCAACTGGGGGCCTGAGTGACCAGCCAGCACGTCCGCAGGCTGGAATCGGCTTTGATCGGGTGTCGGATCTAGTAACCTGGAAGCGATGTCATGACATTACTTCCAGTTACTGGAGCTTTAAAGGCGCCAGATTAAAAAAAAAAAAAAAAAACAGTATTCAAAACAGCCAAACTTGTCGTTTTGAATGATTTTAAGTGCAAAGGAGGGATTTGGGGCCCTTTTAGTCCCGGTTCACACTGGGGCAACTTGTCAGTGCAATGGAACTGTTCTAATCGGAGCAACTCATGTCGCTCCGACTTAGAAAAAGGTTCCTGTACTACTTGGGGGGCGACTTGCATTGACTTCTATTAGAGAAGGCGTTTGCAAGCCCCGCTGAAGTCGCGTTACACGGGGCAGCTTCAGAGTCGGGCAACTTTGAGGCCGCCCCAGTGTGAACCCAGGCTTACTGTTACAAGGATATTTACATTCCTTGTGACAGCAAAAAAAATGATCAAAAAATAAATAAATTTAAAGGGACAGTGTAAATAAATAAATAAATAAAAAAATTTAAAAAAATAAAATTTAAAGCGCACCTGCATATGTAAAAGGTGTTCAAACCACACATGTGGGGTATAGTGGCGATTGTTAAAGTGAGAGCAATAATTCTAGCACCTGACCTCCTCTGTAACTCTAAACAGGTAACAGTTAACATTTTTTAAATCGTCGCCTATGGAGAATTTTAAGTAATGTAGTTTGTCACTATTCCACGAGTATGTGCAAATTTAAAGCATGACATGTTGGATATCTAAAAAAATTAGGCTAATTTTACAGTTTTATTTTTTTTTAGTTCATAAAAGTGAATTTCTCCCAAAAAAATTGCATTTGACAGACCGCTGCGCATATACTGTATGACATAACATTTTACAATGATCGCCATTTTATTCTCTTGGGTCTCTGCTGAAAAAATATATATAATGTTTCTAGGTTCTAAGTATTTTTTTAGCAACAAATACTGATTTTAACTGGTAAGCAACAAATTTCAGAAAAAGGCTAAGGCATGAAGGTTAATATGTTTCTCATCCAAACTGTTTGCACTTGGGTATATGTGAAAAAACAAACAAAAAACAAATTTATGTACATTGAACAATTTATCGGTCATTACATGATGGCACTATGGCTTGCTCTCACAGTCGAGAGTTCCTTTTTTTCGAAAATGAGTTTGAACGATTTTTTGGTATAGTGTATGGCCAGCATTAGTGTTACTTATGACCAGAGAAAAATCAGGTCTTCTGCCCTGCTAGATATTGGAAAGATGTGGCAATGAAACTGGAAGGTTGGCAGATAAAGAAGAGAGGACATGGAATATCTAATCCGTGTCTCAATGTCAAGGCTCTTGGGATAGAATAACATACACAACTCAAGTATTAATACACAGAAACTGATTGCGCATCAAAGAAATCTTGCTGAGCATATTTCTGCATGTCACATCTTATTCGATCTCTACTCACACTACGTTAGGCCTCATTCACATGAGGTCCATTAGTCCATGAATGGACTGTGTGTTTTAGCAGATGTGTGTGCGGGCAGCCTATGTAGACTTATGGAGGTGAGTGTTTGTGACAGCACAGCTTCTGCGAGAGCTGCCCCAGATGCAGAGTATGTTTTCAGGGCTGATCACCCACACTCACGTCTGTCATACTGGGATGAGCGGCTGTGTCTGTTCAGTTGCTGCGTCCCCATACACTTACATAAGCTGCCTGCATGCAGCAACTGTTGTCTCAAGTTGCATGAACACACGACCCATTCATAGACTAAGGTGCCTGAGCCCCTGTGTGAATGCAGCCCTATGTTGTGGTGAATTATGTTGGTAAAGTTAATATTTTGAAAAAGAAATGAAATATTGCTAAATAAGAAATTGCACTCAACTAAAACACTTGTGCAAAGTTAAAACCTTAGATGAAGGCAAAAATAAAGTGCATATATTAGTGCAATAATAAGCATTTGCTGTATATAAGATTTGTACTAAACTATGATTCCTCAGTTAGTGCCGGTTCACACTTCAGCGATGTCAGACTTTCCATGTAATTTGCAACGCACTGCTCTGCAAAATCACATGCAATATCTGTGCGTTGCAAATTCAGCCATACAGATTGTTTGGCTAAATTTGCATCACATTCAGACCAAAGTCACACAGGACCCTATTTTTGGTCCGCACCAGAATCGGATCGCATGGTTGTTCACACCTATGCAATCTGATTAATCTCCGAATTGACAGTTTGCACTGCGATATGCAACCTGATCTGGGGATGTCGTTAACTTTGTATTGACACCCCCAGTGATTCACATATGGCAGTGAAAGCTGCCTGCAAGTCAAGTGCAATGCGGGAACCTGCAGTGGATTTGGAGGGTTCCCGCATTGCATATGTGTGAACCAGCACTTAGTGGGTAGTCTTGCTCTGTTTTAAGTTGTATGCTACAGTTGATAAGGCTCGGTTCACATTGGTGCGATGCGGGAAACCCTGCAAATCCACTGCAGGTTCCCTCATCACACCCGACTCATAGGCAGTTTACACAGCCATATGGGAACCGCTGGGAGTGTCAATACAAAGTTAATGACACCCCAAGATCGGTTCGCATATCGCAGTGTGAAGTGCCAATTTGGACAGGAATTGGATCACATGGGTGTGAACAGCAATGCGATCCGATTCTGGTGCAGATCAAAAAAAGGGCCCTGTTCAACTTTTGTCCGAATGTGATGCAAGTCCAGCCATACAATCTGTATGGCTGAATTGGCAACGCACAGAGATTGCATGTGATTTGCACAGCAGTGCGCTGCGAATCACATGCGATGTCTGACATCCCTACAGCGTGAACCGGTCCTAAATTAAATATGTTTTTATGATCTGTACTTTATTTTGTAAATGTAGAGGAAGCTGCTCATTTCCTGATTTCTAGCTGTTCTGTATAAGTGCCACCCTTGGAGAAAAACGTTTCTTGGGCACACCTTGCTCATATTTGTTCAACAACAAACTGGGCAGAGTTGACTCAAAACAGTAATTACCGTACAGGTCAGGACTTTATGAAGGACACTTATTTCTGCAGGTTATCACTGAGTAAAGCTTGCCATAAATTGCTCGAATTTTGATCAGTGTGTGGCTGTTCCCGCTTGGCAGAAGTCAATTGTTCGATCGACTTCTGTGGAAGGGACATAATGGGAATTTTTTCAGCCAAAGGTCAGTATATTCTGACATTGGTGGGTGCAATGTCTAGC
This sequence comes from Pelophylax lessonae, assembly GCF_965119305.1. NCBI lineage: Eukaryota > Metazoa > Chordata > Amphibia > Anura > Ranidae > Pelophylax > Pelophylax lessonae. The sequence goes on from NC_138776.1 coordinate 83,054,838, forward strand.
TGTGGGGGATTTCTCCATCCAATTCATTTGTGTGGATTGTGGCAGATGGAGAAATCCAACCTGCCAGCTAAAGAAAAAAACAAAAGCAAAAACACACATTTAGGGTCCTTTCAAACGGTCCGCCTTTGTAGGCGGATCCGTGCTGCTCAGCAGGGGATTGTAAACACAGATCCCCGCTGAGCAGGAAGGTGACAGATCCCTCTCTGCTCTGTGTGCGGAGAGGGAGGTGTCAGAGCCCCATGCATCTCTATGGGGGAATCGGATGAGAACGGACCGCCTGTCCACTCTCATCCGATCCCATCTGATCCGCTTGACGGATGGAAAATAGGGTTTCCATCCGTCCGGATTTCACGGACAGGATCGGATGCAGATGGCAGCGCGTGTCAGCGGACATGCCTCCGCTGACATCCGCTGCTCCATAGGGATGCATGGAGCATCCGATCAGATCTGCCTAAAAAACTGACAGGCGGATCTGATCAGAGCGGTCGTGTGAAAGGACCCTTATAGTCTGAAGCACTACTCACAATCACAGTGAGGACCGGTGTGCTGGAGAAGGAGGTGGCTGGGAGAAGAGCAGGCTGTGCTCTGTCCTCCACCACCCTTTGGGAACATGGGCCCCTTTCACACGGGCGATCCGATCCGCCTGTTAGTTTTTCAGGCGGACCTGACCGGATGCTCCATGCATCCCTATGGGGCAGTGGGTGTCAGCGGAGACATCTCCGCTGACACCCGCTGCTATCCGATCCGATCCTGTCCGTGAAATCCGGACGGATGGAAACCCTATTTTACATCTGTCTGGAGGATCAGATCGGATTGGATGAGAGCGGACAGGCGGTCCCTTCTTATCCGATCTCCCCATGGAGGACAGCAGGGATCTGACAGCTCCGTCTCCGTCCGCTCAGTGGGGATCGGCGGATAGAACCCCCTCTAAGCAGAATGGACTCCGTCGGGCGGTGCACCCGTGTGAAAGGGGCCTGTGTTATTTAGGTGCAATGCTATAGAAAAAATTCTTCTTGCTGCATCTTTGATGCGGTTTATTGAAAATGCATGCTATAAAGAGTTCAATGGTAACATGCCTGTAAAGGAAATTTGTATATTATTGTATTATATTTTGTATGTATTGCACACTGCACTCATTGTGCACACGGCACTAATAATGTTTTCATTACATGTTTGCATTCTTTCGAGTCCTGATTAGAATTAGCCTGCCTATGTCACGCCCCTTGTTACCATAAAAGTAAAATTGTAATAATAATCTCATACCTACTTAATCATGTGTATAAAAGCCTTCAACTGCGTAAAATAAAACAGAACAGTTATTTTGGAAAGATGCGGAGTATATCTTTTTGTATCTGTTCCCTACTGCAGTAGTTATTAATATGGAACCACTAATCAATATGAGGATAGGAGTTTCCTATCTATAAAATGTCCAGAACAATGCCTAAGGGTGCTTTCACACGGGCTTTCCACCCGGCAGACTCCGTTTTGCTCAGCGGAGATTGATCCACCGATCCCCGCTGAGCAGGCAGATGACAGCTCTGTCTCCGCTTACTTTCCAACGGACTGCCTGTCCATTTTCATCTGATCTTATTTGATCCTCTACACGAATGGAAAATAGGGTTTGGATCGGATAGCAGCAGGTATCGGCAGACATGTCACCACTGACATCCGCTGCTTCATAGGGGTGCATGGAGCATCCGATCAGGTCCGCCTGAAAAACTGGCAGGCGGGTTGGATCGGAAAGCCTGCGTGAAAGGGGCCTAAAACACAACACACCAAAAGTGCTATTTATAGATTAGAGATGCATGATTATTCATTAAAAAATTTGCGATCTCGATTCAACCCTCCATCTTATTCCAGCATTTCCACAACTCATGTAACAAGTGCAGAGCCATTGTCTGCTCAGAGCTGTCCAAAAAAATAAAAAAATAGCAGCCAGCAAATGTTTATCAACATTGCTCAGCCCTGAGAGATCAAAAGAAACATTGTATCATTTGGTTCTTTTAGAATAAAGGGATGAACTTTGGTCTGCAAATGAGGTCAGTTTGACCACTAAAGTATAACTAAAGGCAAAACCTTTCTCTTAGTTTTGGACAAAGTGGAGAGGGATTAGAACACCAGTCAGTTTTTATTGCTGTCTGTGCCCCAGTTAAGGAAATTTTAGCCTCTCTATTTGTCCTGTTTACCATTATCATTGAAAGGGAAAGTAAAACAAAATCCCAAATTTTGGTTTTCCTCAGAAGAGTAATAGGGGTGAAATCCTCCAATGGGGACACTAGTTCTGATGATCTGGGGGTTTGTAGGGATTTCCTCTCACTTCCTAATTGGCTATGGGGCAGGAAGTAAAAGCAAATCTCCGAAATGGGACACAGATCGCGAAACAAAAAAAAATGATACAGGAATTTTAACCCTCCCTTGCTCTATCCAAAATGAAAAAAAAAAAAAAGTTTTGCCTATAGTTCTAGTAGTAAGGCCCCATTCACACCTCGAAGCTCCAAAACGCTGGAGGAGAAAAAATCTGTTATTCTTTATGGAGTTATGGAGATGGTTCACATTTCCACTCCAGGTCCCCTGAAGCCAAACGCCTGAAAAGTTCCAGAGCTTTTTTTGTAGCTCGAATCGGTCAGATAATATGTAATAATACATAAATAATTAACCCCTAACCTTAAAAAGATATAAATTATTATTATTATTAGCATTAAAAAAATAATAATACACCCAACCCCCCAAAAATAAATAAATTACTATTTACTATAAAAATAATAATAATAATAATGTATATATTTATTTATTTTGTGTTAGGGTATTTAGCTATTTATTGTTATATTTTATTTTTTAAGGTTTAGAGGTTTAAGTTAGGGCTTAATTATTTATTTATTTATTACTTAGTACTCATTTGTTGAATGTACTTATTATTAATTATACATATACACCCAACTCCCAAAAAATAAATGAATTACTATTACTATAAAAATAATAACAATTTATTTATTTATTTATTTAGTTTTAGGGTGTTTAGCTATTTATTATTATTATTTTGTTTTCAAGGTTTAGAGGTTTAGGTTAGAAGTTAATTGTTTATTTATTATTACTTAGTACTCATTTATTGAATGTATTTATTAATAATTCTTTATGATTAATTTTATTTATTTGTGTATTTATTTTACATGTATTTATTCATTCATTATTATTACTATTATTATTATTAGTAGTAGTAATAGTATTAACACCTTAACAAAAAAAATACATATAATATATAACTCTAACCCCTAATCCTAACCCTGACCTAGCCTTAACTCTAACCCCTTACCCTAATGAAAAAAAAAAATTATTCATTCATTATTATTACTATTATTATTATTATTAGTAGTAATAGTATTAACACCTTAACAAAAAAAATATATATAATATATAACTCTAACCCCTAATCCTAACCCTGACCTAGACTTAACTCTAACCCCTTACCCTAATGAAAAAAAAAAATAATAAATAATAATAATAAATTAATAATAATAATAAAAAAGAAATATAAGCTAATCGAAAAGCTAAAAAAAACTGAATTGCCTAGCAATAAATGATGCAACAAATGACAGTTTTCTCTATTGACTAACAAAAAAAAGCCAAAGCTCAAAAACGTACATGTTGCACATAAAAACATGCCAAAATCAGGCATAAAAAAGCGTGAAAAAAACGCTCAAAGACGCTACGCTCAGGTGTTAATGCAGCCTAAGGCCCCGTTCACATCTAGGCGTTTCTGGGCGATTTTCTGCTCTAATCCTCAGCTCTAAAAACACCCAACAATACAAATCCCATTCATTTCAATAGCCCCTGTCATGTGTGTTACACGTTCAAGAATATTATTCTGAACTAATATAACGAGTTCTTTTTAATCGATTAATTTCTTTTTAACAGCATATACCAATCTTAGTGAATACAGACTACAGTAGGGAATATATAAGTATATTTTTTCACAAAACACGTATTCACAATAAATAGTTAGACTTGAGGTGGCACAAAAAGATAACTTTTACATAAAATACAAACTTAAAGATCAATGCAAATGTGATATGTAACTCAGTAATAAAAGTAAAAGAAAGTAGGATTACGTTTTCCCAGGTATAGTAGAAACCATAGATAAATGTTCTATATAATCAGACCAAAATTGTCTGCGAATTGCGCAGCCAACAGTCACTCTGCTGCAGTTGGAGTGAGAATAGGCTATGCAAAACGAAGACTAAATCGCTAATATTGCGCTAAATTGGTACTAATAAAAAAATGTAGAAAAACCAAAATCAGTTTTTAGAGAAAAATCTAATATGGTTAATACGGCTGGGACTGTAATCTCGTTACCCATTAGCATGAAATTCAAAACGTATAAGGAAGGAAACAAACAATAGTAAATAATAATCAGATAATCAGCAATGGATATTTATCACTTTAACCACTTCCCACCCGCCCTATAGGCAAATGACAGCGGGAAGGTGGTTGCATTATCCTGACAGGACGTCATATGAGGCAGAGCGGCGATCGGTTCTGCGGCGTGTCACTCTGACACACTGCACCTCCGATCTCGGTAAAGAGCCTACTGACTACGTCAGTAGGCTCTTTACCATGTGACTGTGTCCAATCACAGCTGGTCACATAGTAAATAGGAAGTGCCGTTGATCGGCTTTCCTCAGTTTGTGCCTGACAGGCACAAGTAGAGGAGAGCCGATCTACGGCTCTCCTGACAGGGGGGGGGGGGGGTCTGCACTGGTAATCAGAGCATTGATTACCAGTGAAGACCCTTGGGGGGTGCCACTATAACCACCAGGGATGCCCACCCATGACCCCAGGGATGCCCATCCATGACCCCAGGGATGCGCACCATGGATGGCAATCAGGGCTCAGGGAGCCCGCCAGTGCCCTCCCCATCAGTGCTGCCCGCCAGTGTTCTCCCCATCAGTGCTGCCCACCAGTGCCCATCATTGCCATCTTTCAATGCCACCCACCAGTGCCCATTATTGCACATCAGTGCTGCCTATCAGTGCCCATTAGTGCCCATCAGTGCCACCTATCAGTGCCCATCAGTGCCACCTATCAGTGCCCATCAATGCCACCTATCAGTGCCCACCAATGCTGCATATCAGTGCTACCTATCAGTGCCACATATCGGTGCCCATCAGTGCCGCATATTAGTGCCACCCCATCAGTGCGGCCTCATCAGTGCAGGAAAAAAACGTATCTATTTACAAAATTGTATAACATAAACAAAATTTTTTTTTTTTTTCCAAACTTTTCGGTCTTTATTTGTTTAGCAAAAAAGAAGAAACCTTGCGGTGATCAAATACCACCAAAAGAAAGCTCTATTTGTGGGAAAAAATTTACATAAATTTGGTTTAGGTACAGTGTTGCATGACGGCGCAAAATGCAACAGCGCTAAAAGCTGAAAATTGACCTGGGCAGGAAGGGGCTGAAAGTGCCCTATATTGAAGTTGGTAAAATGGCTGCTAGCTTAAAATGGTCGTTACCAGAGTCCTTAAGATGGATGCCTTTCCCAAAATGGTGGCCGGTTAGGGAGGAGTTTCGTCTGGCATTCTTCAGAGTTTCAGGTGAGGGATGGAGCAAGATGGAGTCTGTATATGTAAGTATGAGTAGGGATGTAGTAGCGTGTGTGTTGAAGTGTATTGAAGTGTTGTTGCGTTGTGTGTCTCACATCTGGGTTCCTTTTTATTTTGTGGTGAACAAAAGGGCCGTAAAAATTACAAGAAGCCGAACCCAGAAGGAGGAACTTTATCCCCATTGGTTGGGATCACTTAACCATTAACTGGGGAGGTCATTGGGCGAGCCCTCTACTAGTCATTCAGTATATTGGATATTAAATTTATCTAAGTTCTTCATTTAGTAATAACCATAAAAACAATATGAGAATCTGTCCATATTCTCATGGTACATGCGTGGCCAGCTGATATTTCCGTCATGTATCTATGTAAGGATTGGACCTGGTAACGCTGTTTAATAAGGATATATTATTAATACAATATATATTGATTAGGAATGACTGATTTACCCAGATACGATATATTTTACATTTAGTAGCAGTAAAAATCATGTGGATATATACATAGTTATACGTATGTTGCTACACGACAACTGGTAGATGTGAACTTTTCTATATCTGGGTCATTTTCAATCAGAATATTATCTATTAGGGGACTTTAATGTTAGTAAACAATACAACAATGATTTGGGATATATGCTGACCATTATACACAACTAATAGATATACTGTAATTTTCAAATAGAAGATTATAGCCATAATCTCTACATTCCCTCTTGGTATATGATAGAAACATAGAATGTGTCGGCAGATAAGAACCATTTGGCCCATCTAGTCTGCCCAATATATCTGAATCCTATGAATAGTCCCTGGCCCTATCTTATATGAAGGATAGCCTTATGCCTATCCCATGCATGCTTAAACTCCTTCACTGTATTTGCAGCTACCACTTCTGCAGGAATGTTATTCCATGCATCCACTACTCTCTCAGTAAAGTAATACTTCCTCATATTACTTTTAAACCTTTGCCCGTCTAATTTAAAACTGTGTCCTCTTGTGGTAGTTTTTCTTCTTTTAAATATGCTCTCCTCCTTTACCGAGTTGATTCCCTTTATGTATTTAAACGTTTCTATCATATCCCCTCTGTCTCTTCTTTCTTCCAAGCTATACATGTTAAGGTCCTTTAACCTTTCCTGGTAAGTTTTTTCCTGCAATCCATGTATTAGTTTAGTAGCTCTTCTCTGAACTCTCTCTAGAGTATCGATATCCTTCTGGAGATATGGCTTCCAGTACTGCGCACAATACTCCAAGTGAGGTCTCACCAGTGTTCTGTACAGCGACATAAGCACTTCTCTCTTTCTACTGCTTATACCTCTCCCTATACATCCAAGCATTCTGCTGGCATTTCGTGCTGCTCTATTACATTGTCTTCCCACCTTTAAGTCTTCTGAAATAATTACTCCTAAATCCCTTTCCTCAGATACTGAGGTCAGGACTGTGTCAAATATTCTATATTCTGCCCTTGGGTTTTTACGCCCCAGGTGCATTATCTTGCACTTATCCACATTAAATTTCAGTTGCCAGAGTTCTGACCATTCTTCTGGTTTTCCTAAATCCTTTTCCATTTGGCGTTTCCCTCCAGGACTATCAACCCTGTTACATATCTTTGTGTCATCAGCAAAAAGACAAACCTTACCATCGAGGCCTTTTGCAATATCACTTTTGAAGATATTAAACAAAATTGGTCCCAGTACAGATCCCTGAGGTACCCCACTGGTAACATGACCTTGTTCTGAATGTTCTCCATTGACAACAACCCTCTGTTGTCTGTCACTCAGCCACTGCCTAATCCACTCAACAATATGGGAGTCCATGCTCAATGACTGCAGTTTATTGATAAGTCTTCTATGTGGGACAGTGTCAAAAGCCTTACTAAAATCTAGATAAGCAATGTCTACTGCACCTCCACCGTCTATTATTTTAGTCACCCAGTCAAAAAAATCTATAAGATTTGTTTGACATGATCTCCCTGAAGTAAACCCATGTTGTTTTTCATCTTGCAATCCATGGGATTTAAGATGTTCCACAATCCTATCCTTTAATAGGGTTTCCATTAATTTGCCTACTATTGATGTCAGACTCACTGGTCTATAGTTGCTCGATTCCTCCCTACTACCTTTCTTGTGAATGGGCACGACATTTGCCAATTTCCAATCTTCCAGGACGACTCCTGTTACTAAAGATTGGTTAAATAAATCTGTTAATGGTTTTGCCAGCTCACCACTAAGCTCTTTTAATAATTTTGGGTGTATCTCATCAGGACCCTGTGACTTATTTGTCTTCACTTTAGACAGCAATCTTAGAACGTCTTCTTCTGTAAAGACACATGCATCAAACGATTCATAAGTCATCCTTTCAAGTGGAGGCCCTTCTCCTTTTTCTTCTGTAAAAACTGAACAGAAGTATTCATTAAGGCAGTCGGCTAGCCCTTTATTCTCTTCTACATACCTTCCGTCCTTTGTTTTTAATTTAGTTATTCCTTGTTTTAATTTCCTTTTTTCATTTATATATCTGAAGAATGTCTTATCCCCCTTTTTCATAGACTGAGCTAGTTTTTCTTCTGCCTGCGCTTTAGAAGTTCTTATAACTTGCTTGGCCTCTTTCTGCCTAATCTTGTAGATTTCCTTATCTTCATTGCTCTGGGTTTTTTTATAATTACAAAATGCTAGCTTTTTATTTTTAATGATTTGGGCCACTTCTCATGAGTACCACAGTGATCTCTTCCTTTTTTTGCTTTTACTGACAAGTCTAATGCAATCTTCTGTTGCCTTCAATAATGCACCTTTTAAGTAGTCCCATTTCTCCTGGACTCCATGTAATCCGTTCCAGTCTGATAAGGACTCATTTATGACTAATTTCATTTTTGAAAAGTCTGTTTTTCTAAAATCTAAAACTTTTGTTTTTGTGTGGTGTGACTCTTTCACAGTTCTTATATTAAACCACACCGACATGGTGATCACTAGATCCCAAGGTTTCGCCTACAATGACATCATATACCGAATCCCCATTTGTGAATACCAAATCCAAAATGGCCTCCCTCCGGGTTGGCTCCTCAACCACTTGTTGCAGAGACAACCCCAGTAGGGAATTTAGAATATCTGTACTCCTGGTAGAACTTGCTATTTTGGTTTTCCAGTTTATATCTGGAAGATTGAAATCTCCCATAATAACTTCTCCTTTCATTGTCATTTTAGCTATTTCTTCAACTAGTAGATCATCTAGTTCTTTAACTTGACCAGGTGGTCTATATATCACACCTACACGAGTTACTGCATGATTAGCAAACTGCAACGTAACCCAAACTGACTCTATGTTGGCCTCACCAACTTGTATTAGGTTAGATTTAATTCTATCTTTCACATACAGGGCCACTCCTCCTCCTTTCTTGCCTTCTCTATCTCTTCTGTATAAAGAGTACCCTGGTATGGTTATGTCCCAGTCATTTCTTTCATTAAACCATGTCTCCGTAACAGCCACTAAATCTACATTCTCAGATGCCATTATTGACCCAAGTTCATTGATTTTTTACCTAAACTGTGAGCATTTCTAGACAGGACTCTGAGCTTATCATTTCTTAACCTCTGATAGACTATGGAAGTTGTAGGTATTTATGATGATATTTTCTTTTTCTGAATTGAAACAAAAGTCTGGTAATTGAGTTACCCATTTTACTGCTTTCTCCTTGAGATCTGTTGTCCTGTAGCTCTCCTCTTCCAGGATATCTCACTTGGGATAAGCAATGTACAGTAGTTGGTTTTTCTCTCCAGAGTATTATATTCAAGGTTTACCAAATATTATCTCCTTTGGGGACAGATGACATAGCTTCTTATCGCCGAGACATGTAAATAATGGCTAACAAATTTCAACAAATGAAGCAATGTGTCCTTGAAACCTAAAGGATTTTGACTGAATTAGTGACGAGGTCATTTGAGGCCTTAAAGTTCACAATTCTTAACCTGTAGTATGGAAAATGTATTTCTATTTTGTACTGTAGGTCTGACACCCCTGTTCTAATCTGAGCGTTCTGTCGCCTTAAGCAAAATGCTCGTTGCTCAAAAAAGTACATGAGCTTCTTTTTTGGCAAATTACAGGCTTTTTTTTTTTTTTTATTGGTCACTTGTCAACATATCAAAAATGCTTGTAAAACGCCCGAAAAAACATCTGCAAAACGCATGTAAAAATAGCAGCCCTATGAAACCCTATCATGGCTTTGGCTCTCAGCACCCTATTTGAAACTTATAGCTGACTTGTGAGTAACCAGGGGGGATTGGCCCATTTTGCCCTCCCCTCCCCCCTTTCCTTCCAGTCTCTTTTTTTGTATCAAACATCAGACAAACATCATATATATGCATGTATTGCAAATCCAATATATGTACCCTGCATTGGTTCCTGATGAGTGGAAAGAACCCATGAAACGCGTAGCGCCCTTTTTTGATGCTACGCTGTTACTAACATCTAATCAATTACTTGCTTTTACAATCATGATCCATCAATGTATTTTCTTATATTACTTAGAGAGGTCTAGGTCACCAACCAACACCACGGTGGTGCAGCAATATGCATGTATATACATGTACCATGTGTTTCTAATGAGCAATACTATTTATTTTTTACTGTACTTTGTTATGACTTAATATGTATATATGTACCAATAAACATGATATTATATATTGATTTTCTTTTATCACCTCATAACCGTGCGATTCATTCAAAGTCCCAAATTTCCCTTTTCTTTCATTTGTACCAGAGATGGAGGCATATGACTCTACGCAGTCACTGCCTCATTCAAAGTCCCAACTACCCCCCTTTCTCAACAGTAACTCAAATAACCACTCGTTACAACCAAGGTATGCAGAATCTCTGAATGCACAACTCATTGAACCTTGAAGCAGATGGGCTACAGCAGCAGAGGACCACACCCGGGTGCCACTCCTGTCAGCTAAGAACAGGAAAGGCTAAAATTCACACAGGCTCATCAAAATTGGGCAATAGAAGACTGGAAAAACGTTGCCTGGTCTGATGAGTCTTGATTTCACCTGTAACATTCAGAGGGTAGGGTCAGAATTTGGTGTAAACAACAATATGAAAGCATGCATCCATCCTGCCTTGTATCAACGGGTCAGGCTGGTGGTGGTGTAATGGTGTGGGGGATATTTATTTTGCCACACTTTGGGCCCCTTAGTACCAATTGAGCATCATTTAACCACTTCCCGCCCGCCATATGCAAAATGATGACCAGGTAACCAGGAAGTACCGTGTATCGGCTTTTCTCATTCATGCTGACAGGGCGTGGGTAGAGGAGAGACGATCAGCAGCTCTCCTGACGGGGACGGGGGTCTGCACTGATAATCAGAGCATTGAGTATCAGTGCAGACCCATCATCGATGCCCACCAGTGATGCCCATCAGTGCCCCACCAGTGATGCCCACCTGTACCCATAAAGGATGCCAATCAGTGCCCACTTGTACCCATAAAGGATGCCAATCAGTTCCCATCAGTAATGCCTGTCAGTGCCTCCTCATCAGTGCTGCCTATTAGTGCTGCCCATCATTGCCACCTATCAATGCCACCTACCAGTGTCACCTATCAGTGCCCATCAGTGCTGCATATTAGTGCCTCCTCATCAGTGCCCATCTGTGCCGCCTCATCAGCGCTGAATCATCAGTGCCCGTCAGTGAAGGAGAAAACTTACGAATTTACAAGATTTTATAACAAAAACAAAGAAAAACTTTTTTTTTCTTCCAACTTTTCATTTTTCGTTTTGTAGCACAAAAAATAAACAAGCCAGTGGTGATCAAATACCACCAAAAGAAAGCTCTATTCGTGGGGAAAAAAAGATAAAAAATGTCATATGGGTACAGTGTCACATGACAATTGTCATTCAAAGTGTGACAGTGCTGAAAGCTGAAAATTGGCCTGGGCAAGAAGGGGGTAAAAGTGGCCAGTATTGAAGTGGTAACGCCATGGCCTACCTGAGTATTGTTGCTGACCATGTCCATCCCTTTATGACTACAGTGTACCCATCTTCTGATGGCTCCTTCCAGCAGGATAATGCACCATGTCACAAAGCTCAAATCATCTCACCACTGGTTTCCTGAACATGACAATGAGGTCTCTGTACTCCAGTGGCCTCCTTAGTCACCAGATCTCAATCTAATAGAACACCTTAGGGATGTGGTGGGAGATCCACATCAGGGATGTGCAGCCGACAAATCTGCAGCAACTGCGTGATGCTATCATGTCAATATCTCTGAGGAATGTTTCCAAAACCTTTAATGAATCTATAACACGAACAATTTAAGCAGTTCTGAAGGCAAAAAGGGGGTCCAACCCGGTTCTAGCAAGGTGTACCTAAACAAATTGCCGGTGAGTGTATTTCCCGGTATTGTAATACCTTATAATCTTTAAATAAAAGAATGAAAAAAATGTTTCTTGTGCCTGTTGGTTTTTAAAGTTTACCTCAAAACAGCCACAGAGAATAGCACATAATTATTCTCAAGCAGTGTCATGCATGCCTTTGTCCTCTACTGGAGTGTTAGCACTCGGTATTACACAGCAGACCGCTGTTCTGTCAGTAATGAACACAGGGATCTTGTGTTCCTCTTATTTAGGAACACAGGTCTCTGTGTTCATTCAGCAAGCCCATCCCCCACACAGTTAGAAAGCATACCTTGGGACACATTTAACCCTTTGATCGCCGCTGGTGTTAACCCCTTCCCTGCCAGTGTCATTATTACAGTAACAGTGCATATTTTTAGCACTGATTACTGTAGTAATGTCACTGGTCCCCCCCAAAAATGTCAGTTAGGTGTCCGATCTGTCTGCCGCAATGTCGCAGTCCCGCTAAAAATCGCTGATCGCTGCCATTGCTAGTAAAAAAAAAAATTACATAAATCTCAGCCCCTAACGTGCCTCGCGATAACTTGGTTTGTAGACACAAACCAATCAATATAAACTTATTGGGATTTTTTTTTTTTTTACCAAAAATATGCAGCAGAATACATATTGATGATAAAAAAAATGTAATTTTAACATTTTTTTTTATTGGGAATGCTTTATAGCAGAAAGTAAAAAATATTGTTTTTTTTCCTGAATTGTTGCTCTTTTTTTTATCAAATACCACCAAAAGAAAGCTCTATTTGTTGGGAAAAAAGGAGATTAATTTTATTTGGGTACAGCGTCGCACGACCATGCAATTGTCAGTTTAGGTAACGCAGTGTCGTATCACAAAAAATGGCCTGGTCAGGAAGGGGGGCCAGAAGTGGTTAAATATCTGATAACACATAAAGCTGATTTTGAAATGAAATTTAACAAGGTAAAGTTAACATGAGAGAAGAAATGTATGCACATCTCATGTTTAGCATCTCCATTATGGTATGATTGTAAGAAGGTGACACATGACCCATATACAGATTAATAATTACACACTGTATCAATAAACCTCTTATAGGTTTTATTAGAGGGGTGCGATGTTGACAAGTGTACACTAGAGTGACAATGCAAACAGCGGAGCATACTAATGTCACAAAGTTCTCCACAAATAAATCAATGTATATGTAGCGCACCCTTCGTAAGAGCTGCAGAGGACAGGGTTCCCCACTGCTGCACATCCAGGCACACAGCATCTTCCACTTGCATCCAGCCACAGAAAACCGTTCTTGATCTATGTTTTGATGTTCTGTCTTCTTGCTCTCACTGCCTCTCAGGAAAGCCTCCTGCCAGTCCAGCACCCGATCCCCAGCCCAATGCAGACCTTCCCCGCCCCCCCCCCATTCCCCAGACTAGGGGGACAGCCTCCTCAGCACTGCATCTTCAATTTTCACCCCATTTCCCTGCTGGGATGGCCCATATCTATTTATAGGATTTTCTCAGTCCCCTGCCAGCCCACTCCTGGGGATTGGCTGAGGTCTCGTAAATATTCAAGGCAGCACTTCCTCACCCCTACCCACTAGTTCCAGAACATTCTCCAATATTCTGGAAACAGGGGGAGGCACCAGAGAGCTGCTAGGATGAGTCATCCAGCCCTGAACTCTAATAACCCTGACCCAATTAAGACTCACAGGTTTACAACATGAGTCAGAGTTAGGTTTTCCTACACTACTAGTAGCATACACTAGAAAGTGCTACATAAATATAGACAAAACAGTAGCCTGGCAGAGCCTAGCACGGGGGACTGTTCTCCCTGTGAGGAAAGAGAGGTCCCTCTGAGACAGAACAGCTATCTGCTTAAAGAGAGTCTCTGGGCAAAATCAAATATTATCAATATACAGTATGATGTAGTGTGTCAATAGCAATAAGATGTTCATGCTGCTCTGCTGCCTAAAACAGGCGCTGCTCATTCTCCTGGGTCGGCTGTTATACCCAAGAACCTTTACTCTGAATTTATTAAACACAAAACTGCTAAGGCATCAGCTGACTTCTGTCAATTACAGAATCAATAAAATATTTCTGAAACTCTTAAAACATTAGTTTAGCTACTTTTCAACTACATTTAGACTTTTGCATTTGGGTGACCATGCTTTGTGGAGAACTGCTGAACCCAAGCCATTGGGCTCATTCAAGGGCCCTTTTTGTAATAAGCTATGGATCGGCATGAAGGCAGGTACAGTTAGCTAGTCTGCCACTAGGTGTCACAGAATAGTGTGTAGTCATAGAGAGAGGTGTAATCAGGTGCTAGGTCCCCTGTAGCTAGAGCCCTCTGTAGTGATGTCATAGGCGAGTCACTGCCCATTTTTAAGGCAGGTTGAGAGGAGACTTAGGGCAGATGGGGCATGGGAGCAGATACTTCACCAGTATGCAGATGTAGTCAGCTAGTGTAGAGGCCCTGGACAGGGCTGGAGGACAGGATGAGACAGTTCTGCACCTGGAAGAGCCAGCTGTAGTCATGCTGTCTCCTATGTTTCTGGAGGCTAGTGCAAGTTGCCTTTCAGGCCAGACCAAGTGTTCTCTGAAGTGAGCCCTGGGGTGCCTGGGGGAAGTGTAGTGGAGCTAGAGGTGCAGCTGCAGTGATCCTGTCTCTGGAACAAGTAGAGATTAGTGAGCTGGACACAGATAGCTTAAGGTAAGCCAGAGCCCTCTGAGTGAGTACGAATGACCCCTGAAGGAGAGAGACTGTGTAAAGAGGAGATGGCTTAAGGCCCCTTTCACACTTGTGCAACTTTAATGCGACTTGGGACTGCAAAGTCACGTGACAAGTTGTACCCCATGCTTTACAATAAGTACCATTAATATCTGTGCGACTTCAAGTCGAAGCAACTTCAATGTAGTCCCTGCACTACTCTGGTCTGACTTTGATGCGACTTGAGCCCATAGACCTAACGATTACACAGGCATTGCTTCAAGCCGCATCAAAGTCGCGCTACCTTCAGGTCGTACAAGTGTGAAAGGGGCCTAAGGGTGAAGTGTTGTATACTGCTTTCACATGTGACTGCTGTGGATCGTCCACTATATGTGATTGATAAAAGTATTGTCCTTGGATAGTATGTCTATGTGATGTGACTGTGATTGTCATCTTTTGACGTTAACATCAGTAAAGTTCAGCAACTATATTTTTCTTGTGTGGACATTCCTTTCATTGAAATATAAAGGGGGATGTCATGGGAAGGCGTCTGGAAAGGAGTGGACACAGTTTGCGGAGGTCTAGAGCTTCAAGCAGGAGGGTTGTTGTTCTAGCAAGAACTGGGCAGGGACTTGTACTAATTGGTGCCAAACATCAGCCATTTACAAGCCCCCTTCAGGTATCCAGCAACTCACTCCCACCTTTCCTTGAATAGTTTTAACACAGCAGTCCCACTTGTAACATCATTTATTACCTTTTGATTTTGCCAGTAAGTGTTAATTTTCAACTTTGTGCAAGGAAGATCCTGTCTAGGTACCAGTATTTTTCTTCTCACATGTGCATGAGCCCTCAAAAAGTCATGCTGTGTGTCTATAAATGCCTGACTTAGGATCAAGCCCTCAGGTGTGCCCCCAAAGCTTGCTATTGGGGCTTTCGAAGAACAGGAGGAGCCGAGAGGGCCGGCAGGGGACCCCAAAAGTGAAGGTTCGGGGCCACGCTGTGCAAAACCATTGGACAGAGCAGGTAATTATCACATGTTTGGGTTTTTTTCAAAAGCCTTTACAATCACTTTAAATTGAAGTGATGTTTTAACCAAAAAAAATAGTTTTGCTAAACAGTAGAGCAATTATCACAATTCATGTATCATTCCAAATACACAGCCTGTTGTTCTACACAATGCCAGTAATAAGTGCTATTAAGACAATATTAATACAAGTGATTTACAACCAATGTCCACTTTGGGAAATGAACAAACAATCAGATGTTAATTATTGCTGAAAATGCTGAGTAAGCAAAGACTGTGTCCTTCACACCCAGCACAGCTCTAGTAACGTATCAGAGATCCCTGTCACGTGATAACTCCTGACACTGACTAAACCAGCCATGTGAATGCATTTCCAAAAAAGAGAAGTGAGAAGCAATGATAACCAATATGTGTACACTAGACCAATGTCTCTCAACCAGGGTGCCGCCTGAGTTCCCCTGTGATGCCATGAGCCTGGGCCCCAGTTTGCTCTGGATCAGCATCATGGGTTGCTACAATGGATATAAAAAGTCTACACACCCCGGTTAAAATGTCAGGTTTCTGTTCTGTGGTTACATAAGTGTGCACACTTATGGGGAGGCAGGAGTT
This sequence comes from Pelophylax lessonae, assembly GCF_965119305.1. Lineage (NCBI taxonomy): Eukaryota > Metazoa > Chordata > Amphibia > Anura > Ranidae > Pelophylax > Pelophylax lessonae. The sequence continues at coordinate 83,071,128 of NC_138776.1, forward strand.
TGTGCTTGCAGGGATGATTGGGGGTATTTCTGCTAGGTGGGCACATTTGTTGGGGTAGAATAGGGATTTGGGAGGGGGAATTTGTGTTGGAAGGGGAGTATTTGGAGTGGGGGGGGGTATGCTTGGAAGGGAAATTTGTGGGGTAGAGGATTTGTGATAGAGGCATATATGGAGAGAGAGGATTTGAGCTGGCGGTGTAGGGGGAGATGGCAAAGATTTGTGCTGGGAGAGGTTATTTTAGCAGGGAGGAGGTGGAATTTATGCTTAGGGGATAAGCATGCAGATTTTTTTTGGAGGGAGGGTATTTTTCGCTGACACATATAGTATAGCTCATACATCTTTGACATGTTTGCCCTGGGCACTAAATGACCTAGTCCCAGCACTGGTTAGGAGACTATACTACACTAAAGGTACATTAAAACCTTTAGATCCAATAAAAGAAGAGTGTCTAACTTTCTTTTTAAATGGGCATGGGAAGTGCCACCATCTGAGTTTAGATTGGTAGATGCAAGTTCAGACAAAGATATGTGTAAAATTAGCACTCCCATTTATTTGGAGATTAAAAACATGAAGGCATCCAGCTCGGCAAGGTCGCAGTTGGGTCAACAGGATCGGACTTGGAAGGGGCTGGAGGATGATGACAGTCAGGCTGCAAAGAAACCGCGACTGATCAGTCACAAGGCAGTTGAAGTTTGCAGCGATGAGCCGGAGGGATGTGGAGGCGGACGCCAGTAACCAGCCGGAACCAAGGCGGCGATGCAAAGAACATCCAAAGAATGACATGAAAGGCGTGGCTACATGTTTGGGGGCAACAAGGACCGCCCCTTTCTCAAACCATTGGCTGCCTCGTTACTGACCCGCCACCATTAGCGGCCTGACATCATACTCCAGCCTTTTATAAGTCTGATTCGGCTGACCCAGCCGTGACCCTGCTGGGCTGGATGCCTTCATTTAATCTCCAAGTAAATGGGAGTGCAAATTTTACACAGATCTTTGTCTGAACTTGCATCTAACAATCTACACTCAGAAGGTGGTGCTTCCCATGCCTTTTTTTATTACACAGATCCAAGAGTACAATCCAATCCTCTTTGGGATGGCTGCAGCCATGTTCTGAGTGACCGCCATTTCTTATTAATTTTTTTACAATTCATAGACTATTTATCTGACTCTTTCTAGGAACTTTTTAATGGACTTTTTTTTATCCAAATAACCGTTTTTTTTTTTGTCTAACTTTCTTGTCTTCCTCTGCAATGCCATAAATGACAGGCACAATTTACATTGTACAAAGTACAACGTAAGGCAAAACTGTTTTCATTTAGGGAGTGTTTTTTTTTTTTTTTTGGGCCATAGCCAAAGCACGAAATGAGAGGAAATCCCTCCAAACTGAGAAAACTAGGGTCACCAGAACCGGTGGAAGAGTTCTCCCCATTCTTGTTCTGACAACCCAAAATTTTGGGTTTTCTTTCATTTTTAGTCTCAGTGATAACAATAAACAGGACAAATATAAGGGTACATTTTCCTAATGGGGGCACAGGCAGCAATAAAAGCCTAGTGCATGGGGGAGGAAATTGTGGGACTTTATATGAGACTCATGACCAACAGAGTCTCCATCCCTATATTGATGAGCAAGAAATAAAAACAATGTGGGACTTTATATGAGGTATGACCAGCTAAAAAATAAATAAATTATGAATGCATAGTAGGAAAAACCAGATAGGTAGAAATGTAATCAATTGTTTATTAAAAGTCTAAAGACCAAATATTGGTAAAACCAACGTGCTCACAAAAAGGATGTAACCCATGGTAATGGGAAAAACATAAATGATACACATATGGGTATAGATGATCTAAAGACACTAGTACAAAATAATACAATGTAGTCCTGATACATTCTGGTATATAGTAAAACATATAATAAGGTCATATAAAATATTTTACCAATATTTGGTCTTTAGACTTTTAATAAACAATTGATTACATTACTACCTATCTGGTTTTTCCTACTATGCATTCATAATTTATTTATTTTTTAGCTGGTCACACCTCATATAAAGTCCCACATTGTTTTTATTTCTTGCTCGGCAATAAAAACCTGACAGGGTTTCTAATCTCGCTCCACTCTATCCAAAACGAAACGAAACATTTTATCCTAAAGTGGTTGTAAAGTCGCGGTTTTTTTTGCAAAAAAAAAAATAAAAAACATGTTATGTTTACCTCTCCTGTGTAGTCGGTTTTACACAAGGGCAGCCTGGATCCTCCTCTTCTCAGGTCCCATTTCGCTTCTCCTAGCCCCTACCTCCTGTTGAGTGCCCCCACAGCAAAAAGCTTGCTATAGGGGCACCCGAGCCTAGCTGCAGCTCTGTTTGTCCATTCAGACACAGAGCTGCGGTTCAGCCCCGCCCCCTCTCTCTCCTGACTGGCTAACTGACTTTGATTGACAGCCGTCGGAGCCAATAGTGCTGCGGCTGTGTCTCAGCCATTCAGGAGGGAGAGTCCTGGACGGCCAAGGGAGTAATGGACATCGCTGGATAGAGATTGGGCTCAGGTAAGTATTAGGGGATGCTGGGGGGCTGCTTCAAACAAAAGGCTTTTTATCCTAATGCATAGAATGCACTAAGATAAAAAAAACCTTCTGTCTATACAACTCATTTAAGTTATAATTAGTGCAACACCATAGAAAATAACCAGGAAAGAGGGTAAAAAATATTCAGTAAAATCCAGAATCCCTTTTCTGGCACACAAGGCAATTAGGTGCTGGTGTTGTTTCCAAGAACACAGAGTCCAAGCAATAAGCTGTCAGTGCCCATGTGTGTACCGATATCTACTGTACCGATCATAGTCGGTTTATACTGGCAGCACTGCTACCTGCGATCAGAGATTAATTAATAAGCTTTATTACACTGCCACATTAATCTTAGCTCTGGAATGCAGAAGAGATTTCTGAATCATCCTGTGTGTACTTTCCATGGAGATTGAGCTATGATTGCATCAGACGTCAATGCAAAGTCATTGTGATTATACTTTCCCTAGAAGTATTATGAGTTTCAACCACAGACTGTGGTGTCTGTACAATACCATAACCATTCATAGGAAGAACAAGATCTGCAGACTGGACTGCTCGCTGCATGTGACCACATGTGATAATTAAGTGCTTTATGAGTTTATCTGTTAAAGCGGTAGTAAAATGTCCAAAACAAGAAGAAAAACTATCCTCCTGCAAGTTAACACCTTCCCGCCTGGCCTATAGCAAAATGATGGCCGGGCAGGGGTTTCAATGTTCTGACGCGGACACATCAGCGATCCATGCAAGTGCCCACCAGTGATGCCCACATGTGCCCACCAGTGATACCAATCAGTGCTCATCAGTGATGCCTGTCAGTGCCTCCTCATCAGTGCCGCCTATCAGTACCCATCAGTGCGGCATATCAGTGCCCCTCAGTGCTGCATATTAGTGCCTCCTCATCAATGCTGCCTCATTAGTGCAGCCCATCAGTGCCCGTCAGTGCAGCCTCATCAGCGCACAACAGTGAAGGAGAAAAATTACTTATTTACAAAATTTTGTAACAGAAACAACATTTTTAAAAATTCTGCATACTGATCATACTTTATGCTGTTTGCTGTTTAACATATATAATGGCCATGTGTGTAAGGCATGAATGTGTCTCAGTCCCTATATGTATGCTAAAATACAATTCAAGGGCGCCCATGGGACTTTGAGAAACACAAACCACATTTTTTAAAAAAAGGTATACTTTTTGTTCAAATACAATGTCTAAAAGATTTTAGTCAAAATAAAAGTCTTTTTTCACTTTACTTTTTCTCTTCCTCTCTTTTTTTTAGACCTTTTAATGTGACTAAAATCTTTTAGACATTGTATTTGAATAAAAGTTATACATTTTTTAAAAATGTTATTTGTGTCTCACAAAGTCCCATGGGCACCCTTGGATTGTATTTTAGTATGCATTTAAACGTGGGTGCTAACGTTTTCATGGGTATAGTACAAATGTACTCTATTGGCTTGCTTAGGGCTGTGAACAACAACGTGTAACTAGGTTGATAACACATTATTGACATGTTGGCCCTGAATGGCTGCCTACATCCTATCAGAGAAAGGACACTAGGCAGAAGGAGCTGCCTACATCCCACAATGAAGGAAACTAGACAGCAAAAAACACCTGCACTCTAGCAACAATGATGCTAGGTGGCAAGAAGCCACATGCCCCCTAGCAACAAAGGATGCTAGGTGGCAAGAGCCATCTGCATCCTAGCAACAAAGGATGCTATGTGGTAAGAGCCACCTGCACCCTAGCAACAAAGGAAGCTATGCAGCAAGAGCCACTTGTGTCCTAGCAACAAAGAAAGCTAGGTGGCAGGAGCTGCCTGCATCCTAGTAACAAAGGATGTTAGGCAGCAAGAGCTGCCTGCATCCTAGCAATGAAGAACGCTAGGCAGCAGGAGCCACCTACATCCTAGCAATGAAGGATGTTAGGCAGCAGGAGCCACCTGCATCCTAGCAATGAAGGATGCTAGATACCAAGAGGGGCTTGCTTCTTAGCAGCAAAGGACAGTAAATGGCCAGAGCAGCCTGTGTCCTATCAACAAAGGAATAGAGTTGTCGGTAGCACACCAACTCCAAGGGGGCAAAGGAGGTGTTAATAAAATATACTGGATGCAATGTCCTAAAGAATTCTCAAGAAATAGATACTAACCAACATGGACTTTTTAGGCACCGATAGACAGTAGTTAAAGGTATTGTAAAGGCAGAAGGTTTTTTTATCTTAATGCATTCTATGCATTAAGATAAAAAAAACCTTCCATTTGCAGCAGCCCCCCTCAGCCCCCCTATTACTTACCTGAGCCCATCTTTATCCAGTGATGTTGCAGGAGTTTCTCAGCTTCCTGAGAAAATCGCCTCCTCATTGGCTGAGACAGCAGCTCGGCGCGAATGGCTCCCACTGCTGTCAATCAAAGTCAATCAGATGAGAGAGGGGGCACAGCCTGGTCGCGGCTCTGTGTCTGAATGCACACACGGAGCTGTGATTTGGCTCGGGTGCCCCCACAGCAAGCTGCTTGCTGTGGGGGCACTCAACAGGAGGGAGGAGCCAGGAGCACAGAAAAGGGACCTGAGAAGAGGACGATCCGGGCCGCTCTGTGCAAAACCTGCACAGAGCAGGTAAGTATAACATGTTTGTTTTTTGCTTTTAAACAAAACTTTACATTTACTTTAAGAAATAGGTACATTTTATTACAAAGTACTAAAATAACGTACCTATGTTTTAACTACTGTCTATTGGTGCCTAAAAAGTCCAGGTTGGTTAGTAACTAATTCTATTATCAAAGGACACTAAGCGGCAGGAGCTGCATGTGTCCTTGCAGCAAAAGGACAATAGGCAGTAGGAGCCACCTGCGCCCTAGTAAGGAACAACCTGCATCCTAGCAACAATGTACTTGAGGCGTCAGTAGTGCTTTATGCTGTTTGCATACATGTACACAACATTATATGCCCATGTGCATGGGCCCTAAAAAAAGGCATTCTCTTACTTATACGATTTTCTCTTACCCTAGGCTGCTCAATGTTCAACCACTTTACAAATAGTCCATATTCTGCTCATCTGACAGGCACATCTGCTATTTAGTGTGTGTCAGCTGATCTCCCCAAACCACATTGAACCAGCTTATCTCTACATATTTTCTGCATCAGTTCACGTGCATTAGAAGAAAACATTTCATAACTAATGCACGGACTGGAGAAAAACCTGGTGAATTGTTAAACCTGAATGTCAGGCAGACTAAGTTATACAATAAGTATAAGAGCTAGATTACCTGCCAAACAAGAATTAGTAGAGCGATGTTTGTGCTGTCCATAGTACTGATCTGGTGATTTTACAGGACTTGCATACAGAGTCATCTTTCGTTTTTTTCCCCTTTTTTAACCACAAAAACATGACCCTATTCTCCCAAGAGGCCTCCTCTTCCACACCAGGCAGGTAGAATGGTGTCCCCCATTTTTGGTACAGTCTTTCCAGTCATCATCCACACCAGCACTGGGGAATCCCCCAAGGAACTGTAGCCTGCTGTCAATAGAGACCAAGATCTTCTTGTCTTTAGTTCTGCTTTAAAGTGGTTGTAAACCCGCTATAGTGTGTGCCTGTCTCAATTAAGAGCACCAAGTGTCATTTATGTCTGCTGCTTCGTTTCTCTGCTATCAGCATGAATCACTTCTAACAAGTTTTCCTGACACCAAGAGAAAAATGGTGTCATGGGAGGGAGCTCCAGCTGATTGAAAGCCTAAGCTCTGTTTCTGTGAGTTGTGTGAAGGGGGTGTGTCCCATCCCTCCAATCAGCTCTCAGAACTCTCCTCACTGAGCTCTGCAGAGTGTAACTTCAGTTCTCTGGCTCTCCGCCCCTTTTTTCTGAACTCTCAGACAAGCTTTATAAATTCTGACCTTTGAAAAGATGTAGAAAAGAGAAGACTACAGATAAACAGGTACAACCAGTGCTGTATCTTGGCCTAGGCCGACAAGGCCCAGGCCTAGGACGGCACTTTGCAGGGGGGCAGCAAAAAAGCTGTACCCGCACTGAAAAAAAAAAAAGCCTCCTCCCGGCTCCCGCATGAAAAGGGTTCCCACCAGCTTGCGCTACACTTTTAGTATAGTGCCAGTCTTATGGGGTGAATTGGGCCGGAGGGCAGGGTCCACGAGGAAAATCAGTCTGGCACCCCCATAAAGCGGTCACACTGCTACCTGCCGGTATGTTATTTCAATTAGAGGGTGCACAAGTTTAGTCAGGCCTAGGGCAGCACAAAACCTAAATACACCACTGGGTACAACGTATGTTGTTTCATCCATGTGTATCACCTGAGGCCAGTTACTTCACTGGGTATATGTTTATGACCACTTTAAACTTTAAGTGTTCATTTTAAAGGACAAATTGTAAACATAAGTGAATTTGCGCTTGTGAAACAGATGTGTAATAAAAATGACACCAAGCTCCTAGCACACTATGAGATATTTATCATAGCTCTACAATCTTTTCATCTGCTGTGCTGCGCTATTTGTCAAACAAAATCTTAATAAAGGAATAGGGCCGGTTCACACTATGAACCGAATGTGAATCGCACAGGAACTGCACCGCATTTCTGTGCAATTCCCATGTGATTCAGTGCAGTGCGCTTTGAGGCCATTCATTTTTTATGGGCTCAAATCACACCGCAAAGCTCCAAAGACGTGCTTGCACCTTTTTTTGGAGTAACAACGCAACCACATCGCATAGTCCTTTGTACAATGTGATCCGTGCAGGCAAACTCACTGTGTTTGTGACCTGCGTTTGGGGTATCGTTAACTTTGTCTTGATAACCACAGCGGATTGCAAGGGCAGTGCGTTTGGAAAGCGGTGCCGAAAACATGCACGGTTTGTGGCCTTTCCCGCACTGCATAATTGTGAACCTAACCTAAGTGAACATCAAAATGTACACAATATATAAATAACACAATGGCAAAACAAATGAAAAAATCAACAATTGTGAGTCATACATGAATAAAATTCTAACAAAAAATCAAAATAAGAAAGAGATGAATCCCATGCCACATAAATCTCAGTCACCGTATAATCACAGCAAAAGGCTTACCGGAAGTGTATGCCTCTCAAAATTATAGAGAAGTCATATAACATATGGCACAACCTTAACCACCACTAAGCAGAACCACATAAATCTCAGCCACCGTATAATCACAGCAGAAGGCTTACCGGAAGGGTATGCCTCTCAAATTATAGAGAAGTAATATAACACATAGTACAACCTTAACCACCACTAAGCAGATCACCGGCCAAAAGGATAAAAAGTACACCAGTATTGACTCATCCATATAAACTAATACATTCTGCTGGAGAGCTAAAGAGCTTGTGCTTTGGAAAAACAGACGTGCTGGCTTGATCACTAGATGGAAATAGAAGAAAGAAAGCCAAAAAAGGAAACTAATGCAGCCATTACATCTAAGATTTGGTAAGTTACAATACAATAAATTTTGGTTTAATACAGCTTTAAAATCAAATAAATACACTTAAAAAAGTTGGTAATCAACAGAGCTGTTCATAAAACCGTCAACTGTTAGCCTCTGTGCAAATTTTCAAATCCAAAAAATGAATTCATGGGGGAACTCAATTCTAATGACCACGGCATATTTCTTAACTATGAGGCCAGTGAAAGAGACATTTTTTGGATTTGAATTTCTGCACAGAGGGTAACAGGTTTGTTACCACTCCTTTTTTTTAAACCCACAGATCGTAATTATTTTATTATTCCTTTGAACAGTTGCCACCATCAATCATGGCTGAGGTGAGTACTTTGGAGCCAATTTATGACTATCAGAAACAATGGTTCCAAAGAGAAGGATTTTATGATACAAGCTGATAGAGGGCTATAAGGTTAATTCTTTGGATACATTTTCCCGAGTGAAGATGGTAGATAGGGATACCCTCTTGAGAGACAATGGAAGAACAAATACAAGAGAATTATAGAAGTTTTCCTGGTCATTAGTTACAATTTTTTCCACACAGTATTATGCCGTAAAATGATCATGAAGATTGGCATATTCTAAGAAATGATAGGGTTTTGGCCCTCTATTACCAGATAAGCCTCATGTAGTGTTTAGGGGTGCCCTATCCCTGAAGGATATAGTTGCCCTGAATATATTAGATCAACTTGTTAGACCTCATTTCTTCCTTAATCTTACAGTTTTTTAAAACAAATACAAGTGCAAAAAATGTTCCGTCTGTCAGATCAATGAATGTGGCAAAAAGTAAACCTATATGTTCACATGTAGGGTGACCTCTAGAACAATGTTGTCAATGTTTGCCATTGCGCTTGTTTGTGACGTCACCTGGCATAGAAAAGAGGAGAGGAGGGCCTGGCACTGAGCAGCACGGCTCAAGAGGTTTCACAGCGGCTTCCTGGGCTACCCTGTATGTGAAGGAAACTGCTACAGCAATGTACGCTGCTGTGTGCTCTGTGATGTACCCTGATGTGTGCCTCATGCCCTGCTGTTTGCCCCGTGCCCTGCTGTGTGGTCCGTGATGTGTCCTGTGCCCTGATGTGTGCCCTGTGTTCTGCTGTGTCCCCCATAATGTGCCTTGTGCCCTGATGTTTGCAACATAATGTGCCCTGCTGTGTGCCCTCTGTTCTACTGTGTCCCCCTTGATGAGCCCTGTGCCCTGCTGTGTGCACCATAATGTACCCTGTGTTATGTTATGTTATGTTATGTTATGTTGTAATTGTGTGCCCTGTGTTATGCTATGTGCCTCGTGCTGCCCTCTGCTGTGTGCACCATAATGCATCCTGCTGTTCCCCTGTAATGTGCCCTGCTGTGTCCCATAATTTGCTCTCATTCCCCCATGTAATGTACCCTGCTGCACCCTATGTAACATCCTCTGCTGTGTCTCATAATGTGCCATGCTGTCCCCCATGTAATGTGCCCTGCTGTGCCCCCCCCCCCCCCCCCGCGTAATGTGCCCTGGTTTCCCCCATAATGTGCCATGTAATATGTCCTGTTGTGCCCCCCCCCGCATGTAATGTGCCCTGTCCCCCCCTACCGTAATGTGCCCTGGTTCTCCCCATAATGTGCCCTGTTGTGCCCCCATGTAATGTGCCCTCCTGCCCCATAATGTGCCCCCTTACCCCCATGTAATATGCTTTGCTGCGTCCCATAATGTGCCCTGTTGTCCCCATGTAATATGCCCTGCTGCCCCCTGTAATGTGCCCTGCTCTTCTCCCCCTGTAATGTGCCCTGCTGCCCCTCATAATGTGCTCTGTTGTGCCCCATAACGGGCCCTCCTGCCCCCCATGTAATGAGCCCTCCTGTATTGTGCCCTGCTGAACCCCTGTACTCTGCCCGGCGGGGTCATCAGTGCTCTGACCTGCTAACTCCTCTTTGCCATGCTTCCCACCTGTGCTCTGCCCTGCAGCCCCCTGTACACTGCTTATCTCACATTCGCCCCAGAATTGAGCATCTGTGCAGACAGTTGCAAGCACAAGTTTCACATTAAAACAGTAAATTTTAATATTTATTCTTTTTTTTAATGCTTTTTTTATCAACAGCTCGCTGATCACACCAATGTCCTATGAGCTGTAGATGTAAACAGTATTTCAGGGAATCCCGAGATCTCAAACTTTTTGCCAAAGCTTCCTCAAAGGTAAAAAGGTTTAGAAACCCTGGATAGTGCACTGAAGCAGCAAAGACTGCCCTTAATTGCCAACTGGGAGCAGGATTGAACTGTGACATCATCGAACTGACCAGCAAAACCTTTGGAACAAAAGTGAGATGGGTCTTCTGGCCGTGGGGGAGGGGGAGGGGGACCGGGGTTAATAGTTAGACTTCCAATCTATATTAAAGGCAAAGTTCATCTCACCTTTACTTAAAACTGCCTATGGAGAGAAGGAACATCTGTAGATAACAAGCTGTGCATTTTTGGCCCAAATGAAATGATTCTCACAGGTGTAGGCCATTTACGTACCTAATGAAGCCTGACTGGAAAACTCCCAGGCTGTTGCTAAGAGAGACCCAGCTGTTACTGTTTACCATCACAGGAGTGAGCTCCTTTATTGATTAAACCCCCCCCTCAAATGCGCTTTCTCTGCCCTGGTACAGGAAGGCTGGCCCTACACTATACAATTGCCTTGTACAAGTTTCCTTTAGATTTACCAAAATCTTATAATAGGAGGCCAAACCTAACACTTTAAAATGTGTATGCAATCAGGCAGGCCCTTGCACTACATAGTTTAAAGTAAATCTAAAGGAAATTGAACAAGAAATATAATGTACGGCCAGACTAACTCTGAGCTCAGCGTTTTTATGGGAACAGGAATATCTGGTCCTCATTTAGCAACATCTTGGGAGTTTTCCAGTCAGGTTTCATGAGGTACATAAATGGCCTACACCTAGAATATGTGCATTATTCCATTTTAGTCAAAGATGCACTGCTTGTTTTATTTTTTTATTAAAATAAAGATAAGATAAGGCGCTATACTTGCCTGTTCTGTGCAATGGTATTGCACAGAGCAGTTCTTTACCTCCACTTCTGGAGTCCTCCGGCAGTGCTCTCTGCTCCTACTTTCCTGTGTGTGCTCCAATAGCAAGCCATGTGTTATGGAGACAGACGTGCAGGCGCACCCCTGTGCCAGGCTGTGTGCATCCACAGACATACACAGCGCACCTCAGCCACAACCTCTGCTCCCTCCTTACAGGATTTGAATGATAGCACCAGCAGCAGCCAATGGCTTACACTACTGCCTGAGTCTCCTGTGAGGCCAGAGAGATGGGGGAGAAGAGTTGCAGCTGGGCACAGCGCTGGATTATGGACGGGATCAAGTAGGTGTTTGGGGGGGTGAAAGGGGAACAGTTAGTGGGGGGATTTTTTTACATTAAGGCAGAGAATGCATTAAGGTGGAAAAAAAATGTATACTTTATAACCACTTTAAACTGTCAACCACACAAAAAATGAATAGTTACAGTATGTGAGTTTCTAAGAGGTGTCTATTGAGATGAGCAGGGAAATTCCTGGGAAATAGAGGCTTTCCACAATTCAATGGTGAATTTATGTGGATAAAATAACAATTCGGCACCAATGGGGGATGCCTTTTTTTTTTCTTTGGATTTGATATTGATCATTGGATACAATAACTCTCACAGCTTTGTGAACTGATGTTGTTGCCAGTTATGGCAAATTGGGGTGAATATATGTATCAGCTCTCAACCTCAACAAGACCATTCACCGGAACCCACTGCGCAGGACTGCTTGTCCTTCTTGGTGAGAAGTCTGCCTGTGGTTGGCCAAAGACAGCCAGAATTCTCACTAAGTAATCCTTAAAGGACATGTTCCCATTTATATAACAAAATGTAAAAGTGGTGGTGACGGGTGGCGCGATTGACAATGGATCTACACCGGGGGGGGGGGGCACTGTTTTTTATAATTGTGTTTTAACCACTTAAGCCCCGGAGGATTTTCCTGTTCAAAGACCAGGGCCTATTTTGCGAATCGGCACTGCGTGACTTTAACAGACAATTGCGCGGTCGTGCGGCGCTGTACCCAAATGAAATTGACGTCCTTTTTTTCCCACAAACAGAGCTTTTTTTTGGTGGTATTTGATCACCTGTGCGATTTTTACTTTTTGCGCTATAAACAAAAAAAGAGCGACAATTTTGAAAAAATAACAATATTTTTCAAATTTTTTTATATGAAATTCCCCAAAAAAAAGTAAAAATCAACATTTTTTAACATTTTAGGGCAATTTGTTTTCTGCTACATATGTTTGGTAAAAAAATCGCAATAAACGTATTTTGATTGGTTTGCGCAAAAGTTATTGCGTTTACTAACTAAGGGAAAGATTTTTGTCATTTTTATTGTTTTTTTTTAACTAGTAATGGCGGTGATCTGCGATTTTTTTTGCGGGACTGCGGACAGATCGGATCCCTGACTAACACTTTTGACACTTTTGGGGGTACCAGTGACATTACTACAGTAATCAGTGCTATACATATGCACGGTTACTGTAAAAATGACAGTGGCAGGGAAGGGGTTAACTTTATTAGTGATCAAGGGGTTAAGTGTGTCCCTAGGGGCGTGATTCTAACTGTAAAGGGGCGTGGCTAGTGATGTAACCACAGAGACATACGATCCTACATAGCAGAATCGTATGATCTCTGCAGTTAGATCAGGGAGAATGACAGGCAGCTTTGTTTAGATTAGCCACCTGCCTTCTCCCTCTGCACCGGGAGATCGCAGGTGACCGGTGGACATCGGGGCCGCCGGTCACTTGCGCATACATGTCAGGGAACGAGCAGGGGCAGGAGCGCGTCTCCGGCGGTGGGCACTCGCCCCCTAGAGGCTCGTAGGCGAGCGACGTAGCCCTACGTCGGTTTGCCTGTACGGGGCTGACTGCCGCAGTAAATAGTCGTGTGGCGGTCGGCAAGCGGTTAAATAAAGGACTTGTCAAAAACTACCTACTGTCATTTTTTACACTACACCTTTTGGTTTTTTTTTTTGGTGAATGAGTTGGGATAATACGTACCCCATACTTATTCACATTAGGGGAGGGGCAGGATCTGGGGGCCCTCCTACTAAAGGGCACTTCCAGGTTCCGATAAGCCCCCCTTCCACAGACCCCCACAACCACCGACCAGGGTTTTGGGGAAGAGGCCCTTGTACCCATCATCATGCGGACAAGGGGCTTTTGGGAGTAAGGCAAAGCACTCGTCCCCTCCCTTTCCTGACCTGCCAGGCTGCATGCACACATAAGGGTCTGGTATGGATTTTTTGGAAGACCTCACGCCAAAGGGCCTGGTATGGATTGGGGGGGAATCCCACGCCATTTTTTCCCTGATTTTTTTATTGCTGGCAATTCTGGTTTTTACATTCACCTGTCAGCGGGTTTTGTTTTATATAGTACAGTGTATTATTATTATTGTATAGTGTTTTGTTTATATTGTACAGTATTTTATTACATTGTATAGGGTTTTGTTTTATATTGTACAGTATTTTATTACGTTGTATAGGGTTTTGTTTTATATTGTACAGTGTGTTATTACATTGTATAGGGTTTTGTTTTATATTGTACAGTATTTTATTACATTGTATAGGGTTTTGCTTATATTGTACAGTATTTTATTACGTTGTACAGTGTTTTATTTTATATTGTATAGTATTTTTTTTACATTGTATAGAGTTTTGTTTTAAATGTTAGGGTTTTATTACATTGTTTAGGGTTTTGTTTATATTGTACAGTATTTTATAATATTGTACAGTGTTTTATTTTATATTGTATACTGTATAGTATATCTTTTACATTGTATAGAATTTTGTTTTATATTGTAGTGTGTTATTACATTGTATAGGGTTTTGTTTTATATTGTACAGTGTGTTATTACATTGTATAGGGTTTTGTTTATATTGTACAGTATTTTATTACATTGCACAGTGTTTTGTTTTATACTGTACAGTGTTTTGTTTATATTGTACAGTGTTTTATTACATCATATAGTATTTTTTTTACATTGTACAGTGTGTTTTTGCATTGTATAGTGTTTTATTACATCATATAGTATTTTATTACATTGTACAGTGTGTTTTTGCATTGTATAGTGTTTTATTACATCATATAGTATTTTATTACATTGTACAGTGTGTTTTTGCATTGTATAGTGTTTTATTACATCATATAGTATTTTATTACATTGTACAGTGTGTTTTTGCATTGTACAGTGTTTTATTACATCATATAGTATTTTATTACATTGTACAGTGTTTAGTTTATATTGCACAGTGTGTTATTGCATTGTATAGTGTTTTATTACATTGTATAGTGTTTTATTACATTGTATAGTGCTGTGTTAGGTGTCAGTGGGATACAGGTGATGAGAGTAGGAGGTACCATAGTCAATGTAAGGCCAGGGATATCCTCAATGATGACGTAACGTGTTATAGAAGAAGAGATCATTTTATAGAAAGTGTCACTTATCCCTGGGATATAAAGGAGAAAACTTCTTACCGCTCCCCTCCTCCTTGGTCACCATGAGCCGGACACAGGACATGTGCGGACAGCGGCTCTTCTCCCCCGGAGTGACCACAGCCTGGGGACAGTCAGAGGTGATAAGGGTGATATCACCTGAATTCCCCGTCCCCCCCTCTGCGCTGAGTCCGCCGCTCTGCCTGTCCGCTTCCCATGTGGAGCTCTGGATGCATCCATTCCTCTCCGTGGGGGGTGCCCGGCCCAGTCCTTCCAGCTCCAGTACCTCCGGATCCTCCTCGCTGACATCCCGATCCTCGCAGCCCATGGCGGCCCGGGGATCTGATCACGCCGGTAGTGTGTGCGTTGTATGACTGGCCACAGGTGGCAGCAGAGAGCAGCCCTGAGGAGCGGGGCGGAGCTAGACAGTGACATTGAATGGAGCCACAGCAGAGACATTGGGATCGCTGGCAGTGTGACCGTCCTCTGTACAGACAAAACAGACAGCCGGCCTCATAAATCTGTACAGAACATTTATTGTCTAACAGTTATTCTAATAAAATCTGATGTTTACAAAGCTAAAAAAAAAATATGCATAAAATGGAGCTTGCTAGGGGTTGAAGCAAGCAAAGGCGCACAATCGCAAAAACACGCAATTCTTTTAATTTTGCAGGTACATACCAGAGCTGTTACTTCTTATTTGCATCCCATGGTGCACTTTGCTAACGTGCATGAAAAATTGTGCGCCAAAGAACATGGTAACTGAATACCACGCGTTTTTCTGCAGCAAAATAAAAAAGAAGGAGCACACTTTCTTTTGTGCAATTTGTCCACCAACAGCCCACTGTGTGTCTAAATATCTGTTATATCCCATTTGGGAAGTGGGGTATTTAAAGTGTCCTTAAACCCGCACCATGAAAAAACTCTCACTACATGCCATATAACGGAGCTTGCCACCTCACAAAGCCACTAAAGAATTTGCATTGCGAAGAGTGAAATATACCTGGCTGATCCTGCCTTAAATTGTCCCTCCCATCTTCTCTGTGCCCCCACTGCAGCCTGAGATTGTGGAGACCAGCTAGTGTCCTCTACTGAGCATGCTCAATTTTAGTTTCCTTCTAAGCTCTTCATTACCACTTTTCTTATCTGTGCAGCCCATGTGACTATAGATCAGGGGTCTTCAAACCATGGCCCTCCAGTTGTTCAGGAACTACAATTCACAATTGTTCAGTTGTTCAGGAACTACAATTCACATCTGTACATGCACATGAGTTTTACAATGCCTCATGGGATGTTTAGTTCCGCAACAGCTGGAGAGCCGTAGTTTGAGGATCCCTGCTATAGAGTCACACATGTGGTTGTATACACACTGGTAAATGACACTCCCCCTCCCTCCCCCTCCATGTGCTCCTATTGCTAAACAGTATGGGGCGGGCTATAGTATGCTGATTACATTCCCTAAGGAACTCACAAAGAAGCTTAGTTTTAATATAAATCAGTATTAAATATATCTAATGTGATTGTTAATACCTGTAATGAAAAAAAAAAGCCTTGGATGCAGATGCTGTCTGAGCGCGAAAGCTGCTGTCAGTCATCTCTGACTACACCATAATAATGCACAAAAAATACAAATTTGATGTTCAATAAAGATTTATAGGGAGCTGAAAAACAGTTTTTATGAAGGTGGCTTCCTTAACCACTTTACCACTAAAGCATTTTGCTGTCTTACGTCTGGGCCACTTTTTGTGATTCGGCGCTGTGCAACTTTAACTGACAATTGCGCGGTCATGCGACGCCATACCCAAAAGAAATTGACGTCCTTTTTTTCCCACAAACAGAGCTTTCTTTTGGTGGTATTTGATCACCTGTGCGATTTTTACTTTTTGCGCTATAAACAAAAAAAGAGCGTAAATTTTGAAAAAACATCAATATTTTTCACATTTTTTTATATGAAATTCCCCCCAAAAAATGTAAAAATGAAAATTTTTTTAAATTTTTGGCCAATTTGTTTTCTGCTACCTATGTTTGGTAAAAAAAATTCACAATAAGCGTATTTTGATTGGTTTGCGCAAAAGTTATTGCGTTTACTAACAAAGGGAAAGATTTCTGTCATTTTTGGTGGGTTTTTTTTAAAGCGTAATGGCGGCGATCTGCGATTTTTTTTGCGGGACTGCGACATTGCGGTGGACAGATCGGACCCTTGACTGACATTTTTGACACTTTTGGGGGGACCAGTGACATTACTGCAGTAATCAGTGCTATATATATGCACTGTTACTGTAAAAATGACACTGGCAGGGAAGGGGTTAATTTTATTGGAGAGGGAGGGGTTAATGTATGCCTGGTGCTTACTGACGTGTGTGGGGGGAGGTGACTGAGTGACACAAGGACAGATCCAGGGTTCAGCTATGCTGAACCCTGCAATCTGACCCTGCCTGTCACTTGGGAGATCCGCCCGCTTGTGTTTACACAAGCAGGCGGATCTCCACACTAGATCCCCGACGATCGCCGCTGCTCCTCCCCTGGCCCGACTCCCGCTGTGACTGAATACAGCGGGTGCGAGCCTCCGGCGGCGCGCGCGCCGCCGAGAAGGGGGAGTGAGCTGAGAACGTGTTGTTTTTATTTCACATGCATTGCCTTTCCATGTGCTCTTTGCTATGAAGGCCAGTTATAGGTGGGGATGTATTTATTCACTTTTTATCTATGTATTTAATTATTTATGTACTGGAAGCACTTTAATTGCCCGGCATTATTGATTGATTTATTTAGCACACGTGTATGCTGTGGGTCTCTGCACAGTGTGATCAGACACAGCAGCACGGCCCTTGGCGGTGCAGGAGTGCAAAAAGGAAGGAGGAATGTGCACCATAGCAGCCTGGTGTTAACAGGGAGAAGCCCTCGGACAAAGGAGTCCCAAAACGGCGGCAAGGAGAGTTCAGTAGACTGGAGGAGAACTGGTGCAGTAGGAAGAGGAAAGGACCGGGGTAATCCTGTAACCCTGAAGCCTAAACGCAGATCCCTCTCTGTTAAAATCCGGAAAATTATCGGACTCCAACCCGACTAACAACTATGTTCCCACTGACTCCACCAACATAGCGGTGAGATGAACCCATTTCTCTTTATTTTTTCCTCCTGTTGTCCTTTATAATTTACGGTTGCTGTCTTTGCTATATATTGAATGCACTATTGAACCTGATCCTAACCATATGACCTAACTAACCAAATGACCTGCTGAGGAAAAAAAAAAGGGGGGGGGGATTTGTGAGTCTCAGGAGAAGTCGGAAAACTAAACTTAAAACCATGAGAGGCAAATCAGCAAGAGGTGGAGTGACCGCTAGGTCGCCTAAAGTGAGTTCCAGCCCCGGAACAATCAAGAAATTGATGATATAAGATGATACCCTGGACAAACAGATTCCAGAGAAACCACAAGGAACCCGTATAACTGCAAGCAAGGGAGAAAAACAGACAAAACCGGCCAATCATATTTGATACCACAGCAACCAATCAGTTGCCCACAAAGGGCGAAATGGTGGTTATGCTCTCAGCACTAGAAAAGTCCCTAAAACAGAACTGAAAACAATTCATAATGACTTGGTTACTAGTGAAAGAGTTAGAAAAAAGACAAGAAAGCTATATACAACAAAATAAATAAACTAAGAGGAGAGATGAAATATTTAAAAATGGAACACAGAAATCTTGCATATAAATTGGAAGATCAAGAAAACCAGAGTAGGAGGAAGAATTTGAGAATACAAGGCTATCCAGAACCGACACATGGCGAAGAATTAACAGGAAAAATGAGGAAAATCTTTAACTCACTGTTGGATAAAGGGAAAGCAGAACAGATAAAGGTTGAGAGAGTACATCAGGTTAGAAGACCGGGTGGGGGTGAGGGGGATGGGCAGGGGGGGGGAAGGAAGGTGTCAGAGAAAGCGGTTTGGTAATCTAGTTGCTCCCTGGTCCCTCCTCTTCCTAAATAGGGAGAACAAGGTTCATGAGCAGGCAGGTCGAGCACCACCCAGAGGCAAGGGGTAGAAGTGCAAGGTGTGCCTTAGAGATAACTTTTCAACTACTCTAGGACCATGAATTGGTCATACCAATATCATGCCATGGGTGAGGGTAGGCAGGTGGTGGGTGGGGGGAGGGGGGAAGGGAAATGTCATGTGGGAGGGTGGGGGATGGGGGAGGGAGAGGGAAGGGAGGGCTGGGGGGGAGAATTGGGAGAAAAACCCCATGACCCCATGGTAATATTTGTTGATGCTGCTTTTCCTTTGGAACTCAAGTATATACTCCCGTGGAGGACCCCTGGAGGATGCCTCTATTCCCACACTTGGCCTAGACCGAAGGGGGAAGGGGAGGTAATAAATCTCAGGAGGTGAGAGGGGAAGGAGGGGAAGGAGAGACGACATGAACACCCTGAATCAATTGACATAAAATATAAGAGGATTAAATATGCCAACTAAAAGACACAAGGTATTAGAAGAACTTAGATGAAATTCGGCTAATATAATATTTCACCAGGAGATATACCTGTTCAATAAACAGGACACAAATGTGAAAATATATTTAAAATATTACCTGGTCTGGTAATATGGAGACTCACCAAACCAAGAGAGCAAAGGGGGTAGCAATCGGCATTTGGAAGGACGCAAGGTTTTCCCTGGAGGAAAGGTTAGTCGACCCAGAAGGACGATATATTTTCCTGAAGGGACAACTACAGGGAATAGATTGCACTCTGGCAAACGTATACTGTCCAAGCAAAAATCCGAGGGGATATTTGAAAAAAAGTATTAGAGAAGCTGACACATTTTAAAAAAGGTAATTTGTTCCTAGCAGGTGACTTCAATTTCTGCATGGATCCGCCTTTAGATTGTACGTAGAGTGCACAGGGGACGGGAGGACATCAACTCAGGACGATAAGGAAAAAGCTATTTCATTGTCAACTGGTGGATGCTTGGAGAGTCCAACACCCGTGGGAGAGGGAGTATTCCTTCCATTCCCCTTAGCACTCCATGTACTCAAGATTAAACTATATTATGATAGAACATAGATTGATAGAAGCAGTTGTTAACACATCAATAGGGACATTGACCATATCCGATCACACCCCAGTTACTATGAAAATAAAACTCCCAGGATCCCAGAGAGAGATTAATATTTGGAGGATAAACAAAGATCTGATACAGGGTGTAGAAGTAGGGAAAAGGATAGAGAAAGAACTGGAACAATATTTTTTAGAGAATGAAACGCCAGATATCCCAGATGCTACGATATGGGAGGCCCATAAAATGTACAGTATATTAGAGGAATAATCTAAGGAAATAGGCTCTAGGAAAAAAAAAAGGAAAGAACTACTAATATAAACAGACTAATAACAGAGATAAGAGAAATTAATTAAAGTATTCCATGCACTGGAAAATACTTATAAAGTTGTTTGAAGTGAAGTTTTTTTTTATATATGTAAGGAATATATATCACAATGTATTGAAAGTAAGAAGCCTTGGAGTTGCTGCCGACCCTATATTTCCCAATGGGGAAACCCACTTATGTATATAGAAAGAGAATGGTGTAGGCGCTACTCTGTATGTCAATAAATTGGCCTTGTTAAGAACGTGTTGTGTTGTGTACATATAAAGTGCTGCAAAATGAATATACTCCTTTCCTCCACTGGGAGAAGTGATGTGTAAGTGGTAATAAGTAACACAGTAAAAAATCAATAAAAAAACAATATTCCAATCAATAGTGCATGATCTTTTAAAGTGCCAAATGTGTAATAAATAATTATGTGCATATACAGTGCCAAGATGGATATTCCCCTTACCACCACTAGAGGAAGTGGTATGTAAATTAATAATATAAATTAACTCAATATTTACCAGTGAAATTATCTTTTAAGGTGCCAGGTGTGCAGTCCACAGATAAATAAATATGACTAAAGTGCTGAGAATGAGTGACCATATGTGGGTGACCCAAATTATAGCTTTCTATGAAAAATTGTGCAACAAAGACAATACAACGTGTCAATGTGTAGATACATAAAACAATAATACTTGTGACACTCCTAAAAGTCCATAAATATAAGGTGCTTAGTCCAAATTGCGTGATAGTGCTTGCAACAGTTCACAATCCATAAATAAAGTGCTCAATCCAATGGGGATCCTTCCCCGTGATCTTGTAGTAATTGCAGGTATACACCAATGGCTAAAGTGACTCGTGCTGCTCCTTTCCTTAGAGCATAGAAGGCTTGTGCAAGAGCTATCCCCCTTATGGTAATGCACTCATCACATATCCTAACCCCTGCAGGGGTATATAGCCTTTTTGCAGTAAGAATGTCCCTCTGGTCTTCCGGGCTTATCCTATTGGTCTCCTAGGTTTCACAGCTCACACATGGAAGAGTATATAAAAAACGCCCATAGTGTAGTATATTTATGTTTCAATGTTTTTATTGAAGTTTTGGAAAGAAAGTTTTAACAGTGCACAAGGAGCCAACATGGCTCAATTACTTCTTATGTATACAGTAAATATCTCAGAAAACAGGAGATACAATGGTGCCAATGCAAAAAAAAACACAAAATCAAAAATGAGTAGTCAATAAGACTGTAACCTAAAATGTAAACTGAAGTTAGGCATCCAACCATCAGTGTGGAAGCATAGCGACACATGGACAGACAGTGCCCCCGCCATTACACACTACAGGATCGACGGTCCGGGTCCGACCCCCCAATGGCGCCCCTACGGGAACTTACTGCGCCCTTCTGGAGGGGACGACCCCCAACCCCGGCCCCAATACCAAGCCCTCCACTAGTGGGGGGCACAGCCTGTCATCTGTGTACTGTCAGAAAATACCAGGAAAAAAGAAAAAAGAGAAAAAGAAAAAGAAAAAAAAAAGGGGGGATCAGACTGGGGGAAAAGAAGGAAACAGCGGGGGAGGGCAGCAGGAATGGAAGAGTGAGAGAAAGGGAAGAAACATCAGCGGCTATTGAAAAAGTAGAGGGTCGAGGGTCGACACCCAGGCCCCGTCCACCCCACCGGGGGAAATTGCCCCAACAACAACTCGTCCAAGGCTATGAGGGGCCCGCCAGGTACCTTATCCAGGGGTCCCAAGTTTTATCAAACATTCGCATCCTATCATTCAAAATTGCCACCATCCGTTCGTTTAACATGATCCAGGTCAGTTTGGCTTTCAAGAGCTCGAATGGCACCACGGGGGTTCGCCAGGAGCGGGCTATGGCTATTTTAGCGGCTGTGAACACAAAGGCAATGAGGCGCTTAGCGGGTTTAGTTGCCCCCTCCACTGGTTTACCCAAAAGGGCATTTTTTTTGAGTCAAGGAGTAAACAAAATTGTAGACTCGGATCCAAAAGCGGCGGACTTTCGGGCAAGTCCACCACGTGTGGAGCACCGTGTCCGCCTTGCCACATCCCCGAAAGCAATTGGGGGATGCAGTGCTCACAGTCGCTGCCAGCCTGACCGGAACCATGTACCAACGCAAAAACACCTTAAAGTTTGCTTCTATCAGGGAAGTATTAAGTATGGATCTAGAGTTAAACTGTGCTAAAGTATTCCATTCCGTCCTGTCCAGAGACTCTCCCAGATCCTCCTCCCAGCGTAACATGTATGGTAGTTTACTATCATCACCGTGGAGTATATTATAAATCGTAGATATGTAGCTTTTTTGTTTATCTAGTGTGCGGCAAAGATACTCCATTGGTGTGGAGGTAGTGATATCGCTCTTACGCCTAAGGGAGGCTGCAAAATGGGAGATCTGGGCGTAGCGAAAGTACTCCCCCTCAGGGAGGGAATACTTCTCCTGCAGTTCGGACCTGGTAAATAGTCCCCGGTGGTCGCATAAATCTGCCAACCTGAGAAGCCCCTTGTTCGTCCACCAGTCAAACATTGCCGGGGTTAGACCCGGCGGAAACAAAGGGTTGCCCAGTAGGGGTGCTAGCGGAGCATGGAGGGACTTAAAGGAGTGCCTGCCCGACAGCCTATCCCAAACCCCCAGGGAGAGGGAGAGGGCAGGACAGAGCACCCCCGGTCTGTCCCTAGCTCTTAACCACAACGCGTGGTGGACCGGAACCCCCAAGTGGGCCGCTTCCATGTGCATCCAAATCGGGAGAGGGTCCCGGGAGTGGAAGCGTATCAGTTGGGCCAATTGAGCTGCATGGTAATATTTGCTCAGTTCCGGGACCCCTAGTCCCCCTCTGAGTTTAGGGGTAAAAAGAGTCCGCCTATTGACTCTGGGCCTTTTGTCCCCCCATATAAACCTGATGACCGACCCCTGAAAATCTTTAAGATCAGTCATATTAAGCATTATGGGTAGAGTGCGAAACAGATACAACAATCTAGGCAATATGTTCATTTTCACAGAATTCAACCTACCGAACCATGACGGGGGGCTAGCAGACCAAGTTGCAAGATCTTCCCGTAGTTTTTTGTATAAAGGTGGGTAGTTACATGCATAAAGGGTAGTTATTGAGGCCGTGAGATGAATTCCAAGGTATGGCAGTGACCTTTCTTGCCAGGCAAATGGAAAGTTGTCCCTGAGGGCAGACAGGGTAGTATCATCTAGTGTTAGGTTTAAAGCCCGAGATTTGGAGGGGTTTATTTGGAGACCTGAGATGGACGCAAACTCCGCCATGTCCTTAAGTAAATTGGGGATAGAAATCAGTGGGGCCGAAATGTACATCAAGATGTCGTCCGCAAACAGGGCGCACTTATGCTCCACCCCCCCACATTGTATGCCCTTAATATCTGGGTTGGATCGCAATTTAATGGCTAATGGTTCCAGGGCTAAGATAAATAAGAGCGGGGATAAAGGACACCCCTGTCTAGTGCCCCTCCTAATGTTCAGGAAAGGGGATCCGTAACCCTTAATGGACAATTTCGCGACTGGGTCACTATATAACGTACGGACAAGAGATAAAAAGCGTTGTCCAAAGCCAAAGCGCTCCAGTGTCTGTAAAAGATATTCCCAGGACAGGGAATCAAAGGCCTTGTGAAGATCGAGGGATAGTAGCATGCCCTTTCTGGGGCCTACGTTATCCCAGTTAGATTGGAGGGCTGAAATCACGTCTATCGCACGCCGGGTCTGGTCGGGCGCCTGTCGGCCCTGCACAAAGCCGGCCTGGTCTAGTGTAGTATATTTAAAGATTTATTCCAATCAAAAGCAATATCCACTCACAGTATAATACATGCTGTCCAATGCTGTGGCGGATGTCCATGTCCGTGCGTTCCACGGCCCTCAACCAAACCAAGCGGAAGTAACGCAATAACGCTGGATGTCCCAGCCTACGCGTTTTGGCAGGAGCGGCGCCATATTGCCTCACCTCCGCTCTATTTATACACTCACCGTTACTAGGCAACCCCTTCACGTGATCGGCGCCATATTGGAAGCTAATGCCGTATCACTATTATCCTTTTGGCACTGCACGTGACCGGCGGCCATATTATAGTCCAATCTTTCCCATGAATACCTCTGGACAAGATGTTTAATATATTAAATGCCATTGTATTTTAGTTGCTTGAAACTATAGTTGATGTAGCCCATTTGGATGTTAAGAATAAAGGGTTGCTTTGTTATCGGTGGTGTATGTACCCTAGACATTAAAACACTTATTTATTACCATTATTAAAACCACATTAGAAATAACAATATTTCAGAATAAATTTGTATAAATATAAATTATAACATTAAAAATAAAAATTAAAAATCCCATTGCTGTCAAAATTAATATATATAGTATCAAAAATATGACATAATGGACAAAATGCCATCTATGTGTGACATATTGGGGACCATGTTTGTTGTATATATTTTTGGAGATATGTGCAAAAAAAGGGGGGAGAAGAAGTCTCTTAGCACATGTCAAACTCCATGTATGGATGTTTTATATATGGGATGGAAATGTGTGTGAGGGTGTAAACACAAGGATGTATGTGTGTGGGGGGGGGGGGGACTTTTGTGTCTAATAGGAGGGAAAAAATTTATAAAAGGGGGATGCATACATTTTAAAATTCCATTTATTATATATGAAAAAAACATCATATGGTTAGGGGTTCACATTTGTTACTTATGTATAAAATAATATTATATAAAAGAAAAACATCATATGATTAGGGGTTTACATTTTT
This sequence comes from Pelophylax lessonae, assembly GCF_965119305.1. Lineage (NCBI taxonomy): Eukaryota > Metazoa > Chordata > Amphibia > Anura > Ranidae > Pelophylax > Pelophylax lessonae. The sequence goes on from NC_138776.1 coordinate 83,095,758, forward strand.
TACTTATGTATAAACTATTTTATATAAAATATGTAGTATATTAGGGCCTTCTAATAGTAGGAGACACCCCTATGTGCGATAAATTGTTAAAAGGGTAAAGTATTCATCATTAAAATCTATATCCATAAAATATATGCCAAACCTGTTAAGAGTGGGAGTTGGAGGTGTTATTGGTATACTACATGCTTGGATACAAGGGTCTTGTGATTCAAGCAATCTGTTGTGGGGTGTGAACATATATCTATATTAGAAAGGATTTTCTTACAGTTACTCAAAAAACAGTTTAGATCAATATCTATGTTTAAACCCTCCGGCTGGAGCGTATTTAATAGAAAAATCAATTTTGTCTCGTTTTGGGACACTTTTATTATTTTATTTGTCCCCCTCCAGTGATCTTTTATCCAGTCTATCGCGTAGAAAATCATGGCTCCCGGATCTCGTGAATGATGTTCCTTGAAATTATGCGACACACTATGTTTGTGGAACCCTTTTTTAATATTAATAATATGTTCTTCTATTCTGACGTGTAAGGGCCTTGTGGTTCTGCCCACGTACTGCAATTTACATGGACATTCCAGTACGTATATGACATGTGTGCTGCAACTACTACATCCAAACATGTGGGGTAGCCATGGGAACCAGCTGCGCCCCATCTTATGCCAATATCTACCTAGGCTCATGGGAGCAAGAATTTTTATCAAACGAGGCAAACACCATCTACACTGACAAAATCCTTATATGGCAAAGATATATTGACGATATATTGATTATATGGAATGGACCGGAATACATGATAAAAGACCTATTAACCAAGATGAACCAGAACGAACATAATATGTTCTTCACGATGACCTATAACAAACATCAAGTATCTTTTCTCGACACCTTAATATATAAAGATACTATGGGCAAAATCTCCACCACACTGTTCAGAAAGGATACAGCAGGCAACTCGATTCTCCATGCCTCAAGTTTTCACCCTCAACCTCTAATCAACTCAATACCCTATAGCCAATACTTAAGGCTAAAAAGGAACTGCTCAGATCCAGCAAAATTCCAAATAGAAGCCAATGCACTAACTACTCGACTATCACAAAGAGGCTACACCAAAACATCACTACGCAAGGCCTTTAATCGTGCCAATCAACAAGACAGAGAAACACTGCTCTTTAAAAATAAAAAACCAACTCAAACTGAACCAGATACCCGAATAATCATCAGATTCACTAACGAACACCAGGAAATCAGAAATATCCTCACAAAAAATTGGTCCATCCTCTTGGAAGAACCCAGCACCTCTAAACTCCTACCTCAACATCCACCCATCACCTTCAGAAAAGCCGGCTCGCTACAACAACAATTGGTAAAAAGTGAATTCAAAGAAGGATCCAAAAAAGACCCCTGCAAAACAAAAGGCACGTTCCCCTGCGGGTCCTGTGCCCAATGTTACGTTATTTCCCAAACGATCAATACCATACTACCCAATGGTGACCCATTTCACCCGAAACATTTTTGCAACTGCAAGACCAGGGGAATAGTCTACATGATGACCTGCGAATGCGGGTCCTTCTATATAGGGAAAACCCGACAGGAGTTTGGCAAACGAGTAAGTCAACATCTTCAGACCATGCATGTTGGCAACTTTTATGTCCCACTAGGGAGACACGTAAAAGAATACCACAACTACAAAATGCCTAAAATCAAATTCATGGCCCTGGACAGGATCCACATCCCGCTACGAGGGGGTGATTGGAATAAAACCTTATTGCAATTGGAAATGCGATGGATTTCGCGACTTAAAGCTACTATCCCGCCTGGGTTAAATGAAGCACAAAGCTTCCGTCCTTTCTTACAAGGCTTTTCATCGGGGAAAAAAGATTAAACCCCTACCAGGACACAGAACCGGCCCTGGAACCCCCAAAAGTATATGCATAATCTCAACTGACATTCCCCCCTCCAAGATTCATACAATCTGCACTCCCGACTCCACTATGGTTCACCATAGACCTTTTTGAATCCCATACAACATCATTGGGCTATTCTACTCAGTATCTTTTACCCAGTATCCTTTAACTGGCTAGACCGACCACAATCTCTCCCTCCGACCCACCCACATCCTCTCACAGACGTTTCTTCTTAATATATATGCTGCAATTTTCATTTCATTTTATGTCCTAATTAATGTTACAATATTGTAATACGTATTATGTATACACATATGTGATGACACTGTTGCACAGTGCACCATCGCATAATCAAGTTCTTTAACCAGATTGTCCAACTTCCTTTTGCCTCCTTCCCTTAATCTCCAGGAGCTCCCGGCACGGTAAGCCCCGAATCCTTCGGGATCGGGGCATCTGAAACCGATGGGGGGGTCTCTCTACCTTCCTCTATCCCTGTCAGGGATCTCGGCTTCTACTCCGTGTCGGCGGCCACGAAGGCACGTCCGCACGGTTACAAGGGATGCGGTTTCCAGCCTCACGCAGGCGCGCATCACACCGTATCACGGACTCCGCCCATCGGCATCACACAGCGCACGACTGCGCATGCGTGACTGCCCATAAAAGGCCGGGGAACACTGCAATGTCTCAGTCTCTCCCGAACCCAGGGAGGAACACGGACCTTGCAGACAACGGCTGTTCATCACTTTGTTCACAGGAATCGTCTCCAAACGGACTAAGATCCTGCAACGGTTACTTTACCATTCAGGAACCAACCAAAATGTAAGTTTAGATTTGGTAGGAGACTTATTATATCTCCTAAACCAAACCTAACTTTTTCCCAACAATTTATGTACTTACTATCATCGGTATGTAATTAAGTCTATACACCTATAATTACAGACGATTACTATCAATGTGGGAGTTTCCCTAACCTCAACCACATTGGACCCTGGGACCAGACATGCTACCCAAGAAGTAATTATCACTATTATATTTATGAGCAAATCTCTGTATACCCAATTCCTTTCTAAAATCGCCATTTTCTCACCAACACAGCACACTGTTCCTGTAGCACCTGGAGAAACTTTGGGGAGGCAATACCCTAAGAAGTGGACAAATATGTATGTTTAACCATACTTTATATCAATTGTTTCTGAATCACCATGATATCATGATTTGATATTTATATATATTTATTCTCAATTATTCTTAGAATCGGTGACACATCCTTGATAAAGGCCTTGATAGGCCGAAACATGTCGGATTACCGATCAGGTCCCCTCTCTGCACCAATCCCTGTCCTTTGACAAGAGGAACTGCAGAGCTGGACCTATCCACGATACTTTCAAGTCACGTACTTATCACATGTAACACAACCTATATTTCCTCTTCACCTGCACAATGGGACTTTACCCATATATTCACTCCTCTGTTGTATATAAATACACTGTATAATAAATTTTATTTTATTTACTACTGCATACCTCCTTTACTCCTGCCCTTAAAATCCCATACCTGACCTGAGGCATCACAACCTACACAATATGACATGTGTGCTATTACAAGAGATCAATTCTCGTATCTTGTATTCTTTGCCAGTGACTGTGGACTTAAATGAATGTTTTTTCCTTGGCTGCTTTTTGCTTCTCTTGCAAGCCTGACATGTTTGGCACCTGAAAAATCCCTTGATATCAGGGCATATATTGATCTCTTTTATGGGGTCTACTACGTTATGGACCAATTTATTTCTTAAATTTGGCGCTTTTCTATAGATGAACTTAGGGCTTTATGGAAGGATTTTCTTCAACATTTTGTCTGATTTAAGTACTTTCCAATGCTTTTTTATCACTTTTTCCAATCCCTTTTATTGTCTTGAGTAAACCGTAATAAAGGCCAACTTCATGTTTTTGTTGTTGCCTTTGTTTTTTTTCTTTTAGTAAGGACTCTTACTTATTGCTTATTTGTGTTTTAACCTTTTCCAATTCTTTCCTGTTGTATAATTTTTCCAAAAATCTGTCCACCAGTATATTGGCCTGTTGTTCATAATCTTTCAGATTACTGCAGTTTCTAGGGATTCTTAACAGTTGCCCCTTTGGTATATTGCCTATCCATTTGGGATGATGGCAGCTGTTGGTTGGAATGTATCCATTCCTATCTGTTTTTAAAAAAAAAAAGTTTTTGTTTCCAGTCTGCCATTCATTTTATATAATTTACAGTCCAAACAGTTCACCCCCGTGTAACTCCACTCTCCAGTAAAACGAATTCCATATGCGTTCTGGTTAATGTCTTTGAAAAACTCTTTTTAGGGATTTCTTCGTTCCTTTCCATATCATTAAAATGTCATCTATATACCTTCGGTAAAGTTTTATTTCCTGTCTCGGTTGCCGATTGGCTACACTGGGGGCGTACTTCACTCCCATGACAACCCCCTTTGTTTGAACGTAGTAACTTCCCTGGTACCAGAAATAATTGCTGGTCATAGCCAACTTTAGGCCCTCAATGATGTATTCTATTTGTGCTTGTTTTAAATCAGTATTTTTATGTAAGGCCACTCCCTTGAGTCTGTCATCTTGTACTATATTTGTATATAGTGAGTTCACATCTATGGTCACCAGTATGTCCCCGTCTTCAACTTTGAAATCTTTTATTTCCGACAAAAGTTCTCTGCTGTCTCTTATATAGGATTTTCCCTCTTTGACTACTGGTTTTAGGAAGCAATCTAGGTACTCTCCTAATCTGAAAAACAATGATTCTATTCCGCTTATTATAGGCCTTCCTGGAGGTGCCTGTTGATTTTTATGTATTTTGGGTACGTAGTAAATAGCGGGTGTCTTTGCAGTTTCTGGGACCAGATAGTTTGCTTCTTTTTTGTGGAGAAACCCTTAGTCTTTTCTTTTTTTCACATAGGTCTTCAGCTTCTTTTCATGTCCTTTTCTTGGATTGTAGTTCAGTTTCCTATATGTACCCTCTGTTTTTAGTAATCTTTCCATTTCTCTTTCGTAGTCTTTCTTATTTAAAATGACAAGCCCCCCTCCTTTATCTGCAGGCCTGATAACTACTTCTTTCTTTTTTTCCAATTCTCTAATGATTTTCCACACCTTTGATTGTTGTTTGTTTTTGATTTCCATTTGTTTTATGTCATCTTCTACCATCCTCTTGAATACTTTCTATACTGTCTCCTCCCTGACATTTTGGGCTGAATACTGATTTGTTTTTTAGATGGGTGTGTTGATATTCGGTGGCTTCGTGTATAACGCCCTCCATATTTTTTGTCAGGTAGAATAAACTTGTGAGGGTCTATATAGGTGTCAAATAGATTTAGGTTTTTGTCAGGAGCATATTTTAGTCCCATATCTAAAATTCTCAATTCTTCTTCATTAAAATCGATATTGCTCAAGTTAAAAATTCCTCCCCCTAATACTCTCTTCTTTTTGTTTCTCTTTGTTCCTCCTTGTGTCCCCCTGGTCTTCTTCTTTCCTGTCCTTCATATGGTCTCCAAGGGGGTTCCCTCCATTCTTCTTCTCGATAGGTTCCTCTCTGTGATTTTAATAATGGTAATAAATAAGTGTTTTAATGTCTAGGGTATATACGCCACCGATAACAAAGCAACCCATTATTCATAACATCCAAATGGGCTACATCAACTATAGTTCCAAGAAACTAAAATACAATGGCATTTAATATATTTATTATCTTGTCCGGAGGTATTCATGGGGAATATTGGACTATAATATGGCCGCCGGTCACGCGCAGTGCCAAAAGGATACGAGTCCCCGTATACTATAAGATAAAGACCGCTAGTATAAATTGGGCATTTCCGAAAGAAAATAGTGATACGGCATTAGTTTCCAATATGGCGCCGATCACGTGAAGGGGTTGCCTAGTAACGGTGAGCGTATAAATAGAGTGGAGGTGAGGCAATATGGCGCCACTCCTGATTACATCGTTCTGGCGAAACACGTAGGGCGGGACATCCAGCGTCATTGCGTTACTTCTGCTTGGGTTGGTTGAGGGCCGGTGAAACGCACGGACCCAAACATCCGCCGCAGCATTGGACAGCATGTATTATACTGTGAGTAGATATTGCTTTTGATTGGAATAAATCTTTAAATATATTACACTATGGGCGTTTTTTATATACTCTTCCGTGTGTGAACTGTGAAACCTAGGAGACCGATAGAATAAGCCCGGAAGACCAGAGGGACATCCTTTCTGCAAATAAGGCTATATATCCCGGCAGGGGTTAGGATATGCGGAGAGTGCATTACCATAAGGGAGATAGCACTTGCACAAGCCTTCTATGCTCTAAGGAAAGAAACAGCAATAGTCACTTTAGCCATTGGTGTATACCTGCAATTACTACAAGATCACGGGGAAGGATCCCCATTGGATTGAGCACTTTATTTATGGATTATGAACTGTTGCAAGCACTATCACGCAATTAGTAGTGGTAGTAGTTAGGAGTAGCTCCTACCCCATACTCTTTCTATATAATAACAGAGATACATGAGCTAGAACAGAAACATAAAAAGAGCATTATTATTATTATACAGGATTTATATAGCGCCAACAGTTTGCGCAGCGCTTTACAATGTGAAGGAAGACAATACAGTTACAATACAGTTCAAAACAGGAGGAACTAGAGGGCCCTGCTCGTTAGAGCTTACAATCTAGAAGGGAGGGTCAAGTGAAACAAAAGGCAATAACTGTGGGGGATGGGTTGATAGAGAAAAAGGAGGTACATTTGTTAGGGGTTGGTAGGATAGGCTTCTCTGAAGAGGAGGGTTTTCAGAGATCGCCTAAAAGCTAATAGAGTGGGGGATAATTGGACAGATAAGGGTAAGGAGTTCCATAGGATTGGAGAGGCTCTGGAAAAGTCCTGGAGGCGAGCATGGGAGGAGGTGATGAGTGAGCTAGAGAGCAGGAGGTTTTGAGAAGAACGAAGAGAGCGATTAGGTTGGTATTTTGAGATGAGGCTGGTGATGTAGCTGGGGGCTAGGCTGTGGATTGCTTTGTAAGATGTTGTAAGTATTTTGAATTTAATTCGTTGGGTGAGCGGAAGCCAGTGGAGGGCTTGACAGAGAGGAGCGGCGGACACTGAGCGATTGGTGAGGTGGATGAGTCTGGCGGCAGCATTCATGATGGATTGAAGGGGGGATAGCCTGTGTAGAGGAAAGCCAATGAGAAGGGAATTGCAGTAGTCGAGGCGCGAGATGACCAGGGAGTGAACTAGGAGTTTTGTTGTGTCTTTGGTTAGAAAGGGGCGTATTTTGGAGATGTTGCGGAGGCTGAGGCGGCAAGATTTGGACAGCGATTGGATGTGGGGTTTGAAGGAGAGTTCAGAGTCCAGGACAACACCTAAGACCTTGGCATGTGGGGATGGGCTGATGGTAATGACATTGATATTGACGGAGAAATCAGGGGAAGGGGCACGCGGTGGAGGAAAAATTATAAGCTCGGTTTTGGATGGATTTAGTTTGAGGAAGTGGTGAGACATCCAGACCGATATATCTGATAGTAAATTAGTGATGCGTGAGGAGACTGAGGGAGAGAGCTGAGGAGTGGATAGGTAGATTTGGGTATCGTCAGCGTAGAGGTGGTATTGGAAGCCATGGGAGGCTATCAACTGACCTAGAGAGGAGGTGTAGATTGAAAATAGGAGGGGTCCAAGAACAGAGCCTTGGGGGACTCCAACAGAGAAGGGAAGAGGAGAGGAGGAAGTAGAATTGTAAGTAACGCTAAAGGTGCGGTTAGATAAGTAAGAAGATAACCAGTGAAGAGTACAGTCACGGAGACCAAAGGCATGGAGTTTTTTGAGGAGGAGGGGATGGTCAACCGTATCAAAGGCAGCAGAAAGGTCCAGAAGTAGGAGTGCAGAATAGTGTCCATTGGTTTTGGCCGTTAGCAGATCGTTTGTCAGCTTTAGGAGTGCAGTTTCAGTGGAGTGTTGAGACCGAAATCCAGACTGAAGAGGATCAAGGAGGCTATTCTCAGCAACGTGGTCGCACAGTCGGTTGTAGACTAGACATTCGAGGAGTTTGGATGAAAAGGGGAGCAAGGAAATGCAGGGCGAGATACTACAAGCTCTGGTACTGAAAAGAGTTAAATTAAGCGAACTATTGGAGGAAGAGACTAGATATAATTTTAATAGAGTTGCCAGGAAAAGATACAAATGGGGAATAAACCAGGAAATTATTTAGCAAGAACACTAAAGAGTAAAAAGTCGAACAGCTACATAGAAACAATAAAAGACTAATAGGGGAGGAATGGTCCATTCAACAACAGAAATAGCTAAAACATTTCAGAGCCATTACGACGCTTTATATACCGTGCGGCAAAAGGACTCATATGAAACAGAACAAAATAGAAAACAAAGGATACAACAATCTATAAGGGAATAATAATTATCTAAATTATCAACTGAAAAACTATAAGCTCTAGAGCAGTGTTTCTCAACTCGGGTCCACAGGGCACACTAACAGGCCAGATTTTAGGTATTACCTTGGGGAGATGCAGACTAGAATACTGCAATCACTGAGCGGCAAATGATATCACCTGTGATGTATTTCAGTTTTCTTGCAAACCTGGCCTGTTATTGTGCCCTGAGGACCGGAGTTGAGAAACACTGCTCTGGAGGCATCAATCTCTCAGAAGGAGACAATGGAGGCACTAAAAAATTCACGACGGGGAATTTTCCCACGATGGGGAAAAAGTCCAGCACCAGATGGGTATACAACTCGTTACTATAGAAGGTTTAGGGAAATATAAGTACCAAAACTTTGCACATACTGTATATGAATGGGATAGGAGAAACGGGGAAGATGAGAGTAGAATCATTACAAGCTCATATAACGGTATTACCTAAAGAAGGGAGAGATGTAACCCTGTGCTCTAGCTATAGACCAATAGCTCTGTTAAATGCTGACACAAAACTTTATGCAAAAGTACTAGCAACTCGATTAAAAGAGTTAATGCCAGAGTGGATCCATGCTGATCAGACAGAATTTATCCCAGGTAAAAGAGGGGGAAAGCTAACAGGATTAGAACATTGTTGCTACTACACAAAGCTAGAGGTCTCAATACCCCAGCCCTCCTGCTGTCAATAGACACTGAGAAAGCATTTGACAGGGTGGACTGGGAGTTTATGCTGGGAACAACAGAACAGAGGATCTAGGCATTGGCCCGAAGATTAACCAATGGATAAGAGCCCTATACAGAAACCCCCCAGCATCGGTAAAGGTAAATGGAAATGTATCCCCCCAGTTTGTAATGCGCAACGGGACAAGACAGGGGTGTCCTCTCTCACCCCTGTTGTTTGTATTGTCGCTAGAACCATTTCTGGCGACTATAAGGAACAAGGTAGATATAGGAGGTGTAAAGGTTGGGCAGGAGGAACATTAAGTAGCAGCATATGCCAATGACATGCTGTTTTACATCACCAACCCCAGAATAATCCTCCCAAATGTAATTAAAGAGCTAAAGAAATATGGGGAACTATCTAATTTTTTGGGATCAACCCAATGATGTCAGAAATTTTGAACATCGGGCTAAGTAAGAAAGAAGAACAAGCACTAGAGAGGAAATTCCCATTCACCTGGGCAAAATAAAAATTAAAATACCTTGGGATAAATGTAACCCCATCATTAGAAAATCTCTATCACGTCAACTATATACCCATATTAAATGAGATAAAAGCAGATATTAAAAAAATATTGAGTCACCAATTCTCTTGGTTGGGGAGATTAAATATATTCAAGATGATAATATTGCCCAAAATTTTATACAAATTTCAAATGTTACCAATAGCTATACCATCCGCATTATTTAAAAAAATAAAAACATTGATTTTAAGGTGCCAGATGATGGCAGTGGAAAAAGCCTAGAATCTAATATACGGTTCTCAATAAAGACAAATCACAGGGGGGGGGGATAACAGCACCAGACATTAAAAGATATTTTAAAGCAGTTATAATCTCACGCATGATAGAGTGGACAAAAATAAATTCAGACAAACGATGGGTTAAGATCGAAACCACACTAAATAGAACACAATTAACTAAGAATATCTGGGTTCCACCAAAATATAGGGATATGCATGAAGACACACATGAAGTGACGAAGAGTTGAATCCAAAATATGGGACATGACACACAATTAAGCTAAATGGAAATATAACTCTCCATTACTACCACTAGAAGGCACTAGAATGAAACACAATTTGGTAATTGCATAAAAACACGCAGTTTTAAAGATATTATGCAAGGAGGAAAGATTAGGTCATATCACAAACTCAACACCAGGGGAAATAACATGATACTGAATGAATGGAGATATCTTCAGGTAAAACATTTTATGAGATCCCTGCCTCAACCTATCAGATCCGAAAAGGATCTGAACTTAGTGGAAAAACTTTGTAACCCACTCACAAAAATAAAACATAGTATATCTCAGATATACAAAATGTTAAAAGAGATGGCAGGCCCGAGGAAACCTCCATTTATAGAATCATGGGAAAAAGAGATAGGATCACATTTTAAAGAGCACGAAGTGAACGCTATACTGAGAGCCGTATATCACTCTGCGAAAGATGTAAACACTGTTGAAATGAACTACAAATTCCAATTGAGATGGTACATAACACCGATAAAAGCACAGAAATACCACCAGAGAAATCTAAACTGTGCTAGAGGGGATACAATGTACTGGGCACAATGTATCATATTTGGTGGGATTGCCCTAAGATTCGTGATGGCATCAGGTACAACAGTTTATTAGGGAAATTACAGGGGTAACCATCACAATGATCCTTGGACGTGCTTATTTCACAAAAGAGATAAATCACAAAAGCAGTATAAAAACACAATAGTTCCAAATCTGATAAATGTAGCAAAGGTGGAAATACCAAAAAAATGGCTAGAAGTCCAACTCCTAGAGATTGGTTCAAAAGAACCGAATATACTGTATACTGTAAGAAAATGGGTGGGGGGTGATTAAACAAATAATATCACAGACAGTAATAAATAATATCAATATTAATACTCCACTAACACATATCACTGTTCTTTTAGGGGTAGTTTAGCAATGAAACACAGAAGACAAACTGTAGGGGAAAAATATTATTTTGTGCAAAGAATTAACATGACCAGATTTGTTAACGATAAGGAAATATTACTTATACTGCATAGAAAGAATAACCAATATCCAAGGGGCATATAAATCAGAGACAAAGATTAGCAGCAATAAGACCCAATGCGATCAAGCAATATGATCTCTGCCCCATGGAAGATGTACCTAAAGAACCAAAGACAATCATAAACTAGCAAAAAATCTAGCTAGCAAGCACATCTAATATTACCACTCTCCATAGTCAGCCTCCAGTTAAAGTATTACCAAACCCAGGACTAGAGATGAACGAATGGTTTAGTCTGGGCATGAGTTCGGGCCTAACATTGGCTGTTCGCTGATTCGACGAACACCTGAATTGTCAGGGCGTTGGTCCGTTTGTTCAGCTCGCCGATTGACCACTTGGAGGCCCTGATTGGCTGAAGCAATGAAAGCTTTGCCCAATCAGCGCACAGAGCACTGTCAAAGCCATGATTGGAGAAAGTAATGACTGTGTCCAACCATGGCTCATTGCTCTTAGTCCCACCCCACACTATAAAATTCTTCTCCCCATAACGGCTATTTGCAGTGTGATATTAGAGTGGAGAAAGATAGAATAGGGCTCTGTTCAGTGCTACTAGCGAGTTAGTGTGCTATAGTGTGCTATTGTGAATCTACTGTCAGTGTAGAAAATCAATTAGTATGAATCTAGTGATAGTGCAGTGTGAGTGTAGTTTGACTATTCATATTTACTTTCATGTCAGTTTACTGTGAATCTAGTGATAGTGCAGTGTGAGTGTAGTGTGACCATTCATTTTTACTTTAGTGTCAGTTTATTTTGTCAGGGCAGATTTCCTGCAGTATATTTCAGTGCATTACTGCACGTTCAACACAGCATAATTCAGTGCCTTACTGCACGTTTAACACAGTATTTCAGCGAATTACTGCACGTTTAATGCAATGTTTCAGTGTGTTAATGCACGTTTAACACAGTATATTCCAGTGCGTTAGTGCACGTGTAACGCAGTATATTTTAGTGCGTTACTGTACATTTAATGCAGTATATTTCAGTGTGTTACTGCACATTTATTGCAGTATATTTCAGTGCGTTAGTGTATGCTTAATGCGGTATATTTTTTGGAGAGGTGCATGTTTAACACACTATATTTCAGTGCGTTAGTGCACGTTTAACGTAGTATATTTCAATACCTTACTGCACGTTTAACGCAGTATATTTTAGTGCGTTAGTGCATGTTTATTGCAGTATATTTTAGTTGGTTAATGCAAATCAGTGTGTCTGTGAACATTTAACACAGTATATTTCAGGGAGGTACTGCATGTTTAACACAGTATATTTCAGTGTGGTACTGCATGTTTAACGCAGTATATTTCAGTGCTTTACTGTATGTTTAACGCATTATATTTCAGTGCAATAGTGCACGTTTAACGCAGTACATTTCAGTGCGTTACTGCACGTTTAACCAAGTATATTTTAGTGCATTAGTGCCTGTTTAATGCATTACTTCAGTGCGTTACTGCACATTTAACGCAGTAATTTTCAGTGCGTTAGTGCCTGTTTAACGCAGTTTATTTCAGTGTGTTACTACACATTTAATGCAGTATATTTCAGGGCATTACTTAACATTTACCACAGTATATTTCAATGCGTTACTGCACGTTTAACGCAGTATATTTCAGTGCATTATATTTAAGTGACTTAGTGCACGTTTACCACAGTATCTTGCAGTGCATCAGTGCAGTTTTACTGCAGCATATTGTAGTGTGTCAGTGGAGTGTGTCTGTGTAGTGAGAACTCAAGTTAAAGTTCACCCAACACCACTTTCCATTGATTAAAGTGTATCCTGGTACACATTTCCACATCTTTATTACATTTTGTTAATAAGTGCCCCCCCAATCAAGTCTGGGAGGCCAACAAGGAGAGGCAGACTTTCCAAAGGCACTGTAAGGGGGCCAGCTGCATGTGTGTCCACAGGCTGGGCATCATTTCTTCTGTTTAGAGATGTTGCCTGTGCTATCCAGCCACAGCATGAAGTGGTGGTGGCGGAGTGGCTTACTAAACCATCCTCATCCTCCTCATCCTCCATCACCCAAGCAGAGACTAGTGTGCAGTCCACCGCAGCTGCCAGAGTGGCTTAATTTGTCCCCTTGTCCACAGCTACTCCTGCCATAGCCCCAGCATTAGGCATGGAGGAGTCAGCTTAGTTATTTGAACACAACTTCACTTTACTTGATTCTGATGTTGATTCTGAGGTTGAGGAAGGTTGAGGAAGGTAGGAACATGAGCCTACACAGAGGGGAGAACACTGGTAAACAACAAATTGGCAGTCATGTTCCCCCAGCCACAATGTATTGCCAAGTTGTCTCCAGTGATAATGAGAATGGAGGGGATGATGTTGATGAGGTCATTGACACCACTTCAGTGCTGGATAGAACAGAGGCAAACTGAGTGTGATGCATAACCCCAAAGAGGCAGCTATCATCGAAGAGTAGAGAGCAGTCACCCTATTCCACCAGATTGTGGAGCTGTTATCTCCCAGTCCACTTCCCACAGCTCAGCTGTTTGGGCCTTTTTTAGCACAAGTGCAGCCGATCGCACTGTTGCAGTTTGCAAACTTTGCCTCAAGCACATCAAGCATGGCAAAAACACCAGCCATTTGGGTACCAGATGCTTGACAAGGCATTTAACCTCCCACCACCTAGCCCATTGACAAAAGCAGCTGAAAGCCACACAAAAGGGATGCAATTCTGTTCTTCTCACTCCTCACCTTTCCGGTATACCCCTGCTATACCTCATGACCTCTCAGCAGCCTCCACTGATAGGGATAATGGTATAGCAAGGGTGTCACAGGTCCTTGCAGTGCATCTGCCACTAGCAGACTACCAGCTGTAGACTATAGCAGGCAAAATTCTCTGCCCCATCTGCCACCCACATGCCCATCTAAATTTAAGCTTGTCAAAGCTGCTGGCTTTACAACTCCTGCCTTGCTGTCTGGTGGATTCTGCACCCTTCCATGAATTTGTAGAATGTGCTGTACCACAGTGGCAGGTTACCGGTCGCTATTTCTTTTCACGTAATGCTGACACTAGGTCCAGCAAGTATGGTCAGGGACTATATATTCTGTTCACAGCACACTGGGTAACTCTGCTTGCAACTCGGAAGGATGCAGGACAGTGCTCAGTGCTGCAGCTTGTTGTGCCGCCACGTCTCCAGACAGCTAGTGGTGATGATGCAAGATTTGTAAGCTCCACCCCCTCCTCCTCCTCTATGCCCTCCTCAGCTGAGTTGTCCTATGAACCATAAATACCCCTGAAGCTTTCAAGAAGCTTTTCAATGAATCAGGCTAAAAGTTGCCATGCAGTGCTTCAGCTGGTCTGCCTAGGGGACAGGAGCCACACTGGAGCAGAGATTCTTGCATCTTTGCAGGGACAGTTCCAGAGGTGGTTCACCCAATTCCAGCTGGAGCCAGGAATGGTGGTGTGCTATAATGGCATAAACCTCCTGTACTCCCTTAGACAGGGAAAGTTGACACATGTGCCATCCCTGGCACATATACTCAGTTTGGCTTTTCCTAAATAGGTACCCAGGGTTGGAAGATCTGCTAAAGCATGCCACAAGAGTCTGTAGTCATTTGAGGGGGTCATACACAGCCAGTGCTTGGTTAGCTGAAATTTAGCGGGAATTCTACCTGCCCATAAACCACCTGATTTGTGACATGCCCACCAGGTGGAACTCGACTTTGGCAATGCTACAGCAGCTGCACATGCAGCAGAGGGCTGTCAATGAGTACTTGTGTTAGTATCGCACAACCATAGGCTCAGGCTGGTTCAGCTTTTTTCCCCATGCCAATGGCTGCTGATTAAGGATGCATGCACTGTACTGTCACCATTTGAGGAGGCCACGAGGATGGTGAGCCGTGACAATGCATGCATCGGTGACACAATCCCTGTTGTGTTCCTGCTGGAGATGACTCTGCGTGGCATTACGGATAGTGCACTCGAGGCAGAGCAGTGGGAGGAAGAGGAAGACTTCCTTTCCTCTCAAGTCCCTCTTTTTGCAGACACCATTCTTGCCACACCACAGAAAACACAAGCGGAGAGGGAGGAGGATTCCGGGAGTTTTGGAGGCATTGAAGCAGAGCAAGACATACATCAACCCTTAACAGATGGTTTTCCATCCCCAGAACCCTTGGGAGTAGTACGTGACTGGGAGGAGGCAGTTCCAGATACTGTCATCCTTAGTAACCCCAAGGAGTCTGCTTCTCATGCCTCCGCAACTTTGCATGGGCTCCCTTATTCTTCAAAGCTTGTGAAATGGACCTGAGAATAGCTGGCATCAAGGACAAGGATCAGTATTGGTTGGCAACCCTGCTTGACCACCGTTACAAGGGAAAAGTCTCGGAACTCATCCTGTCTTCACAGAGGGAGCAAAAGATGGAATCTCTTGAGGACACCTTAAAGGGGAGTTGATGTAATGTCTTTTCTGACTCTAGTAGGGGTCAGTCTGTTGGAAAACGTAGTTTTAATGCTTCTGTTGGTCAAGAGATGAGCAGTAGAGAAGGGGGCTGCCTCAGTGATGCATTTAAAAAAATTTTAAGTCCTCGGCGGTCAGGGCTGTCAGCTTCCTCATCCCATCGGCAGCATCTGTGTCATATGGTGGGAGATTATCTAGGGGCGAAAACAGACAGAGAGATTTCCAGTTGTCGATCCACTGGGTTACTGGGTCATCAGAATAGACCACTGGCCAGAGCTTGCCCAGTATGCAATTGAGCTGCTGGAAAGCCCTGCATCCAGCGTGCTTTCCGAGGTTTTGTGACAGATAAGAGAGCGTGTCTGTCCACAGACTCCGTGGACCAGCTGACATTTATTAAAATTAATCAGTCCTTAATTAGCAGCAGCTTTTAAGCCCCTGATGCCGATGTCGCTGATTAAGTGCTTTCTAGATCTTGAATCTCTGAAAGACTCGGCTGCCTAGCTTTGTGAAGAAAAAGAAGGGGAGGGAATATAGATTAAAAGGTACATAGGGCAATCGACATAATGTGTAGCATATGGTAAAACAAATGATGTAAGGATGAATCCACAACATTGTAGCATAGTACAAAAGGCCGATTGCCTAGCATCCCTAACACTAGGGGAATAAAAAGAAAAAGAGGGGGGAAAAATAATTGGGACTTTGTGTGAAGTGCGTACAGACGATTGGGGTGTACAATGGTAGAATGACTGTGTAATTGTATACAGGTGGGTCCACAACATGATGCCAAAGAAAAACAATTTAATGATATATGTCATCATCAATACAAATATCCAAAATGGCATAAGTACATACATTTGGTAATGGGTTCAATGGTACAATTAAAACATCATATATATCAGATCGTAAAGAGCTGACAAGGCGTAAACTGGGATGGAGCAATGGCTACAATTAGCATATAAAAATTCATATGGTAGATTAAAAGATGCATCGTAAGCAAGCTCTACGCGTTTCATGGAATTAGTTCCACTTCTTCAGGAGCGGATGCATCCTATGTCACTGTAAAAAAGAAAAAAGAAAAAATCCCCCTTACAGACAAAAATGCAGTAAACATGGTAAAATATGTAAAAAAATATGCTGTATACAAAGGTGAGGGAAGGATATATCATCCCAATTTAAGCTATCTCCACCCAATATACTCACAGCTTAGCGATAAAGTCAGCATAAAATATTTTGGGCAACAGTCCAACAGGGAACTATCGTTTATATAAATTTGTGTGCCAAACATACTACACTATCAGCCTCTTCTCTATTCTGTATGAACACATACTCCATTGGAATATCCGAGTCATCTATACTGGAAGTGGATCACCTTGGCTGTTGTGCTGCCCACTGGATAGAACGTTTGGATTTCCAGGTTGTGTCCATCCGGGTTTCATATTTCAAAGGCGTTATAGATCACCCTGTTGGTGGTGATCCACAGTTTCTGGTAAGAGGCCAATTATCTATGTGGTGGAGGTATAGGATATGCTCATTCACCGAGTGTCAAGTTTGGTTTACACACAAAAGGGTGGAAGATCGCCACAGCATTTACTTATGAATAGTTAAAACACATTTGGACTTTATATTGATGGACTAATTCATATGTTATTTTTATATTGCCACCATATCATGTTCATTTACTAGCGCTGCATTTTATATTTCATTCTTCTATCACTTGTTGATTGATGCTGGCTGCTAATTAGGATCTTTTAAGCGCGATTTTCTTTCTTTTTTATAAGTACAGCATGGTGCCAGGTTCCCTACCACACCGCCAACAACAATGAGCTGGGTAGGCGGGTAGTATCTTATGGAGTTTATCAGGGCACCGATACCATCTGGCCAGTATTTTGTAGTTCCTCTCTTGTACCTGAGCTGATTTAAACATGAGAAAAATACATTTTCCCCAATCATCTGTCCTGAGCCAACGACCCAACTCCCTCTCCCGCTTGGTCTCTGATAAAGAACGGATGATGAGCAAACGTGTGTTAGGAAAGAATGCCGTAAATGATAGATATTGCCCAAGGGCTATAATTATTTTTGAAGACATAAAGTCTCTAAATATTAGACCTGTTTAGTAAGGTGGTCAAAAAATGTTTGAGTTGGAAGTGCCGAAGCCAGTTACCCACTATTTTTACTAAGATTTTCATTGTGTTTCAAGTGGTTGTTAAGCATCTATGACAAATGTCGCTTAAATTATAATCAAATGTGCAATGTGTGTGTTTTTAAAAAATGAACCAGCAAAATACCTTATATACAGTGCCTCGGGGCACTTGCATGACTACCAGCGGTCTCCCTCCGTGATCTGAGGACTACAGTGGGAAGGGCTGGATTTCCCCGCTGACGTCAGCCAGGAGGAGAGGAGGCGTGCGGCGGAAGGTCACGTGAGCACCCCGCAGCGCTGTAAACAAGGTTTTTTGCTGTATAATTTTAGAAACACACACACTCCACATTTGATTATAAGAGAGGGGTTTATATCATTTGTCACTACTAATTTAAACAGCTATAGTGGCTGAAGGGGCGGGGAGGAGATGGATAACACAGACTTGCGAGGTGACAGACAGGGAGTGAGGGGGAGAGAGGAGAGACAGTGGATGACGGAGGCACGTAAACTGACCATGGTTATCAGGGATCAGCAGCCATGATTACCATATACAGCACAGACAGGGGGACACAGGAAATAGCAGGATCAACTAGGTTTTTTAGAACACAGAGAGGGACAAATGACACAACACACGTACTATGTTGTGTATCCTGCTGTAAAGGATCAGAATCTTTTTTTTTTTTTTTTTTAGGGTTACAACCACTTTAGGATGACTTACAAATGGTAAAACAAATTCTGTGTTTTTTGCTGGGAAATATTTTAAAGAGAAGTATGAGTTTGGGCTTTGTTTTAGATTAATACTTACCTAGGTGGATGCAGCATCAATCTGATGCTGCATTTGTCCCCCGGCGCCTCTACTCCGAAAACCGAGCAATCGAACACAACTGATCGCTCGGTTCTGACAGCTCCCCGAGCAGAGAGCTGCTGACTGTCAGTCACAGCTCTCTGCTCTGCTACCTTCTCGCTCACTGGAGCGCTGAGCTGTGGAGGGTGGAGCGGCTGGCTCAGGCTCTCAGCAGCTCGTTGAGAGGCTGAGCCGGGTGTCGGTCCAGGCACCTGGCGGATCCAGACTCTATTGTTGCGATGACGTGGTGCCTGGACTGACGTCTGTGACATCAGCAGAGAACAGACTTTAGCCCACACTCTGCTGAAAACGGGTCACAGAAGTGCAGAACAGATTGCACTCCTGTGATCCATAGGAGAAGTACAGCCAAATGAGCTTTGGCTATACTTCTCTTTTAAAGGATAAGTCCAGTCAAAACCTAACTGACGCTAAACTTTCTGTGACATCAGCAGAGAACAGACATTAGCCTGCACTCTGCTGAAAACGGGTCACAGGAGTGCAGAACAGATTGTACTCCTGTGATCCATAGGAGAAGTACAGCCAAATGAGCTTTGGCTATACTTCTCTTTTAAAGGATAAGTCCAGTCAAAACCTAACTGACGCTAAACTTGCTCTTTGCCACATTATAAGACTAATCTATCTAACCCTGTAAAGCAAAAATCACTGTACTTACCTTTTCTACACCCGATCTGGTCTCCAGCGATGGAAGCTGTGTGCAGGGGAGGACCGACAACGGCTGTGAAGTGAATGGGAAGTGACGTCACCCATAGACTTACTATTGTGCTTCCTTTGTCGAGTACCTCTCCTGCACCCGCCTCCACGCTGAAGCTGCAGCTGACAAATCAGCGTGGTACAGGACTGGATCGGGTGCAGAATAGGTAAGTACAGTGATTTTTGCTATACAGGGTTAGATAGAATAGTCTTAGATTGTGGCACAGATCAGGTTTAGCGTTAGTTAGGTTTTGACTGGACTTCACCTTTAACATATACAATTCAATGTGTGTTTATTATTTGTTCAATATGTAAAATTTAAAAAGTAAATTTTAAAATAATTTTAACTTTATCTGAGTTTTGTTGATCCCTTATGTTGTTTTTTTTCACCATGGAATTTTTTTCAGTATAGTCATTAGCATGTGAATATTAGACAATATACACTTGTCAAAAGTATTGGGACACCGGCCTTTACACGCACATGAACTTTAACTGCATCCCAGCCTTAGTCCGTAGGGTTAAATATTGAGTTGACCCACCCTTTGATCAGGCACTGATGTTGGACAAGAAGCCTGGCTCATGTCTCTGCTCTAATTCATCCCAAAGGTGTTCTATCGGGTTGAGGTCAGGACTCGGTGCAGGCCAGGCAAGTTCCTCCACCCCAAACTCGCTCATCAAAGTCTTTATGGACCTTGCTTTGTGCACTGGTCCAAATCATTTGGTGGAGGGTGTAATATGGCTTTTGGGTTGTTTTCCAGGGGTTAGGCTTGGCCCCTTAGTTCCAGTGAAGGGAACTCTTAAGGTGTCAGCATACCAAGACATTTTGGACAATTTCATGCTCCCAACTTTTTGGGAACAGTTTTGGGATGGCCCCTTCCTGTTCCAACATGACTGCGCACCAGTGCACAAAGCAAGGTCCATATAGACATGGATGAGCGGGTTTGGGGTGGAGGAACTTGACTGGCCAGCACAGAGTTCTGACCTCAACCCAGTAGAACACCTTTGGGATGAATTAGGTTTGTACACCTGGCAGCCCCTTGTTGCTCTGGCTCCCACCTCTCTCCTAGGTGGAAACCTCCTGACTCCTCTGTGTTGTGGTGGAGCCCAGAACCATGGTCAGGTCTCTACAAAAAGCCCAGCACTCACCAGCCCAATTAGTGTGCTGGTGGTTCAGAAAAAACTGAATCCAGGATTGGAGATTTCATCCCTCCCAGATCACTATAAAATCTCTGAGTTTGAGGTCCCCTGGAGTCCCTCAACCTGCCTCGATCAGAACCTTGGGTCAACAACTCTTTTTTACACCCTGGCAGGCCACAATAAACTTACCAGGCCTGAATGTTGTGAAAGTTTTTGCTGATAACTGGATTTACAGCTTTCGATGGGTTCATCTGTTGACTATAAATTAAACTGTTACTAAACCCAGGACCCTGCATTCACTATATCTGGTCTCCCACAGTACACAGAACATGGAAAAGCAATAGTTTTATTAAATATAAACTGCTAAATACTTTTTTCTCATCAGCGGTATATAGCAGTCTTGTGACTTGTATTACTGTCTACTTAAAGCTTGTAGGAGGAGTTTTCATTTTCTCCTGACTCTCTGTCTGGACAGTGCTGATTGGCCCTGTGCTGATCACATGCACTGAGCATGTGCAGCCTGACTCCAAATGCACTGTTCTATCAAGCAATGGGTTGGAGTCAGTTAAAGAAGGGGAGGATCAGAGAAGACAGGATCACACAGCCTTTATACACAATGCAGAGGATTAACCCCCTAGGTTCCACAGTGAGTATAACAAGCATTTACTGCATATACAGACTGATTTTACTGTTGTTGGTTTAGTAACACTTTAATAGAAAATATATTACATCACTATAAAAAAAAAAATAACAAAACAACACATTTAGAATAACAAAACATTTAGAGCTCATTCACAGTATAAAATTATTAGTATGTGTTATGTGGCCATGAGTGATAAGTGTTTCAACTAAGAAAAGCAGTCTTTTAAAAATCAGTAAAAGGAACATCTGTATGGATAATAATGCGTATCTGAGTGTTTACAGACATTAACTATTGACAGCATTCCTATATGAATTAAAAAACTCGGATGTGAAGGAAGGTCCATATAAACACTTCTGTCACTGACTTTTACCAGGCTGCTGTTCACAACTGACAGGAACACTGGTCCCTCCCAGGCACATAACACACTGTGTTGGTGCCTCTGTGTCTGTGTAAATGTGCCTTTATCATGTGTATTTAAAACTTTTTTTTTACATAATGTTTGTGCTTTTTCAAGTTGTCACTAACACTTAAGCCCTGTACACATGGGCCAAATGTCGGGCGACATCGGGCCAGTTCAATAAAAACTTGCCGACATTCGGTTCAGGTGTATGCCAACTGGTCCGACAGACGTGCATGCTGAAAAACCAGCAGCCGTCCGACTGCAGATTAGCGCTGTCAGCCAATGGCAGAGAGCGCTGATCAGAGTGTTCTGATGTGGGGGAGGGGGGGGGGGCTCTGCGGGGGAGATCGATGTAAATACTGATGGCATTGGTTACAGAAGGATTTCTTAAAAATTTCCCAGTGAGCACTGTTGAGGAAATAGTCCTGAAGGGGAAAGAACATCATTTCACCACTGGCCATGACCAGGTGCTCCTTGCAAGGTTTCTGACAGAGGATCAAAAAGCCAAGGACCACTTGTGGAGAGCTTCAGAAAGACCTGGAATTAGCAGGTACATTTGTTTCAAAGAAAACAATAAGTAATACACTCAACCGCCATGGCCTGTATGCGCGCCCACCACGCAAGGCTCCATTGCTGTAGAAAAAGCAGGTTGAAGCTTGTTTAAAGTTTACTGCACAACATTTAGACAAGCCTGTGAAATACTGGGAGAATATAGTCTGGTCAGATGAGACCAAAATTTAACTCTTTGGAACCTACCAAATGGTACATACCAACAGTGAAGTTTGGAGGTGGGAACATCATGGTGTGGGCTGTTTTTCAGTATATGGTACTGGCAAACTTCATGTCATTGAAGAAAGGATGAATGGAAAAATGTACCAAGACATTCTTGATAAAAATCTCCTGCCATCTACCAGCAGGGCCGCTGATAAGGTATAAGGTAGTACAGCCAGCCCTCCTATAGGTGCTAGGGGCCCCATGAGTTCAAAAGGGAGGCCCAGGCACCTGCCAAGCGGAAGGGCCAACTATACTGCCTTATCGCAGACACCAATCCTCTTCTGCCTGCCTCTGCAGTGCTACCGGCTCCTCTTTCTTCTAGCTACACTGTAGGAAGATCGGTTCTAGCACATGCGCCCCCTTTTATCTGCTCTCCAGTCCCCCTGTGTGCCCCTTTCCCCTACAGCACTGTCAGCTTCCCTCTTCTCCTGCCAGTAGCTGCTGCAGACACACAGGGGGATGCTTTAGGATGGAGAGCAGGGAAAGGGTCCAGTAAAATATGTACTATTTACTCGCCCCTTTGTTTCCTGAATGAAGACAGTGAGCAATTGATAGCCGCCACTCCTGTGTTCATTCGTCAGTTAGTGAATGAACAGGAAGCCTTAGAGGGCTTCCTATTCATTCTCTGCTGAGGCTGCAGAGAAAGGGACTGAAGAATCTATGTCATCTGTCAGTTTTGGCAGAAGGGGGGGGGGCTGTCAGTAGACTGTACGGGGCCCCGTGATTTCTAACAGCAGTCCTGTCTACCAGGATGATGAAGATGAAACAAGGGTGGACATTTCAGCAAGACAATGATCCCAAACACAAAGCCAAGGATACTCTTAATTGGTTTCAAAGAAAAAATATAAAGCTGCTTGAATGGCCCAGCCAATCACCTGACTTGAATCGAATAGAAAATCTATGGAAATAATTAAAGATCAGAGTTCATAGAAGAGGCTTCCAGAATCTTCAAGATTTGAAGACTGTGTGGAAGTATTGGCCAAAATCACACCTGAGCAATGCATGCAACTGCTTTCTTCATACAGGAGGCATCTTGAAGGCATCTTGAAGCTGTGATTACCAACAAAGGATTTTGAACAATTTAGTAAATAAATTTAATTTAGCGTTTTCCTGTGTCATTCCATTTTATTACACATAACTTCATCTGAACTTGTTTTGGTTTCTTTGTATGTATGGATTGCATGGGTTGTTACCAACATGTAGTGAATATTTCATGTCAATAGCACCTTTACAAATCTATTTACTTGGAAAAATGGTGACGTGTTCAATACTTATTTTACCCGCTGTATATATATATATATATATATATATATATATATATAAAGCGAGAGAGAGACAGAGAGAAAGCAATACAAAGAGATCGAGTAAGAGAATAGAGAGAGAATAAGATATATAGAGTGAGATACAGAGGAAAGAGATACAGAGAGAGAAAATGAATAGAGAGATACAGAGAGAGAAAGAGATACAGAGATATAGAGTGAGATAGGGATAGAATAAAGCTGACCATAAACGGTTAGAAAATTGTTCGAAAAATCTTTGATACGCTCGATCGTTCTACTTTTGAAGTGTTAGTAGACCAATTTTAAATCTCGAAATGCAAATTTTTATGCCAAAAAAAACAAACCAACATGTCAGGTTTTTTGCACCGAAACAAACGATTTTCAAAACATTAGTAGTGGAATCCATCAAAAACAGTTCAAACAAATCTACAGAGCATGTGCGTGTTAAAACGTTCCCCCAGATCGTGTAATCGATAGTTGAAAAATCTACCGTTGATGTTGTTATCACTCGATAATATGCCAATAATTGGGCGACATCTTGTTCAACAAATACTTTTTATTCTGACAGTTTTTGTCAAACAATTTTCTAACAGTGCATGGCCTGCATTAGAGACAAAGAGAAAAAGATAGTGAGAGAGAGAGAGAGAGGAGAGAATGAGAAGAGAGGGAGAGAGAGAGAGAGAGAGAAAGAGAGAGAGGAGAGAGAGAGAGGAAGACAAAGAGGAGAGAGAGAGAGACAGGGAGAGAGAGATGGAGAGAGAGGGAGGAGAGAGACAGAAAGAGAGAGAGGAGAGATAGAGAGGGGGAGAGGGAAGAGAGAGGGGAGTGAGGAAGAGAGGAGAGGGAAAGAGTGGGGGAGAGAGGGAAAGAAAGAGAGGGAGAGAGAGAGAGGGGAGAGAGGAGAGGGAGAGGAGAGGGAAAGGGGGGAGAGAGGGAAATGCCATCAGAAGACAAATGTACCACCTAAAATCAACCGCGAGAGTCTGGCTTAGAAGTGAGTTTTGAGGTCCTGTCACCTACCCAGACCAATCCAAATGGGACTCCAGTCCAACAAAAATATTTCATCTGGAATTCTGCAAGCACCTCCTCCAAGTCCACCAGAGCACCTCCAACAGTGCTTGCCGGTCTGAGCTGGGCAGATTTTCCTTACTTCTTGTAATACAGAAGAGGGCGCTATCATTCTGGGATCATCTACAAAACAGCAGTCCTAACTCGTACCACCATAAGGACCTACTGACCAATAAGAACCAGCCCAAGCTTGTCGGGCTGCAACAACTCATCAACGTCTTGTCACTCCCATCTATTTGGCCTGACAAAAACCACAAATAAAAAACATAATAAACTATTCAGAAAAAAAATATGTTGGCGAATGGAGAAATAACAAAACTCCAAGAAACTAACTGTTTACCAGTCACTGCAGAGAGACTACAAACTGGCCCAATACCTGGAGGTGCTACAAGACCCCAAAGACAGACAGACCCTGAGCCTGTACAGACTGAGCGCCCACAGCCTGGAAATCAAATTAGGATGGCATAGACAGATCTACAAACCAGGGAAAGAAGACTGTGCCAGCAATGTGACCAGGGGGCCTTGGAGGATGGGGATCACTTCCTGCCACAGTGCCCCAAGTACTCATCAGCGAGGGACACTCACTTTCAGAGACTCTTTGCTTTCAACCCGGACTTCAGTTCCATAGAAGAGAAGAGGAAACGTCAAATTCTACTAGTGGAAGAGCATATGTGACAGCGTGTCATAGACTGAGAGGGACATGAAAAATATAGGACTTAACCCCTTCCATACCGCGCCATAATAAAATGACGGCGGCAGGAAGTCTTTCTCGATCCGGGCGGCCGTCGTATGACGTCCGCCTGGTCTCGCCGCTACTGCGCGCCCCCGGGGGCGTGCAGCGCGGCGATCGGGGGTGAGGCTCGTCCCTCGGACTGAGCCCAACCCCGATCAAGATAAACAGCCAATGAAATTGGCTCTTTACCACGTGACCGGCTGTGTCCAATCACAGCCGGTCACAAATGTCAACAGAGAACACGGTAACTAGCTGTCACCGTGTTCTCCTCCTCACACACTGATCCTGTGTGAGGAGGAGATTGTGGTAACAGCTAGTTACCAATTACAGTGCACCCCAAACACACTGATTGCCCCCCCAATAAAGAGCACCTGTCACTAGCCCATCCAAGCACCTGTCACTAGCCCATCATAGTACCTGTCACTAGCCCATCAAAGTACCCGAGTACCTGTCACCAACCCATCAGGTACTCTGATGACAGGTACTTGGGTACTCTGATGGGCTGGTGACAGGTACTCGGGTACACTGATGGGCTGATGACAGGTATTCGGGTACTCTGATGACGGGTACTCGGGTACTCTGATGACGGGTACTCGGGTACTCTGATAACGGGTACTCGGGTACTCTGATGACAGGTACTCGGGTACTCTGATGACAGGTACTCGGGTATTTTGAGTACCTGTCACCGGAGCACCCGAGTACCCGTCATCGGAGTACCCAAGTACCCATCATCGGAGTACCCGAGTACCTGTCACCTACCCATCAAAGTACCCGAGTACCTGTCACCTACCCATCAGAGTACCCGAGTACCTGTCACCTACCCATCAGAGTACCCGAGTACCTTCCACCTGCTCATCAGAGTACCTGACGCCTGAAGTACCCGAGTACTTGCCGCCTGCTCATCAGTACCCATCACTACTCACCAGTACTCATCAGTACCCATCAATACCTATCACCTATCAGTATCAGTACTGATCATCCGTACCCACCAGTACAGTATCAATATCACCTATCAGTATCAGTACTACTTATCAGTACCCATCAGTACCTATCCCCTGCCTGTCACCTGCCGAGCAAAGTACCCAAGTACCTGTCACCCTTCATGCAGCCACCATGTCCAAGTCCAAAAAGGTTTATATACGTCCTCCGTTTAAACCTAAATACCGGTGTTATGGCAGCAGATAGCTGCCATAACCCTGGTATTTTTTTAAACAGTGGACAGTTGGCTTTCCGATAAGTGTGGTCCCAGCGGCGGATTCGCCGCGGGATCGCCCTTCCGGGATGGCGGAAGAGGTGCCCGCGTTCCGGTCCTTTTCCCCCGCTTACCGGACCCACCGGCAGCGGGGAAAACGATCCGGTCCCGGATCCTCACAGATAGGATGTCAAGTGAGGGCAAGCTTGCCCTCACTCGACTCTATGGTCTTGGAGGACCGGAGCTACGGCATACGTCGTTGCCTAGCAACGGGTTTAAAGGTCCCTTTTTTTTTTTTTTTCATTTTATTATATTATTTTTTTTTTTCCTATCTTTTAGTGTACTTGTGAGATCTGAGGACTTTTTGACCCCAGATCTCACAAAAAAGAGGTCCTGTCGTGCCTTTTTCTATTACAAGGAATGTTTACATTCCTTGTAATAGAAATAAAAATTATCAATTTTTTTTTTTAAAACGGTGTAAAAATAAAAAATAATAAATAAAATAAATAGTAAAAAAAAAAAATTAAAGCGCCCTGTCCCCGTGAGCTCGCGCGCAGAAGCGAACGCATACGAAAACCCCGCCCACATATGTAAATGGTGTTCAAACCACACATGTGAGGTATCGCTGCGATCGCTAGAGCAAGAGCAATAATTTGAGCCCTAGACCTCCTCTGTAACTCTAAGATGGCAACCTGTAGAAATTTTTAAAATGTCGCCTATGGGGATTTTTAAGTACCAAAGTTTGTCGCCATTCCATGAGCGTGCGCAATTTTGAAGCATGACATGTTGGGTATCTTTTTACTTGGCGTAACATTATCTTTCACATTATGGAAAAAAATTGGGCTAACTTTACTGGTTTCTTATTTTTTAATTAAAAAAAGTGAATTTTTTCCAAACAAATTGCGTTTGGAAGACCGCTGCGCAAATACGGTGTGATAAAAAATATTGCAATAATCTCCATTTTATTCTCTAGGGTCTCTGCTAAAAAAAATATATATATATAATGTTTGGGGATTCTAAGTAGTTTTATAGCAAAAACAACTGATTTTAGCTTGTAAACACCAAATGTCAAAAATAGGCCTAGGCAAGTGGCTAGGATGCATGATGGTGCTCCTTGAATGTTGGGCCCCTCTATATGGCTAGGCTGTGAAAAAGTCTCACACATGTGGTATTGCCATACTCAGAAGGAGTGGCAGAATGTATTTTGGGGTGTCATTTTTGCTGTGTACATGCTATGTGTTAGGAATATCCTATAAATTGACAACTTTGTGTAAAAAAAAAAAGTTTTTATTTTTTTTCCACATTTTCCAAAAACTTGTGGTAAAAAATGACATGTTGAAACGACCCATAATGCCTCATAGAATATACGTTGGAGTGTTTGCTTTCCAAAATGGGGTCATTTTGTGGACTTTTCCATTGTATTGGTGCTCTAGGGCCTTCAAAAGTGTGATAGGTAGTAAGAAAGTTTTATGTGTATTTATGCTCCTAGAACGCCTGAAGGTGCTACCTGGATGTGGAGTCTCTTTTTGTGGCCAGGCTGTGTAAAAGTATAAAAATTGTGTTTGGTTACAGTGTAGCATGACTGAGCAATTGTCATTCAAAGTGTGAGAGTGCTGAAAGCTGAAAATTGGTCTGGGCAGGAAGGGGGTCTAACTGCTCTGTATGGAAGCGGTTAAAAATGTTTAACATGGACTCACCGCCATTCTCCTCTATATAATCCATTAACCCCCCCACTTGTTGCAAACTCAACTGCTTTGGCAAAGCTAAAATGTATTTGGTCCTGCCAATAAAGCTTATTTGAATCTGAAAGAAAGAGAGGGAGAGAATGGGGGGGGGGGAGAAGATAGGAAGAGGAAAAGGAGAGAGAGGGGGAAGAGGATAGAGAGGGAGGGGAGAGAGAGAGAAGGAGAGAGGGGTAGAGAGAGAACGGAGAGAGGTAGGAGAGAGAGGAGAGAGTGAGGGGGAGAGAGAGAGAGAGAGAGAGAGAGAGAGAGAGAGAGGGGGGGAGAGGGGGAAGAGGGAGGAGAGAGAGAAAGGAGAGAGGGAGAGAGAGAGAGGAAGGAGAGAGGGGGAAAGAGAGAAAGGAGAGAGGGGGGAGAGAGGAGAGAGAGAGAAAGGAGAGAGTAGAGAGAGAGAGAGAGAGAGAGAGAGAGAGAGAAAGGAGAGAGGGGGAGAGAGGAAGAGAGAGAGAGAAAGGAGAGAGAGGAAGAGAGAGAGGAAGGAGAGAGGGGGGAGAGAGGAGAGAGAGAGTAGAGAGAGAGAGAGAGAAAGGAGAGAGGGGGAGAGAGGAAGAGAGAGAGAAAGGAGAGAGAGGAAGAGAGAGAGAAAGGAGAGAGGGGGGAGAGAGGAGAGAGAGAGAGAAAGGAGAGAGTAGAGAGAGAGAGAGAGAGAGAGAGAAAGGAGAGAGGGGGAGAGAGGAAGAGAGAGAGAAAGGAGAGAGAGGAAGAGAGAGAGGAAGGAGAGAGGGGGAAAGAGAGAAAGGAGAGGGGGGAGAGAGGAGAGAGAGAGTAGAGAGAGAGAGAGAGAAAGGAGAGAGGGGGAGAGAGGAAGAGAGAGAGAAAGGAGAGAGAGGAAGAGAGAGAGAAAGGAGAGAGGGGGAGAGAGGAAGAGAGAGAGAAAGGAGAGAGAGGAAGAGAGCGAAAGGAGAGGAGGGAGAGAGAGGAAAGAGGGGGGAACGGAGGAGAGGGAAAGGGGGAGAGAGGGGGGAGAGAGAGTAAGAGAGAGGGGGAAGAGAGAGGGGAGAGAGTGAAAGGAAAGTGGAGAGAGAGGAAGAGAGAGAGAGAGGAGGGAGATAGAGAAAGGAAAGAGGGGAAAATGGAGGGGGAAGAGAGAGAGAATGAAGAGAGGGAGGAGAGAGAGAGAAAGCAGAGTGGGGGAGAGCGGGGGGAGAGAGAGAGAGAGAAAGGGGACAGTGGGAAGAGAGAGAGGAGAGAGAGAGGAGAGAGGGGGGAGAGAGAGGGGGAGAGAAAGGAGAGATGGAGAGAGAGAAAGAGAGAGAGGAAGAGAGAGAGGGGAAGGGAGAGAGAGAAAGGAGGGGGGGGGGAAGTGAGATAAAGAGTGAGAGATACAGAGAAAGTGAAAAAAACTTGGTTGTGCGATAAATAGACCCATGTACAGTATAAAGACCTATCTACAGTATATAGACCCATATACAGTATATAGACCAGTATATATACCTATGTACAGTATATAGAGCTATGTACAGTATAAAAACCTTTCTACAGTATATAGACCCATGTACAGTATATAGAATATACCCATGTACAATATATAGAATATACCCATGTACAGTATATAGACACGTATGTACAGTATATAGACCCATGTACAGTATATAGAATATACCCATGTACAGTATATAGAATATACCCATGTAGAGTATATAGACACCTATGTACAGTATATAGACCCATGTACAGTATATAGAATATACCCATGTACAGTATATAGACACCTATGTACAGTATATAGACCCATGTACAGTATATAGAATATACCCATGTAGAGTATATAGACACCTATGTACAGTATATAGACCCATGTACAATATATAGAATATACCCATGTACTGTATATAGACACCTATGTACAGTATATAGACCCATGTACAGTATATAGAATATACCCATGTACAGTATATAGACACCTATGTACAGTATATAGACCCATGTACAGTATATATTAGCACTTTGCAGTGTTTTTTTAGCCCTTACAGCTCCCAATTTTTGTTCTATTATTGTGTTACTAGGTAGGGGAACAAACTGCCTTTCCCCAGCTCTCTCCCCTCCCCCAGTCACACACAGTGCAGCCCCGCCCTATACAGGAACACAGAGACCGCAATGATTCATGGGAATTGTAGTGTCTATTTAGCTTTGTGAACTACAATCCCAGAAGAAAGCAGGAAACAGGAAGAGAAGCTGTGAGGTATTTTGAAAACAAGTCAGAAAATGAGATCATCAGAAAACAGAGGTAAGCAGATTTATACAAGGAAATGATTATACACATGAATATGTTCTGTGTGAAGGGATTAGATGTCTGCTGATAAAAGTGAGTGTCTGTTTTACATGTATAATAATCACATAATGATATCCAAATGTCACACAGAGTGCTCACTTTACTTCTTCTGTATGATGGTTATAACCCCTATTACTGATCCTATAATACTGATATTCCTATATATTTATAATACCAACCTTCACACTGTCTACACTCTGTACTGCACCGTGTATAGTGTGTATATTGTGTGTATATTGTGTGTGTGTGTATAGTGTGTGTGTATAGTGAGTGTGTGTGTATAGTGAGTGTGTGTATAGTGTGTATAGTGAGTGAGTGTGTGTGTGTGTATAGTGTGTGTGTATAGTGAGTGTGTGTGTATAGTGTGTATAGTGAGTGTGTGTATAGTGTGTATAGTGAGTGAGTGTGTGTGTGTGTGTATAGTGAGTGTGTGTGTATAGTGTGTATATTGTGTGTGTGTATAGTGAGTGTGTGTGTGTGTATTGTGTGTGTGTGTGTGTGTGTGTGTGTGTGTGTGTATAGTGAGTGTGTGTGTATAGTGTGTATATTGTGTGTGTGTATAGTGAGTGTGTGTGTGTGTGTGTATAGTGTGTATAGTGTGTGTGTGTGTGTGTGTGTGTGTGTGTGTATAGTGAGTGTGTGTAAAGTGTGTGTGTTTGTGTGTGTGTGTGTGTGTGTATAGTGAGTGTGTGTGTATAGTGTGTATATTGTGTGTGTGTATAGTGTGTGTGTGTGTGTGTGTGTGTGTATAGTGAGTGTGTGTAAAGTGTGTGTATAGTGAGTGTGTGTGTGTGTGTGTGTGTGTGTGTGTATAGTGTGTATAGTGAGTGTGTGTAAAGTGTGTGTGTAAAGTGTGTGTGTGTGTGTGTGTATAGTGTGTATATTGTGTGTGTGTGTGTGTGTGTATAGTGTGTGTGTGTGTGTATAGTGTGTATATTGTGTGTATAGTGTTTATATTTGTGTGTGTGTATAGTGTGTGTATAGTGTGTGTATAGTGTGTGTGTGTGTGTGTGTGTGTGTGTGTGTGTGTGTGTGTGTATATATAATATATATAATTTAGTGATTGACTGACTGATATCGTTTTTTTTTAATGCCTATACCGATATTTTGGTAATCAGATATCGATAGCGGCCAATATTTTTTTTTTTTTTTTTTACAGGTACTGTGGAGGGATCTGGGGATCTAAAAGACCCCAAACTGCTCCTTGGCACTGAAAAGCATTCAAAACGCCAAGGTTGGCTGTTTTGAATGCTGTCAGTTTTTTTAATTTGGCGCAGAGTACCCAGAAGTGATGTCATGACATAATTTCCGGGTTTTTTAGATAGAGACCCCATCAGAGCCGAATACAGCTTTGATCGGGTCTTCGGCAGCCGTGCAGGTAGGATGCCCGGGTCTCCTGGTGGGACGGGAGACCCGGGCGAGCCGCGGAAGGCGGGGGACATCCCCTCCCGCTCCTTGTAATGACAGCTGAGCGGCTTCTCAGCGGCATCGGTTGTCATTACAAGACAGCCAACCGTCGGCTATGGACGCCAGGACCAGGGTGATGCCTCTAACTGCAGGCATCTCTCTGGTACAAGCTCTTTCCCGAAATTTCGGCAATATCGGTAACCTCAGGGGCCGATTCCGATATATCGGGGGAAAGTGCATATCGGCCCCTGATATGTCGGTGGTGCCGATAATTGGTTGATCCTTAATAAATAAATTATATATACATATATAT
Source organism: Pelophylax lessonae (assembly GCF_965119305.1). Classification (NCBI taxonomy): domain Eukaryota; kingdom Metazoa; phylum Chordata; class Amphibia; order Anura; family Ranidae; genus Pelophylax; species Pelophylax lessonae. The sequence goes on from NC_138776.1 coordinate 83,127,951, forward strand.
TCTAGTGTGTGTGTTGGTCAGACAGGTGGTACCAGACGTACATTTACTAATAGAATTGGCAGATGCCTTCCTTTTGTAACCGTAGGCCAACTGGTATACAAATATGTAAGAGCTATAAAACACAATATAGTAACTAGACATGGAGGAGGAGGGGGGGGTCTTAAATCTTCATAGGGTACTTATTTGTGGTAAATGACACTTTAACCCCCTTCACAACTGCATTATAGCCATATGTTGGCTACATCTCAGCCACACTTTGGGAGGCCATCATATGACACCCTCCAATGCTCACACTGCCTGCATGCACCCCCTGCGGGACACATCGGCAATGATCACAGATTGGGGGTAAAGAGCCAATCACAGCAGCTCCTTACCATGTGATTAGATGTGTCCCGTCACAGATGTAAACAGGATTCACCGGTTATCGGCAATCCTCTCCTTACACTGACAATCAGGGCACTGATCATCCACATCCTGAATATCAGTGCAGCCTCATCAGTGCACATCAGTGAAGGGGAAAAATTACTTCTTTACCAAAATGTATAACTGTCACTTGCTGTCACCTGGTAAACACAAATTCCCCTAAAGGCTCGTACACACTATAAGAAAATCAGGCGAGAATTTGTGTCCAAAGAACTTTCGTACAATTTCTGTATAGTGTGTACACAACTTTCAACAACCGATTCCACATTTTCGTACAAAAATTACTGAAGGGACAAACTGAAAAATGTTTCTCATATGGGAACAGAGCAAACTATTTTTGTTTAATGTGTACCATTTTCGTACAAGAAAAATCTGAAAAGAGAGCCTGCACATGATCAGAAACAATTAAACAAAAAAAAGCCTTTGTTGTACAAATTTGAAACCACAAGGAAAATCAGACGATCATTGCCCGATTGTTTAATAATGGGTACCCCCACTTAAGGCTTTGTTCAATTACCATAAACTCGCATACAGGGGATTTTGCTTACAGATCTGAATGTAGCAGCATTGTTTTCAATGAAGCCATTCACACAGGTGCGTAAACATAAACTACTTTCAGATCCGTGAAATCTAAAATTCTGCATCTAGGAACATGCACTTTACAGGTTTGCGCATATTAATATGTGCAATAAAAATAACAAACTAACAAACTTCTTTGTGCAACCCCCTCTTCTTGGGTCCCCTGTCCGTGTTCCTGGCCCCTCTTCTGTCCACTACTCCCTTGGGAAGCCGCTTCCCATGGGGGCATTCATGCGTGCTCGCTCCTGAGCCCCGCTGCTGCGTCCAATGATGGACAACAGGATTCAGCCACCCCCCCCCCCGCTCCTTCGTCACTGGCATTGATTGACAGCACTGAGAGCCAATGGCTCCCAGTGCTCCAACAAGACCTGGACTTGAGGGGAGAAAAGAGCTGAATGGATGGTACAGTGCCGGATCGAATGAGGGCTCAGGTAAGTATAAGGGGGGTGACAGCCCTGAGAGCCAATGGCTCCCAGTGCTCCAACAAGACCTGGACGTGAGGGGAGAGAAGAGCTGGATGAATGGTACAGTGCCGGATCTAAGGGGGGTGAAGGGCAACAATGCAATGCCTAAACATTTTTACTTTAATGCAAGGAATGTATTAAGGTAAAAAATCTAAAATATATAAAATGTGTTGCGCATAATAAAAATCTATAAATAGTAATAAATAACTTCTATAAATACTTGGTACATCTAAAGTTCAGTGGGGTGAACCTCTAATAATCTTCATTAATGTGTGAAAATAACCGATATAATAATAGTATGTATATACTGTGAAAAATTTCCAATGAATGTGTGAACAATTCAAAAATACAAACATATACTTTCAATGAATCCAATAAAATTCTCATAAAAGTGCATAGTGCAAATGCTACTCAAAGTGCATCCATAAATTAACTAAAGTGCCAAACCACGCTTAATAAAATACTCCACAAATAGATCCGATCATAAAGTGCAAAGTGAATAAATAAAAGATGTGTAAAAAGATAATAAATGTCCACAAAAATGAAAAATAGATATATAGTCCTTGTGAGTCACTGGCAATAACAATATCTTGCAGTGCTTAAAACCACCACTAGGTGGCAGTGGTCACTCACTTCTCTGGGGAGCACCTGCCACCTAGTGGTGGTTTTAAGCACTGCAAGATAGTTATTGCCAGTGACTCACAAGGACTATATATCTATAGTTCCTTGAATCCCTGTGCACCCCCTTGTGAATGGGCGCTCACCTTAAGGATGATAAGATCAAGCTCATCAAATAGGGGCTCCTATCCAGGGATGACCCTTCCAGTGATCCTTGGCTCACACCACCATATAAATGAATTTATATGTTCGGAAATCAGATGAATCTCTCCAACACAATCTCTAACTTTCCAGTACCGAAGTTTCTCCGTGTTATATGAAAAAACAGGAAATCTCCAATAGTGCTTATACCGTTTAGCAATTTATTTCAATTAAAATACAATTATATCAATTCACAATATTCGGTGCATCCATGCACCTGTAACAAGCGGTGTATAATGTCTCCTTCCGAGCCGCAGTAAGAAAACGGGAGATGCGATGGCTGTGTCCTCTACTTGCACTGGCAGCCCGACAGTCTCACACTGTGTGAAGCGCTCCGTCCGTCCTAGCCCCTCCCCTACGTGTGACGACACAGGGACCTCGTGTCTTCCTCAGGGGGATCACAGTGGGACACAATCATGAAGTGGAACGAAATTTATTCGATATTTCAAACTTTGTTAACAAATAAAAAACTGAAAAATTGGGCGTGCAAAATTATTCAGCCCCCCTTAAGTTAATACTTTGTAGCTCCACCTTTTGCTGCGATTACAGGTGTAAGTGGCTTGGGTTATGTCTCTATCAGTTTTGCACATCGAGAGACTGACATTTTTGCCCATTCCTCCTTGCAAAACAGCTCGAGCTCAGTGAGGTTGGATGGAGAGTGTTTGTGAACAGCAGTTTTCAGTTCTTTCCACATATTCTCAATTGGATTCAGGTCTGGACTTTGACTTGGCCATTCTAACACCTGGATATTTTTATTTGTGAACCATTCCATTTGTAGATTTTGCTTTATGTTTTGGATCATTGTATTGTTGGAAGACAAATCTCCCTCCCAGTCTCAGGTCTTTTGCAGACTCCATCAGGTTTTCTTCCAGAATGGTCCTGTATTTGGCTCTATCCATCTTCCCATCAATTTTAACCATCTTCCCTGTCCCTGCTAAAGAAAAGCAGGCCCAAACCATGATGCTGCCACCACCATGTTTGACAGTGGGGATGGTGTGTTCAGGGTGATGAGCTGTGTTGCTTTTACGCCAAACATAACGTTTTGCATTGTTGCCAAAAAGTTTGATTTTGGTTTCATCTGACCAGAGCACCTTCTTCCACATGTTTGGCGTGTCTCCCAGGTGGCTTGTGGCAAACTTTAAACAACACTTTTTATGGATATCTTTAAGAAATGGCTTTCTTCTTGTCAGATTTGTGCAGTATATGACTGATTGTTGTCCTATGGACAGAGTCTCCCACCTCAGCTGTAGATCTCTGCAGTTCATCCAGAGTGATCATGGGCCTCTTGGCTGCATCTCTGATCAGTCTTCTCCTTGTATGAGCTGAAAGTTTAGAGGGACGGCCAGGTCTTCGTAGATTTGCAGTGGTCTGATACTCCTTCCATTTCAATATTATCTCTTGCACAGTGCTCCTTGGGATGTTTAAAGCTTGGGAAATCTTTTTGTATCCAAATCCGGCTTTAAACTTCTTTACAACAGTATCTCGGACCTGCCTGGTGTGTTCCTTGTTCTTCTTGATGCTCTCTGCGCTTTAAACGGACCTCTGAGACTATCACAGTGCAGGTGCATTTATACGGAGACTTGATTACACACAGGTGGATTCTATTTATCATCATTAGTCATTTAGGTCAACATTGGATCATTCAGAGATCCTCACTGAACTTCTGGAGAGAGTTTGCTACACTGAAAGTAAAGGGGCTGAATAATTTTGCACGCCCAATTTTTCAGTTTTTTATTTGTTAACAAAGTTTGAAATATCCAATAAATTTCATTCCACTTCATGATTGTGTCCCACTTGTTGTTGATTCTTCACCAAAAATTACAGTTTTATATCTTTGTTTGAAGCCTGAAATGTGGCAAAAGGTCGCAAAGTTCAAGGGGGCCGAATACTTTCGCAAGGCACTGTATATGCAAGTGTTTACTGATCATTACACAGGAACTTTTCTCCTAGAAAACATTAGTATGATTTTACGGCTCTGGTAAATGAGGCCTATTTTATTCAGTAACTGCAAGTTAGGGTCTTTGGATCTTGTTTAATAAGATCAAAAATGTTTGGTCAGCCAATCAGAAACCCCTCCAGGGTTAGTCACTGATATTTCAGAGGGAAGTTTTAGCTGTTTTAAACAAACCATTTCTTTTATGTGATGGCTGCATTCATTTTAATTTTTTCATCTAGTGATCCAGCCAGTAAGTCTGTTTTTAAAAAACAAATCTCCAGCATACATGGATGAGACAAACCATTTAACACTAGCAGGGGTACTTAAAATGGTCAGCTTGTATGCATAGAAAACCTCTATCCCAAAGGGAAAAACAGTTTGCTGTAAATGCTTATAAAGTGTAAACTGTAGTTTGGCTTTGATTTGTTTAGTGTATATAAATCTGCTAATACATTTAACACTACCCTCCCCTCAGACTGACAGTGCTGCTGTCTGCTGTGCCTCCTGTGATCATTCATCCAGAGTGGGGACACTCTAATACAGGAGGTGTGTTATTGGCCAAGACCAAGTAAAAAAAGACAAAGAAAAGAAAACTGATGCAGACACCACATCTAATGATTGGTAAGCTGCAATACATTTTTGTGTATGAGGTTTTATTACAGCTTTAAGGAAGAGATTATGATCTAAGAGAGGGGTCTCCAAATTTTCTAAACAAAGGGCCGGTTTACTGTCCTTTAGATGAAAGGGGGGCTGGACTGTGGCTAGTGGGAGTTTAAATAATTATATAGCCCCTGCGGTCAGCAGGAGGAGGAATAGTGCCCATCGTTGGTATTTGGGGGGACCATGCCCCATCATTGGTATTTAGTGTGGTGGGGGCACTTCCCCCATCATTGGTATTTAGTGGGGGGGGGGGACACTGCCCCATCATTGTCATTTGGGGGGGGGGGGACAGTGCCCTATCATTAGTATTTAGTGGGGGGGGCAGTGCCCCATCATTGGTATTTATTGTGTGTGTGTTTGGGGGGGGGACAGTGCCCTATCATTGGTATTTAGTGTGGGGGGGGGGAACAGTGCCCCATCATTGGTATTTAGTGTGTGTGTGGGGGGGGGGAAACAGTGCCCCATCATTGGTATTTAGTAGGGGGGGGGCGGAGGGAAATTCATTTCAATTGAAGGAGTTGTTCTACACCTGTCTGAACGTTGGTGTTTCCACAAAACACTAATTGTATATATCAGTTATTAGTCATTCTTAATATTTACAACATGAACAAGCAGGGCCCTCTGATTCCCGCTGTATTAAAGTGTATTGTAGTTGTACTTTCTACCCTCAAGTTGTAAAATGGTGCATAAGCTGTCAGCACTATATAAATAAATCCTGTATAATATAATAATGTACTACAAGAACACGATTGCTACCACTGACTGGGACATTTCCCTTAACTCTAGTGTACACCTGAACTGACCTGTATATTAATTACAAACCTCAAAAATTGAATATTTGACTTTTTACAATTTTCCTTTCCTGGTGCCTATCCTTGGCAGCATGCACCTGGTTGGTTGCACCACCACCATCAAACCCATGGAACTATTTTAACGCTATAAAAGAGAAATGCCCTGAGTTCAAGATGATGGATACAAATCTTGAAGTGCCATCTCCCCTAAACCCTTTTTGTTTTTTTGTTTTTCTTTGCAATGGCCATCCCAACCTAGCTGACTCCCATCAGATGTAAGCCCAGTCCAGGCAATTGGGCCAAGGTGAAAGTGGCCTTGAAGATTTTGGGACCTTGTCAACCACCAAAGGCTGGATTTCATCTTTGGGTAATGATTCTCCGCTGAGAATCACTGCTAAAATATCCAAAGGTGCCAATGAGCCCACTTGACCATCATAATTCCATAAGGGATAGGTAGGTCCTCAAGAGGTTAAGACACTCCAAGGCCTTTCTTGCTTTCCATCTGATGACAGGAATCTTTCTGGAGGAAGAAAAACTGACCGCCTCTGGATTTTAAAAGGTGCCCCCAAATACACAATTTCTTGGGTCCCCCCCTCCACAGTCTAAAAACAGCATGTCCTCGATTCCTCCAGAGCCGTTCTAAAAGATCTCTAAATTATAATTTTTTTATCAGAGACCCTAGAGAATAAAATGGCGATCGTTGAAATCTTTTGTCACGCTGTATTTGCACAGAAGTCTTTCAAACACAGTTTTTTTGGAAAAAATACACTTTAATGAATTAAAAAAAATTAATAAACAGTAAAGTTAGCAAAATTGTTTTGTACAATTATAAAAGATGTTACGCCGAGAATCGAAAGAGAATCGTGATCTTTATTCTAAGCAATAAATCGTGGTTCTCATTTTATCCATAATCGTGCAGCTCTACTGGGGTACTGTGGGACTATTGTCCTGGTTAATTACCCAACCAAACCAATAATGTCTCCCCAAATTGGGATATTAGGTTGTCATCCAGATATTGCAGAACTTGCTCTTGAATTGGAGTCAAAACTGCTACCAACACCTTCATGTATGTTTCACTCAAGTAGTCTGAGTCCATGCCCTTTGTGAACATTCAGACCTTTGTGAACAAGGAGTCAGACTTCTGGTAATCCAGAGCAGAGGCTGCTGCTTTTACTAGAGGCAGAAAAAGTCAAAGTAGCTTGTGAGTCCTTCCAGTCGCTTAAGAAATCCCTGCCAGGGCGATTGGGCTCCAAAATCCCTTGATTTCTGTTGGCTGGCACCCTTTCCAGCAAACGTTCTTCTATTTCAGTCTCTGGGAATTAGGTCACCTTTTCCACCGTAACCTTATTGGTTGCTGTGTCCAACTTCTCCCTGAGAGTCTTGCCACCATAAAGAATGTGGCAACATTGTTTTTTTGAAGAAGGATCTGCTGACCATGGCTTGAGCCAAAGGGCCCTCCTTGTTGGGATTGAATTGGACATCGCCCTAGCTGTGCATCCTAACATATTTTTTTTGAAAGCCTTTGCTACAAAATCTGCTGCCAGCTTCAACTTGTTTAGAGCTCTGATAATTTGGTCTGTATCCACACCTTTTTCTGAGAGCGGTTTAAATTTTTTTTTTTTTTTTTTGTTATCTAGGATTTGACAGCTCTGGACACGGAAGTGAGTGCTATGGTTGCCTTGCAAGCCCCTCCTGCTGCCTAATATGTTTTTCTTCAGATCCACATAGATGCAGTGATCTAGAACATTCCTGGACGATACCGCGTCCTTTAGAGTTAAAGTAGTGTTTCCTAGGTATCCTCCTCAGACGCGTCCCCTGCTGAAGCGGAAACAAAGAGCTGTGCATCACAATCAAAAAAATTTATGGAATCGTGCAAGTCTTTCTTTTGATATGATGAAAATATTTCTTTGCCTTTGCCAGAGGCTCGGTAGCCTCTTCCCATTGAATGGCCTCTCGAACTGCTATAATACAAAACTTAATTACTGAAAAATCAAAGACTATGGAAACCGCTCCAGACTCTCTTACAAATCACACTTCAAACCAGCCGCACGCATATGTGAACCCAGACAGATCTTAATAGTTATAAAGAAACAATCATTTTTCATTAGTCTAAAAAGTCACACAGGTATCGATAAAGTACAGGGGGGGGGGGTTGTATTGGTACTCGTGCTCGGTCTTAAACTATCGGTGTGTGTGTATACAGTATCTCACAAAAATGAGTACACCCCTCATGTTTTTGAAAATATTTTATTATCTTTTCATGTGACCACACTGAAGAAATTACACTTTGCTACAATGTAAAGTAGTGAGTGTACAGCTTGTATAACAGTGTAACTTTGCTGTCCCCTCAAAATAACTCAACACACAGCCATTAATGTCTAAACCGCTGGCAACAAAAGTTAGTACACCCCTAAGTGAAAATGTCCAAATTGGACCCAATTAGCCATTTTCCCTCCCCGGTGTCATGTGATTCGTAATGTTAGTGCCTCAGGTGTGAATGGGAAGCAGGTGTGTTAGATTTGGTTTTCTCGCTCTCTCTCATACTGATCACTGTAAGTTCAACATGGCACCTCATGGCAAAGAACTCTGAGGATCTGGAAAAAAAGAATTGTTGCTCTACCTAAAGATGACCTAGGCTATAAGAAGATTGCCAAGACCCTGAAACTGAGCTGCAGCACGGTGGCCACGACTATCCAGTGGTTTAATAGGACAGGTTCCACTCAGAACAGGCCTCACCACGGTCGACCAAAGAAGTTGAATGCACGTGCTCAGCGTCATATCCAAAGGTTGTCTTTGGAAATAGACGTATGAGTGCTGCCAGCATTGCTGCAGAGGTTGAAGGGGTGGGGGGTCAGCCTGTCAGTGCTATACGCCACACACTGCATCAAATTGGTCTGCATGGCTGTCGTCCCAGAAGGAAGCCTCTTCTAAAGATGATGCACAAGTAAGCCTGCAAACAGTTTGCTGAAGACTAGCAGACTAAGGACATGGATTACTGGAACCATGTCCTGTGGTCTGATGAGACCAAGATAAACTTATTTGGTTCAGATGGTGTCAAGCCTGTGTGGCGGCAAATAGGTGAGGAGTACAAAGACAAGTGTCTTGCCTACAGTCAGGCATGGTGGTGGGCGTGTTATGGTCTGGGGCTGCATGAGTGCTGCCGACACTGGGGAGCTACAGTTCATTGAGGGAACCATGAATGCCAACATGTACTGTGACATTCTGAAGCAGAGCATTATCACCCCCCCCCTCCTCCTCCCTTGGGAGGACATCCTCAAACAGAAAGTGGAGGAGTGCAAGGTCGCTAACATCCACCAGCTCCGTGATGTCATCATGGAGAAGTGAAAGAGGACTCCAGTGACAACCTGTGAAGCTCTGGTGAACTACATGGCAGAGGGTTATGGCGGTACTGGAAAATAATGGTGGCCACACAATATTGACACTTTGGGGTCAATTTGGATATTTTCACTTGGTGTACTAACTTTTGTTGCCAGTGGTTTAGACCCTAATGGCTGTGTGTTGTTGCTGTTTTGAGGGGACAGCAAATGTACACGGTTATACAAGCTGTACACTCCCTACTGAACACTGAAGAAATGACACTTTGCTACAATGTAGTCACATGAAAAGATATAATTAAATATTTTTAAAAATTTGAGCCACATTTTTGCGACCACAGTTTCACCGCCTTACAACCACCAACCTGAAATGTAAAATACAGCAGGCGGAGGCTGTATTCGCGAAATGCCATTCAAGTCCATAGAACTGCGACACAACCACAAGCCAAACACTTTTTTTGTGGTTGTGGCGCATTGGCCCCCTTATAAACTGCTGTTTGTCAAAAACAAGCAGTTTAAGAAAAATTAACAGGCATTTGAAGAGAAGGCAGGATAACCTTCTGAGTGTCCAACAGTGGCTGCGTAGCTGAACTCTAAAAAGTTCTTTTGTGAATCACTTTTGAGAGCTTTGGCTAGTGGGCACCTAGCCTCACAAAAAATTGTGTGCAACAATGTATTATTTGTAGCACATATGTGATCTTTAGCACTGGTTTTATGTATGGATATGATGGTATATTCAACCACAAATACTTTTTACATTATAAGGGTTTTTAACAAATGTTGTTTTTTTTTTTTTTATTACATTCCTGTAAGGCCCCTTTCACACGGGCGTTCCGTATGTCCGTATATCACCCCATCCGTTTGCGGGTGATATACGGACACAATGCATGTCAATGGGACTGCGGATGTCAGCGGATGACCATCCGCTGACATCCGATTTGCGTCCTTTCAGTTCTGTTCCATTTTTTGGAACGGAACAGAACCCTATTTTTCTTCCGTTTGAAAAACGGAAAGGACGCAAAATTGGATGTCAGCGGTGTCATCCGCTGACATCCGCAATCACATAGACATACATTATGTCCGTATATCATCCGTATATCACAAGTGTCATCCGTGTCCGTAAAAAAAAAAAAAAAAAGTGCCACAGCGGACGAAATAAACTGAGCGGCGGTGTGAAAGAAGCCTAAGGGATTTATTTTATAGTGCCAACAGTGCTTTACAAAATAATTGCAAAATCTAGAAATCCAAGATTAGAGTGTAGTTAGTTTACAGAAATTCTCCCCCAAAACATTTAGCAAAAATGACTGCGGAACTTCACATGACATCAGAAGTTTCACTTGTCAGTTAATCAGTACAGTATTAGTCTGAAAAAAAATCGAAGGACCAAGACCACGCATGATCTGAAACAACAAATACATTACAATACAACACATTACATCTCTTCTGAAGTTGTATTCTGTTGTGCGAAAATTTGCGTAACTTAAAGTGGCTGTGAAGTCACTACTCAAAAATCCAGCAATCCCCTCTGTTACAGAAAGATATATACTGTGCGGTATCTGTATTGTAATAACTATACAGAGAAATACCTTATTTTACAGCATTGTTATGAGGTCACGGCACTGCTCAGTGCTCTTCTTCCCCAATTTGAGGACTACAGTGCGAGGGGCTAAGATTCCCCATTGACGTCAGCTGGTAGGAGAGGGGCAGGAGGTCACGTGAGCGCACACCGGCGCTCTGCAATATGGTAATTGTAGCAACATTTCTAAAACCCAGACCTTGCACTGTATATCTCTCTGTACCAGAGGGGATTCCAAGATTTTAGTGATGTTACAGCCACCGTGGCAGGGGGTGAGGGGGCGACTCTAACACAGACTCCCCAGAGCTGACAGGCAGATGGAGAGGGAGAGCAGTGGGATGACGAGGCACATAACCTAACCACGATATCATGGCTCAGCAGCCATGATTACCGTGGTCAGCACACTTGGTCTCCATTCATACTTTTATGACTCCAAAGCTGCGCTGACCTTGGATGGGTGCAACTTTGAATATGACTTTGGCTTTGATCAGTGATAATGGACACGTTTTGCACACAAGTTTGATTGTATAACATTCAGGTACGACTTTCATGAAACTTCTGAGGGTTAACATTGAAGTCTGTGGACCTCAAGTTGCATGAAAGTCAGACCAAAGTGCGTGAACAACTTTGAAGTTGCTGCAATTTTAAGCTGTGCATATATGAATGGTTATCATTGGAAAACCTGGGGGAACGACTGGTCATGCAACTTTGATGTACAAAGTTGCATGACAAGTCGCACAAATGTGACTGGAGCCGAAGGGGGATACTTGAACAGGTAGGATCAGCCAGGTATATTTCAGCATAGAGATGGGCAAATGACACCGCACAATAACTATGCTGTATATCCAGCTTTAAAGGAACAGGACCTTCTTCTCCCTCCTTTCGTCATAATTTTTTTTTTTTTTTTTTTTTTTTGAGACTAGCATTCAAAAAATGGACGCTCTTTGGTCTATTTTCATCATGTGTACAAGGCTTTAAGCTGCAAAATATATTTAGTATTTATTTTTTAGGTTTAGAAATGGTATTAATACTTTTTTCTAACAGTCTATAAATTGTGACTGACCCAAGTACAACTAAATTCTTCTCTCTTCTAGAATCCTCTGATGTGGAATTCTCCTGCAACAGAAAAGGACGACTTAAACGTCCAATGAATGCATACATGATCTGGGCCCGAATTAACCGTCCTGTTCTGTCTAAAGCCAATCCTCACACCAAATTTGCACTCATAAGTGCGATGCTTGGAGAGGAATGGAGCAAACTAACCGAGGCGCAGAAAGAGCCCTATTATGAGGAGGCAGAACGGATTAAAAGAAAACACACTCAGGAGCATCCAGGTATGCAGTCCAGACACAGATCTCAGTCCTCAGGGCCCCAAACTCCCTCATTACAGGATTTATATTCCTATAGATGCCAACTAGTGTTTTAATAGTACAGAATAGTCAGTTTATTTATCTGATAGACTCTCCCCTGCATGACATATATTGCATTTTAGGATTTGGATATGTAATGTCATCGTTATGACAGTGTGCCACTATTGTACAACCTTTTTTTTGTTTTTTTGTTTTTTATGGTTCATTGCATAATTTCTAAATTGCCTTCTGTTACTATCATTGGTAAAACCGCTTGGTTGAGCTGCATTTTTTACTGCATTGTAACCACACCCCCTTAAGCTGGAAAGGCAGCAAAAAGGGGTGTACAGATGACAGTGGTGCTGTTTTTAGGGGCTAAAACAGGTGGTGAGAAAGCAACATAAAGTCCCCTCATCTCCTTTCAAACCTTCTGAAAAGTGATCCACCACAGATTGTTCCTCAGAGGACAAAGCTTGTGTTAACAAGCCCTAACAGTTGCTGCTACCTTTGTAGCTGAGCTTCTGGTGTCATTGGAGAAGTCCTCCTCCATATTAATCTAATCTACTGAAGATCCACTGTTGAGCACCCTCATAGATAGATAGATAGAATGAATAGATAGAATGAATAGATAGAATGAATAGATAGAATGAATAGATAGAATGAATAGATAGAATGAATAGATAGAATGAATAGATAGACATTTATTTTTTTTTTTTTATATTCAGTCAGTGGGAAAAAAGTCTTAGTTAAAAAGCAGAGTTCAGTCAATTGTGGAGTTGAAGAAAATACCTGAACTGGAGTTTCATTTTACACAACAAAATGTTCGAAGAATGTCTACTTTTAAATGTGTATTTACGTGTAACAAGTAAAGCTGTAGATTGAGCCATTTTCATACCAATATCCGGGCCAATGTCAGGAGGGCAGAGGATGGGTGTTCTTCAGGGCAAAGGACAGAAGGGGGATTACCTGTGGAGGGACAAAGGACAGAGCAGGGGGATTGAAGGAAGAACAAGGTGCCTCTAAGTGCAGTATCTTGCATTTTATTGAGGGATAAAAGATTAAAATCACTTACAAGATGTGAGCCATGACCGATAAAAGGAGGAGCTGGGGCGAGTCCATGATACTGTCCGGGATCAGGGGAGCCACTGCTCAGATGAGCGGATGTCCAGGACTCCTGTCCAGGCTTCCTGTGTGGGCGTACACTACGCGGCGTGAGGACTTCTAACAACCATGCAGAGACTCAGGCACCCGATAGTGCGGGTGTATGGCAGGTTACATGTTTCAGAGCATGCGCAGCTCCTTCGTCAGACCTCAGAGCAGGGGGATTACCTGTGGAAGGGCAGAGGATGGTGGGGGGAGAATTACCTGTGGAGGGGCAGAGGATGGTGGTGGGGGGGGGGTGGAATTACCTGTGGAAGGGCAGAGGACGGGGGGAGGGGGGAATAACCTGTGGAGGGACAGAGGACGAGGGAGGGGGGAATAACCTGTGGAGGGGCAGAGGACGAGGGAGGGGGAAATCACCGCTGACTGCTCTTGGCAGAGCTCCCTTCGCTTACTGCACATAGCTTAGATTGTATTCCGCCGCACACAGCCACTTTTTGCACAGTGTATAAATGGCTGATATGTTGCAGTTCTGACCTGTGATATTCTGCAGCCAGCCCCCACACCCCCTTAGATCTAGCCATGACCAATCTGGAGATTGCTTCCTACATGTATGTTTCACTTTGTGTTGTACAATGCCAATTTATAGATCTTCACATCTGCAGACATGGGTATTACCCAACGTAATTCATAGTCATGAGTATTGGATAGTACAATGCAAACCCAATCTGTAGGGTGTGCTTATGGTGTCTGATAAGAGATGTTTCTGCTTTTTTTTTTTTTTTTTTTTTTTTTTTTCTCCATCTGGATTATACGCTATAAACTTTTATCTTTGTTATAGATTGGGAATTTCGACCTGATATTAAGCACAGGAAGACGTCCTCTCCTGTATATGTCGCCATTCCAACTCCGTCCAGGGATCCATCAGCAGCCTCAACAAATTCAATGCTGCAAAATTCAACATGTTCAGAGATGGCTCCTCAACCCAGCCAACCAACGGGTAAGTCATAAGAACACATTCACACTAGTGCACTGGAAAAATGACAGTCACTACTAGAAAACATAGCTATGTGCTCTGTTCACATGGCAATGCAGTCCGGAGTTGTGGTGCACTGCGATAAGATGAAGGCATGCTACATCTGCTGTGCAGTGACCTGAATGAAGTGTCACTTTGTGCACTTCCAATAAAGCTTGCATAAAATGGAGGGAACTGTGACGCAGTAAAATGCGCATTACACCTCACCCTCACTGCGCATTACTGCAGCTGAAATAGACGCTGTTCGGTGCAGTCATTCGGTTATATTTTATTTTTTTATTTATTTTTTTCACACTGATTGCAGTGGATTGTGAAAGCTGTGAATCAGATTCCTTACTGGCCCTGTAATCTATTTTTCATGAAATTGTTTGCGATTGTGTTTGTCTCCTTGTAAAGTACCCTGTGAGCTCCTGAACGGCTTCTTTTCTCCCTCATTTCCGTTAGGAACGAGCAGTGCATGTTCGTTGTGGCCATGTGTGCTGCTCTATATTCACTACAAGTTCTATAGTTCATAGTCCCTACTCCATCTTGGGAGTGAGCAAGAGCAGGTGGCTACATTCCCATACAGTGAGACAATGGAGAATGAATGTAGTCACCTAAAAGGAAGTCCGATCACACCAGCAAAAAAAGGAAGTTGGAGATTTGCAGGAGAGCAATAGGTACTTTTACGTAAAAAAAAAACGTTCAAAGCGGAACTTCACTCAAAAGGAGATTGGCTCTTCCTCATCCCCCTTTTTTTTTTGGGGGGGGGGGGGGGATGGTTACCTGACTTTAACAGGTACCCGCTGCCCGACTTCTGGTCAGATCACTGTAGTGATAGGAGAGAAAGTTTGGCCCCATTTCCTTCCCCTGCAGTCTTCTGAGACACGTGATTGGTTCTGCAGTCTTCTGGGACACATCACCGGTCCCAGAACACTGCAGAACCAATCAACACACAGCACGGCTCGCGCATGCGCAGTTGGAAGCCAGCTGTGAAGCCGCAAGGTCTCCCTTAGTGAATATACCGAAGCATATTCTATAATTTGCTTGTATGAGGACAGTGCTGGCTCTAGGGTCAAATAAGAGTCCTTATATTAAAAATCTGTAGCTGCTGCCTTTCTTTTCTTTTTTGAGAGACTGGAGCGTCTCTTTAAAGTGCATACTGAATAGATTTTAAGTTTAGTGTCACTTTTTTTGTGTGAATGAAAATCTTTCTCAGTTGGGTTCCTAGGTTTGCAGGTGCAGAAAAATTTTACATACGTTTTTTGATTTCCAACATGTTGATAGGGATGTGTCACCCCAATGCCCTTTATTTATAGTGTACTCATGCAGCTATTGTGCTCTGTCCACAGGTGTTAGGCCTTTAAAGCAAAGCGGTTGTATACTCAAAAAAGAAAACCCTGCACGACAAAGGCATAATGAGCTAGTATGCATCGCATACTAGCTCATTATGAAAAACTTACCTTAAAACGAATCCCCGACACGGACCCCCGAACACTGCTGTGGGAGTGGACATGATCCCTCGGCGTCTCTTCCGGGTTTGGCGGCTCCGGCACTGTGAGTGGCCGGAGCCGCGATGATGTCACTCCTGCACATGCGCGTGGGGGATTAACTTTCCGGCAACTTCCCGGCAAGGAACTCTGAAGGTCCGCTGGATGCAGTGCAAATATCTCCTAAATTGTGCAGGTTTAGGAGATATTAATTGTACCTACAGGTCAGCCTTTATAGGCTGACCTGTAGGTAAGTCACAAAAATCGGTATACTACCGCTTTAAGCCCCACTCCCTCCTGACATGAAGCTCCACCCTGCAATTAAATCGTTTATTTTAATTATGCTGATGGCCGAATTGTTGACAGCGTGCCTCATACATGTTGCGTTCAGGGTACAGAAACATATTGCTAATTAAAGTGGTTGTAAACCTCAGACATGAAATATGAACAAAGCATATTCATCTATAATGTGTACTTGTCTCAACGCAGAGAACGAAATTTGATTTTCGTCTGCTACTTCTTTCCCCTGCTATCGGCATGAATCACTCCTGACACCAAGAGAAAAATGGTGACGGGAGGGACCTCCAGCTGATTGACAGCCTCAGTTCTGTTCTTGTGAGCTGTGTGGAGGGGGGGCTGTGTCTCTTCCCTCCAATCAGCTCACTGAGCTCTGCAGAGTTTAAGTTCTGCTCCCCCCGCCCCTTTTTTTTTTTTATTTTTTTTCCTGAATAAGCTTTAAAATTCAGCACTTTGAATGGGTGTAGAGAAGACTACATATAAATAGGTCCAACTTATGTAGAGGATTTGTTTCATCTGCATCACCTGAGGCCAGTCACTTCACTGGGCATATGGGAGGGTTTACAACCACTTTAAAGTAGGAGGATAAGAAAATAATTACTATATACTGCAATTATCTGTATGAATATTATGTCTAATTTGTCACTGTTATCCCGCAGGTGCAGTATATTACATTTTGCATCGAGTAATACCATTATCCACGAATAAAATTGCCAGTAATACCATCGCGCAGTAAATCATCGTCCAGTACTACCATCGTGCTTTTGGGACCTACAACAGCTAACGTGTGAACATTGTACAGACATCTTTTGCTCAGCTTCTATGACCTACAAGAGTGACTTTTGCATTTTTGGAAATGTCTAGTGAAGGGTTAGTGTATGTACAAGGGCTGAGCAGGCTCCTTCCTGGGTGTAAGGAGTAAAGACTGACCAATGTTTGCCCATGTACAGAAGTATATCCTAGTCTTAAGGACGGAGAAGAAATGGAGATGTTTTAGTGGAGTAGGGAGGAATAGAACCCCTGACAGTTTTTTCTGTCTGTTACTGATACTGATGTAGATCTTCTTCTCGTACTTCCTTTCTGACAGGAAGGAATGGTAAATCTTTCTAATGAAGCCTCAGATAGCAATAAAAATCTGACAAGAGTTTTCACCCTTCCCTATTCTATCCAAAACTAGAAAAATTGTTTTTGGCTTGACATACACTTTATATTTATATTTTGTGAGTGTTTTTTGTTGTACCTTTTCATGTATTTAATTTCCTGCAGTGCCTCAATTATAGAGCATATAATAGCTACC